>NC_060122.1:122037370-122662370 GCF_021461395.2 Schistocerca americana | reverse complement strand
TTCAAATGCCCCCATAAATGAAAGTCAAGAGGGTTGAGGTCAGGAGAGCGTGGAGGCCATGGAATTGGTCCGCCTCTACCAATCCATCGGTCACCGAATCTGTTGTTGAGAAGCGTACGAACACTTCGACTGAAATGTGCAGGAGCTCCATCGTGCATGAACCACTTGTTGTGTCGTACCTGTAAAGACACATGTTCTAGCAGCACAGGTAGAGTATCCCGTATGAAAACGTGCTCCATTGAGCGTAGGTGGACGAAACTAAAATGAGCTCTAACATGGAAATTAAGCGTTTCTGGACACATGTCCACATAACATCTTTTCTTTATTTGTGTGTGAGGAATGTTTCCTGAAAGTTTGGCCGCTCCTTTTGTAACACCCTGTATTCCAGACATGCCCCCACCCAATTTTCATTTCTTTCGAAAAGAAAGTCTTCGAGAACTTTGATAGAAGTGAAGTGGTGCAAGCAGAGGTGGCTTTGTGGCTGCATCAACTAAGTCATTGTATCAACGAACTGATCTCTCGTGGGGAAATGTGTTCGTCGCTAGGGTGACAATGTTGAGAAATAAATATACGGACGTGAAAAATATAGATGTTGAACGTTAATAACCTATGTTTTATCTAAAAAGCTTTACGAGTTTTCACATAAAAACGTGGAGGCGTTACTTTTCAGTGCGCTCTCGTATATCCGTTGAATTCTCACTTAATGCTGGTTCTTGAAGCTTTGTAGGTAGGCTTCCCAGGATAGACTGAGCTTATATTAAAAGTCGGCTAGTTCACTTTTTCCAGAAATAGCCCTTGTTAGTCCCATTTGTTGCGAGTCACACACGCCACAACAGCATTGGAGGATGGGTGTTTGGAAGACGTCTCCTTTATGGTATAGATGTAGCTACAGTACAGGGTGGCGCAGGTAAAAACAGCTCGTATATGTACAAAGGAAATACAATAAAATGAGAGAAACGAACAGCTGAAATGGTCTTACCATTTGTTTACAAGGAGAAATACAGTTGAAAATACATGTATAGAAGATGTTGAAAGTCACCCCCTACAACATCAATACACTGCTGTGCACGTCTAAGCATGTTCAGGTACACCCGGCCTGAAATTCGGGCATTGATGGCGGCAGCTTCATGGCTGACGTTGTCTGTTAGCTCCTGTACTGAGTGTGGATTTGTTTCACGTGTCCCCACAGCAGAAAATCACTTACTATTAGATCAGGCGAATATGTTGGCCACAAATATTTTCTGACAGTTCGTTCCTCAGTGAAGACAGCATGGACTCTTCCAGGAACATCTGAGACGTGTGGTGTATTACCCAATCTTGCTGGAAGAAGGAGTATTGTCTTTCATATTTAGTGTGCTGAGCACAAATTATATCAAAAATTTCTGTATATGCAACCGTGTTGGGGGCAGTGTCAAAAAATATCGGTCCAATGATACGCGCCGACCGCTGTGGTCTAGCGGTTCTAGGCGCTCAGTCCGGAACCGCGCGACTGCTACGGTCGCAGGTTCGAATCCTGCCTCGGGCATGGATGTGTGTGATGTCCTTAAGTTAGTTAGGTTTAAGTAGTTCTAAGTTCTAGGGGACTGATGACCACAGATGTTAAGTCCCATAGTGCTCAGAGCCATTTTGAACCAATGATGCGCGTTCCTCTTACACCGCACTGAACACCAATTTTTTCTTTATGGAGTGGTTGCTGAAACACAAAGTTAGGTTTTTCCGTTGCCCAGTACCTCTTCTTCTGTGAATTAGCGTGACCGAAAAGACGAAACCATGCTTCATCACTCATGATGTAACGGAAAAGGTGTAACTAACCATCGTTATTGTTATTAAAAAACCAAGTGCATTAATCTACACTTTTCTGGTTGTCATCCTTCCGTAATTGCCGCACAATCATCAGACGAAATGGTTTCAAATTAAGGCTTTTCAATATCCGCTGGCAGTTCCTCCTACTTAGATGCGCCTGTTGCGCCTTTTTTTGGGCTCTCAAAACTTTAGACGACTTCAGTAACAGCTGAAGTGGGATCTGACGGAATACTCTGTCGTTTTGCATTTTTCACACGTCCGTAAGCGAACGAATTTTTCTACAGACTCTTTGCTGGTGGCCTTCTATCCACATACTTGACCCCGAAAATTTCGCAAGTTTCCTTCATCGGACTTGTTTTCACAAAGCAAATTTCAATTCTTTCTGCTATCGAGGAAGTCAATTTGCAAACGGCAAAGAAGAACAGCTTGCTTCGCTGATGAAGTAAGCTGAAATGCTGACAGAAAAAAGGTAGTAATCAATTATTGCATAAAACTATCCATTGTTTCAGCTGTTAATTCTATTTCTAAACTCGAAATATTGCGTTCAGATTCAAAAGGGAGGCGATCCCTGTATCTTAGTAATGAGAGCAGGCTAATTTCTTTTCTTATATGCACCTCAGAGTACGAATATGAACTACGAGCGTGCTTAATGCGAGGACGACACAATTTAAGCAAGTCTTGGCGACGCCGTCGCACCTACATTTCTATCTCAAGGCGTGTTAGCGAGACGGAGCAATTTTCCCTTGCACTGTAAAGGCTGCTCGCTGTTGCGGAAAACACTCCCAAAATTACTCTGCGGATGCACGGATCTCTTCAGCAGCACTGGCGTACGCGGCGGCTCCAAACCTCAGAAAGGCGTGCGTGTCTGTTAAATTGCTGCTCGGTTCTGCCACCACCGCGCAGGAGCTGCGCAGAGAAAAAACATCCGACTTAAGGTGTTCGCCTGGGCGCAAACTGCAAACTTCTGCGCCGACGCGTCGCTGGAACGCTGGCTGTGGACGAAAGCCACGGCGCTGAGAGAGAGCAAGAAGGTCGTTTAATATTCTGCGTCTCGTGCGCGCAGCGGCAGGGAGGAGAGTTAAAAAAAAAAAAAAAAAGAAAGAGAGAAACGCAAGCCTAAGGGTATAAATACCTCAGCGGAAACGCCGCGTTTAGAGAAAGGCCAGCGACGCGCGTAATGGCGGCCAGGCGGGCGCGTCGTGTCGGCAACAATGCTGCAATTAATGGTGGGATAGGGGCGGGAGGGGGGGGGGGGAGGGGGAGGGGCGGTGGAGTGGGACCGCCTCGTAATGGCGGGCATCCCTCAACGTCGCAGCCAGCACGGCGCGCTTCCCAGCTTCGCGGCGCGGCGAGAAGCCCGCGCGGCAGTCAAACCCTGCGCGCCTCACTCAACGCGAAATTGCCTCCTCAGCCAACTCTGCCTTTTGTATTTACTTCTTTTTTGCCTTTCCCAATCCTCTGGCGTGTACTCCTACTTTCGGACGGTTCGCCAACGTATCAGGGTGCAGGAAACCGAGTTGGTTGTCGACGGAATGAAGTCGAGGGTTGTGTCAGACGCGATTGAGCGTCGTAAATGTGAAGAAAGGAGGTTGCGTATACTGCATTGGTAACGGTTTAAAGTAGGCCTTCTAAGAAATGATGGAGTTGTACTGGGTGCAATTCCCATAGGCAGAAAATGAGCGAAAGTCGGCAGAGCTTAAAAGATATTAGAAAGGAACACTGATAAGAGGGCTACCTGTTAATAAATCTCTGATTGATCAATAAAACAATTCGTCACGTGCGAGTCGGACTAGTGATCTGAAGCTGCCATACAAACTAGAATTATGTGTGTAGACTGTTCACCCATCCCAGGAACTGAGATTCTCGACGATTTCTGTCTGTTATTGACATTGTTATTGGCAAGGTATCCCTCCTGGGAATTCTAAGATATTCGAAAGTGGTTTAATTTTAATTTTGATCTCGGATAAGAAACGACAAAAGAAATATTTTTTTCGTGTCATATGATGACGGTTAACAATTTTATGATTTTTTTCTTTTACTTCTAGTGTCATGACTGTAGGTCAACGATATGCTAGCGAGTGAGTTTGCGAGTATGAAAATGTGTGACATAAATAGATGTATATTTTGATAGCAATGACGTAACGGCTTAACTTTTTTGCACCAAGAAGATACTGTACACCCTAATACCTGACATATGTTTCACTATTCCTGAGAGAAAGAGGTCATAAGAAACGGACAGAAAGACACACCCACACACACACACACACACACACACACACACACATATATATATATATATATATACTTTTCAGATTATTTCCTTTAGTTGTACTGTGAAACCTTGCGTCTTGCTAAATTTCATAATTCTAGGGGAATGGGAAGTGCCCTATAGGCTTGGACGAGTAAGGTTGCGAGTATCAAAATAAGTGACATAAATGGCGGTATCGTTTGATTGCATGGTTGCATTGACTTATTAGGTTCACCTTTTTACACAGCCAAGGTTCTGTAGATCTTATTATGTGACATAGCTCAATACGTGTACCTTTTAGGCGAAACTTTTTTTTTTTTTTTTTTAATCACTTGGACAGACAGATGGACGGATGGACAACAATGTGATCCCATAAATGTTCTGTTTTGCTGATTGAAATGTTTCCGTGAGTGCGTTTCCCATATGCACAGTAGAGTTTTCGTGAAAACGACAAAATAAAGTCATAAATAATGTTGTATATTGGTAAGTAACTTAATTACTAATCTCTATAGTACATTGAACGATGGGAAGACCAGGAGGGAATGTCAACAATATTATTAATAGGATTCATTCCTGCTCATTGCAAAGATGACACGCTGAGGAACAATTAGACATGATGAAAGAACTTTCGGCCAAAGCCTTTATCAGAAAAGAAAAATGCACACACATACATGCAAGAAAGCATACCTCACAAACACATGACCGCTATCTGCGACTAATGAAGCCAGAATGCCGGAATCAGAGGGAGGTGTGATTGAACCTTGTTGGTCTAGAGGGAGAAGAAGGGGGAGGGCTAGGGGTAGAGGCTGGGGGTGACCTTAAAGAATTGCCGCTTACTTCCCCGGGGGAGGGGAGCTTTGTGTGATCTTGAATGTAAGTCGTCCAGTTACGTAACCTGACACCGTAAATCTTTATCATTGTTCTCGGGATACGAACGTTATCTCGCCCATAACTCCCACTGACAACCGCATGCCGTTCCCTACATCTACACTCTGCAAATCACTGTAAAGTGTGTGGCAGAGGAAACACTTCAGTGTACCACGTACTAGGACTTTTCCCGTTTATAACAGTCCACCGTATTCTTTTCGACCTTATTAACTGAAATAAGAGGTTTATTAAAGCTATTTCGTGTCCATTGCAAAGAACAATGGTGACCGGCCCAGAAAGGGATGTGTTGTAGTGGTATTTCAAGGCTGTATAATACACCGGTGTGCAAAATGTAAGGACAATCGTAACTGTCGAATAATGTGTCACTGTCAAGTAACGCAACTGGTTGAAACGTGAACCGTACGTTGAAAGAACTGCTGCAATGGGACGAACATAAATGACAATTTTGTTCAAAGACAACAATTAGACTGAAGTAACCACAATTTATGGCGGTCCCCTGGGCGTTACAAATGGCTGGACTTGGTTCTTAATAAGGTGTGCAATCACTGTTGTGACTTGGCAAGACAGCCAAGCCACTAGGAGGTGAAGCCGAAAGGAACGCGTTTAAGCTCACGCAGGCTGGCGTGAGGTCTGCAAATAAAGTACGTAGCTGTTGGAATACTTAACTTTAATCCATAATTGGTGAACATCGGTCTGACGGTACATGCATCACAAGATAAATAGCAAATGATAATGGCCCCTTGCTAGGTCGTAGCAAATGACGTAGCTGAAGGCTATGCTAAATATCGTCTCGGCAAATGAGAGCGTAATTTGTCAGTGAACCATCGCTAGCAAAGTCGGCTGTACAACTGGGGCGAGTGCTAGGAAGTCTCTCTAGACCTGCCGTGTAGCGGCGCTCGGTCTGCAATCACTGACAGTGGCGACACGCGGGTCCGACGTATACTAACGGACCGCGGCCGATTTAAAGGCTACCACCTAGCAAGTGTGGTGTCTGACGGTGACACCACAATCACCATAGAACGCAATTACGTGTTGTGCATCATCCTCCCATGTTAGCCACAAATTTGGTAAGGAGCTCTTGTGGTGGGCCGTTCCATTCCTCCAGCAGAGCGACTAGTAAGTAGCTGCTGGATGTCCGTTTGGGTATGTAGACTTGTTGTATTATGTTTCCCCAACACATCCCCCATGTGCTAGATAGGGTTAAGTCAAGGGAACCGGGAGGTCAGTCCCTCTGCCGAATATCGTCTCATTCCACTCCGTCCAAACCTGGCTTAATTTACTACTAAAAAAATTATCCATAAAATACTTGAAAATTGCCTAAGGGCGAAACTGTACAATCGTACTTGAGATAAGGAGATTGGCGGCAGAAGGCATCATGAAATCTTTCAAAAACCCTAAGCAGATGTTGAACAGAACTGGACACATGTCACATAATAGTCTAACACTCTGTGCTGTCGTTAACAGTTTAGACACGTTATCCCCGTCTTCGATTATAATTTTGTCTCTTTGCATGGAGCTGTTACAGAATTCATCAGATGCGTTCGGAAGCCCCTTTCTTCCATAAGCTGTAGTAGTAGATGTCTACAGGCTTTGTCAAAAGCTTTGTCATCATCTAGAAGCTCTACGTGCGTCTTTAATTTAAATTGTTACCATTGTCTACCTGTTCAGGACAGTCCTTTTCAAAAACCTGTTTATTCTCATAATAAATCTGGTCAGAGTTAGGACGTAATCTTTTATTAAGAACAATGCTAGCCTGCGTTAACGAGGCTAATTCCTCTATAGTTGTTTGGATCGCTCCTGTTGCCTTTCTTGAATATGAAAAAAAATTTACCAACACTTCAGTCAGCCAGCATATTACCCGAAGTTCAACACAGATTAATGAAATTTTGCGCTTACACTCCTAAAATAAGAGACATCCTTGTTGAAGCAATTCGTCGTTTATTCCGTCTGTCGAATATTAACAATATACACTACTGGCCATTAGAATTGCTACACCAAGACGAAATGCAAATGATAAACTGGTATTCATTAAACAAGTATATTTTATTAGAATTGACATGTGATTACATTTTCACACAATTGGGGTACATAGATCCTGAGAAATCAGTACCCAGAACAACCACCTCTGGCCTTAATAACGCCCTTGATGCGCCTGGGCATTGAGTCAAACAGAGCTTGGATGGCGAGTACAGGTACAGCTGTCCATGCAGCTTCAACACGATACCACAATTCATCAAGAGTAGTGGCTGACATATTGTCACGAGCCAGTTGCTCGGCCACTATTGACCAGACGTTTTCAATTGGTGAGAGAACTAGAGAATGTGCTGGCCAGGGCAGCAGTCAAACATTTTCTGTATTCAGAAAGGCCCGTACAGGACCTGCAACATGCGGTCATGCATTATCCTGCTGAAATGTAGGGTTTCGCTGGGATCGAATGAAGGGTAGAGCCACGGGTCGTAACACATCTGAAATGTAACGTCCACTGTTCAAAGTGCCGCCAATGCGAACGAGAGGTGACCGAAACGTGTAACCAAAAGCACCCCATACCATCAGTCCAGGTGATACGCCAGTACGCCAGATACGGTTCCAATGTGGGTTCACCGCAATGTCGCCAAACACGGATGCAACTATCATGATGCTGCAAAGAGAACCTAGATTCATCCGAAAAAATGACGTTTTGCCATTAGTGCACCCAGGTTCGTCGTTGAGTACACCATCGCAGGCGCCCCTGTCTGTGATGCAGCGTCAAGGGTAATCGCAGCCATGGTCTCCGAGCTGATAGTCCATGCCGCTGCAAACGTCGTCGAACTGTTCGTGCAGATGGTTGTCTTGCAAACGTTCCCATCAGTTGACTCAGGGATCGAGACTTGGCTGCACGATCCGTTACAGCCATGCGGATAAGATGCCTGTCATCTCGACTGCTAGTGATACGAGGCTATTGGGATCCAGCACGGCATTCCGTATTACCCTCCTGAACCCACCGATTCCATATTCTACATCTACATCTACATTGATACTCCGCAAGCCACCCAACGGTGTGTGGCGGAGGGCACTTTACGTGCCACTGTCATTACCTCCCTTTCCTGTTCCAGTCGCGTATGGTTCGCGGGAAGAACGACTGTCTGAAAGCCTCCGTGCGCGCTCTAATCTCTCTAATTTTACATTCGTGATCTCCTCGGGAGGTATAAGTAGGGGGAAGCAATATATTCGATACCTCATCCAGAAACGCACCCTCTCGAAACCTGGACAGCAAGCTACACCGCGATGCAGAGCGCCTCTCTTGCAGAGTCTGCCACTTGAGTTTATTAAACATCTCCGTAACGCTATCACGGTTACCAAATAACCCGGTGACGAAACGCGCCGCTCTTCTTTGGATCTTTTCTATCTCCTCCGTCAACCCGACCTGGTACGGATCCCACACTGATGAGCAATACTCAAGTATAGGTCGAACGAGTGTTTTGTAAGCCACCTCCTTTGTTGATGGACTACATTTTCTAAGCACTCTCCCAATGAATCTCAACCTGGTACCCTCTTTACCAACAATTAATTTTATATGATCATTCCACTTCAAATCGTTCCGTACGCATACTCCCAGATATTTTACAGAAGTAACTGCTACCAGTGTTTGTTCCGCTATCATATAATCATACAATAAAGGATCCTTCTTTCTCGACCAATGCGAGCAGCAATGTCTCCATACGATAAACCGCAATCGCGATAGGCCACAATCCGACCTTTATCAAAGTCGGAAACGTGATGGTACGCATTTCTTCTCCTTACACGAGGCATCACAAGAACGTTCACCAGGCAACGCCGGTCAACTGCTGTTTGTGTATGAGAAATCGGTTGGAAACTTTCCTCATGTCAGCACGTTGTAGGTGTCGCCACCGGCGCCAACCTTGTGTGAATGCTCTGAAAAGCTAATCATTTACATATCACAGCATCTTCTTCTGTCGGTTAAATTTTGCGTTTTTAGCACGTCATCTTCGTGGTGTAGCAATTTCAATGGCCAGTAGTGTAATTACTGTACGGGCCAACTTATATATTCGTTAGTGTAAACACCAGTGCACAATCTCACTTTTCAGTCTCCGTGTGGATACCTAGACATTACTTATTTTTATAATTCCCTGGTTCTCCGTACGACTTCACGTTCCGTATCCAAAGCCGTGCCGCCACGTGAGCATTGAATTGGTGCACGTAACTCCAAGGCCAATAGAGAACTCTTACTAACACACAGGAAAAGTCACGAATTCTTTCAACAACCAACCAGGAGGCGTAGCAGAGGTACCAGGTGGCTTTTCTTGGGTCTGTCTGCACAGAACCGCTTGAGAGAGTTACATTCTCTTGTGTTTTAGTTATGCTCTAGAGCAGACGGATTTGGACTGTCTGCCTCCTGCTCTCTTGCAGTCTGACGTTGCCTCAAGGCAAGTAGCTTAGGCCGTCTGTCTCTGCCTCTCTTGTAATGCATCTCAGCCTTTCTCTGTTACTGAGAATTAACCCTGGGTATACAAGCGCTATTAATAAATTATCTTCGGATGGAGATTAAAAACAATTAAACGCTTGTAGCTTCATGGTGCTTGCGTGTTCGGAAAAGGGGACTTTGACGGCCGTGTTGTGTCAGTCAGCTTTCTTTTACGAAGGAAAGCATGCATGGTCCGCAGTGGGCTGTATTATTTTTATTATTTATTATCTGTGCACAGCAGAAAAAAATAAAAACAATTTAGTCTTCTGCGGGCCATTACTTCCGTCATAAAACATCACAAAAAATCAGAATTACAATGACGTTACCTCTTAAGGCATTGGACAACGTTTTGAAATAACACCGTTCGTGGACTGAAATGTTAAAGCTGAATAAAGAAATTCGGTTTAGTAATAAAAAATTTAAAAAAATAAAAACAGCCCACTATGAACCACGCTTTCCTTTATAAAATTTCTGGAGGCTGTGCCCCCATACAATAGCAAAATTATAATGAGCTCTCTGTTGCGTCCGGCAGTGCTGAAGCAGCAAATTCGACTGAATCGAAAAGATGTATTCTTTCTCCCACGTGTTGTCATGTGTGTTCTGACATTCGTCTTCTGCCGGCAGAAGGACTGCGTGCCAGTGAGATTCATCGTCGATTGTGTCGTGTATGCATGGGAATGAGGCTACCAGCGAAGCTAGTGTATTGGAGTGGTGCAGAAAATTCATGGCTGTTCGCAGTGATATGAAAGTGGTTGACGAACGAATATAAATGTGAAACACGTTGACGAAATTGTGAGACAAATATCACCTACTCTCACTCAGCAAAGAGGCTAAGAGTAATAACGTATGAATATCTAAATTCGACTGAGCATATAGCTGCAGTGTACAAGAAAGTATCAGCAGCCCTTCGTACCCTAAAAAAATTCAAAACTCTTTCCTCGTGACCTGAAAAAACAAAACGCTTCCAATAATTCATTACAGCGATTTTATCCTGCAAGGTCTTCTTGAGGAAAGTTCAGAACGGTTGGAACTGGTTATGAATGCCTCTATTCGTGGTCGACGAACGAATATAAATGCGAAACACGTTGACGAAATCGTGAGAGCGAGAGGTCCGTTGACAGTCTACGAACGCTGTGAATGCGTGCCTCAGATTTAAGTCACAACTCTCTTTAACACTGTCATAGACGGTTTATGTTACACCAAGTTGTGGCAGTAACTATTATGCTGTATGAATTTGAAACCAGGGCGTCAATGCGAAAGGATTTGAGCAGATCCCAAGAATGAGATTTCTCCGTAGCGTTAAAATGTGGATCAGAGAATATCGCTTCAGATGTGAAGACTTTCGAAACGAACTGCAAGTTGATTTGGTACACAGGAAATTAGATATAAACTGAAAGAGACAATGGGAACATGCTTAAAATATACTGCCAAAGCAATTTTCAGATTTCATACTAAGAAGACAATTTTCTTCCATTCGTCATAATCGCCCTTTTCAAAGCCGAAATATTTTTTGTGTCACCAGTCTCCTCACATCTTTCATGCCATCCACAATAATTTCCTCTTCTGTGTCATTTTCATCCCACAGTAATACTTATTTTGTCTAATTTATTTATTTAACTTGATCGGATTAATGATATCAGAACCTCTCTTATATCGGACCAGGTTTTCACTCGTACAATACCTTTCTAATATGACCAATAGTGTTAAAATTATTTGTGTGGCTGTAGAGACAATGTGAGTAAGAAATACTATGAACTAATAACGTTGATACTGCTGGCATTACTTCTACTACTGCTGCTGCTGCCACTAATAATGACATAATAGTAATAATAACAACAATGGTAATAATAGAGACAATAACGGCAATAGTGAGAGCGACACATATAAAAAGAGTTTATAGGTGTATGAAATAGCTATCTTACGGTATATGTCTGGGGAAAGGAAATTTAAGGAGACTCCATCAATTGAGAATACTGGGAAATGTGGAAGCTCTGTTTGGAAAGAAGTATGTGCAGGTGTAATGAATGGGTATAGGGACAATTGTAGTGACTATCGTTCCTGTAGTAGATAAGTCATTAACTGTCTCCTGAATCTGGAGATGTTCAGTTCTCCAATACAATGCGGGAATTACGCCACAGCCGGGTTTCTGATACTCAGAAGTACATGGAGAAAGTGGGTGAACGATGGAATGGGACGGAAAGGATTGTCTTCTGATGGGAACTGGTATTTTTGCCATGTTGATCGGATAATTGCGTTAGGGTCGAGGAGAGTTTACGTTGACAAGACAATAGACGGGACAGAGGGTATAAACATCTCTGCACTTGTCCGCACGCAGCCAGGTTAGCCGTGCATAATGATCGTGAACTATGATCAGTGAGTCGAACATCACAGATATAACGAATAGAGGCATTCATAACCAGTTCCAACCGTTGTGAACTTTCCTCAAGAGGACATTGCAGGATAACATCGCTGTAATGAATTATTGGAAGCGTTTTGTTTTTTCAGGTCACGAGGAAAGAGTTTTGAATTTTTTTAGGGTACGAAGGGCTGCTGATACTTTCTTGTACACTGCAGCTGTATGCTCAGTCGAATTTAGATATTCATATGTTATTACTTTTAGCCTCTTTGCTGAGTGAGAGTAGGTGATATTTGTCCCATTTAGGGTTAAAGATCATAAGGATTCCGAATAGTTCGGGCTAATGAGCCTAGAATAACCAACCAGTAACGCTTTGCACATAGATCGGTATTGAGATTCTCGATAGCTCTCTTTAGGTTTATTGGTTTTGCACTTGGATACGAGTGGAGGTCATCAGCGTGATATTTACAGTAGGAAAAAACCGATGACAGATGATGAATAGAGTATAGGACCTGATACTGAACCGTGGGGGACAGTCGATTCTACCTGCCTCCATTGCGACGTGACGCATTGCTAGCGAGACGTCAGGTGTGAGTGAAACTGTTGTGCTGCACTTGGCGAGAAACTTAGGTTGCTGAGTTTGGCAAGTAAAAATGGTTCAAATGGCTCTGAGCACTATGGGACTCAACTGCTGAGGTCATTAGTCCCCTAGAACTTAGAACTAGTTAAACCTAACTAACCTAAGGACAACACAAACATCCATGGCCGAGGCAGGATTCGAACCTGCGACCGTAGCGGTCTTGCGGTTCCAGACTGCAGCGCCTTTAACGTGTGGCAGGTAAAGAAGATTCACGAGTATTTGTTGAATGTATTCCAACGTCTGTCCTTCCCTGCAGTTCTGGCATTCTGCCCCTTAGGGAAATGGCAGCAAGAGAGGGGAAGAAAACCAATGTGCACTCCGTGTGCATACCGGGGGGAGTCATTCCAGATGTGGAAATGGTCCTTCCGGATGCCATGAAGGGTACAGGGTGCACCCATCTGCAGGTGGTCGCTCATGTCGGCACCAATGATGTGTGTCGCTATGGATCGGAGGAAATCCTCTCTGGCTTCCGGCGGCTATCTGATTTGGTGAAGACTGCCAGTCTCGCTAGCGGGATGAAAGCAGAGCTCACCATCTGCAGCATCGTCGACAGGACTAACTGCGGACCTTTGGTACAGAGCCGAGTGGAGGGTCTGAATCAGAGGCTGAGACGGTTCTGCGACCGTGTGGGCTGCAGATTCCTCGACTTGCGCCATAGGGTGGTGGGGTTTCGGGTTCCGCTGGATAGGTCAGGAGTCCACTACACGCAACAAGCGGCTACACGGGTAGCAGGGGTTGTGTGGCGTGGGCTGGGCGGTTTTTTAGGTTAGATGGCCTTGGGCAAGTACAGAAAGGGCAACAGCCTCAACGGGTGCGGGGCAAAGTCAGGACATGCGGGGACCAAGCAGCAATCGGTATTGTAATTGTCAACTGTCGAAGCTGCGTTGGTAAAGTACCGGAACTTCAAGCGCTGATAGAAAGCACCGAAGCTGAAATCGTTATAGGTACAGAAAGCTGGCTTAAGCCAGAGATAAATTCTGCCGAAATTTTTACAAAGGTACAGACGGTGTTTAGAAAGGATAGATTGCATGTAACCGGTGGTGGAGTGTTCATCGCTGTTAGTAGTAGTTTATCCTGTAGTGAAGTAGAAGTGGATAGTTCCTGTGAATTATTATGGGTGGAGGGTACACTAAACAACCGAACTAGGTTAATAGTTGGCTCCTTTTACCGACCTCCCGACTCAGCAGCATTAGTGGCAGAACAACTGAGAGAAAATTTGGAATACATTTCACATAAATTTTCTCAGCATGTTATAGTCTTAGGTGGAGATTTCAATTTACCAGATATAGACTGGGACACTCAGATGTTTAGGACGGGTGGTAGGGACAGAGCATCGAGTGACATTATACTGAGTGCACTATCCGAAAATTACCTCGAGCAATTAAACAGAGAACCGACTCGTGGAGATAACATATTGGACCTACTGATAACAAACAGACCCGAACTTTTCGAATCTGTATGTACAGAACAGGGAATCAGTGATCATAAGGCCGTTGCAGCATCCCTGAATATGGAAGTTAATAGGAATATAAAAAAAGGGAGGAAGGTTTATCTGTTTAGCAAGAGTAATAGAAGGCAGATTTCAGACTACCTAACAGATCAAAACGAAAATTTCTGTTCCGACACTGACAATGTTGAGTGTTTATGGAAAAAGTTCAAGGCAATCGTAAAATGCGTTTTAGACAGGTACGTGCCGAGTAAAACTGTGAGGGACGGGAAAAACCCACCGTGGTACAACAACAAAGTTAGGAAACTACTGCGAAAGCAAAGGGAGCTCCACTCCAAGTTTAAACGCAGCCAAAACCTCTCAGACAAACAGAAGCTAAACGATGTCAAAGTTAGCGTAAGGAGGGCTATGCGTGAAGCGTTCATTGAATTCGAAAGTAAAATTCTATGTACCGACTTGACAGAAAATCCTAGGAAGTTCTGGTCTTACGTTAAATCAGTAAGTGGCTCGAAACAGCATATCCAGACACTACGGGATGATGGCATTGAAACAGAGGATGACACGCGTAAAGCTGAAATACTAAACACCTTTTTCCAAAGCTGTTTCACAGAGGAAGACCTCACTGCAGTTCCTTCTCTAAATCCTCGCACAAACGAAAAAATGGCTGACATCGAAATAAGTGTCCAAGGAATAGAAAAGCAACTGGAATCACTCAATAGAGGAAAGTCCACTGGACCTGACGGGATACCAATTCGATTCTACACAGAGTACGCGAAAGAACTTGCCCCCCTTCTAACAGCCGTGTACCGCAAGTCTCTAGAGGAACGGAGGGTTCCAAATGATTGGAAAAGAGCACAGATAGTCCCAGTCTTCAAGAAGGGTCGTCGAGCAGATGCGCAAAACTATAGACCTATATCTCTTACGTCGATCTGTTGTAGAATTTGAGAACATGTTTTTTGCTCGCGTATCATGTCATTTCTGGAAACCCAGAATCTACTATGTAGGAATCAACATGGATTCCGGAAACAGCGATCGTGTGAGACCCAACTCGCCTTATTTGTTCATGAGACCCAGAAAATATTAGATACAGGCTCCCAGGTAGATGCTATTTTTCTTGACTTCCGGAAGGCGTTCGATACAGTTCCGCACTGTCGCCTGACAAACAAAGTAAGAGCCTACGGAATATCAGACCAGCTGTGTGGCTGGATTGAAGAGTTTTTAGCAAACAGAACACAGCATGTTGTTATCAATGGAGAGACGTCTACAGACGTTAAAGTAACCTCTGGCGTGCCACAGGGGAGTGTTATGGGACCATTGCTTTTCACAATATATATAAATGACTTAGTAGATAGTGTCGGAAGTTCCATGCGGCTTTTCGCGGATGATGCTGTAGTATACAGAGAAGTTGCTGCATTAGAAAATTGTAGCGAAATACAGGAAGATCTGCAGCGGATAGGCACTTGGTGCAGGGAGTGGCAACTGACCCTTAACATAGACAAATGTAATGTATTGCGAATACATAGAAAGAAGGATCCTTTATTGTATGATTATATGATAGCGGAACAAACACTGGTAGCAGTTACTTCTGTAAAATATCTGGGAGTATGCGTACGGAACGATTTGAAGTGGAATGATCATATAAAACTAATTGTTGGTAAGGCGGGTACCAGGTTGAGATTCATTGGGAGAGCGCTTAGAAAATGTAGTCCATCAACAAAGGAGGTGGCTTACAAAACACTCGTTCGACCTATACTTGAGTATTGCTCATCAGTGTGGGATCCGTACCAGGTCGGGTTGACGGAGGAGATAGAGAAGATCCAAAGAAGAGCGGCGCGTTTCGTCACTGGGTTATTTGGTAACCGTGATAGCGTTACGGAGATGTTTAATAAACTCAAGTGGCAGACTCTGCAAGAGAGGCGCTCTGCATCGCGGTGTAGCTTGCTGTCCAGGTTTCGAGAGGGTGCGTTTCTGGATGAGGTATCGAATATATTGCTTCCCCCTACTTATACTTCCCGAGGAGATCACGAATGTAAAATTAGAGAGATTAGAGCGCGCACGGAGGCTTTCAGACAGTCGTTCTTCCCGCGAACCATACGCGACTGGAACAGGAAAGGGAGGTAATGACAGTGGCACGTAAAGTGCCCTCCGCCACACACCGTTGGGTGGCTTGCGGAGTATCAATGTAGATGTAGATGTAGATGCCATAGAGGTTATTCTCTGTTGTCCCATCATCCTGTCCCTTTTTCTAGCCAGTGCTTTCAACATGTTCCTTTCCTCGTCGATTCTGCAGAGAACATCCTCATGTCTTATCAGTAGACATAGATTTCAGCATCTTTCCGTAGCACCACATTTCAAACGCTTCGATTCTCTTCTTTTCCAGTTTTGGCACTGTCCGTTTGTCACCTTCTTACAATGCCGTGCTCCAAAAGTTCATTCCCAGACATTTCTTTCTCATATTAAGGCTTATGTTTGACACACTGTCCAGTCGCATTAGTGTGACCATTTGTCAAAAGCCTGAATAACAACATTTTGCAGCGCAGACGTGCAGGAAGAGAATCATTGAGGTTCTGGAAAATACCGAGAGGGATATGGAGCCATGCCGACACCTGTACTTTGCCCAGCTGCGAGAGGTTTCTTTGTTGAAGATTCATGGAGCAATGAGTTTTGTGGAGGGAGTTTGGTGGCGAGAGGAGAACGGTAAACTCAGTCCCGGTGCTCAGTGCACCACGCACGTACATTACGAGTTGTGTGAGACGTTGCATTGTCCTGCTGGTAAAAGAAGCCATCCAAATTGTCCCAAAAGATAGATGTGCATTTGTGTTCATCCGTTGTCCCTTCCATAATGATGAGATGACACAAGGAATGCCACGTTGTTGCGAGTGTTTGTTCCGACGTTTCACGCCGATGGAGCATAAAATGTGATTCATCTGAAACTGTAACCTCCCAGTGGATATCCAGTTCGGGTATTGCCGTGCAAGTTCCAGCCTTCGTCCCCGATGAACTGCAGTCAATTTGGGTATATGAACCAGGCACCTGCTACGGAAGCTTTTACGCAGCAACGTTCGCTGAACGGTCGATAAGGACACATTGCTGGTAGTCCCTTGGATCATCTTGATGGTTAGTAGCTCAACAGCTGGACATCTGTCAGCCCGTACACATCTCCGCAGCCATTATTCACCCCTGTAATCTACGACCTGTGGTGCATTGACGTTGCCTAGGCGTCGGTTACGCATAGCGCCATTTTTCCATGCACGGTATACTTTAACCAAGGTGGCACGCCAACTGTTTGTGAACTTAGCAGCTTCGGAATCGCTGCCACCCTTGGCCCGAAAGCCAATGACCATACCCTTTTGGACGTCAGATAATTCGATCCGTTTCTGCATTACAACAACTACAATATTTTGCCTGTGCCGCCGACACGCTTTATATACCCTCTGCTGTTAGTGTTACCACTTGCCGTCTGTGAGTGGTTATTGCACGTTGACATCAAACGTAGGCGGTGGTCACATATATGTGACTGCACCGTGTATTTGCACACTTCTTTTAGGGAGGATTGTACTCTACCTGTGCTAGTCTGCCTGTTATATTCTACTTGCTTCGTCTGATATGCGCTATTTTGGTTGGAATGTCGAAGATTTGCTTCATTTTATCTACTGGGGGGACACACACTTTTAATATCAGATTTATCGCTGATCTTATTTCTGCTATGCCTGATAACTTTAGTCTTTCTTTGGTTTGCTTTACGTCCATATGCTGTGATTAGTAGTCTGTTCATTCCAGTCAAGTGTACCTATACTTATTCTTCACTTACACGAAGGGCCGCATTGTTATTAGCAAATCTTCTGATTGATACCCTTTCATCCTGATTTTTAATCCCATTCCTCGTTATATTTGTCATTACTTCGTCAATTTACAACTGAAATAATTTTCTGTGCTGTTTATCGTAGAGCTAAATAAGACTATTATTCGTCCTTCGCAACAGCATTTCCCTTCCTTTTTGTTTTTGTTGCCGTTTTAACAATCTGTGGATCATTCTATTTCAATTGAACTTTTCCTTTCTCCTGCACCAGGGTTTCAGTTTAAGCCCGGTACTCCCATAAAGGTTTCCCGGATTTTCCGTCCCCGCTTCTTTCCAGCGTTCCATTTTTCTCCCCAGACAGTCAAGGTGCTCTTGCGGTTTATTTTTGAGGTGGACCCGTTTGTGGACGCCTTTCTATGCTATTCACATATCCTGCATTCCTCTTCTATCTCGGTGAACCACATATACTTGGTTTCCCTGGGAGAACGTAGAGGAAGATCGTATTACTCAACTTCGTAGGACTCTAACTCGCTGAATTTGGTAAACAATGCTGTTTTTACGAATGGAATATGTGATATTTTCTAGTTGTGTGTGCATACAGTTCATGGCTGTATCGTGTTCTGGTTGACAGTGGTACTACAGTGGACTTTTTTGTTTTATATCTTTCATTCTCTTATGTCTACCCTCTCGATCATATCTGTTATGGCCATATCAAGGTTTTTTTGCGGCGTTTTGACTCCCTGGTCGCATTATTGTACGCTCACGTTGTGTATTGGTATTAATGAACATTTTCTTTTAGAAGTTTTGGTTGCAAAACCCCGTGGTGCATAGTTTTCCTTAAACCTCTACAACTAACTGACGGCAAGTCATTTCTTTAAGAACCAACCTCAAAAAATATGTACACAATGTTAAATGAATAATTAGAAAATTGCAGCCGAAGGCATAGCTCTTAAAGTGGGGAATTTTTGCAAAATTTCACTCTGACAAACGATAGCTGACTGGAGTAATATGTTGGTTATAATTTTGACCTGATTTCTAATATTTTCCTGGACACAGGTTAAAATCCTACGGCTTAAAATACTCTCATGCTCATAAATTAAGGATAATCGCAGAATGTGGCGCCACACAACGTGGTACTACACAAAACTGGAACTGATTGCATAGTCACATAGGGAACACACACGACACAGATCTGTAAGACGACGGTATTGGTGATAAGTAGGGAAGACCGCCCCGAATCACTGAATCACATGTGCTACGAAACGCCACTGTTTCCTGCGCATGTACCCCGACATCAGTATGGGATATGATCACCATGCACACGTACACAGGCGGCACAACGGGTTGGCATACTCTGGGTCAGGTGGTCGAGCAGCTGCTGGGGTATAGCCTTCAATTCTTGCATCAGTGCCTGTCGGAGCTCCTCAGTTGTCCTAGGGGTGTGAAGACGTGCAGCGATTCGTCGACCGAGAGCATCCCAGACGAGGTCGATGGGGTTTAGGTCTGGAGAACAGGCAGGCCACTCCATTCCCCTAATCCTCCATGAAGGCAGCACGGTGGAGCCGTGCGTTAACATCCATCAGGAGGAAGGTAGGACCCACTCACTGCACCCTGAAAAGGCGGACATACTGGTGCCAAATGACGTCCTGATACACCTGATCTGTTCAGTTCCTCTGTCAAAGTCATGCAGGGGTGTACGTGCACCAATCGTAATCCCACTCCACACCATCAAACCACAACCTCCACACGAATCCCTTTCAAGGACATTAAGGGGTTGGTATGTGGTTCCTGGTTTACGCCAAATGAAAACTCGGCGAGAATCACTGTTCAGACTCTACCTGGACTCGTCCGTGAACATAACCTGGCACCACTGCTCCAATGACACCAGGCTTTACAAGCTCTCCTGTGACCTGGGGTCAGTGGAATGCACCTTGCAGGTCTGCGGGCGAATAACCCATGTCTGCTCAGTCATCTGTAGACTATGTGTCTGGAGATAACTGTTCCAGTGGCTGCAGTAAGGTCCCGAGGAAGGCTGCCTGCAGTACTCCGTGGCGGTCTGCGGGCACTGATGGTGAGATATCGGTCTTCTTGTGGTGTTGTACACTGTGTACGTCCCGTATTGTAGCGCCCGGGCACGTTTCCTGTCTGCTGGAATCGTTGTCATAATCTTGAGATCACACTTTGTGGGACACGGAGGGCCCATGCTACGACCTGCTGTGTTTGACCAGCCTCCAGTCGCCCTAATATTCTCCCCCTCACAACGTCATCAATATGTGTTCTTTGGGCCATTTTCAACACACAGTCACCATTAGAACGTCTGAAAACGTCTGCACACTTATCGCTGCACCGCACTCTGACATGCACCAACTCACCTCTGCGTATGTGGACTGCTGCCAGCGCCACCGTGCGACGACCGCAGGTCAAATGCACCGCATGGTCATACCCCAAGGTGATTTAAACCCGCAAACCGCCCACCGGAGCGTTGTTTCACAATGTATCAGCATTGTCCTTAATTTATGAGCATGAGTGTAAGTGAAGGGGTCGAACAGAAACAATGATTAAAGTCAATACTCACATTTGTTCACAAGCACATTTACGAGATAAAAGTATAAAATGAATAATTAAAAATCTGTGAAAATTATATGTATTCAAATTTGAATGAAGACTGAATGGAAAGCAATGTCACTCCGCTATCAGTTAAATTATTCCGTGCCCTCTTAAGTACTTACTCTCTCGCAATGTTCAGCGATAACTGAAAATTATTTAATTGTGTAATTCTCAATGAGAACAGTGTCTGGAAGTTTGTGACTGAAACTCCGAAGTCCACATATTCATCAGCAGTGCAAAAGGAGGTGACACAAGCCATCGTCCTACATTCGACTAGTGTGAAATGAAACTGAACTACTCTGCGGTGCTGCGAACTATACTCACCGTAAGTATGACTGTGGCGACGAGCTCCCCTTCACGAAGACGGAGTCGTTGGCGCTGTACTGCGCTGCTACGCCAAGTCGTAGGGACACCACGGCACCCAAAACTGAAGATGCGGACACTTTCGTGTCGTATCCCCATCTGCTTCTCTTGGGCCACTCGCTCACATCGTAGCTATTGCTTGCCGTCAAAAGTGCACTGCTTCAGCCCCGAATGACGAAATGAAACTCTCCCATACTACCAAAAGGCATTCATTTCAGTGCAGAGGTTTGGCGTCGTAGATTTTTACGCAAAACGCACGTTCTCCCGCCAATGTCCTTAGGGTCGCAGCTGGGTTTAAGAAACTAAGAGAGGATTGCTGTGAGGCTAGGGTTTTCTGTGTCCCTCGCTTTTTGCAAGTGGCGGATATGCTTACCTTCGAAAGGAGTCAGAAGGTATGGCGCCCCCGACTCCCGCACACGACGCCGTACTGGCCTCTGGCTGGACATTAGCCACAAGCAGTCGCGTGGAAGGACAGCGTCCTGTGGGCTTCGAGCCGACTCCACTTCCAAGAATGGTACGCTACCAGTGTCGTGGTCCTGCCCACCGGTCACTGACATGCTTGGCTGAAACATCTCCTGTTGCGGTGTATCAAATGCACTACACGGCATATTTGCACATGCCTCATAAACATTCATAATCCATTAAAAATCATCACCGAGTTGTTAAAGGGAGACACGCAAAATACAAAGGTACCGTGCTGCCAGATACCATGTTTATAATATTAATAACAATTTCATACCGAAATGAAATTTTCGCTATGCAGCGGAGTGTGCGTTGATGTAAAACTTCTTGGTAGATTAAAACTGTCAGGCCGAAACTCGAACTCGAGACCTTTGGCTTTCGCGAGCAAGTGCTTTACAGAGACTGCTAAAGAGTGCAAATTTCACTCTGGGAACATCCCACAAGCTATGGGTAAGCCACGTCTACGCAATGTCCTTTCTACCACGAGTTACAGTTCTGCAAGGTTCGCAGGAGAGCCGTTGTGAAGTTTTGAAGATAGGAAACGAGGTACTGACGGAAGTAGAGCTGTGAGGTCGAGCCGAAACTCGTGCTTGCGTAGCGAAAGGCAAGAGTTCCGAGTTAAAGTCTCAGTCCGGCACAGGGTTTTTATCTCCCAGGAAGTTTCAACTTCATACCGACTTTCCCTTTTTTCGGACTCAGAATGATAAATATAATCTATGATATTGACATGGAAAATGCTCGCCACTTTCCATAGTTAGTTGGTACGCTATTTCAATTTTTGTGGTACATGACGCCAAGGCTTTTTTTCCGGAGATTTTCGAATCAGTGATCTGTCCCAGGCTATCCGTTCAATTTCCCCAGATTCCATCTCTAATACTCTGGTCGCTGACTGGATGTTTGTTGCAGTTTCCAATTTCTCTAAGGCGATCTGGAGACTTGTCTCTACTGCACGTGTCTCTAATTCTTTGGTCTGTGATACAGCCTTGTCCAGCAAATCTGAGATACATTGCGAGGTCCTCTGCAAAGCAATGTCAGTCCCCTTCAAATTCATTTTTATGTAGACTAGCCTGACAACATTTTCAACACTGTTGTTACGCACCCATTTTTGCCATCTATGGGTTTCTTTCTCGAGTAACGAGGTGAAAATGAAAACCTAGAATCCCTCTCCTCACCTGACTCCTGTCCTGATTCCAAAATAGTTTTTCCAGCAAATTACACTCCTGAGATGGTATATGTTAGAGTAAATCTGAAAGGTGGTGTAGGTTAAATCGGAAAACAGTCCTTGTTTTGGTATCTTAGCCAAAGCTTTTCATAATTTCTCAAAGTTTTGTTCATTTAAATTGGAGGTTGCCAGGAATTTCTTACTTCTGTGTTCCAGCTTAGAAAAACACGTGTAAGATTCATTACCTCTTCAGCACATCGCCAATGTTTGTTGAACCTTTCTTGGTACTTATCAGCTATGAGTCCAATTGATTTCTGCGTTTCAGAAATTATTGAGCAGGTTTTTAAGAGAAACGATAATTGTGTACTTCCATTCTACCACAGTGTAAGTGCAGAGAACCAGTAACGTGGGAGTTCCCCAGATTCCTAGACGTTGTGTATCATCTGAGTTCCTTTATCAACCAAGCTGTTTAAGTTAATAATAGTAGGGACTGTTGTGGACTGACAAGACAGCCAGTCCACAGTGACGGGTAACCGAAAGGCACGCGCTTAAACTCACGCAGGCTGGCGTGAGGTCTGAAAGAGGATACGTAATGAATGCTATAAAGAAAAGTACGTAGTTGCTGGAATACTTAACTTTAACCCACAATTGGTGAACATTGGTCTTGTTACTGTACATGCTTTATTAGATACATAGCAAAGGATAACTGGCGCCTTGCTAGGTCGTAGCAATTGACTTAGCTGAAGGCTATGCTAACTATCGTCTCGGCAATTGAGAGCGTAATTCTCAGTGAACCATGGCTAGCAACGTCGGCTGTACAACTGGGCGAGTGCTAGTAAGTCTCTCTAGACCTGCCGTGTGGCGGCGCTCGGTCTGCAATTACTGACAGTGGCGACACGCGGGTCCGTCGTATACTAGCGGACCGCGGCCGATTTAAAAGCTACCACCTAGCAAGTGTGGTGTCTGGCGGTGACACCACAGGGACCATGTATGGTCTTCACCATAAAAGTTGGGAAACTACATAGTAAGTGATAAATCATAATTCTGCAGTTGTAAATAATTCCAATGTGATTATAAAATGCTGCCCCGAGATGAACAGGAAATAATGAAATTTTACTTATTTTGCCCATAAATGATGGTAAGAGATACACGACTAGAATTGTGAGTGATGTGAACGTCTTTAGGGAAATTTAGCACACAGAGCTATAAACTCTGGAGCAACAACAAATGTTACCCGACTACGCATCGAGTCGAACTGAGCCTGGAGTTTCATTCCATTTACCTTCATTCCATTTACCATTTACCTGCTCTTCATATCTACCGGCTATGCAAGCAGAGGGCAACTATGTTGTATACTCAATGACACCCCACACGATCATGTCAAGTGACGGCCTCATATGGCAATGAAGAACGCAATCTGATACCATCACACGCGTGGATGCGTCCATCATGTTGCTGTATGCAGAACCGGCACTGGTTTGAAAACTCGCAGTTGCAACTGCTGTGTCTATTGTTGTCGGTGGGCACTACGTTGTTGGCACTCTGCAGAACTTCAGAACAAAAGTAACTTTCCCATGATGTGTCACTATCAAGTAACATGGTGCTACTCGGAGCATATGTAGGAAGATGTGCTATGGTATATTAAACAAGGTAACTGGAAGAAATACGTAATGAGATGAACAGAAAGGACACTTGTATCCAACGACAATAATTATACTGAAGTCATCATGATTGTTCTATGTGCATTATAAAAGCGGGCCAGGGATCTTAACAGGGCATGTGATCATCAAGGACTCTGCAACGTGCTCCCATGCTTGGCACAAAATTGTAAGGCGTTCTCCTCTATCAGAGTGGTTGACAAAATTCATATCATATGGTTGTTGTAACGTGTGGTCGTGTTGCAATACGTCTCCCCAACACATCCCAAACGTGATCTGTTGGATTTAAGCCAGGGTAACAGGTAGACCAGTCCATTCGATGAATACCCTGAAGTTCAAAAAACTTCTCTATCTCGATGTGGTCATGCATTATCATCCATAAAAGAGCGGACACGAGTAGGACTGGAGGCATTTCGAAATCCTTAGGACAGAGAATAAAAATTTACTCTGAGACATGCATATACTTTCATTAGCAATGTGTCCAGATCATAAAACAAACAAACAAACTCAAAAATAAAAATGAAAATAGGAAATCAAAAATTAAGAAACATGTAACGGCAACATCATGCATGTCGCATGGTGGATTCTTCTTCGCAACGTCAGTACGTCATATAACGTCGACTTGCTCAGATGCAGGCTTAAACACGTAGTGGCATGCTGTTAATGTGGTAATTAAGCCTTCCCTGGTCCAACTGGTCCCACTCTGCAATGGCGATTCTGCGCAAGTCACTCAGAGTACGTGTCGACGTCCAAAAACAGCTCGTTGCAGTCGATACCACATGTACGATTGGATTCATGTCCTGGTAGCAGGTAAGCCACTCCATTAGGGGGATCCTAACACTCTTAAGAAACATATTCAGCAGAACTGTGCGTTGAGCACGCCCGTTATCATCCGTCAATATGAGATTATCACCAAAATGCTGGCGATATTTTCCCACTGTTGGTTGCAGAATCTCGTTCCTATACGGTAGATCAGTAAGATTGCTCTCGGTAGCCACAAGTCGTGTACTGTGGTCCCTTGTAACGCCAGCTCGGAATGTCACCTCACCACCACCGTATTGTACATGGGTGACACAGTGTTGGGGGTTTTCTGTATTACAGGGTTGTCTGCGGTTACCTAGGTACAAAATGATCCGAGTTTCATTTTGCAAGATTTAAGATTTATTGCCCATCAGTAATGGAGCCCATGGTATTTAGGTCTAAGAAGTGGTGCTGTCCATGATCGTCGGGAACGGACATACGCAACAACTAATTATCTCCAAACACTTTGACGCGGTACATGACATCCTGAAGCCTCTGTGAACGCGGAATTCAGCTCTGGAGCATTCAGCCAACGGCTCCTTTGCCTCACCCTGCGCACCTGTCGAAAGCGGATGGCCTGTAAGGTGTAAGTCCTCCACGCTACCTGTCAACTGCAATCGACTCATACCGGCACCACATTTTCTTCGCTCTGGTGCACACGTCACGCAGCCAGCATATAACTTGACGATGATGCCCCAACAATGGTTGCGATTGTCTTTCGTGGCATGATGGGTGTTCACTCTATTGTTCAACAAAATTCTCTTATACGTCCTTGTTAGTGCTACATTTTGAACTAAAATGTGGCAATCCATTCGAATGCGGCCTTCTGCCCGTGGGCATCGCTCATGGCCACTGTCTGTGTGTTTACAAACAATGTCAGGAGTGACGTTCCGATCGATACAGGCACAGTCACGCCAACAACATACCTACACGACCTACTGGGGTGATGCAAAATTTTTGTTGAATTGTGGGCCTATTGGTTTCAATGAGTAAATATGCAAGTATCAAAATTTGTGAAATAAGTGGCTGTGTGTTCTGATTGCACTGACGTTTGTTACGCCATAAAGGGTTTGTACACCTTAGTACTTAATATAAATGTCAACCTGATACTTCTACCTATTCCTGAGGAAAAAGGGGTTTTAATAGACTGAGAGACAGACAACGAAGTTATCCTATAAAGGTTCCGTTTTTATCAACTAAGGTATGGGGCAATAAAATTGAGGTCAGGGCCGAATTCACCCCTGAAAAGAAACATATGACGAAGAAATGCTGTGTCAGAATCACGGTGACCATTGAGTGTACCGTGTTCAAAGATTTGGAGGTCAGTGCGTCTGGGCAACTTAATGACTCCCCACAGTGCAATACCTGGAACACCAAAACGATCACATTCGGCAATGTTAATGGTGCATTTGAGTTTCCATCTCTCGCCAATACACAGAGAGAATCTTTTGTCATCCGAGATGAGCAGGCGAAGCCACTAGTACTATATGAGTCAGAATTCTAAAGCAAGGAGCATATTCGATAACAATTCCACAATATAAACCGAGATTCTAATTTCACCGTATCCCTGAAACAAAAATTTATCTTTACCCGCAAAACGAAATTATCATTTAATTAAAAAATAAATTATTCGATTAAAATTTAATATTCGGCATTTAAATTAAAAAAAACTCACTCATATAGAAATGAAAATCATCTCGCTATCCTTTCAGCTACCTCAGTTTGAGATGCTTTTTAATTTTTCTATTTCTTACATCTTTTAAATTCTAGCTACTTTTACACAAACCTAATAAAATTTTTTCTATGTAAATGGGAGGTGAAAACAAAGTGTGCACTTTAAATAGAATGTGTGTCACAAACAAAAAATGTTCTATAACAGAACTTTTGGAAAATAATGTAAAACCAACCACCGAAAGATTTTGATTATGGTTACTTAAAAAAAATTTAAATAGTAACAATCTTCTTACAAATATTGGAGCTTTTATCTACACAAAAGGAGAAGAAAAATTGGAAGAATTTAATCATATTACTGAAGCATTTTGTGATAATATTATGGTAGTTAAATAACAGATTTTGTAGACTGCAAGGGAGGAATGAAATATGGAAAATTTCTTGTAAAAAGGAAAGTATGTGGTGGTTTTGATAGTATTTTAAGACCTAGATATTCTACATTTAATTTAGCAGGACATGGTGTAAATCCTCAATGAACCATGGACTTTGCATTGGTTGGGAGGCTTGCGTGCCTCAGCGATACAGATGGCTGTACCGTAGGTGAAACCACAATGGAGGGGTACCTGTTGAGAGGCCACACAAACGTGTGGTTCCTGAAGAGGGGCAGCAGCCTTTTCAATAGTTGCAGGGACTACTCAGGAGGACGTCGTTATCAGTAGAAAGAAAACTGGCGTTCTACGGATCAGAGCGTGGAATGTCAGATCCCTTAATCGGGCAAATAGGTTAGAAAACTTAAAAAGGGAAATGGATAGGTTAAAGTTTGATATAGTGGGAATTAGTGAAGTTCGGTGGCAGGAGGAACAAGGCTTTTGGTCAGGTGAGTACAGGGTTATAAATACAAAGTCAAATAGGGATAATGCAGGAATGGGTTTCATAATGAATAAAAAAATAGGAGTGCGGGTAAGCTACTACAAACATCATAGTGAACGCATTATTGTGACCAAGATAGACACGAAGCCCATGCCCACTACAGTAGTACAAGTTTATATGCCAACTAGCTCTGCAGATGATGAAGAAATTGATGAAATGTATGATGAGATAAAAGAAATTATGCAGGTAGTGAAGGGAGACGAAAATTTAATAGTCATGGGTGACTGGAATTCGAGAGTAGGAAAAAGGAGAGAAGGAAACATAGCAGGTGAATATGGATTGCGGGTAAGAAATGAAAGATGAAGCCGCCTGGTAGAATTTTGCACAGAGCATAACTAAATCATAGCTAACACTTGGTTCAAGAATCATAAAAGATGGTTCTATACACGGAAGAATCCTGGAGATTCTAGAAGGTATCAGATAGACTATACAATGGTAATACAGAGATTTAGGAACTAGGTTTTAAAGTGTAAGACATTTCCAGGGGAAGATGTGGACTCTGACCACAATCTATTGGTTATGAATTGTAGATTAAAACTGAAGAAACTGCAAAAAGGTGGGAATTTAAGCAGATGGGACCTGGATAAACTGACTAAACCGGAGGTTGTACAGGGTTTCAGGGAGACCATAGTGGAACAACTGACACGAATGGGGGAAATAAATACAGAACAATGGGTAGCTCTGAGGGATGAAGTAGTGAAGGCAGCAGAGGATCAAGTAGGTAAAAAGACGAGGGCTAGTAGAAATCCTTGGGTAACAGAAGAAATATTGAATTTAATTGATGAAAGGAGAAAATATAAAAATGCAGTAAATGAAGCAGGCAGAAAGTAATACAAACGTCTCAAAAAGGAGATCGACAGGAAGTGCAAAATGGCTAAGCAGGGAAGGCTAGAGGACAAATGTAAGGATGTAGAGGCTTATCTCACTAGGGCTAACATAGATACTGCCTACAGGAAAATTAAAGAAACGTTTGGAGAAAGGAGAACCACTTGCATGAATATCAAGAGCTCAGATGGAAACCCAGTTCTAAGCAAAGCAGGGAAATCAGAAAGTTGGAAGGAGTATATAGAGGGTCTATACAAGGGCGATGTACTTGAGGACAGTATTATGGAAATGGAGGAGTATGTAGATAAAGATGAAATGGGAGATAGGATACTGCGTGAAGTGTTTGACAGAGCACTGAAAGATCTGAGTCGAAACAAGGCCCCGGGAGTAGACAACATTCCATTAGAACTACTGATTGACTTGGGAGAGCCAGCCCTGACAGAACTCTACCATCTGGTGAGCAAGATGTATGAGACAGGCGAAAAACCCTCAGTCTTCAAGAAGAATATAATAATTCCTATCGTAAAAGGGGCCAACAGATATGAAAATTACCGAACTATCAGTTTAATAAGCCACGTCTGCAAAATACTAACACAAATTCTTTACAGGCGAATGGAAAATCTGGTAGAAGCCGACCTCGGGGAAGACCAGTTTTGATTCCGTAGAAATGTTGAAACACGCGAGGCAATGGTGACCCTACGACTTGACTTAGAAAATCGATTAAGGGAAGGTAAACCTACGTTCGTAGTGTTTGTAGACTTAGAGAAAGCTTTTGATAGTGTTGACTGGAATACTCTCTTTCAAATACTGAAGGTGGCAGGGGTAAAATATAGGGAGCCAAAGGCTATTTACAATTTGTAAAGAAACCAGATGGCAGTTATAACAGTCGAGGGGCATGAAAGGGAAGCAGTGGTTGGGAAGGGAGTGAGACAGTGTTGTAGCGCCGCCCCGATGTTATTCAATCAGTATATTGAGCAAGCAGTAAAGGAAACAAATTCGGAGTAGGTATTAAAATACATAGAGGAGAAATAAAAACTTTGCGGTTCGCCGATGACATTGTGATTCAGTCAGAGACGGCAAAGGACTTGGAAGGGCAGTTGAACGGACAGTGTCTTGAAAGGAGGATATAAGATGAACATCAACAAAAGCAAAACGAGGATAATGGAATGTAGTCGAATTAAGTCGGGTGATGCTGAGGGAATTAGATTAGGAAATGAGACGCATAAGGTAGTGAAGGAGTTTTGCTATTTGGGGAGCGAAATACTGTTGATGAGCGAAGTAGAGAGGATATAAAATGTAGACTGGCTGCGGGAAGGAAAGCGTTTCTGAAGAAGAGAAATTTGTTAACATCGAGTATAGATTTAAGTGTCAGGAAGTCGTTTCTGTAAGTATTTGCACGGAGTGTAGCCATGTATAGAAGTGAAACATGGACGATAAATAGTTTGGACAAGAAGAGAACAGAAGCTTTCGAAATGTGGTGCTACAGAAGATTGCTAAAGATTAGATGGGTAGATCACATAACTAATGAGGAGGTACTGAAGAGAATTGGCGAGAAGAGGGGTTTGTGGTACAACTTGAGAAGAAGGAGGGACCGGTTGGTAGGACATGTTGTGAGGCATCAAGGGATCACAAATTTGTCGTTTGAGGGCAACGTGGAGGGTAAAAATCGTAGAGGGAGACCAAGAGATGAATACACTAAGCAGATTCAGAAGGATGTAGGTTGCAGTAAGTACTGGGAGATGAAGAAGCTTGCAGAGGATAGGTTAGCATGGAGAGCTGCATCAAACCAATCTCAGGACTGAAGACCACAACAAAAACAACAACAACATGGTGTAAAAGGAAAAATTACTTACTTATTAGATTCTAACGTACAATTACAGGGATTAAAAAATTGTTAGTAAAGATATAAAGAGTATGAGTCTAAAATATAAAAATCCTACTGGTAATCCTTATAAAACAGAATTATCAGATGATAAATTCAGTACATTATTTATCAAATTACCAGATACTTTAAAAGAACTTACAAAAGAACATTCTTCACCCACCATCTAAGTTGGTTGCGTCTCCGAAGTGCTTCGTCTGCCTCTTCTTTTAGCAGTTATTAGTTATTCTGCTGGTTGTTAACACTTTCGAAATACTGTAATGATAGCCAGCTATTGAGAGTTGCTTTTACGTGAAATGCAAGTAAATAAACTACTTAATTTTTGTAGTATTAATAACAGAAAATTATCATTTTCACCTTCAACCTCCGAACGCAGCAGCCAATCGCGGAGAAGTGTCACAATTTAGGCTGTTCTTCTCATGATATCCGTACCGACGAAACTATCTATTATCTGTACCTCACACCACATTACGTCGTCTCCCAACTGTTGTCTTCTCAACTGCTCTAAGAAGAGCTTGTAGTAACTAAATATGATTGCTCCAAAGGTATATATATTAAACACTTTGGAATCACTAGAAACATGCGTCAGTTCCGAAAGCAGATATGAAGTATAGAACACGCGAGGTTCGTTCCCCAATTCCACTCCTGTCCCCTCAGACGGTCCCTCTTTTTAAGTTCTCGTTTGTTTACGGTCGCAGCCGACCTCCAAGTCAGAGTGTCCGCACTGTGTCTCTGGGGCCGCGCTGAACATTGTTTACACACTCGGCACGGAGCAGTCGCCGGTGCCGGAGGAAGGGCGTCTGGAGTCGCACTTCTGGCTCTCCACATCTCGGGGCGTAACGAGCCGTGTAAACGAGCCAGCGGCCGGGATGGCCCGAGGACCTAATCGTGGCGTTGCTCGTTAGCGGGCCGCGTGGCCGAGTGCGGGGGCGGGGGAGCGACGCCCTCAGGGCTCCTTTGTGGGTCCGCCGCCGCCGGCGCGGCTCGAGACGGCGCCGTGCGTGCCGACAACCCGCAGAGCACTTGCCGAGCAGACCCCGAGGACAGTGCCCGTCAAGTGCCATGTACATACCCCCGAGGGCACAATGTGCCGTGGGAGACGGTGCCGTTCTTGTCGTTCTATCTGTTATTAATCCCATTGGTTAGCTTGCACCTATTCTCCATTCCCGCCACTTGCTAGATATCCTCTTCATTTGATGATAACTGCTGCATTCTACATCACCAAATGACTCGTATCTATGTAGGCTCCTTTTTTTTCGCACTATTTGCTCGAAAGTATCAGACACTCTTATTAGTGGACACTAGTATGGGGACATTTTATCGTTGCTGTGGAAACTTTCAGTGAGGTGTCTGAATGTCTGGTGAGGAATGGGAACCCGTTCTCCCTCTAGAGCCGAATTCGAGAAAGTTAATGAGGTATCGAGCGCAGACGTCTAAATAGAAATCGACGTTCCATAAAAATGTTGCACAGAGTTCAGGTCGGGACTCTGGGATGGCCAGTCAATTTCAGTAATCTTACTGTTGATAAACTACTGAATTGCAAATGCTGTTGCATAGGGTGAATCACCTAAGACCCGCAGCGCAAATATTGAGGAAGTGGATATGGAAAGTGAGACATCTCAATTTGGCCAGGAAGGGAAAGGAGGAATGACTAGACCAATGGGGATTTGGCGCAGTTCATTCATTGGTGCAAGATTTTATTTTGTACAGATTGAATTACGGTAAACCCAATTGCGACTTTTCCAGTTAGAAACTGTATTCAAGTGGCGAAAAAACGCCATCACATGTATATCGGCACTTAATCCGATAGAATCTTTTAAAAATCACTTCAAAGACCTCCATTATTTGACAGTTCCTAGCCTCTGTATGTATGCCTCTCAATGCTAAAGAGAATTTAAATAATTAAATCTTAAGATGCCTGTACTTGAGCAAATCACAAGAACTGGACAATCAAGTAATATATCCTATAGTAGGCTAACTATGATTCACAACAGCCACAGTTATCTAGTCCTGAGATTTTTCAGAAGATTCCTAGAAGCTGCCCATTCACAGTACACTTGAAATTGTTCTAGCAGAGTGCTTTAAGAAGAAAGCCTACTACTCCATAAAAGAGTGTGAGGAATCACATCTAAATAACCTAAAGGTCTGAGTACTAAGTTGTAATAAATCACTGATTAGAAGGTTCCTGCATATGTAATTTTCACATTGAAGGTAACAATGTGCAACTGATATAAATAGCACGAAATTTCATGTACCTCATGTCTCTTAGCCTCGTAAGTAAATATTTGTACCATTAACATGTTACATGACGATCAGTTTGGCTTTAGGAAAGGCAAAAGCACCAGAGAGGCAATTCTTACATCGCGGTTGATAATGGAAGCAAGAATAAACAAAAATAAATACACGTTCATAGGATTTGTGGACCTAGAAAAAACGTTAGACAATGTAAAATAGTGCAAGACGTTCGAATTACTGAGGAAAATATGGTTAAGCTACGGGGACAGACGGATAATATACAATATGTACAAGAACCAAGAGCAAATAATAAGAGGACGACCAAGAACGAAATGTTCGGATTGAAAAGGGTGTAAGACAGGGATTTAGTCTTTCACCTCTACTGTTCAGTCTGTATGTAGAAGAAGCAATAATGAAAATAAAATAAAGGTTCAGGAGTGGAATTAAAATTCAATGCTGTCCTGAGCTTAAGTATAGACGAATTATATGATCTGCTGAACTGAATGAACGGTCTAATCAGTACAGAATATAGATTGAGAGTGAATCGAAGAAAGACGAAAGTAATGACAACAGCGAGAAACGTAATATCAGGATTCTTCACGGTAAATGATGACAGCCAAAACAGTTGCAGGATGAAGATTTATTAAAATTCTTGACCACGATTTCGGTATATCTAAATATACATTCAATTGTTTTATGAATCTCCATTGCAGGATGTGATTTTAGTGTATTTTACTCCTGATGATGGTATATTTAGATATCGTGGTTAAGAATTTTAATAAATCTTTATCCTGCAACTGATTTGGCTGTCATCATTCACCGTGAAGAATTTCAACAGTTGCTTATTCAGCCATATTTAAAATCTTGATATATCAAGATTGATAGTCACGAAGTAGATGAAGTTAAGAAATTCAGCTTCCTAGGAGGCAAAATTACCAATGATGGACGGAGCAAGGAGCCCATCAAAGGCCATCAAAAACAGGCTAACACTTTCAAAAAGCGCATTCATGGCTATGGGAAGTGTACTAGTATCAAACACAGCTTTCATTTGAGAAAGAAATTTCTGAAAAGATAGGTTTGGAGCACAGCATTGTATGGTAGTGAAACAAGGACTGTGGAAAACCGGAACAGAAGAGCATCGAAGAATTTGAAGTGTGGTGCTACAGACGAATGTTGTAAATTACGGGCATTGGTAAGGTAAGGAATGAGGAGGTTCTGCGGAGAGGAACTAAACATGTGGCTCGAAAGGTTCAAATGGCTCTGAGCTCTATGGGACTTAACTTCTGAGGTCATCAGTCCCCTAGAACTTAGAACTACTTAAACCTAACTGACCCAAGGACGTCACACACATCCATGTCCGAGGCAGGATTCGAACCTGCGACCGTAGAGGTCTCACGGTTTCAGACTGTGGCGCCTAGAGCCGCTCGGCCACCCTGGCCGGCCAAACATGTGATAAACACTAACAAGGAGAAGGGACAGGATGATGGACATGTGTTAAGACATCAGGGACTGACTTCCATGGTACTAGAGGGAGCCTGTAAAGGGCCAAAACTGTAGAGGAAGACAGAGATTGAAATACATCCAGCATATAATTGACCTAGGTTCCAAGTGCTAGTCTGAAATGAAGAGGTTAGCACAGGAGAGAAATTCGTGGTGGGCCGCATCAAACCATTCATAATAAAAGACGTAAAATGTTCGAAGGTCCATAGTCTATTCTGTTCTATCCTATTCATTCTTTTTAACTCAGTACGCATATTCACTGTGCTAGCTGTACCGCCGGTAGCACTTTGGTACTCACGAGTGACTCCTTCCGCTGATTTCATGCCATTTTATAGAACCACTCTCCGTAATGGCAGACGGTGCCTCTCCTCGGTTTCAGTAGACGAGGTATTTCTCGTCCTGCATTAGCGGTGATTGTTCCTTCGCGTTTCCGCTTCGCCATCACATTACCAGCAGTTCACTTGGTCAGATTTAGAAGGAATTGTCCCTGATGGGTTAGTTACTCAGATTAGATCCAACAACCATACCACGTTCCACGTCACTGAGCTCTCCTGATCCACCCATTCGCTATTCCTGCTCCCCCACTGACAACACAACACTACTCCCCGCCTCCTTTTATGCTGGCTGGTATGCTTCTCGCTACATCCAGTGGTCACCTGCGCCTTACATAGGGGTTTACACATGCTTTTGAGCAGATAGTGTACATATCTGAAAATAAAAATCTCCATTGTTATTATTTCTCACGTTGGACCCAACTGTTCCACGCTGTCGGCGTTCTGAACAACTTTCTTATAGCTTCCCTTAGTGCCCATACCACCCAGAAGAGAATACGTTTCCGCCAATCATACCGAGCTGTCCCGGTCCTCTTGCGTTGTCAGATCAACTGTCCAATCGTGAATTTTCACCCTAAATATTTTCCTGTCTTGTCTATCAAGTTGTGTTCATCTTGATTTCTTTTAAGTCTTCTATTACCGCACCCAACCGATTTTAATTTTTACTTCACTACCATTTTCGAAGAGTTCCAAAACATGTCTAGTCAATCTGTTTGTTTCCATAGCATTTTAGTCTGGGTTTTTTCGTATCTTAATACATGCTGACATACTTTTCAATCCGAATACATGTTGACGCACTTTTCAATTTGTTTCCTTGCTCTTTGACTCCAAGTTTATCCTTCAGTATAAGCTTGACCAGAAATTTTGCCGATTATTGTCCATTCTCTGTGCTGTATTTCTTCAGTGTGTCTTCTTCTGTTTAAGATGAGTGTCTCAGCTCCCTGATGGCGCTCTAGTTTAATGAAAGTGTTGAAACGTCTCAGTTTGGTGTAGTCTGTGATGCATTTTTGTTACAAATGTCTCTTGTAAGCCTGAAAGTTGAGCACGAATCTCGTAACCAATCTATTCTAGGCCAGTTTTCTGATTGGTTCCGCCTAAATATTTAAACTGAGAAGTTATGTCGATTTTCCCCTATTTTTTTATTATAACTTTTCTTGCCTAGCTATTGCTGAATATGTAAGTTCTTTCTTGCGGTGTTTGACTCTTTCTACTATTTGGTTAAGAATTTCCATTTTTCGAGTTGTTTGAGTGATTGAGATAGAACCTCCAAATCCAGGGTCGTCAGACAAACTTTAGCTGTCTAAATACTGGGTCTTCCTTATTTGACTGGTTCGTCAAGTCTTAACTCTGATTCTAACTTCTGTCCCTCTTGTATGACAGTTCAGAACAATGAAGAGAATCCACCACCCTGTCTCACTCCTGTTTTAATTTCAAAACATTCCAGAGTTTCTCCCACGAATTTTGCTTTAGATTTTGTAGCATCTGGTCTTTCAGTAATAACTGAAGTGGTTTTGGGGTCCAGACATATTTCCCTCAGGATTTAGATGATAGATTTACGGTCAGCTGAACCATAAGCGTTTTCTTGTTTGCAAACTCAACCCTGTAATTCCAAGTACAACGGTGGAGCGTTTTAGTAAGCACAAAATCACCACTATTATTATTATTATTATTATTATTATTACGAGGGTCACTCCAAACGAAATGCACACTATTTTTGTAAAAATACAGTTTTCATTCTGCATGTGTGAAAGTTTTACAGTGTGTATATGCATTCTTCCCGCTTGTTTTCAAACTTACTTCACCCTGTTCCCGTGAGTGGCACCGTCACAGGATGTCTTCAAGATGGCTGCTACACTTGACGTTCGTCAGAAGCTCTCATAGAATTCCTGTGCTGTGAAAACGAGACATTGGGAAACATCCTCAAGAGGTTGAAAAATGTGTATGGAAATGCTGCTGTCGATGTGCAGAGAGTTAACGAATTGGTGACTGCTGACAGACGCATCACAGTGAACGAATTCTCACGCAACGTTGGGATAGGGGAAGGAGGTGTTTGCAGAATACTGAAAGTGTTGGCGCTAAAAAATGTTTGTGCCAGGTGGGTTCCCAGGATGTTGACAGTGGCTCACAAAGAAACAAGAAAAACGGTATGCAGCGAACATTTGGAACAGTACGAGAATAATGGTGATGAATTTCTTTGAAGAATTGTGACAGGTGATGAAACATGGCTCCATCATTTTTCACTTGAGACGAAGAGGCAATCACTGGAGTGGCATCATGGAAATTCACCCAAGACACTGAAGAAACTTCAAGTTCGACTGAGTCGTGTTCGACCACATCGGCAAAAGCAGGATGTTTTGCTGTTGCACGACAATGGACGGCCACAAGTCAGTCAAAAAACCATGGAAGCGATCGCAAAACTCGGATAGACAACATTGAAACACCCGCCTTACAGTCCTGACCTGACTCCATGTGACTATCTTCTCTCTGGGAAACTGAAAGACTATCTTTGTGGAACAAGGTTTCAAGATGATGACTCCCTTGTGCACGCTGCCAAATAGTGGCTCCAACAGGTTGGTCCAGAATTTTACTGTACGGGTATACAGGCGCTGGTTCCAAGATGGCGTAAGGCAGTTGTGAGGGATGGAAATTATGTGGAGAAATGAAAATATTGTTCCTAAACGATGTATCTACACACTGTAAAACTTTCAAACATATGGAATAAAAGATGGATAATAGTGTGCATTTCTTTTGGAGTGCCCCTCGTATTATTATGTTCTTGGTGTATGTATGTCTATGCAGGTAAATAAAAGACTCTTTATTTTCATGCCATACACGTTTTGCTAATCTTTTATTTGCGATATATCTGCAGTGGTAGTTTTTTGGGTGATTGTTATCACTTCTGTATCGCTCTGCAAGTGTACCCATTTGTCCTGCGCACAGCCTTACGTCCGATATTCGGCGTTCTTCGCTTTTACAAAGCTTATTTTATCAACAGGTATTCTGGCTGTATGTGTTTATTGTTTAAATAATATCGTGTACACACACACACACACACACACACACACACACACACACACACACACACAAACATTCAACAGGTTTTTAAGAAATACACGATGTGAAAGTAAAGTGTTTAGGTTAAATGTCCCTGCAAACGCCGAAAATCCGATTTCATGTTGTGCAAAGGACGGTGTGGTATACTTGCAGGGCGACACTCATGTGATGACAATATCCCTAAAAAATACTGCTGAAGTTTTTAGTTGTATAGAAGGACGGCATTTTCAGGAGGATATTAATAACAATAATAAAGGTTGTCCGGAAAAAAGGCTCCAGTACTGACTGGAGGTGTAGTATGCTAGAAAGGGAGAAAAGAATTTCCTGTACGAATTGGCCGTAAACCGTGCATCTTGAGCGTTTGAGGCGCGCGGTGCAGCCACGTGGTCTTGGGCGACTAGTCACGATTCGCGCGGCTCCCCACGTCAGAGGTCCGAGTCCTCCCTCGGACATGGGTGTGTGTGTGTTGTCCTTAGCGTAAGGTAGTTTAAGTTAGATTAAGTAGTGCGTAAGCTTAGGGACCGATGACCTCAGCAGTTTGGTCCCGTAAGACCTCATCAAAAATTTCCAATTCTTTTCTCGGGGCTATTGTCTACTTCCACTACTGTCAGTTATCACAATGTCTCTGTGCTACTCTTTACAACATGTGCTCTATGTGACCATCATACATTGCAATGCAGCCTTCCACCCTCGGTCTCATGGAATCACGCGTTCATTGGAACACGCTTGGTAGGTGACGGATTGCATTTCAGACATTGAACACGCGTTCTCGTAGTGTACGCACATCGTTGATGGAGACCACACACACCAAGGACTTTACATATCCCCAAAGAGAAAGGTCCAAAGGGTTAAGGTCAAGAGAACGTTTAGGCCAAGGTATTGGCCCTCCCCATCGCTGCTCAGAGACTCGTGTTTGGAGCTGCCTCACCAGAAGTTGATAACGGGCAGGTGCCCCATATTTCATGTACCATACCATATTTGCAGTCGTTTGGGTAAACTGCACATTCTGCAACGTAACTGATTCCGAAGGAAGTGAAGTGTCTTGTGCAGAACACAGAGACCTAGTAATTTTTCCCCATGGACGTCTGCATCAAAGTGATACTAAATGTGTGCTGGTGCCATCTTTCTTCAATTGCATGCTGATTGGCTTCGGCACATACGTGCCTATTGTGGTGATTTACGATACCGTCTCTCGTGCAGCCCGATTCAGTAGTAAACATCTCCTCCGCCGTGAACTGCACATAGGCACACGTTTGTGGAAACGAATGGCGGAATTGCGATCTGGCGCACCGATCGTATGGCATTAGAGCTTGGACTCGCTGCACGTGGTACGGATAGAGTAACTGCTCATGGAGGACTGGCCAGACAACAGACTTAGCAACACCATCCGCTGCAGCTATCCTTCGGTTACTCGTCCCACTGTCGTCCTCCACACTTTCTAATACCCATTGCTACATATCAGGTTTGCGAGTTATTCCGAGACTGGCACGATCCCTTGTTTGTGGTACAAAGGATCTGCTTCAGAAAATCACTGGATCAGGGAATTAAACGTCTTCACAGATGGTATTCGACGTCTTGGATATTTGGTAACACACAGATTACGTGTACGTGGGCTGCTTCCGTCTGCTTGCCCATTGCAGAAGGCCATATCTTCAATCTCCTGCTTTGAATAGTATTCCCCTATTTGGATTTGTACGTCCAGTGACGGACACGGAAACAAACTACAGTAATTTACTGCTCTGATGCTACAAACAGTGCGGGTTATGACAACTACTGGTACGCCAGATAGCCGGCCGGAGTGGCCAGCGGTTCTAGGCGCTACAGTCTGGAACCGCGAGACCGCTACGGACGCAGGTTCGAATCCTGCCTCGGGCATGGGTGAGTGTGATGTCCTTAGGTTAGTTAGGTTTAAGTAGTTCTAAGTTCTAGGGGAATGATGACCTCAGCAGTTAAGTCCCATAGTGCTCAGATCTATTTGAACAATTTTGAACCATTTGAGTTTCGCACGAACGAGGCTTTGTAAAACCGCGCAGATTCCTGGAAAGAACCTGTTCCGTTTCAGGAAAATTTCTTAAATTCGAACTGAGAATATGTTCAAAGATTCTGCAGCAAACAGAAGATAGGAATATTGGTCTGTAATTTGCGGACCCCTTCTTTTATCCTTCTAATATACAGAAGTCACCTGCGTGCTTGTTTTTCAGTCGTTTCGAACATCACCGAGTATAATCAACTTTGTTTTCTGTTCCAGTAGTGTCGCGAAAGACGTAAAAATGACTGACTACACGCCCCATCTCCCTTACGTTATTCTAATGAACCCTAAGTGAGATACGATGGTAATGGGAGGAGAATAGTTTCGACATGTTCTGCGAATACAGCGTCTCTAAACTTTCGCAGCAGCACTTCGCAAGAAATACGTCGCCTTCCTTGGACTTATTGCCATTATATTCGACAAGCATTATCGTTACATGTGCGCATGCGCTTTATCCCACCTGTTGCGATACCAGTGCCGCGTGCGTACAGTTGGTAGGTGTCTGTCCCCATTTTTGCACTGCTCTGCAAAACTTAAGGACGAGGTAGATAAAGTAAGAAAACTGGGGCTGGCCCCATAACAGGTGGAAGCTGAAGCAATGGGGAAAAGACAGTGTGCTTCAGTCACCAAGAAACGGTGCACTGTGTGGTGTTCGTCATTACAACATGACCAGGAGGCGACAGGAAAGAATTATTGGGGAGCTGGAAGAAGGATAAAATGTGACAAGCGTACCCCAGGTGTTCTGTACTGGCCGTAGCATTCATTGTCTCACGTGCCTGGAGAGTGTTCCGAAGCACAGGTATTGCTACTCGAAGGATAGGAAGTTGGCGACCACGGTGACAAGAAGAGAGCCACGTCAAACATATTTAACAGGACCGCAAGGCATGCAGTCTCCGGCTCCACAGTGGTAGAGCGACTGCATGGGACTGGTCTCTTTGCCGACGACCAGTACGTTACGATGTGTTGACACCCGCACATCGGCGACACCGTTTTTAATGGTGCTAAGAGCATATGTTTTCTCTATATGTTTATTTATTAGTCGTTCAGAATGTTTACCATGCAACTGGCTTCGTCAAAATACATTTTACATATTCATAAAAGTACAGTCGTTACTAATATTAACATTATAAAAAATGGCTCTGAGTGCTATGGGACTTAACATCTGTGGTCATCAGTCCCCTAGAACTTAGAACTACTTAAACCTAACTAACCTAAGGACATCACACACATCCATGCCCGAGGCAGGATTCGAACCTGCGACCGTAGCGACCGCGCGGTTCCGGACTGCGCGCCTAGAACCGCTAGACCACCGCGGCCGGCTAATATTTGCGTTGTACTTCATGCATACATATACTTATACATCTTTTTAGTAGTTAGTACTTTTTACGTTTTACACACATCATTATTTTACATATACACATAAATACATAAACTTCTTACTAATCAGAATATTACAGTAATAACCATTATATAGTTTATATTCAAGAATTAATTATACAATTCTGCTCATTTAGCTAACGATAGTTATATTATTTCATTGTTTATACGTTCCTTCCAAATTACTTTCAAGATATGCTTCAATTGAGTACTATGTCCGCCCCGGTAGCTGAGTGGTCAGCGTGACAGACTGTCAATCCTAAGGGCCCGGGTTCGATTCCCGGCTGGGTCGGAGATTTTCTCCGCTCAGGGACTGGGTGTTGTGTTGTCATCATCATCATCATTTCATCCCCATCGACGCGCAGGTCGCCGAAGTGGCGTCAAATGGAAAGACCTGCACCAGGCGAACGGTCTACCCGACGGGAGGCCCTAGCCACACGACATTTCCATTTCCACTGAGTACTATGCTTTATTTTAAACCATGTGTCTAATACCTCTTTAAATTTAAAGAGGGTGACGATTTTGACTAATTGTAGCAGTTTATTGTATAACTTTAGATTTAGGTGTTTCTGAATGTTGTGTTTCAGTAACAGCCTAGACTATGGTATATGATGCATGCAGTTGTTTCTAGTGCTGTGCAAATGTAAATTCATTCTCTGGGTAAATTGTTGTATATTTTCTTTTATGTATATTAAGCAGTTACAGAGATTTGAGAGGGTCATTATGTTTAATAGGCTGAAGTGCTCTTTACAGGTTTCTCTTGGACCCAAATCTTGTATACATCAAAGTGCTTTTTTTGCTATTTGAATACATAGTTTGTGGCTGTTGAATTACCCCATAACAGAATCCCATATTGTAGCTGTGGCTGAAAGAATGGATAGTAGCAAAGCATCAATAAACTTTTACTGACAAACCATCTTAGTTTATACATTAGGAATATCAAGGGTGCAAGTTTGCCTGTCGGATAGCTTATATGAGCATCGCATGAGAGCCTTTGGTCTATTTTTAATCCCAATAGTTTGACACTGTGATTCACTTCTTTCCGTACCTTCAGATTAAAATAAATTTCCTACATTTTGTGTTGTTTACGCATAACTGGTTAGCAATACACCACACCCTACATTTTTCAAAAGTTCATTATTTTTATTTACAACCTATTGCATGCTCTCACCTGTGGAGATCACGGTCAAACATCAGAACATTGGATGAGAGCAGATTGAGTGTAAGTAGTGTTTCTGGACGTAACATCACATGGCGAGATGCGGGATACTTAATGCACCTAAGAACACTGTCATTTTGGCACTCCAGGTGTTATGGGTGGAGAGACACAACGTTGCGTGAGCGTACTGGCCTCCAAACGTTTGAAAGAGGTACACTCAATGGTTAACGTTACTGTCACTGTGCCGCTTTCTTACGTCCATCGTTTCAGGGGTCATTCAGCCTTGACTTCATTCTGAACGATGACAATCTGCGGCCGCATCGAGCGCAGCAAGTGAGGGATGTCTTTGAACAACACGATATTGGGCGAATGGAGTAGCCTGCCCGTTCCTCCGACTCAAATCCGATCGAGCATGTGTGGTATGCTTTGGGGAGACGTTATTGCAGCATGTTCACATCCACCAACGACCACCGTGTTGATGATAGAATGGAACACCCTTCCACAAAATCCACTCACCAACTTTGCGGCCAGCGTGGGAGCCCGCTGTAGAGACGCACTGTCGTCCGTGATAATCTCACACTCCATTAACACCCAGGTCCCGCTTTTTGTCATGTCCAGGGCACTGATTTAAATCGCAATGACTTTAGTGAAATTATTGTCTTTGAATAACAGTATCATTTACGTTCGCCCCCTTGTGTATATCTTTCAGTTACGTACAGCTCACGCAAGAAATAGTGACCAGATTTCTTCCAAAGCGCCAGGCGCGTTCATTCGTTTGATCGAAAAGAGAGGCCAATAAGTGTTTTCTGTCTTTCAGCCGGTCAGCGACGACAGAATCGAGGCGCAAACCCTCTAGTGTTTCTCAAACGATTCTACAGAAACTATTCTGTAAAAAAAAAAAAAAAAAAAAAAAAAAATTTGCTTCACTTATAGCCCTATGTTAAGGTTCATAATGATGTGCGCATCATTTCGTTAATGGTCGTAGTTATTGTGAGCACTTTTTAAGGGCTATCGGTGGCTGATGAAACGGGAAATGCTATGGGTTCTGGACCAATATACAGGGTGGTCCATTGATCGTGACCGGACCAAATATCTCAGGAAATAAGCATCAAACGAAAAAGCTACGAAGCACGAAACTTGTCTAGCTTGAAGGAGGAAACTAGATGGAGCTCTGGTTGGTCTGCTAGATGGCGCTGCCATAGGTCAAACGGATATCAACTGCGTTTTTTTAAAATAGGAATCCCCAGTTTTTATTACATATTCGTGTAGTACGTAAAGAAATTTGAGTGTTTTAGTTGGACCACTTTTTTCGCTTTGTGATAGGTAGCGCTGTAATAGTCACAAACATATGGCTAACAATTTTATACTAACAGTAGGTAACAGGTTAGTTTTTTAAATTAAAATACAGAACGTTGGTACGTTTGAACATTTTATTTGGGTTCTTCCAATGCGATACATGAACCACTGTGAACTTATCATGTCTGCGAACGCAGCTTGTTAACAGCGTGATTACCTGTAAATAACACATTAATCCACTAAATGCTCAAAATGATGACCGTCAACCTCAATGCATTTGGCAATACGTGTAACGACATTCCTCTCAGCAGCGAGTAGTTCGCCTACCGCGATGTTCGCACATGCATTGACAATGCGCTGACGCATGTTGTCAGGCTCTGACGGTGGATCACGATAGCAAATATCCTTCAACTTTCCCCACAGAAATAAATCCGGGAACGTCAGATCCGGTGAACTTGCGGGCCATGGTATGGCGCTTCGACGACCAATCCACCTGTCATGAAATATGCTATTCAATACCTCTTCAACCGCACGCGAGCTATGTGCCGGACGTCCATCATGTTGGAAGTACATCAACATTCTGTCATGCAGTGAAACATCTTATAGCAACATCGGTAGAACATTGCGTAGGAAATCAGCATACATTGCACCATTTAGATTGCTATCGATAAAATGCGGGCCAATTATCCTTCCTCCCATAATGCCGCACCAAGGTCGCTGACGTTCCACTTGTCGCAGTCTTCTTGAATTTTCCGCTGCCCAGTAGTGCATACTATGCCGGCTTACGTTACCGCTGTTGGTGAATGGCGCTTCGTCGCTAAATAAAACGCGTGCAAAAAATCTGTCATCGTCCCGTAATTTTTCTTGTGCCCAGTGGCAGAACTGTATACGACGTTCAAAGTCGTCGCCATGTGATTCCTGGTGCATAGAAATATGGTACGGGTGCAACCGATGTTGATGTAGCATTCTCAACACCGACGTTTTTGAGATTCCCGATTCTCGCGCAATTTGTCTGCTACTGATGTGCGGATTAGCCGCGGCAGCAGCTAAAACACCTACTTGGGCGTCATCATTTGTTGCAGGTCGTGGTTGACGTTTCACATGTGGCCGAACGCTTCCAGTTTCCTTAAATAACGTAACTATCCGGCGAACGGTCTGGACACTTGGATGATGTCGCCCAAGATACCGAGCAGCGTACGTAGCACACACTCGTTGGGCATTTTGATCACAATAGCCATACATCAACACGATATCGACCTTTTACGCAATTGGTAAACGGTCCATTTTAACTCGGATAGTGCATCGCGAAGCAAATACCGTCAGCACTGGCGGAATGTTACGTGATACTACGTACTTATACGTTTGCGACTATTACAGCGCCATCTGTCACAGTTCATATCCGATTGACCTATGGCAGCGCCATTTAGCTGGCCAACCATAGCGCCATCTGGTTTCCCCCTTGAAGTTTGACGAGTTTCGTTCTTTGTAGTTCTTGCGTTTGATGCATATTTCGTGAGATATTTGTTTTAACTGAGAATGTGCTTATTGGAAGCTACTGACTTTACTTTTCTTCAGTTTTCATTTTATAAACGTAAAAAAAAGCACTGATTCAGTATCCTCCCGGAGTTGTATCTGCAAGCTACGTCAGTGTGGGGAGACAGTGTAAACTCCACTGTGTTCGGCAAAAGGAGGATAGTTTGACATGGCAACCACAGAAATGTGTAGGTATTATTCAAAATTCACCAGTCGTAACGCTTCTCTGAAAGTTAAAAATGGGTAACAAGCCAGGCGGAAATAAATCGCTGCATTTTCGACGCGATTATTTTTAGATACTAACGGAAGCAGACGTGGCGGTAGATCTTTCTGAATGGTCACCATGCAGGTGAGTTGTGGAGGGCTCCCTCTTAACATTTTCCAGAAATGTGAGCGTAGGCTTTAGTTTAGATCAGCAGTTCCTCTCCAGCTCTCGGCATTTCCCTTACAACGCTCTGAGCGATCGGCCCACTGCCAATCTCCTCAAGCTTGCCCAGCCTACTGTGTATCTGGCGGCTACGACATTTTGCGGCATTTCTTTCTCTAAACCTTCTATACTCTATCGTAGTAATTATGGTGCAACTTTCATCGAGCTCTTTACTTGGCTGTGACCCATCATGAGAAAGTTACTTTCGTCAATAGGTTTTGCAGACTAGTATTCTTGATAAGAAGTCCAAAAACTGGAACAATACAATTAGTCGTAGTAACGTCTTGCATGCTATTTGCTTTACAGATTCACTGCATTTTCTCATTGGCCTTCGCTAATATCGATTTTATTTTCAAGTGATGATACTGCTATATCAATATTATATAAACTGCCCTTTGCGAAGTACATTGTAAAAGAGGTTTGCACTACTCTGTCTTCAGGCCACGCCTACCGGGACCATCCGGGATCCTCAGAGGAGAATGCGGATAGGAGGGGCGTAGGGTCAGCAGACCGCTGTCCCGGTCGTTATGATGGTATTCTTGATCGAAGCCGCTACTGTTCGGTCGAGTAGCTCCTCAATTGGCATCATGAGTCTGAGTGCATCCAGAAAAATGGCAACAGCGCATGGCGGCTGGATGGTCACCCAGCCAAGTGCAGGCCACGCCCAACAGCGCTTAACTTCGGTGATCTCACGGGAACCGGTGTATCCACTGCGGCAAGGCCGTTGCCCGAGTCTTTTACTACGGCGAAGAAAATTGCCTGCGTAGCGCAGAATGAAGCCTGATGATGAAACGTCGATCGTGTAAATTTTCTTGTCATTCCCCACCTGGTACTCTTATAAAATCAATGATCCTCCTCCAGAAGAGCTTATACTGACGGAAGATGTTACACATTAAGACATTGGTCGTTATTCTTTTGGCCCTGGTATACCGACAGTTTACTTGTTTACGTTAAGAATTTTCCTCGCTTTCACCTTGAATGGGTGACCGTCCGAATGTCTGTGGTGGTAAGGTGCACAGTTTTGCACGCGAATGGCTCTTAGCGCTGTTTCTTGAATAAGCTATTTATATTCTAAGTGCATTTTGGTGCAGTCCCGATCGTTCGAGTCCCGGAACTTCCCTTGTTAGTGATACTTGTCAAGTACCTACCCAAGTGACAGGTAAACAATGAGTGGCGATGTTGCAGTAGTTCTTTGCGTGTCCACAGGAGTGCCGCGGGGAGCGTGAAGGTACACCGGCCGCCGACGACGACGATGACGTCACGCTGGCGGAGGTGCCGCTGCCGGCGGACGAGAAGCAGCAGGTGAACGGCCGCCGCGCCGACGGCGAAGGCGCAGACATCGACGAGCTGCTGATGGACGACTCTGCGCAGCAGTCCTGCACCGTGCACATTGTCAGTACATGTCCCGCGCTCACAGCTTCACGGTAGCCTGCCGGAGCCGGCAAAACGACAGCCGGGCCGTTTGCTCCTCTTGTAACTGCGCCACAGCAATGCTAGCCTGTTTCGAACTTTCCGAGCTGATTTCGTACTTGGATAGGTTACACTTCATTCCAACAAAGAAATAACTTGCAAAACATGGGATAGTCCCAACAAAATTTATGTTGGCCAAATTTTCTGTATTCATAAATTTCGGACTTGTTTCAGTTTTTCTAAGACTATCTGTTTCTTGTGCTCCTAGGACTTCATCATGTATTTCGGTTTTAAAAGAATAGAAAATTCACCACGATTTCGATTATTACAATTATTTTAGGCAATACCAAGGTTTCTACACACTGTCAAAAAATACTAGTTTTCATGTTTTCTGCAAAAATGAAAAAATGCCCGGTTTTTGAACACGTTTATTTCAGTTTCTCTTCATTAAGTACAACATCCTATACGTTATGTTATACACTGAAGCACCAAAGAAACTGGTCCAGGCATGTGTATTCCAATACAGAGATACTCTACTGGCCATTAAAATTGTTACACCAAGAAGAAATGCAGATGATAAACGCGTATTCATTGAACAAATATATTATACTAGAACTGACACAGTATGGTTTGAGAGTAAATCGGAGAAAGACGAAGGTAATGAGAAGTAGTAGAAATGAGAACAGCGAGAAACTTAACATCAGGATTGATGGTCACGAAGTCAATGAAGTTAAGGAATTCTGCTACCTAGGCAGTAAAATAACCAATGACGGACGGAGAAAGGAGGACATCAAAAGCAGACTCGCTATGGCAAAGAAGGCATTTCTGGCCAAGAGAAGTCTACTAATATCACATACCGGCCTTAATTTGAGGAAGAAATTTCTGAGGATGTACGTCTGGAGTACAGCATTGTATGGTAGTGAAACATGGACTGTGGAAAAACCGGAACAGAAGAGAATCGAAGCATTTGAGATGTGGTGCTATAGACGAATGTTGAAAATTAGGTGGACTGATAAGGTAAGGAATGAGGAAGTTCTACGCAGAATCGGAGAGGAAAGGAATATGTGGAAAACACTGACAAGGAGAAGGGACAGGATGATAGGACATCTGCTAAGACATGAGGAAATGACTTCCATGGTACTAGAGGGAGCTGTAGTGGGCAAAAACTGTATAGGAAGACAGAGATTGGAATACGTCAAGCAAATAATTGAGGACGTAGGTTGCAAGTGCTACTCTGAGATGAAGAGGTTAGCACAGGAAAGGAATTCGTGGCGGGCCGCATCAAACCAGTCAGTAGACTGATGACAAAAAAAAGAAGAACTGACACGTGATTACATTTTCACGCAATGTGGGTGCATAGATCCTGAGAAATCAGTACCCAGAACAACCTCCTCTGGCCGTAATAACGGCATTGATACGCCTGGGCATTCAGCCAAACAGAGGTTGGATGGCGTCCACAGGTACAGCTGCGCATGCAGCTTCAACAGGATACCACAGTTCATCATGAGTGGCGTATTGCGACGAGCCAGTTGCTCGACCACCATTGACCAATCGTTTTCAGTTGCTGAGAGATCTGGAGTATGTGCTGGCCAGGGCAGCAGTCGAACATTTTCTGTATCCAGAAAGGCCCGTACGGGACCTGCAACATGCGGTCGTGCATTATCCAGTTGAAATGTAGGGTTTCGCAAGGATCGAGTGAAGGGTAGAGCCACGGGTCGTAACACAAATGTAACGCCCACTGTTCAAAGTGCGGTCAATGCGAACAAGAGGTGACCGAGACGTGTAACTAATGGCATCCCATACCATCACGCTGGGTGATACGCCAGTATGACGATGACGAATACACGCTTCCAATGTGCGTTCACCGCGAAGTCGCTAAACACGGATGCAACCATCATGATGCTGTAAACAGAACCTGGATTCATCCGGAAAAATGACGTTTTGCACCCAGGTTCATCGTTGAGTACACCGTCGCAGGCGCTCCTGTCTGTGATGCAGCGTCTAGGGTAACCGCAGCCGTGGTCTCCGAGCTGATAGTCCATGCTGCTCCAAACATCGTCGAATTGTTCGTGTAGGTAGTTGTTGTCTTGCAAATGTCCCCATCTCTTGGCTCAGGGATCGAGACGTGGCTGCGCGATCCGTTACAGGCATGCAGATAAGATGCCTGTCATCTCGACTGCTAGTGATACGAGGTCGTTGGGATCCAGCTCGGCGTTCCGTATTACCCTCCTGAACCCACCGATTCCATATTCTGCTAACAGTCATTGGATCTCGACCAACGCGAGCAGCAATGTCGCGATACGATAAACCGCAAACGCGATAGGCTACAATCCGACCTTTATCAAAGTCGGAAACGTGATGGTACGCATTTCTCCTCCTTACACGAGGCATCACAACAACGTTTCACCAGGCAACGCCGGTCAACTACTGTTTGTGTATGCGCAATCGGTTGGAAACTTTGCTCATGTCAGCACTTTGTAGGTGTCGCCATCGGAACCAACCTTGTGTGAATGCTCTGAAAAGCTAATCATTTGCATATCACAGCATCTCCTTCGTGTCAGTTAAATTTCGCGTCTGTAGCAAGTCAACTTCGTGATGTAGCAATTTAAATGGCCAGTAGTGTATGAGGCAGGATATGGGGCTGCGGTCGGCAACAGCTATATAATACAACCTGTGTCTGGCGCAGTTGATAGATCGGTTATTGCTGCTACGATGGCAGGTTATCAAGATTTAAGTGAGTTTGGTGCTATAGCCGGGACACGAGCGATGGGACACAGCACAGATAGCGATGAAGTGGGGATTTTTCCGTGCGACCAATTCACGAGTGTACCGTGAATATCAGCAGTCCGGTAAAACATCAAATCTCCCGCATCGTTGCAGCCGGAAATACATCATGCAAGAAAGGGACCAATGACGACTGAAGAGAATCATTCAACGTGACAGAAGTGGAATATTTCCACAAAGTGCTCCACATTTCATTGCTGGCCCATCAACAAGCGTCAGCTTGCGAACCATTTAACGGAACATCATCGATATGGGCTTTTAGAGCCGAAGGCCCACTCGTGTGCCCTTGATAATTGCAGGTCATAAGGCTTTACGCCTCGCCTGGACCCGTCAACACCGGCACTGGACTGTTAACGACTCGAAACATGTTGCCTGGTCGATCGAGTCTCGTTTCAAATTCTATCGAGCGGATGGATGTGTATAGGTATGCAGATAATCTCATGAATCCATGGATCCTGCATGTCAGCAGGGGACTGTTTAAGCTAGTGGAGGCTCTGTAATGGTGGGGGCATCTGCGGTTGGAGTGATATGGGACCTCTGATATGTCTAGATAGGGCTCTGACAATGACACGTGCGTAAACATCCTGTCTGATATCTGCATCCCTTCATGCCAATTGTGTATTCTGACGTTGGCCAATTCGAGCACGATAATGCGACATCCCACACGCCCAGAGTTGCTACAGAGTGTCTCCAGGAACAGTCTTCCGAGCTTAAACACTTCCGCTAGCCGCCAGGCTCCCCAAACATGGGCATTATTGAGCATATCTGCGATGGCTTGCAACTTGCTGTTCAGAAGGGACCTCCACCCCCTCGTACCCGTACGGATTTATGGACAGCCCGGCAGGTTTCATGGTGTCAGTTCCTTCAGGCATTACTTCAGACATCCGAGTCCATGCCAAGTCGTGTTTCGGCACTTCTGCGTGCTCGCGGGGCCCCAACACGATATTGGGCAGGTGTACCAGTTTGTTTGGCTTTTCAGTGTATATTAAATTTGAACATCTCGCTTTGTCGATCTCAGTTACTCCATGCAATCGGATGATTCCTGGGCATCCATCTATTGTGATTCGTACATCACTAGTCTCATTCACATTAATGAAACTGCAGCATTACCCCTTAAATATATTAGATAATCAGCAACTTGAAAATTCAACTCTTACAAGCTAAAATATGTAAACTGAAATGGGCAGTTAATTATACTTGTGTAAAGAAACCATGCAATACAAATGAAACGTAAGTAGGTTTACTATAACTGGAAAGGAATTATCATTTGCTAACACTTATTATTATCACTTCTGGATGCGAAATACTTCTGACAGTGTACTTCAACCTTTGGCACTCTTGATGTGAATATGTGGGTCACTTTGGACGTTTTGAGGACCAAGTTCCTTGGTGTCACCAGAAATACCATGAGTGGTAGAAGGAGGGTAAGTAGATGGGGGGTTCTTACAACAGTGAGTAAGCATATTCCAGTTCATTGATTTCAACATCTGTTTCTTAAACAGTTTCCATAAAATCTACTATTTCTTCACCTTCATCGTGTAAACATTCTGGCACGTTTTCACGTTTGAGTCCATTGCAATACTTGCAAGCGGAAAAACACTTCAGACCTGCTTTTCTTCAGTATCGTGCTCCGCCAGAGCTCACTATACATGAACACGAACAACACGAAGAACTAAGGTGCTGGATCGTGGCTCATTACAACATGCCACACACCCTTGTTACTGTGAGTCCAGCCCCATTCTCCCGGAGATTTCCAGTTTTACATTCAACTTCCTACTTGCTGGTAAATCCGTAACTAACGACTATGCTTAGCATCTTTTGTGGGCGGCAACCTTGTAAGATTCAAATCGTTTTTGTGACAGGCATGGCGAATAAATGGTCACACAAATCGTCTAGCGGCTGGGAACTGCTGACACCTTCTCTATACAACGCGATAATAAATTGTTTTTCAGCTGTTACTATTTCTTTTCGAATAGTATCTGGTTTCTTGAGCATGCCAAGTGCCGAGTTCAGCAGTTCATGTTTCTTGGTAATGATTCAAAACTTAATTTTTCCTTGTGTGAGAAGGGCGGGTGTAGTACCACATCCAGTAACAGTATGAGTGAGCAGAATCTGTTCACTGCCAAACTTGTAAGATGCAGTCCAAAACCACTTGTCTTCTGCAATTTGTTCTGAACTAGTCAAGAGCACAAGGAGGGCAATATTTTCACTTCCAAAATCGTCATTTCTTGTAACAAAAGATGTTATAGGCATAACATCAGCATTTTCTTGTGCCTGGTCCACTTCAATACCTACACTCTCGAAATTCCTTTTGAAAAAGTGTGATGAAGCTATTATTGTTTCGTTTTGTTCAGTCCTGAGGGACTTCATTTACTATCTCTGATTCAACTATAACTTCAACCGAAGAATTTTTCTAGACCTACAAATTCTCCGCAGTCTTTGTGCTATATTGCTCTCCCTTACAAGGGTATCTACCGAATACAAGAGCGAAGTGAGAGACAAAACGACTCTGCAGATAAGAATCATAACTTTGGCTACTGATTTCAATGATACAAACTTTTTTATGGTGTACTCTCCAGGAACGAGGAAAAATATATTCGGTGCAAATGGTTGACATCCTTCACTGGAACAAAAGCATTGTAGAATAAAGGTTTTGTTCCTTTTCACATGCCTTTTTCTGAGAATAGAGACACTGCTCAGGAATCACCCGATTGCACGTGAAGTAAATCAGTACTGCAGAGTGAAATGTTTGATTCCAGTTCAAACATAATACAACAGAAATTGAAATAAAAGTGCTCGAAAAGAAAGTATTTTATCATAAAATACAAAATTTGGTAAACCGATATTTTTTGATGAATTGTTGCAAACGTGGTACTTGGTGGAGAAAAAAGCTGCAGTAATGAAATTTCTAGAAAATTTTGTGCTCTTTTGAAAAGCAAATAGTCGCCAAAGTGCTAGGAGCTAAAAAAACTGAGATTTTTTTAAAAATGGAAAAGTCTGAAATTTTCATAATTTTTTGACTATATAAAGCTTAGCCAAGATAAATATTGTTGGAAAAACTTGGTCTTCCAATCTTTCCAAACATATGAACGAGCTAAACAAATAAAATCTTCTACTCCACTTCTGCAAGGTATAGACCTTTCCCGCAACATGTTGATTGGACCATTAATAAAGACACATAAAATGCATCAACCTAAGACTGAAATGAGGTTGTGGCTTAGTCTTTTCTAGAATTTGTACAGCAACAATTGATGTATTAGAATACAACAATAGCTTTCAACAGTCGTGAACCTCCTTCCTCAAATATTATCGCAGTTTCCAGAATTACCCTTGCGTTTTAGCGGTAATAGCTAAAGTATTATTAAAAAAGAAATGTCAATTACAGAGCATGAAAGTCTGATAAAACTGCCTTGGCATGTAAGCCTAGAGCGGATTTGAAAAATGCACATTACAAATCGGAAAACGCATACGTACGACTTACAGACTTCGTCTCGGCGTAATTTTGCATAAAAATATGTAACATTTTGACTCATGATGCATGCTACTACTGAATCACATCATCGAAAGCTCTAGCAAAGTTGTAACAAAGATGGCTACCTACTCCTGCTGTTTGTTCTGATTTGAACAGTCCGAGTCTGCAACCAATGTTAAACATAAGTGTCGTACCGAGTACAGAAAGGACCCTATTAGTAGGCCTACTGTATATGAGTGCGTAAGTAACCGTCAGGTCGACCGCGTGAGTAAATTGTTTTGTTCCAAATCAATTTGATTAAAAAAATCGTATCCTCGTCCCAAACCCTACACATTGATAGTGGATAAAGAACTAAATGATACTAAGTGAATTGCTGTTAAGGACTTTTGTGATGAAATATTATATCCATCGATGCAGACGAGTATTTCACTGCGACCGTTATCTGTGCTGATGGGCGCACTTTTCACTTTAAGCAGTGAAGCTAGTAAAACCAACTGTAGTATTTGGCCAGTGAAATAATACGATAAACCTTGGGACAAGGTCGTCATAGTACAAAAGTTAGCGTCTTTTGTGCATCGAGCAAGAGCAAAGTTGACGGCATTTTCTCTTTCAAAGAGAAAACAATCAACGGAATAGTGTACTTAGTGTTGTGTCTAGGCAAGACAGCCTAGACACAATGAGAGGAAGCCGAAAGGCACGCGCTAAGCTAAAGCCGGATGCGTGAGGTCTGAAACAGGATACGTAATGAAGGCTATAAAGAAAAGTACGTAGCTTCGGGAATACTTAACTTTAATCCATCCTTTTGGTACATCTGGAGATTGTTGCGATACAAGTGAGACTCTTTAGATACATGCAATGTTACTAATGGCGCCTTGCTAGGTCGTAGCCATTGACTCAGCTGAAGGCTGTTGTAACTATCTGCTCGGCAAAGGAGCGAGGCTTCGTCAGTGTAGTCGCTAGCTACGTCGTCCGTACAACTGGGGCGAGTGCTATTCCGTATCTCGAGACCTTCCTTGTGGTGGCGCTCGGTCTGCGATCACAGAGTGGCGACACGCGGGTCCGATTTAAAGCTACCACCTAGCAAGTGTGGTATCTGGCGGTGACACCACACTTAGATATGCTGGAAAACGTTTTGACCGCATGACTGATGATTGACGAGGTTGGCACTGCCTCTCAGACATTCGTGACTTCGTCAGTGCCCGCTTTCCAGGTGAATGGTTTTGCCTAGGTGCGCCCATTGCGTGGCCCCCACTTTCGCCAGACCTGACACCACCTGAGAACATCCATCGAAGATACCGTTTTTGTACCTTCTGTAGCAGCGCTAGAACGCATGCCGCGATTGGATAAGCCGCTCCTGGCACGTTGGAGCCAGTTAGACAAGGAAACGATTTCAGATGGGATCTGTGCCGCAAAACCATCGGAAGTGACCCTCAGACTGTTTAGCAATAGAGCAAAGTACTCGCAGAACTGAAAAGAATCACGTGAAAACGAAGTTCAAAATGGTTCAAATGGCTCTGAGCACTATGGGACTTAATATCTCAGGTCATCAGTCCCCTAGAACTTAGAACTACTTAAACCTAACTAACCTAAGGACATCACACACATCCATGCCCGAGGCAGGATTCGAACCTGCGACCGTAGTGGTCGCACGGTTCCAGACTGAAGCACCTAGAACCTCTCGGCCACACCGGCCGGCGAAAACGAAGTCTGTAAATCCTATGAATAAATCTATATGAACTTTCAAAGCTGTAAAGCCCTTTCAGAAACACTCCGTTCTATTCACAACTGTCCGCGAAAAATAATGTCGTAGTCTAAATTACCGTTATGTACCCCTAGGTTTGAGCATATTACTTGAAATTCACGATCTAGGTTTGTAAATTCTCAGATTTAAGGTGACTTTTTTCCGTAGGTGCTAGTACAGCACAATACGTTGTCAACAAAATTATACCCTGAAATGCACTTATTACTCTACACTTTTAGTTGACCAGAAGCCTGAGAATTTTATGAACATGTATGAAATTGCAGTCATTAATGTAGTAAGAAAAACTTTTTGATAACAAACAGGAATGTTTTGCAGAAAGCAATGAAAAAATATTAAACTAGGAACATCTGTAATAAGGCGTAACAATATATATACGGCAAAAAACGCAAATAGGGCTCAGATTTTCATTATGTCATCACTGAAACCATAAAAGTCGGTAGGGGTGTCACAGAAGAATGCGGCCTCTCTCGTGTTATTTAGTTTGTGACAGGAAAAATTAAAATAATGAAGTCTTAAAGGTTAACAGTTCAGTTTCACTAAATGAAACCTCATGTACTTGTTTTACTAATTATCTCATCTGATACAGTGGTTGGGGTTTGTACCAGATGTTAGCGAGTCCACTGCCTTAAACAATGAGCCACTTCACATTGTTCTAACGTTAACAGACGAGAGCTAAATTATCCTATAATGAAACAATTGGTTTTGAAAATACAGAGTTTTCTTAGTTCAGTTGTAGAAAGGTGTTTCTGTGGAGTCATCAATCGATCTAATTTATCACGAGTAGAATTTCGTAATAAAAATGTTTTAATTTTAATAGAAATGACAGTCTTTTGTACGCCTGTTTTTAGTCCCTAAAATAAACGGTGATTATCGTTTATTTCACGATGATAGTGCCTGCAATTAAATAAAGCAATTTTCATGTGCCTCACATATGGACTTGGCTTCCTTTATTTCTAAAGCAAGTGAAGTTGCTTCAGAAATAAATGAATCGAAAAAAATGGTACATACCTAGAAAAAATAATTTTAGTGGCAGATGGTGTCCAGGAATGAAACTAAACGAGAAAACTAAGACTTGAGCCATCATTTTCATACTATTATTAATGCGATTCTAATTTTTATGTTTACCTTAACTGATCAGGAACATTGGTGACGACAGACCTACAATGCATCTGTCAAGCGAAAATTTTCCTAAATTATTGTGGCTTTTGGTGGTATACTTCACACACTTTTTTTTTTTCGTGATTACATATATGCACCAATAATCTATGTGACAATCTGCTGACACCAAGACATAATTGCCGTTGTACTAATTAAAATAAATTCTTAAACTAATAATGAAATGTTAATGGTACCGAAGCATTTTTTAGGTAAATGAAACATGAAGAGCCACACGGTTCATTTGTAGTAGTGTATCACTGAAGACGTCGTAGCTGATGAGAAGTGATGGGACTTCGACGATCTCTGACAAGTTTATGTTGAAAATTGATCGAAAGCTTTGATATTGCAATACCAATTGAAGATAAAAGAAAATCATTACCACCACCTTCCTTTCAGTAATTAGACTATTGCCTGTTCCAAACACGCAAACAAAATCTTTCCGGTATTTTCCGAGATCTTTCAATACCGTCTTTCACATTTGGCTTGAAGTACAGGATATTCTAGGATTTCTGAGACCTCCACGAGGTTTTGTATCCAGTTTCCACAATACTTTGTATTTTTTTTTCATTCATGTTGAAAATATGTAATTCTGTTCTAATATCTTCATGTCTAATCATGTCTCTTCTTTTGCAGCCCTTCGTCCTATTTTGTAACCTCACTCCTATTGAGGAACCTCATCTCTGCTGTTTGAATTTTGTTTGTTTGTTTTTTAGTTGTAAGCCAGCTTTCGCTTCCATAGGATAACAGAGGAACTGTCATTATCATGTAGATTTCACGATGGTCTCTTTCTGCACTATAGGGTCCTATGATATGCTTCTGTTACCGCGTACATCTATCTACTTCGTGTACTTTATATTCACTATGAGAGTCAAAACCAAAACTTATAACACAGCTTAAATTAGTTATTCCAGAGCCGTGTTCTAAAAGTGAATTATCGGAAACATTGTTTGATGCGACTACATTTTTTCCTCCTTTGCTTTTCTTTTTAGCCCGCATCTCGTGGTCGTTCTCGCTTCCCACGCCCGGGTTCCCGGGTTCGATTCCCGGCGGGGTCAGGGATTTTCTCTGCCTCGTGATGGCTGGGTGTTGTGTGCTGTCCTTAGGTTAGTTAGGTTTAAGTAGTTCTAAGTTCTAGGGGACTGATGACCATAGATGTTAAGTCCCATAGTGCTCAGAGCCATTTGAACCATTTTTTTTCTTTTTATTACTAGAACCGTTTAAGTTGTATGTCTCGGACATTTCGTTCAGCTGGTATACTGGTCTCTGGAGATAATCTTCATAACAATGTTATTTGGAAACAGGTTCATCCATCGCTGTTTTATTTCCTTTAATTACTTCACATTTGCATTTACGAATAATGAAGTCAATGTAAACACTCATCCGCCCATCCTTTCAACTAGCATTGCCACGTCCGATTAACCATGCCGACCCTGCGTATGCGCGGGAAAAACGGCACAAGCAAAATAAAAGGGAAGAAGAAGCCAATGTAAACATTGTAGGTGGTAGGTGGTAGGTGGTAGTCGACAGCCTCGTCTTATACCTGGGTTAATAATTATGTCTTCTAATTTTTTCTTCCTTTATTTATACAACTAAGAAGCTTTTACCCCTGTAATACCAAAATTGTTTATGTAGTCTGAATAACTTACATTGACCATGTTTATAACGAAAATGTAGCATACGTTTTCACGTCTCACGTTACATGATAATCACTTGATAATATTTTAATACTCCTTGTTTTCCTTAAACCTTAGGGAGAATGTATTTTTAGTTTTGTATCGTTACCAAAATATGTGTCATTGACAGGTATGTTTTCATACGATCCCGCCACAGAAGAATTCTTCATTTACATCCTTACTCCACAGGCTACGATATGGTGGTCCGCAGTTGCAGAAATGAACTGGAAATCAAATGATAGCAATGAAGTAGTTAGGTTATCAGTTATCGTTCGAAACCAGCGGTGAATTCTAGTTCCCTCATCCCATAATTCCCTCGGCAAGCCATAACAACTGGAACATCGAACCACTAGCACGTATGATTTCAACAGTCAGTGCAGACGTCATTGGTCAGGAAGGTTCGTAATCCACTGATATCTGTTCCTCCGCGGCATGAATATGCACGGACGAAAATTTGCTTAACGAAGTGCTTGAAAAAAACTGCAGGGAACCGCGATCGAATGAGAATTGTCCCGCCATTTTCTGCGCCGTCATGGTAAATATTAAATTATCCCTTTGACTATTGTTCCAGGCGCTGTTCACGCCCAATTCCGGGCATTTCCGCGACTCTCGTTACCCATTGTAATCCAAATGAAGCATTCTGGGGCGGCGGCCGCCGACGCCCGCCGGGCCGCTCAAATATTCATAAGTTTGATCAATAGCGCCGACGGCGAGCGGCCGCCGCAGCAAGGAGGGCCGCGCAATTCGGCTAAAATAACAATGAAACGCCGCGTCTGGATCTGGCCGGTAGCTGCTGGAATTCACCGCGACCGCGCCAAGACACTGTCCCCACCGAGGCCTTGTTTGTTAACTAGCTTTCTGCCCCCGTACGTATTTGCCACATACACTTACTGGCCATCAAAATGGCGACACCAAGAAGAAATGCAGATGATAAACGGGTATTCGTTGAACAAATATATTATACTACAATTGACATGTGATTAGATTTTCACACAATTTGGGTGCATAGATCCTCAGAAATCAGTACCCAGAGCAACCACCGCTGGCCCTAATAATGGCATTGATACGCCTGGGCATTGAGTCAAACAGCTTAGATGGCGCGAACGGGTACAGCTGCCCATGCAGCTTCAACACCTACAGTTCATCAAGAGTAGTGACTGGCGTATTGTGACGAGACAGTTGCTCGGCCACCATTGATCAGATGTTTTCAACTCGTGAGAGATCTGGAGAATGCGCTGGCTAGGGCACTAGTCGAACATTTTCTGTATCCAGAAAGGCCCGTACAAGACCTTCAACATGCGGTCGTGCATTATCCTGCTGAAAAGTAGGGTTTCGCAGGGATCGAATGAAGGGTAGAGCCACGGGTCGTAACACATCTGAAATGTAACGTCCACTGTTCAAAGTGCCGTCAATGCGAACAAGACGTGACCGAGACGTGTAACCAATGCCACCCCATACCATCACGCCGGGTGATACGCCAGTATGGCTATGACGAATGCACGCTTCCAATGTGCGTTCACCGCGATGTCACCTAACACGGATGCGACCATCATGATGCTGTAAACAGAACCTGGATTCATCTGAAAAAATGACGTTTTGCCATTCGTGCACCCAGGTTCGTCGCTGAGTACACCATCGCAGGTGCTGCTGTCTGTGATGCAGCGTCTAGAGTAACCGCAGCCATGGTCTCCGAGCTGATAGTCCACGCTGCTGCAAACGTGGTCGAACTGTTCGTGCAGATTTGTTGTCTTGCGAACGTCCACATCTGTTGACTAAGGGATCGAGACGTGGGTGGACAATCCCATACAGCCATGCGGATAAGATGCCTGTCATCTCGACTGCTAGTGATAAGAGTCCGTTGGGATCCAGCACGGCGTTCCTTATTACCCTCCTGAACTCACCGATTCGATATTCTGCTAAAAATCACTGGACCTCGACCAACGCGAGGAGCAATGACGCGATACGATAAACGGCAATCGCGATAGGCTACAATCCGACCTTTATCAAAGTCGGAAACGTAATGGTACGCATTTCTCCTCCTTTGCTAGGCCACACAACGTTTCACCAGGCAACGCCGGTCAACTGCAGTTTGTGTATGAGAAATCAGTTTGAAACTTTCCTCATTTCAGCGAGTTGTAGGTGCGCCACCGGCGCCAACCTTGTGTGAATGCTCCGAAAAGTTAATCGTTTGCATAACACAACATCTTCTTCCCGTCGGTTAAAGTTCGTGTCTGTAGCAATTCACCTTCGTGTTGTAGCAATTTTAATGGCCAGTAGCGTATTTTTCATACACACATACACTGATCGGCCACAACATTATGACAACCGATCTACTATCGATATAAACCAGCCCAGGCGATAGCAGCGTCATCTGGCGAGGAATGACTGCTAGTCAAGTCACACGCACGGTGCATGTAGTATCAGTGAGCGTGCTGTGTGTGTGTAGTATGGGGAAAACGCGCGATCTGTCTGAATTTGACGTAGTGCAGGTTGTGATTCGCCGGAGGTTTGGCACGAGCGTTTTGGAAACTGCACGACTTGTCGTGTGTTCTAGTGAGTGTCTTCAACCGTGGCGAAACCGAGGTGAAATCACGTCCACAAGTCGTTGGGTTTGCCGACCACCCCTCACTGCACATGTCGTATATCATAGGCAGGCGGTGAACTGTGGCGGAAGTAACATTAGACTCGGCGGTCTACAGTTGTGTCTGGACACACACTGCACTGAACACAAATAACGATGGGCGTCCGTAGCCGGCGACCCATGCATGTGCCAGGCATAACACCACGACATCGGCAACTACGACTGAAATGGGCAAGTGACCATCGACACTGTAAAATTACTTAGAGCCATTCTTATGACGTCATTTATTGTGTGGCTACCAGTTTCGGCGCTTCAAAGTGCCCTATTCAGGTTTTACTTGACTCTGAAGGTGTTAAAACCATTTGTATACACGATGCACAGTGGCCAATATAACTGCTTTACGCAGACTACCTGTAACTGTGATGTTGTCTATCCAACCACAATTTGTTGATGATTGGATAGGCGACATCACATTTACAGGTAGTCTGCGTAAGCCAGTAGAGTTGGTCACTGATGCATCATGTATACAGACAGTGTTAACCTCTTCAGCATCAACTCAGGAATGAAGATGGTACACTGAAGAGCCAAAACTTGTAGCCACACAATGAATGGCATAATAAGGACTGTTGTAGGTTTCATTTTCTTACAGAAGTGAACAGCTGTAGTTCCCCAGGTCTCCAGTGACAAGGATGGACACACACTGGAAGTTGACTCAGTGGCAGAGCGTTGCATGGTCTGATGAATCACGTTACCTTCATCATCATGCCGATGGCAGGCGGCGAATCCGTAGGCTTTTAGGGGAACAGCACCTTGACACCTGTACTGCGAGACGCAGACAAGCTGGTGTCGGCTCCACTAGGCTTTGGGGAACATTCATACGGACATCCACGAATCCAGTAGAGTTCGTGCAAGGCCCCTGAACGCTGGTTGGAGACCACGTACACCATTTCATGACGATCATCTTTTCCGAGATTTTACGGGAATTGGGTGACTTGCATGTGCAGATATTGTGCCAGCTCCCTCCAGCGACCTACCAATGCCTCACTGCTTCCATGTCACGAGGTGCTGCCGCTGTTATTTGTGCCAAGGGTGGACATACCGTATGTTAGGTAGATTGTCATAATTTTCTGGCTGAAAAGTGTATATTTCATTTCTTCGCAACACTTTCTCCTTTGTTTTCCTTTTTAGTGGTATTATCATGTTCTTCCTAGCATAGATTCAGAATTCTGTTAATGTAATAACTTTCGAAATGTGGTGCTACAGAAGAATGTTGAAGATTAGGTTGGTAGATCACATAACTAATGAGGAGGTATTGAATAGAATTGGAGAAAAGAGAAATTTGTGGCAAACGTGACTAGAAGAAGGGATCGGGTGGTAGGAAATCAAGAGATCACCAATTTAGTAATGGAGGGCAGCGTGGAGGGTAAAAATCGTAGAGGGAGACCAAGAGATGAATACACTAAACAGATTCAGAAGGATGCAGGTTGCAGTAGGTACTGGGAGATGAAGAAGCTTGCTTAAGATAGAGTAGTCTATGGAGACCTGCATGAAACCACTCTCTGGACTGAAGACCACACAGACGGACAATAGCTCATCATACGTATTTCGACGCCGTTGTATCCGAAGCATAGTCATACTTGGCACGGTGTAACACACAGTTAACAACCACACACTCCAATCGTTTAGCACAAATTACTGAGGCAGATAACATTAATTACTAATTTATTACGCCGCGTCGCTTTCCCTGGAAATATAAAATCGGTTACCAATAACCAACTGCGAGACAAACCTATCATGATAGGGGCCGTAAGATTATGACCTTCGACTTAATCGCTCATATGGATACTAGAGGGCAGCGATAATGCGTAGCTCATGTCGTTGGTAGCTTGCTGTGGATACCTGGTACCAGGCGACTACGCACAGGTCACGCAATTCCCGTAAATTGTGGAGCAATGATTTGTGGACATGGAAATGGCCTCCGACTGTGTCCCGGATGTGTTCTACCCCGTTCATATCAGGCGAGTTCGGTACCTCAGCCATCCACAAGAGTTCACTATAATGCTCCTCAAGCCATTGAGGTACGAGTATAGCCTTGTGTCAACGACAGTTACTGTGCTGGAAAATGGTATAACAGTTGGGGAAGAGATAAAGCATGAAGAGATGCAAGTCAAAGTCAACCAAAGCATAATACCGCCCCTGCGGCCGTGGAGCGATGTGTGTTTTCAACAACTGTTCGCTTGGATGACGGTGCATCCGCTTACGGCAATCGAACTGGTGAAACAAAAATAGTTCAAATGTATTAAAAAAACTAAAAGCCCGCCTCGATTGCGAAAAAGCACCTAGTGTTAAGTGTTAACCCAGGTTTTGGCGTAGATAACTACACCTTCTTCAGAACAACAATAAAACACACAAGTGCCTAAGAAGACCTTTGTCAATGATTAAAAGAACACCACAGCTATACATTTATAAACGAAAAAGAAAAGGAAAACACAAACAGTACATATGTACAAAGTCAAAACCACTACTTAACTCAATGGTGTACGCTCCACCTCACACCGGCCTATGTTCGATGGGCCATGACCCGTCATAAACTGCAGCTTCAAATGATCGCTCACTTACTTAACTTCCCTTGCCCTGCGCATGTGCATAGGTAGCGGGTCAGGCCCGTAAGTGAGCGACCGTTTGTAGCTGCAGTTGATGGCGGGTCATGGCCCATCGAACATAGGCCGGTGTGAGGTGGAGCGTACACCATTAAGTTAAGTAGTGGTTTTGGCTTTGTACATATGTACTGTTTATGTTTTCCTTTTCTTTTTCGTTTATAAATGTATAGCTATGGTGTTCTTTTAATCATTGACAAAGGTCTTCTTAGGCACTTGTGGGTTTTATTGTTGTTCTGAAGAAGGTGTAGTTATCTACGCCGAAACCTGGGTTAACACTTAAAACTAGGTGCTTTTTTCGCAATCGAGGCGGGTTTTTAGTTTTTAAGTATATTAACCAACGATTGCTGACGCGCTGCGATATTGAAGGTTCTTATAGTCCAAATGGCTTTGAGCACTATGGGACTTAAGGTCTCAGGTCATCAGTCCCCTAGAACTTAGAACTACTTAAACCTAACTAACCTAAGGACATCATACACATCCATGCCCGAGGCAGGATTCGAACCTGCGACCGTAGCGGTCGCGCGGTTCCAGACTGAAGCGCCTAGAACCGCTCGACCACACCGGCCGGCTTATGAAACGAGAAAAATACGATTCATTCGACCTAATAACCCTTTTCTATTGATCCACGATGAAAACTCGATGATCTCGAGCCCACAGGAATTGCAATTGGCCATGTCATTCCTTAACATGGGAACACGAAAGTAATTTATTGCATAGCCCACGATCAACAATGTCCGCTGAATCCTGTGCCCCAAAACACTTGTGCCTACTCAAGCACTGTGCTCAGTCGTCAGATCTGCCACGGTTGGCTGCGTGACAAGCCATAATAAAGGTGTATTGACTAACTTCCGCTATTCACAAGGTTTTTGTAGACAACAGGTACTATGAGGAATGCGGAAAGGGTACAAATTGAAGAAAGAAACGAATGTCTGTAAGTGAAGAAACAAGCGTCTTGATATGGAAAATACGGAAAACAGATACTCCACAACTAAAGACGTCGAAGTTTACTTTTTATGTGATGCTGGTGACTTCCTTTGGCGGTTCACAGCAATTCGAGGCGTACTACGGGCACTTAATGATGGCGGCTGTATACGGAATTCCGTTCCGTTATAGCGCTTTTAAATATTCATTGATCTCTTACCCGCCATTGGCACGCAATGAATAATGAGGCTTTCTGGAACGTGTTTAGTATTTTTTACGTTCTTCCCTGTCCCCTCGTAATGACGGGAGATGCCTTAAGGAATTGACAGCTCGCTAACGTCTGTATGTAAATAAATAATTCATGTTCGCGCGCGTATGGTACCCGAACATGTATCAGTTCAATGATTGCACCTTGAAGGTGCAAGCTTTACAGCAAAAAGAGGAAGTCTTATCTTCGCTCGCGAAGGCATCCTAGAAAAGTGTATGTCGTATTCGGTTCGCTAACGTACTTTAACTTCCATTACTCACTCATGCGTAGGTAGACGCTCATTATCGAAACCTGGAGATGAAGCAATATTAGCAGACAGATAGAATGTTTTTATTGGTGTAATAATAATATTTGCCAGCGGCCTTGCCGCAGTAGTAAAACCGGTTGCCGTCAGATCACCCAAGTTAGCGCTGTCGGGCTGTGCTAAGCACGTGGATGGGCAAACTGAGGAGCAATTTTATTGAGAAGCAGCGGCTGCGATCTGGTAAAGTGACATACGGCCGGGAGAGCGGTCTGTTGACCACATGTCCCTCCATACCCGCATCCAGTGATGCCTATGGGCTGAGGATGATACGGCGGCCGGTCGGTACCACTGGGCCTTCCAAGGCCTGTTCGGACGGAGTTTACATTTTAGTAATAATATTTGCGCAATACGTACCCTACAAAAGGGAAGCCGCTCTCATTATGACGACAGTAACAAGCACGCGGTATGTAATACACTGGTGTGCAGAATTGAAGGACGAACGTGGCTTTCGTTTGATGTGTCGTTGCCAAGTAATATAGCTCAATGAAACTTGAACCATACACAGGAAGAGCTGCTGTAGTGTAGTGCAAGGCACCGTGGAAGGTAACTGAAAAAATACGAAATGATACGAAGAGAAACTACACTTATATTGAAAGACAATAACCCCACTAAAGTCACAGCGATTTACGGTGGTCTCCTGAGCATTATAAAAGGCGGGACATTTTATAGGGTGCGTGATCACCACGTTGTTATCTACTGCATATACCCGGATTTTCGTTACATCTCCAAATCAGATGGAGCGGCCACAAATATCTTCACTGTAACGGCGACTAAACTACGGGTTTTCATAATAATAATTAATGTTGACTTTTTGCACAGACGACCACCATTCATTTGTTGCTGCGTTACTGAAGACAAGATGGTGAATAACATCTTTGGATGTTAGTTGTTATTTCAACTTCCAATTTCCGACGTTACTGCTTATCTTCAGTGTTCCTGATTTTGTATTATTTCTGCCCGATTGGAAATGAAATGTTAAATAGCCTTTAAGTCACAATTTACAGTTGGTAATATTTTATGATCGAACCATCCGTCATCCAGAGATACAGTTTGCCGATTGGCTATGATTATCGTTGGCTAATACACATGCTATTTCTTCACCAGCATTGTGACTAGCATGAGAGCACGTTGCAAGGAATGCACAGCCGTCTGTGGTGATCACACACCCTATAGAGAACCAAGTTCCAGCCTTTGTAAAGTTCACGTGACCTTCATAAATTGCGGTAACTTCAGTGTCATTATTGTCTCTGACAAAATAATTTCTGCTCGTTTAATTTCTTTCAGGTAACTTCTGTACTGTGCTGTAGTAGTTCTTTTTATGTGTGGTCCAAGTTTGATCGAGCTATGTTATTTCGCACTGACTCATGTCGGCGTTGTTTTCGTTCTTAAGTTTTGCACACCAGTGTGGTTCAACACAAACTTATGTATGTGGATGCAGTACACACACACTTTTGTGATTTCTTGTGTGTGTGTGTGTATCAAGCTGACAACTGACCGGGCACATTTTCAATGCCTCGACAAATTTACTGCTTTCATTTCACCAATGTTGGTCACTCACAATGTCCTTTATGATAACAGTTTTAGGAGCTGTGATGCGAGAATGATTCTTAATGCATTGATACTGGCTAATTGAAACCGTGGTTGATATAGGGATAGCAAGTTTGACTAGTGATCGAAACGTCCTGGGTCGTTGCTTAGAATCCAGCAGTTGCTTGAATTTGAACAAAGAACATCAGCAATGGCGACCGAAGTTTCGGCATCACAAGTCATCTTGTTTCTGGCAAAGAGCGTGTCAAATAGGGCTGACGAACGGGCAGGGGTTCAGGACATTCTTTCCCGTGGGATGGGAATCTGCCCCAAAAGTCGGAAGAATCAGCGAGGATCAGTAGCGTGAGGAGGCAGAAGGCTATGGAAAACGCTGATTTAAAGACACATAATGTGTATCCACAGGATATGTGCCCTATAATTGAAAATGTATCACGATCATCTCTCCATTGGGAAATGGAAACTGAGTTGTGAACAAAACACGAGATCCGGGACTCCTGTCAATAAAAGAGGAGACAGTACATACCAGAAAATGAATTTTTCTTGCGCTGCACGTCCACATGTACGTAGCTTATGAGCATTCACTTTTTGTTACACGAGCAATTGCCTCAGGCGTAATTATATCTCTACGGCCTTTAGCACTTTCCACCATGGGCCACGACACGCTTGTGGAATCAGACATAATAGTCTTTGCGGAAACTTTTCCGTAAGTCTCTCCAGTGTTTACTAATGTCTGAACGACACCCAGAGCCCTTCACCTCATTTAGTACCGTACGACCTTAGGTCTTGCGCGTACATAGACACTCATTTATTGACAATTATTTCCCGAACACTTTGGGAAGGCGTCTCTCATCCACACAAAATTGTTAGAAATGTGCGGATGGCGAGATATTTGCGAAGGACCACTTCACCCTTTAGCATTGAGTACGTCCATATCTTCAGAGATGGTTGCGGGACTCTGCTGTTCAGTACGGAATGTCAAATCAAACTCCTTTCAGCCGTCTAATTGCCAAACTGTTTTCTTATTCGTCTACCAGTTTCGGCGATTTATTACGCCATCTGCAGGCCCCTTGACCGATGTGTAGGAAAATTCCAATCTCGGTTCCGGGGAAAATAGAGGCCTGCATTGAAAGACTGGTATGTATAGATTTCTGCTTGATAACAGCGATCACTTGAAACATCAACCTCAGATGATGTTTGAAGTGATCGCTGTTATCAAGCAGAAATCTACAGATAACGTTCTTCGAATGCCAGCCCCTATCTTGACCGGAACCGAGATTGGAATCTTCCTACACGTCGGTCGAGGGACCTGAAGATGGCGTAATAAATTGCCAAAACTGGTAGACGAATAAAATAACAGTTTGGAAATTAGACGGCTGAAAGCATTTTGATTTGACATTCTTTAGCATGAGGGTAAGTTTGAGTGCATAGCGAGCAGCAAACAAAATTAGCGTTTGGCCGATCGCTATCCAGTACAGGCTTGAATACCGTCCAAAAATTGAACTTATCAATTTCGTTTCAGGCTGTGCCGTTATATACTCACCATTGATTAGTTTTTACTTTACTTCCTTTTTTCTTGACATGCTCTGCTTCCTCTTCAAACTACATTTGACTTCCGCGGTCAATTTCTCTGTCAAGAAAAAAATATGGAGAAGTGGCACCACTCCACTACACACTGCTCTGCTCGCCGCCCGTAGTACGTAACTCGCATTTGCGGTCAGCGCTACCACGCTACCCGCCCATAGGCTGAGCACGCCAGTGCTCGCGCACGTCACTAGCTGGCCCATGTGGTGACGTCCCGGGCTCGCACACTGCTGAGAAGCGCGGGCTGCATCTCCAGGCGCGCGTCTCTGCACAGCTCCCAGCACACCTATGCTTGCATACCGCAGTTCTCGACCCGTGCTGTGACGCCAAGGACTCGCTTACTACGGTACTGTTGTACTCCAGTGCGGCCGCAGCCTAGGGCCGGGCTTTTCTGCACGACTCTGTTTCGATGACTATTGGGCAGCCATACCGTGGTATTCCATGGGTTCCACGGTTACTCTTCAGTGTCGCAGCACTGCCGAGCTTTATGTGACCATTTTGGATGATCAGGTGTAATGTCTGTTCCCCAACGCTGACACTATGTTCCAAGAGGGCAGCGCTCCTGTTCACGCTACACGCATCTTTCAGGCCACGCCAGTCACCTGATCTGAATATTACTAAACCATTGCAGCCTGCTTTTCTAGAGACGTGTCCGTGATCGTTAAGCATCGCTATCTTCGTTTCCCGAACTTTTCACTATTGTGCATGAAACATTCCTAAAAGATTCCCTTGAAAAACATACAGGATCTGCATATATTTATTCAGAGATGATTCGAAGTCTATTTGAATGGCTGTAGGTTTCCTACACAGTATAACGCATGGCAATGCGTTGTGATTATGATGTTCCCGTGATTTTGTCCACCCATTCTATAACTGACGAGGTCATTGGGTCAATATGGTACGACGTAGAGGTCGTCTGCTTTGGAAGCATATGATCGACAGTGTGCACTGAACGGGTTGTTCAGAAACAGTTGCACCTCCTCCAGAATTGCGCTGTGTCGTGAGATACATCACGTATCGCCTCTCGTCCTGCTTTGGAAAATGAGCACGCTTCCTACCTCCATTTTCTGTGAGAGGCGTGGACGCCCAACACCTTGCCGCTCTCTCCCGGTTTCACAGTGCTGGAACCACTTCCCGCGGATGGTCACGACAGCAGAACGCAAACAGCCGAGCAGGATAGCCATTTCGCAGATAATGGTTCCCAGGTGCCGCGTCACATCAAACTGCCATTTATCAATGTCAATTATGCATGTGGCTGTGCCCAGTGGCTTTCCGTATAATCGCTAGAAAGTAACCGCATTCATTTCTCCTCCTCCTATATACATTGCTGTAGAAAACTTGATGTCAAGGTAGATAAAGTAAAGTAGCATATTAACAACTAAGTGAAAGTGAGTTGAAGTGTGGGAGCGTGTTGTCGGAGGTCTCCCTGTCGTGGACAGGAAGCTGGACGTCACATTATGTGAGCATGACAGTAGCGTCAAATATGGCTGGCCCCGCAACACGAGGGGAAGGTACGGGAAAAAGTAGTGTGTCACTCAGCCAGCAGTTACTGTGCACTATGGTGGTTGCGTCTTCATTACGACATAGATCGGATACAATATTTGGATGATCTCACGCAGGGAAGAGTCATCGGGAAACTGGAAGAGTGACGATGTGTGACGAGTGTAGCAAAGGACAGTGATACTGCTGACAGCATTTTTTTCAGACATGGGGAGCGTTCCGATCCAGAGGCACCGCTACCCATAGGAAGGATGTGGTCTGTCATGGTCAACTACAACAGCATATGACCACTACATTGAGCAAGACGCAAGAAGGGAACTGTTTCAAACAGGGCCTGCAATTGTAACTTCCTTTAACAGGACTGCAAGGCAGGGAATCTCATGTTACATAATGGTATGACGAATACGTGGGGTGATCTCTTTGTCCGCCATCGGCACATGGCATTCCTTTGACAATCGCACATTTGCGGCACTATTTGTGATGGCGCCAAGACCATAGGGATTGGTTGAACGAGGAGTGGGGTCACGTGAATTTCTCGGACGAGGACAGATTCAGTCTGAGTAGTGATTCTGGACATACCCGATCACCGTTTTGGTGGTCGAGAGGCATAATATTGCATGGGTGTACTTGTCTCTAATTCTTTGGACACGATAGCCTACACCTACACCAGTGGCACTGTACTCCTTCCCCATGGGCGTATTTTTAGGGGTGCATTCAGAACTGACACCATTTTTGTAGATGACGTCTAACAATGCAGGTGAAGGAGCTCTTGGAAGGAAAGGATATGCGGCGAATAATCTGAGGTGCCACCGTCTTAAACCCCATAGAACGGTGTGGGATGCATTGAGGAGATGAACTGCTGCACATACACATGTACCAACGACAATCCAACATTAATCCACCGTGTTGCTGATGGAATTGAACGCCCAGTCAACCCTGTTCCAGCATGGGAGCAGGTTAAAGAGCATGCATTGCTATCCTGGTTGATGCCGTGTCATATTAAGAACCGTGTGCCGCCTTTTGTAACGTCCTGGGAACCATCATAAATCGCGGTGAATTCAGTATAATTATTGTTTTTCAATAATTATAGTCTTCTGCAACCGTTCTTCCTATATTTTGTCCAAGTTTCATGGAGCTGGTAGTGACACATCATGCATAAGTTACTTTAGGTCTGAAGTTTTCTATACGTGTACTTTCTGTACCACATCACGTGTCTGAAACAGTGCGTGGCGGCATTCGGTATTGTTTTGCTTCCTCTGTGTATCTGCCTTCTCATTTCATCTCAACCGTTTTAGACATGTGGCACCGAGTCCTCTGAAGCCCTTTGAATAATGGTAGTTCCGAGTGTTACGGCTGTACTACACCATGTCTATCTGCTACTCCGTGACAGCTGAAGGATACCACTGTAAACAACACACACAGTCAGCAATAAATTGTTACTCTCTGCAGTTTACTCTTCAGGAAGCGGTTTTCGCGCAATGAAGTACTAACGCTGCGGTCCTGACGTGCTGGAACGTGAGAGGCTCCGTACCTCTATGACATCAAAGATGGAGTGACAAATTAATTGCGAGCCGGTGTGGTCGAGCGCTTCTAGGCGCTTCAGTTTGCAACCGCGCTACTGCTACGGTCCGAGGTTCGAATCCTGCCTCGGGCATGGATGTGTGTGATGTCCTTAGGTTAGTTAGGTGTAAGTAGTTCTAAGTTCTAGGGGACGTGCTAGGAGCCATTTGAAGAAATTAATTGAGAACCCATAAACTGGCAGCAGTTGATCGCGATCTGCCAAATTTAAATCAGGAACATTGTAAAGTGCCCAAAAAGTTCGACCGGAAATGCAAAATGTGACATTGTAGTCATCGCCGTTATCGTCGTCGTCATCATCATCATCATCATCCCAATATTTTCCGCCTCTTAGGAAGTTGTTATGATCGTTTACTGTTTACTCTGATCCTTTTGCAGCCCACGCCGCTTCGTGGTCTGGTCTCCTTCCTTTTTTAGCTTCATGCGGCATTTTCATTCATCTCCTATCTACTATTTTCTGTCCTTCCACTGCAGCTTCGATCGCTGTTATTAGAATTCCTTTTCTACACAGAATGTGTCGGACCTAATTGGCTTCCCGTATTCTTAGCAAGGCTTAGGGAGTTCTTTGTTCCTTTACCGTTTCTGTTACTTTCCTGTTGTACACTTTATCTGATCCAGAAAACTTTCCAGAAGATGAAACGCTTATTTAGCAGCAAAATTGATCTGGAGTTAAGGAGATGTTTGGTTAAATGCTTCGTAAAGAGTATTTTTCTCTACAACTTTGGAAGCTGAACATGAAAAAGAGAGAATAAGACTTGACGATCAAGCTTAAAATACTCGTAGTTTGTCACTCAAAAGCTCTGCTGGAAGTAACCACCTGATCTTTTACCGCGTCAGAAGCTGTGAACATTTTGACGGCAACTTACGACAAAAGCGAATAGCACATTTGACCAATAATGAAGGACTCTGCTTCTGTAAGATAGTTGGTCAAAATATTTGACGTAGTACATGAATAAAACCAGGCTGAAACCTCTGTGCAAGCTTAAAATCAACTGTATGCACTTAATAGTTCGAACTGCTCAGAATTCGCAAAGTATCACCAGCTGACGAGTAACAACGAAGAAATAAGACAGTCTGATTTTTTATTTTGCCTCATGAAACAAAATTTACCTTCAAATGTCTAAGAGCGCGGTACTGTCTGTATATGTCTTTGACTATGAGAATGGGAGGTATGGGGCAAAAGAAATGTCGCCGGAAAGTATTCGAAGCGCCTTAAGATAGGCAACACAAAATGGGAGCATTTTAAGCAATTAAGAAACTCCTTAACAAACAGTGATATTTACTACGATGAATCAGTTATAAATACCCGCGACTGTGGTGTAAGCAGAGCAACTCCAACGGAAGAGTCGTCATTGTTTCTCTTCCCCCATCTACGATTGGGCGCTGGAGCTGATAGAATTGACCCTCTCTTCGATTTTCTCACCGAGCAATCTTACATTTCTTCGCTTCGACAACCGACTTGGTCTGCCGCTTCTCTGTCGGTTGTGTCTTGTTCCCGCAGTTTTCGCAGGATCGGCATTGTTACAATCGGATGTGGCTATGTAAACGTGAAGGGGTAGCAGAATGCCCTTCCTGCCGCCACCCCGTAGCCCCTGGGACAGAATCATTGTACCCCAGCTGTCTGCGTCTAGTGTAAATCATGAAATAAAAATGATTCAAATGGCTCTGAGCACTATGGGACTTAACTTCTGAGGTCATCAGTCCCCTAGAACTTAGAACTACTTAAACCTAACTAACCTAAGGACATCACACACATCCATGCCCGAGGCAGGATTCGAATCCGCGACCGTAGCGGTCGCGCGGATCCAGGCTGTAGCGCCTAGAACCGCTCGGCCACCCCGGCCGGCAGATTTTCTTCATTACGGTCCCATTTCACTGCTGTTCAATATACATGAGACTGAGTAAAAGTAGTATCCCATGAAACATTTTGCTTTCTTGAGATAGGAATGCTAACAGAGAAGCTAACGGAAGTGTCTGCGAGTCGTATAACTGGGGCGAGATGTAGGGAACAGGCCGGTATTTACCTAGTGAGATGTGGCAAACCGCGTAAAAATCACGAATCAGACGCGTAGCATAACACTTCCGTTAACTTCTCTGTTAGCATTCCCATCTCAAGAAAGCAAAATGTTTCGTGGGATATATTAAAAAACTAGAAACCCGCCTCGATTGCGAAAAAAGCACCTAGTGTTAACCTACGTTTCGGCGTAAATAACTACACCTTCTTCAGAACAATAAAACCCACAAGTGCCCAAGAAGACCTTTGTCAGTGATTAAAAGAACGCCATAGCTATAGATTTATAAACGGAAAAAAGGAAAACACACACAGTACGTATGTGCAAAGTCTAAACCGTTACTTAATGGACCATTTGTAGCTGCAGTTTATGGCGGTTCATGGCCCATCGAACATAGGCCGGTGTCAGGTGAAGGTTACACCATTAAGTTGAGTAACGGTTTAGACTTTGTACATATGCACTGTTTGTGTTTTCCTTTCTTTCGTTTATAAATGTATAGCTATGGTGTTCTTTTAATCATTGACAAAGGTCTTCATAGGCACTTGTGGGTTTTATGGTTCTGAAGAAGGTGTAGTTATCTACGCCGAAACCTAGGTTAACACTAGGTGTTTTTGTCGCAATCGAGGCGGGTTTCTAGTTTTTTAATGTATTAACCAACGATTGCTGACGCGCTGCGATGTTGAAGGTTCTTCATTTCATGGGATACTATTTTTACTCAGTCTCATGTATGTTAAACAGCAGTGAAATGGGACCGTAATGAAGAAAATCTGCCGGTCGGGGTGGCTGAGCGGTTCTAGGCGCTACAGTCTGGAACCGCGCGACCAATACGGTCGCTGATTCGAATCCTGCCTCGGGCATGGATTTGTCTGATGTCCTTAGGTTAGTTAGGTTTAAGTAGTTCTAAGTTTTAGGGGACCGATGACCTCAGAAGTTAAGTCCCATAGTGCTCAAAGCCACTTGAACCATTTGAAGAAAATCTGTTTGTACTAAGCCATTTTGCATTAGGAAGTTCGTCGACATTATGGTGCTGGCAGTTTGATTTCTTCAGCACTGTAACTTCCAACAACGCCACCTTGTCCGTTGCAGAGTCGATTTCTTCCGATTTTAATTTACTCTGTACAGAAAGTAATGTATTTTCTTTCCTCCTTTACATTCTCAGAACTATAGCGATGTTCATAACGTATAACAATGTAAACAGTGAGAGTAGTGGGTTTAAGGGTGTAAGTGCAAATACTCGTACTTTTATATGTGGTACCTTTGTATGCACACACATCAATATGTTGGTTGCTTTTTCTCTGCATCTAACGATCTTCCCACAAACACGTCACAAACTTTACGACCTGATGTTTTCTGCATGCTTGTAACTGCATTACAAACCGTCTTCTGTCCACGCGTCCACACTTCAACTGACCTGCTGCCCAGGAACAAATAAGCACTTACCAGTTGTATACGGAGGTACTACCCAAACTAAAAATATATTACAGTAATTGTTGTGGCTTGGCAAGACAGCCAAGCCACTATGAGGAAGCCGAAACGCACGCGTTTAAGCTCACGCAGGCTAGCGTGAGGTCTGGAACAGGTCAGGGAAATTATAGTAGCAAAGGAAGTACGTAGCTGCCGGAATACTTAACTTTAATCCATAATAGGTGAACATCGCTCTTGTCGGTACATGTTTTACAGCATCAATAGTAACTGGTAATGGCGCCTTGCTAGGTCGTAGCAAATGACGTATCTGAAGGCTATGCTAACTATCGTCTCGGCAAATGAGAGCGTAATTTGTCAGTGAACCATCGCTAGCAAAGTCGGCTCTACAACTGGGGCGAGTGCTAGGAAGTCTCTCTAGACCTGCCGTGTGGCGGCGCTCGGTCTGCAATCACTGATAGTGACGACACGCGGGTCCGACGTATACTAACGGACCGCGGCCGATTTAAAGGCTACCACCTAGCAAGTGTGGTGTCTGGCGGTGACACCACAGTAATAGCTATTATTATTCTCTCTGTCATGTGGCCACGCTTTTAAGGCTTATAATAATGAGGAGTATCACTCACCTACAACAAGATAATATAATGTGAATTAAAAGCGCAAATTAAACTTGAAACATTAGTTTGAAAAATTTAACTTTCAAAGATTAATCAGTGTTCTTCAAATCAATCGCGAACAATTGTGGCCCGGTGACACGTCGCTTTGACAGCAATAAAAATTTCATCGATGTTTACAAACATGAATGCGTGAATGGCTGAAAAGGGTCTCCAAGCAACCGAACATAAACATTTCTGGTCAATGATCGGCTCAGTTGAACCACTGGACCTAATCCATTCAATGTAAACACAGCCCGTACTATTATGGAGCCATCATCAGCTTGCACAGTGCCTTGTTTGGCAACGTGGGTCATGGTTTCGTGGGGTCTGTGCCACACTCGAACTCTAATGTCAGCTCTTACCAACTAAAATCGGGACTCATCTGATCAGGCCACGGTTTTACAGTTGTCTAGCTTCTAACAGATATGGTCACGAGTGTCGGAGAGGCGCTGCAGGCGATGTCCTGCTGTTGGCAAAAGCATTTCTGCTGCCACAGCCCATTAACGACAAGTTTTGTCTCACTTTCTTAGTGGATACCGTTTCGTAAATTCCACACTGATTTCTGCTGTTATTTCACGCAGTGTTGCTTGTATGTTAACACTGACAACTCTGCTCTCGGTCGTTAAGTAAAAACCGTCGGAAACTGCGTTGTCCGTGGTAGGAGATAATACCGTGAATCTGCTATTCTCGGCGAGCTCTTGACATTGCGAACCTCTGAATTTCAGTATTCAAAACTTAACGTCCCACGCCCTTTGCTCCAACTACCATTCCGCGTTCGAAGTCTTTAATTCCCATTGTGCGGCCATAACCACGTCAGGAATCTTTTAATATGAATCACCGAAGTACAAACGACAGCTATGCTAACGCATTGCCCTTTTGTGCCTTGTGATACTACCGTCATCTGTATATGTGTGCGTCTTGCTATCATATGACTTGTCACCTAAGTGTATATCCAACCACAGAGCTATCGGCTTTTGTTACTTGCGGAGTGTATTATTTTTTCATCCTCTGTTAGTTGGCCGAATGATTTCCTTCTAGCTAACGTGTCTATTGATGACGTTCATGTTGCCCAGGACTCTCTATATGTAAGTGGCTTACGTAGATGTTTCCGTGGGCTCTGGCCATGGCTATTGAAGACGAGTACGTATGATACGTTTCCAGACTGCTTAAATATATGTTTTGTACGGTATTTCAATAGCGGTGACTCGGCTGATCTTTAAGCATAGCATTTTATTAGGTACAGACTTGGTTCCAATTTCGTTCCTGACACGAGCTGTGGAACATCGACCGGTATCGCGGATCGGCTGACCTGTAACCTTTGAGCAGATATTAAATTCCGGTATCCACATGGTGGAATTGCAAATTTTCTGAAAGACCTGGAGTGCCAAGAATTCGTCTATTCGTTCTAAGGTAGAAACTGGGGACTTCTAGACCACTGCATATCCTAAGCTCAGTGCATGATTAGGTTATTAGCTGTGTGTACTGATCTTCCTCGGATGCCCACCGCGTACTTAAATATAAGTTCGTTTCTGAGACATTGTGGAGATATGTTTAAAGGTGGTTTGTATAACAGCGTTACTGAGACGTCTAGAGTATTACACTAGATAGATGGTGCGCGTTTAAATTGAAACAAATTGTTAACTGAGCAGATGCAAAGCTGCTGCGTTTTCTCATAGTTGTGTAGCTGATCCCTTTGGCTTCATCTTGGATTTTTAGCATCGCGAAGCAGCACCAATCCCATACTGTCTTCTTGCACAGACCTTACGTCCAGCCAATGTGTTCCTTCGTATTACAGCACATGAGATGCCACCCGGATTTCTTACCTTCGCAAGTCCGTGCGCTTCTGAGGCCAGAGTCAATTTCCATAAACCTTGTCCAGTGCTCTTTTACATAATTTGCAGATGAATTTATTGTGTAAACACTTAAGAGGCTTTATGTGCACTGATTCATTTCGTAAATTACACCTATTGATATTCGAGCTGCACGTTAACATCAGGTGTAACAGAAGGAAGTACAGAGGTCCGTGTATATTAATATTAGCGAAAATTGCAACACGTTACCGCTGCAAAGTCTCCCCACAACAGCTATCTCTAGTGGCATGGAACCTTACTCCTATGTCCCAACAGTCTGTTCCTTCCCTTAACTTTCCATATATACCTTTCTTCGCCAGTTCTCCAGGGGACCTCCTGTCTAAACAATCCTTTAATTTTCAACATAACACTACATATAAAACGAATCGATTCATTCCTTTTTCCCTTTTTTTCTCACAATCCATAATTCAGTTCGGTACAATGCTAGTCATTTTCAGTTTTGATTCCTAATGCTTAATCCTAAGGTCGATATAGATTTCGTTTGGTCCGTACTGCTCTGCTTCCTATTTCCTCCTTACTTCACTCGCCATATGTCATTTTGCGTCCAAGAAAGTAGAATTCCCTGTGTAGTATGGTCCCCGAGTTTAATGACAACATTGTATCTGATGTGATTCATTCTGTTCTCCACAGTTCTAAACTTTCTTTAGTTGACTCTCAGTTCTGCGGTATGTAGTCCTCATTCTATTCAGCAAGTCTTTTACTTACCAAAAGGACAAATTAAAGTTGGCCTCGAAAATGTTTCATCCACTATAAGATAGGCAATCCAAATCGCATCCCTCCCCCCACCCCCTGTATTTATCGCTTTCACTGAGGGGAGCAATGTCATCAACGAATCATATCGTTGATATCCTTTGACAATGAATTTCAGTCCCACTCATAAAACTTCGTTTTACTTCCTTCATTGCTTCTTCGATATGCGGAGATCAATGGGAGATGTGAGACTAAGTCTCTGCTATACCCTCCTCTTAATTCGATCATTTTCCTCTTGGTCTATTATTTCCACTGTTCCCTCGTAGTCCGTGGTCATATTGAACATTGCCCCTCGTTCCCTATAGCGTACGTGTATATCTATGAAGATTTCAAGCACCTTTCACCACTGCACATCGACAATTATTATTTACTTTGTGGTCAACAGATCGCATGATGTACTTGTCCCTGTTTTCAATAGTAACTCTACTTTTATCGAGAAATTAAATGAACATTAATTTTATCATTCGATAAATTCTCCATTTTACCGCACACGAAGAGCGTCAAGTACTAGGTTGTTAGCAAAACGCTGAATATAGATTGTACCCGCGCATCTATATCGAATTAATGGCTTACGCTGTGCGTAGATTTGTTAATCAGCTAAACGATTGATCAGTTATCGCGAGTATGATTACGAAGTAGCACAGATTATGTTGAAAACCGATGTGTGTGATGAACGACGTATTCCACGAGACACAACAAGTATGATAACTGTATTAGTGTATCTCTAAAGGTTTCTTTATGGGCGTACGCGAAACTCCTGGCTTCAAATCGTAATTCAGACGTGAGCCATACAAGCGTACGGTTTTGTTATGCGTTACCCAGCTGTCTTCACACACACTGTTTAACGACTTAACTCGTCTTCGTCAGCAGATACTCAGAAGTTCTCAATCACTCAGGGAACTTATATTCCCTAATGAATGGCATGAATACCAGTCTTCGACTTTTCGCAGCACCGAGACCCACGTTCCATGTACAGTTAATTGTTGAAACTTACTGGCAGATTAAAACTGCGTGCAAAAGTAGGTGATTCGTGCTCTCATAGCTCAGAATGTGGAGCACTTGCTATTGTGATCCCGCGTTCGAGACCCGATCCGGCACACAGTGTTAATCTGCCAGGAAATTTGAAATCAGTGCACACTACGTCGCAGGGTGGAAACTGATTCTTGTTCATTGTTGCTTGTATCAATACACCGTGAGGCATGCCATCATGGAAGGTGTTTACCTCCTCCCTCTCCCCCCCCCCCCCCATCTCTCTGCCACCACGTGTAAACGAACTTCATCCCGCCCACGCTACGTTGTAGCCATCTCTCTCTCTCTCCCTCACTATCGGTCTCTCTCTCTCTCTCTCTCTCTTTCTCTCTCTCTCTCTCTCTCTCTCTCTCTATGCAGGGAAGAAGCCTTCCGATGTGACGTCCAATTTAGTAGAGTTCTTATGGCAAGGGATATTGTCTCCTTACCTGTGTAAAGTATGCGTCATATGTTCGCCTTACTTCGTTCTTTATGTGTTATGTTGCCTACACGTGAGAACAATTACTTCAGTTCGTCCACTGCAGGGTCTCCAGTTTTAATGTGAAATTTGTTACTCATCACATTTCTACTCTCCGCCATGAAGGCCCAATGGCACTGACCGGCCGCCGTGTCATCCTCAGCCTACAGGCGTCACTGGATGCGGATATGGAGGGCCATGCGGTCAACACACCGCTCTCCCGACCGTATATCAGTTTACGATACCGGAGCAGCTACATCTCTACCAAGTAGCTCTTCACTTTGCCTCACAAGGGCTGAGCATCACATTTCTGCTGTCCCTTATTTTTCTTTGATTTACCCTCAATCCACGTTACGTCCTTAGAAGGCTCTTTATCCAGTTCGACAATCCCTGGGGTACACGCTATCATTTTATACAAAGCACAACTATATCGTAGGATGCCACCAATCCCATGGGACAGTTCAAGTTCAGAAAAGAAGTAGAGCTGAAATTCGGTGATGTTTGTGACAGTTCCCTTCTAAAAAGGAGCAGGCCTGTGTTTGAGCGCAACTTGACAGCATAGAATCCCGAGCGCTACAATTCGGCATAATCGTATGTTTAGTTTCTTTAATTTGGTTCCGGTGAGCTCCCACAATACCGGGTCCTAATTAAAAATTCCCTGGAAGAAAAGGTGAACCACAATGAAAATCGTAACTGTGGCTCTAGATTAACTCCCGATTTTGTAAGAAATATTACGCCGCTCCATCGTCACTAACAAAATAATTGAATCAAAAGTACAAATTTTAAGGAGTAAACTGTTGTCATAACTTCAAGTAATGATTTAGAACCGGCACACTACCCAAAATTACTGAAAATTAAATGAGCATACATTGGCGTCAGTCCGGCTCTGTCAAATAAACCATTTATCATTGAGTTAAAAATACAGTGTGTCCTTCCAATAATATTACAGGCACAGTGCCTTGTAAAAATAACTTACTTACAGCAACATGATTACGGATACATTCAATAGCCTTGGCCTAGAGCGACCATCAACAAGAGGGTCCAAAGTGAATGCACCACAAGGAGTGAATATATTACATTATCATCACGTCTTGGTTGAAAGAAACAGAAGAATAAAGACATCTGGACGAAGAGAAGAACTCAAGATCTATATAGAAACGTAGAAACAATCACACACACACAATAGGAAACACGTGACTAAAATTTTACTGTCATATGTACAGAATAAATGACAGTAGGCTAACGAACAAAATTTATCACCTTTTTCGAAATTAAAAAACGCCAAGGGATGGCTACATGATACAAGAAAGGGCTTGAGAAAGCTTAACGTCGCAGAAAAAATCCGTGGAGAAGGGAAGTTTCAGACTGCTGATCAATACTATAAAATTTCCTGTAGAACAACGAAGTTCACAACCTAGAAGGCTGATGTCAAGTGGCAGAGGCAGGCCATTAGCCAACGCATGAAAAAGTTCTGGGGAGATAAAAAAAAGACTGTACGTTTGTCTTGGGCTCTAAGCGACCTATAATTGGCCAAATTCTGTAATAAAGAAAAGTACATTATGGTACTAGTCTTGGACTGTGGCAGAACCGGAAAACAAGAGACTCGAAGACTTTGAGATGAAGTGCTGTAGCAGAATATTTAAAATTAGGAGGACTGATAAGGTAAGGAACGAGGAGGTTCTCCAGAAAATCGGTGAGGGAAAGATATTTGGAAAATACTGAAAATAACGGACAGAATGATCGGACATCTCTTAAGACATGAGAGAATAACTTCCATGATGCCAGATAGCTACAGACGGTAATAACTGCAGGGCAAGAAAGGAAGTGGAATACATCCAACAAATCACTGAGGACGTAGGCGGCACGTGCTACTGTGAGATGAAGAGATTTGTATTCCTGGCTGGCCGCATCATACTGATGACTCAAAATACATCAGTGTTAAGCCTTAAGATAAACACTGCTTACTATGGGTGTTCGAATGGGTCAAATGGCTATGAGCGCTATGGGACACAACAGTTGAGGTCAGTAAGTCCCCTAGAACTTAGAACTACTTAAACCTAACTAACCTAAGGACATCACACACATCCATGCCCAAGGCAGGATTCGAACCTGCGACCGTAGCAGTCGCACAGTTCCTGACTGTAGGTGTATTAGCCCATACTCTTCCAGTCAGATCAGTAGTCTTCACATCTGCCTCATACTCTTCAGTCTTCTGAGTGCATCGTGCCATGGATTGCGATGATGAGTGGAGGGTCAGACGTTCTTAGCCAGCTATAACAAGCAACAGATTTTAACAGACAGATTAATGAAAGATGATTATGTAAAGTGTCACGCTTCACTCGTCGCTCAACAACTATACCATGTCCAGGGAATAAAAGCACCTATCGTTCGGGGCCGTTACATGTTGGTATGCAAGCAAATACCGTCAGGTGAGAAACCTTTAGACATAATATGTTGCTTAGCTCAGTTTCTCAATGAGATGCGCACCTAATGCACCTAATCAACATTTTGGCACACTTAACATTTGGACACATAAAATAAACTCTCACCAATGCACTGTTAGTGGCAGCTTCCGAAATGATACTAAAGATAGGAAACAGACGTCTTCAGACGCATTCCTCTTCAGTCGTTTATCGATATCAGACAGTTACCCGATGAAGTCTCTCACTGGATTCTGAAGACTACAAGACGTGAATTTACTTTCCTTTCAGTATCCACTTGACATCAACTTTAATACAGCCTCATGATTTAAGAAATGATGCAGCTCTCCATACTACTCAATCCTGTGCAAGCTTCTCCATCTCCCAGTACCTACTGCAACCTATAACCTTCTGAATCTGTTTAGTGTATTCATCTCTTGGTCTCCCTCTACGATTTTTACCCTCCACGCTACCCTCCAATACTAAATTGGTGATTCCTTGATGCCTCAGAAAATGTTCTATCGACCGATCCCTTCTTCCAGTCAAGTTATGCCAGATATTTCTCTTCTCTCCAATTCTATTCAATACCTCCTCATTAGTTATGTGATCTACCCTCTAACCTTCAGCATTCTTCTGTAGCACCACATTTCGAATACTTCTATTCTCTTCTTGTCTAAACTATTTATCGTCCACGTTTCACTTCCATGCAAGGCTACACTCCATACAAATACTTTCAGAAACGACTTCCGGACACTTAAATCTATACTCGATGTTAGCAAATTTATCTTCTTCAGAAACGCTTTCCTTGCCATTTCCAGTCTACATTTTATTTCCTCTCTACTTCGACCATCATCAGTTATTATTTTGCTCCCCAAATAGCAAAACTCCTTTGGTGCTTTAAGCGTCTCATTTCCTAATCTAATTCCTGCAGCATCACCCGATTTAATTCGACTACATTCCATTATCCTCGTTTTGCTTTTGCTGATGTTCATCCTATAGCCTCCTTTCAAAACACTGTCCATTCCGTTCAGCTGCTTTTCCAGGTCATTTGCTGTCTCTGACAGAATTACAATGTAATCGGCGAATCTCAAAGTTTTTATTTCTTCTCCATGGATTTTAATTCCTACTCCGAATTTTTTTTTTTTTTTTTTTTTTGTTTCCTTTACTGATTGCTCAATATACGGATTGAATAACATCGGGGATAGGCTACAACACTGTCTCACTCCCTTCGCAACCACTGCTTACCTTTCATGCCCCTCGACTCTTATAACTGACGTCTGGGTTCTTTACAAATTGGAAATATCCTCCCGCTCCCTGTATTTTACCCGATCCACCTTCAGAATGTGAAAGGGGGTATTCCAGTCAGCGTTATCAAAAGCTTTCTCTAAGTCTACAAATGCTAGAAACGTAGGTTTGCCTTTCCATAATCTATTTTCTAAGATAAGTCGTAGGGTAGTTTGCCTCACGTGTTCCAACATTTCTACGGAATCCAAACTGATCTTCCCCGAGTTCGGCTTCTACCAGTTTTTCCATTCATCTGTAAAGAATTCGTGTTAGTATTTTGCAGCCATGGCTTATTAAACTGATAGTTCGGTAATATTCACATCTGTCAACACCTGCTTTCTTTGGGATTGGAATTATTACATTCTTCTTGAAGTCTGAGGGAATTTCGCCTGTCTCATACATCTTGCTCACTAGATGGCTCTCCCAAGGCTGTCAGTAGTTCTAATGGAATGTTGTCTACTCCCGGGGCCTTGTTTCGACTTAGGTCTTTTAGTGTTTTGTCAAACTCTCCACGCAGTATGATATCTCCTATTTCATTTTCATCTACATTCTCTTCCATTTCTATTATATTTTCCTCAAGAACATCGCCCTTGTATGGACCCTCTATATACTCCTTCAACCTTTCTGCTTTCCCTTCTTTGCTTAGAACTGGGTTTCCATCTGAGCTCTTGATATTCATGTAAGTGGTGCTCTTTTCTCCAAAGGTCTCTTTAATTTTCCTGTAGGCTGCATCTATCCTACCCCTAGTGATATGCGCCTCTACATCCTTACATTTGTTCTCTAGCCATCCCTGCTTAGCAGGATATGGCTCTAAAACGGAAGAGGGAGTGGATATGCACTCTTCAGCCACATAATTGCACTTCCACCTGAAATGTCTGTTTATACAGTGTAGATATTGGCCGTAAGGGAAGCCGTTTGTTAAGGAATACATATTTTTAACCTCATATTGACACTTACGTGCTCCGAAAACGTTCTGCATAAATCATAAAATTCAAAATTCGTTAAGCATATTTTGGTAGGTTTAAGACCATCACAAAGTCAACGGATGACAGGTAATTCCATTTGCAGCAGATAAAAGGACATGATGGAATTTTCCTTAACGAAATAGTCTACCTAATAGGAAAGAATAGCGCTAATGGAGAACTGTTGCGTCTACCACCAATCTCTCATATTGATTTCAAACCTACGATGAAGGAAATTGCTTACCATGACTGGAACTGCGAAGAATAGCATGCATTTCAGAAACTAAGGGCAGAAACCTAGAGGCCATATAACTGGACATCTTTCCTGGATCGCAGTTCGACAATATGAAGCCAAGTAAAGTCATATGAGGTCTATGATTCGTATGATACTGGGTCACGAATGTTACCCTGCACGTTTATACAATGCGTCCCAGGAGGAGTGGTCAGTGTTAGGGACATAACAGGAACAATCTTTCGAAGCAAAGAAAACTAGTAAACGTAGACTGTAAAATTCATACGCTAAAAGCTGTTAGCACCTCTTCGTGTTCGCTACTGTGAAACATACTTTGGTTCCCATGTTTTGGGTTTCTTGTAAGGCCCAAGGACCAAAAAAACAAAAAAAAAAAACTTTCTAGTGAAAGTGAGCTCTAAAATGTTTGCCTCGAAAGTTCTGCGTACTTGTGCAGTGGGAGACATGTGTTTTGCAGCAGTGAAGGCGAACAAGTGCACATCGCTCTTAACGTATGCACTTCATAGCCCGTGTTTACAGGACATTTTTTTCTTGTATTTATCCATACCACCTCCTCCTAAAATACTGAAAGCTAAGTACTTGTAGTATAAGAGATATGTTTCGTAGTATCGGAGATGAAGAAGTGCTCATAAATCTTAAGGTATGCATTTTAGAGCCCGTATTAACTAGACACGTTGGCTTCGAATGATGGTTCCTGCCATATTCCTAAATATTGAACCCTATAACTACTTTCTAAAAACTGTGACCAGGATGAAGCTGACGTGGACAACCTGAATCATAGGAAACTGATATGCACGAAGTAGAAGGAAGCACAGAAATTACTGTGCAGCCAACTGGTACAACGGGCTTTCTCCTACCTACATGCGTAACATCCTCAGTCAAAGATTCGAATTAAGTAAGTTCAGTTTGATAGCGGAATGCTAGAAAGAAGCAGATCTGCAGGTTTAAGCCAAGTACTACAATTCTACGTGGTTCAGTCCTGTCGTTGGTCATTGGAATGATGAGTTGTATGTATGTGTAGTGTTGTGGTTTTCGCTCCGAATACTGGTTTGATGAAGCTCTCCATGCTGCTCTATACTGTGCAAACCTTTCCGTCTCTGAACAACTACTATAACGTAAGTGCTACTGACCTGCTCATGTATTCATTGTAATATCAACCGGTTCCTTCTTTCAGTCATGTTGTTAGACAAATTTCTTTTCTCCCCAGTTCTGTCCAGTAACTCAATATTAGTTACGCTATCCATATATCTAATATTCAGCATTCTTCTGTGGGGCAACATATCAAAAGCTTCTGCTCTCTTCTAGTGTGAACTGTTTATCGTCCATGGCTACACTCCGTACACTCCATCATTAGTTATTTTTCTGCTCAAATGGCAAAACTCTCATCATCTACTGTAAGTGTGTCGCTTCCTAAACTAATTCCCTCCGCATCACCTGATGTAAGGTGTTCTAAAACTATCCATCCATGTTACTAAAGGAGGGAGAGAAAATCAAAACAAAATGTTTGGTTAAGGTACGTAAGGTCCACGACAGCTATTACTGATGCTTGGGACCATTTAAACAGAAGGTAGCTTGGCGTGATAATTATAGCAGTATCAATCAAAGGGCCTCAGTTCTTGAAAACAGTCCCCCTGCAGGCAGAGCCCGCTTGCCCGCCCTTGCTGAGCTCACAGGGCCTGTTCGAATGCGGTGCCACTGGCCTGTATGCACGCAGTACATTGACTGTTGTGACCGTTCGAAGATTCCCGGCATGGCCGCAGTGGTTCCATCAGCGACAGCAATTCCAGCGATGAGGCCATCTTCTTTTTCAATAACAGTACATGTTCACACTCAGCAGCAATAACAAAGGATTCCATAACATTACAAGTAGACTTCTGACATCATATGTCCCTTATCGAAATATTTTTGTTTATATGTTAGCTCTTGTATTAATTTGAGCGTAGAGCATGTATATTGAAGACCCTCTGCGGATTGTGTCTGTGTGTTTTGGCTACTGTGTGGATTTTGGTAAGATTTCACTAATAGACAGATCGATCCACGAGGAAGGTTTGTGAATACAATTTATAAATAATTCGTGAAATGCTGAGTTAGAGTTCCCCGCAATTGCCAAAACGCCGCCACTGCCATGTTGTGACGAATGGCGGAACTGCGTGGAAACACAGGAGATGGCCATCCGATTGCACCTTCAGGCCGATACGAGGTACCACTACACCGGCAGGCTGGCACGAGCTGTCGCCAACTTCCTACACTACTGGCCATTAAAATTGCTACAGCAAGAAGGAATGCAGATGATAAACGGGTATTCATTAGACAAATATATTATACTAGAAATGACATGTGATTACATTTGCACGCATTTTGGGTGCATAGATCCTGAGAAATCAGTACCCAGAACAACCACCTCTGGCCTTAATAACGGCCTTGATACGCCTGGGCATTGAGTCAAACAGAGCTTGGATGGCGTGTACAGGTACAGCTGCCCATGCAGCTTCAACACGATACCACAGTTCATCAAGAGTAGTGACTGGCGTATTGTGACGAGCCAGTTGCTGGGCCACCATTGACCACACGTTTTCAATTGGTGAGAGGTCTGGAGAATGTGCTGGCCAGGGCAGCAGTCGAACATTTTCTGTGTCCAGAAAACCCCGTACAGGACCTGCAACATGCAGCCGTGCATTATCCTGCTGAAATGTAGGGTTTCGCAGCGATCGAATAGGTCGTAACACATCTGAAATGTAACGTCCACTGTTCAAAGTGCCGTCAAGGCGAACAAGAGGTGACCGAGACGTGTAACCAATGGCACCCCATACCATCGGCCCGGGTGATACACCCTTCCAATGTGCGTTCACCGCGTTGTCGCCAAACAAGGATGCGACCATCATGATGCTGTGAACAAAACCTGGATTCATCCGAAAAAATAACGTTTTGCCATTCGAGTACCCAGGTTCGTCGTTGAGTACACCATCGCAGGCGTTCCTGTCTGCGATGCAGCGTCAAGGGTAACCGCATCCGTGGTCTCCGAGCTGATAGTCCATGCTGCTGCAAACGTCTTCGAACTGTTCGTGCAGATGGTTGTTGTCTTGCAAACGTCCCCATCTGTTGACTCAGGGATCTAGACGTGGCTGAACGATCCGTTACAGCCATGCGGATAAGATGCCTGTCATCTCGACTGCTAGTGATACGAGGCCGTTGAGATCCAGCACGGCGTTCCGTATTACCCTCCTGAACCCATCGATTCCATATTCTGGTGACAGGCAATGGATCTCGGCAAACGCGAGCGGCAATGTCGCGATACAATGAACCGCAATCTAGATAGGCTACAATCCGAAAGTCGGAAACGTGATGGTACGCATATTTCCTCCTTAGACGAGGCATCACAACAACGTTTCACCAGGCAACGCCGGTCAACTGCTGTTCGTGTATGAGAAATAGGTTGGAAACTTACCCCATGTCAGCACGTCTTAGGCGTCGCCACCGGCGCCAACCTTGTGTGAATGCTCTGAAAAGCTAATCATTTGCATATCACAGCATCTTCTTCATGTCGGTTAAATTTTGCTGGTGCAGCAATTTTCATGGCCAGTAACGTAAATGAACTGTGAAGCAGGACGTATCATGTATTAAGCTGGAGTTAATATATAGAGTTAACATGTAAGAAATGTGAAGGGAAATGTGGGATAGGTTACACAGAAAACATAGGTCTTGTCGTACTGAATGTGCAGTCGGGCATCTGGTAAGTGGGTGTAGATCGCGCCGAACTCTACAGGGGGCGGGCAGCCTGGGTGAGACAGCTGCTCTCCTTGCCATGCGACATTACTCCAAACTGCAATTGAGTATCGAATCGATAACATTCTACCCCCTGAGAACTTTGCTCGAGTTTCCTGCTTAAATCGTTTGCTGTCTTGACCATTGTAACAGACTTCCTTCAATTGACTTTGGTTTCTCGAAGTAATCATGTGTCTATATACAAGGTACGTCTGAAAAGTTCGGTGTATGGTTTCAGAAAATAACGAAAACAACGGTTGCAAACAAAATACCTTTGCTGGCCTTCAAAGAAATCACCATTAGCTACAAGCTACGTCTGACATCGATTGTAAGGTTGTTGGTTCAAAATGGTTCAAATGGCTCTGAGCACTATGGGACTTAACATCTATGGTCATCAGTCCCCTAGAACTACTTAAACCTAACTAACCTAACGACGGCAAATAACACCCAGTCATCACGAAGCAGAGAAAACCCCTGACCCCGCCGGGAATCGAACCCGCGAACCCGGGCGCAGGAAGCGAGAACGTTACCGCACGACCACGAGCTGCGGACGGAGAAGGCTGTTGGGAACTGTCAGCAAAAGGATCTTGTTGAATTATTTAAGCACCGTGGTCAACCGTTGTTGTATATCAGCTTCATTACAGGAGATGAGGTCTGGTGCTACCAACACGATGCGAAAACCAAACGGCCGTCAATACCATGGTGAGCATCGTTTCCTCGTCTGTCAAAACATGTCGGCTCTTACTAAATCCAAGATTGATGTTGATCGCCTTTTTCGAAAGCGAGGACTTGATCCATCATGAATTTTTACCCGAGAGAAACGGGAGACATGTTGAACACCTTGCCACTGACTCGCCCGGTCACCGTATCGTACTGGTAGCACCAGGTCTAATCTCCTGCAGAGATGCAGATATTCGACAACGTGTGACCACGGTGCTTCGAGTCATTCCACAAGACGCCTTAACTGACTGTTCCCAACAGCTTTACAATCGATGCTTGACGTAACTTGCAGCTAATGATGATTACCTTGAAGGACAGTTAAGGTGTTTCGTTTGTATAACTTGTTTCCATTATTTCCTGAGAGCATTCACCGCTCTTTGCTGATGCACCTTGTACTTCCTACTGACCCGCAGTAACTCTGCACAGGGAACCCTGCTGGATGAGTACCCTGGCGGTTCAAATGGCTCTGAGCACTATGGGACTTAACACCTGAGGTCATCAGTCCCCTAGAACTACTTAAACCTAAGGACATCACATACATCCATGCCCGAGGCAGGATTCGAACCTGCGACCGTAGCAGCCACGCAGTTCCAGACTGAAGTGCCTAGAACCATTCCGCCACCGCGGCCGGCTAGTACCCTAGTGTAACGATAATTTTGTTTATGGGCCTCTGGGTAGAGCTGTGATCAAAAATTCAGAGAGCAACACTTTTTCATAAATTAAAAGCTTTATCGTCATTTGGTTTTGATTTCCTGAACGAATCATCTACATCGCTTTGGTTTCCCGAGGATTTGTGAATTTTGCTTCTCTAACTTCGGGAGCGATGACCAACCGAAATTTGGTTCTGTCCGTAGCTCGAGAAGTCACAGCGGACGCCTTTTTCCTAACAAGACGAACGAATCTGCATTTGTGTCGGAGAGATCTGTACATTCGGTCGTCTCGTGAGCTCAAAAGCATCCCCGGTAGCTTCTCGAGCTGTGGACACAACCAAAATGGCCGTGCAGAGAATTTCGGCTAGTCGTCGCAGCCGAAGTTAGAGAAGCCATACTCCACAAATCCTCGGGAAACCAGAGCGATGTAAGTCATGATTCCTTCAGGTAACCAAAGCCAAATGACGGTAAACCTTTTAAGTTACACGTAAGTGACTATACTCAGTCACGTAGGGTTGTTCTCTCAAGTTTTGACCACAATTCTACACAGAGGCATATAAAGAAAATTACCGTTACGCCAGGCTACTCATCCAGCCGGGATACCTGTGGCGAGCAGGTGCGCGTCAGTAGGTTCAAACGGTTCAAATGGCTCTGAGCACTATGGGATTTAACTTCTGAGGTCATCAGTCCCCTAGAACTTAGAACTACTTTAACCTGACTAACCTAAGGACATCATACGCATCCATGCCCGAGGCAGGATTCGAACCTGCATTCGTAGCGGTCGTGCGGTTCCAGACTGTAGTGCCTAGAACCGCTCGGCCGCCCCGGCCGGCGAGTCAGTAGGAAATATCAACATACGTGTGCAACGTAATCGTGACTGCAATTAAATCTCTTCAGTTTTCAGTACTATGCACAGTGTTGAGCTTATTACTTCAACTTAAAGTTTCATAACGAGCACTCGCATTGCCTGCAGGGAGAACTGTGACCGTTGAGAGTAACATTGTGCAGCAGCCGCTAGTTGCATACAACTTTCCTTTAGTTTACGTGTTTCACGTGGCAGACGCAAGCGTCTAAAGAACCTGAGTGGCCGACGGCCACACGTTAAATTCATCTGGCTGTGTAAAGTCAGGAGAGTGCAAAATGTATTTCTAAAGTAAAGTTGCAAGCGACTCTGTGCAGCTCCATAGTTTTATGTTAACTCTGCAGCCTGGCACTGTGCTCATCGCTCGTAGCCACCGGCTGACGTCACGTTTTTTCCTCGCCTGTGCAGGAGCAGACTCCGGCGACGCGCGGCCCGGCGCAGCTGGTGCTGAAGGCGCTGACCAACGGCGAGATCGGCGCCGTGGACTCATGATGGGACGCGGCTCCGCTCTCCGGCCAGCGCCTGGGTCCTCCAGCGTAGGCGGCCCGGAAGTCGCTGGAACGACCTGCCTGGAGGCCGCTGGAAGCAAGGGGCGGGACGGCCTCTGCCCCGCCTGCCTCACCCCGCCACCCACACGCCCCCCTTCACGTTAACACGAGTCGTAGCCGAGAGCAGTACTCGTTCTCCCCCACACCCCCGTTACTTTTCCACGCCGAATCTTCCGAAGGAACTCATAACCTTTACAAGCAATTCGAGAAGTTTCGGGCGTGATTCTTTCTTCCACCCGAACGCTCCTGTTGCGCTGTCCGAGTGTATTTTGCTACGTTTCTTCTTGCTTGTGCGGAGATGGGACTTACGAAAAATGTCCCAAGTCACTAATGTGTCCGGAACGTTCGAGAGGTGCATTTATCTTGTTTTGGATTCGTCAAAGTAGAAAAGTGTTCTGACAGAGAGACTGTGTGTTAAATTTTCCATTTTTCCGTTTCAAAAACAACGTGTTAATGAAATATTCTAGTGTTATGTAATCTCAAAGAATATGACTTTAAAAAAGAAAAAAAGCCATAACCTGTCTCGTATGTATTTGTTGCACAGTCAGCGGAAGTAAGTGTACACCATGTCCTTCGTGACTGGATACCAATGCTTCGTACATCATTAATACAGCATGTGTATCAAACATGGTGGTGTGTCAGAATCAGACATCTATGACTTTACTGAAACTTAGTGACCACCCGCTTATCCAGTCGGCTGCCAGAGATTTCGATTAACGAAAAGAGAGTTAGGATTTTAATAAACCAGTCCAAGAACAAAATCGAGGTGTAAGTATTATGATAAGTGATGAGTGTTTTTTGCGGTAATATATGTAAACACTTGAGGTTTGAAAGTCCCTACATCGTTTACACGTTAACGGTTTTACTTCCGTCTGAGTTACAGATCGAATGATGTACGTTCGTGTGATCAGAAAGATGTGGACAATCTAAAATGGAATTCTGGTAAAACGTGCGACAACGTTTAACAGTACACAGAGTAAACTGCTTTTAAATGTTGAAATAGCTGCTGTCTAAAATACAAAACTCCCCTCAGAACAATGGTGTTGAAACAGGAGACTCAATAGAAGTTGACAGGGGGCGAGTGTAGCCGCTTTGACTTGGGGCTTCATTAACTTGCTTGGAAAGAAATGGAAAGAATACCTCAGGATGGGACACAAGTTTTTTAGGCAGACAGCAACGTCGTGTTTGCTTCTATCATGAAAGGATGAATTTGTTCACAGAGTCTGACGTCACATTATTGTGTGACTAGTTCAAGCACATGCTTCATTTAAATATTGTGTTAAAAGTGTCTAACATGTGGGTAGAAAGGAGAACTTAGCTAGAATTACTAGATGAGTGAATCCAGCAAGGTTGAAAGCACCACAAACTGAGATTATGTACTAAGAAATCACAGATATGAAATATCTAACGGTATTTTTTTGTGCTTTGGTGAGGGACATGTGTTTTCGATTGGTTACTCTAGAAAACCGAAGAAGAGAACATGTGCTAAGTATATGATACTGAGAACATTGCAGTTTATACTCATACTGTAAGAGAATAACTCACAGTAAAAAAAAAAAAAGAGTGGTAGTTTCATATCAACTGTAAAACTGGTCAAATATTTTTATGGTCAGATGTAACTTGTTCAATTCGGTAAGGGTGACCGTAAAGGCGATTCTGTTTCCAGATACTTTAGTCAGTGAATTATACATACCAAAAACCCAGTAAAATCTGAACACAATGTATTTGTGAGTTGCTGAAGTGGAAAACTTTTACATATTGATGGAAGTCACGTTCTGAAAACGTTTTCGCTGAGTAACAAGGAACATATGTTTGCGTCGCTATTTTAGGACGAAAGAAATAATCCTGCACAGCTATTTTCAGTCTTTACATGCCCTTCCGTTGTCTGGAACCACAACAAAACAAGGCAAGCGCCTTGCTTCTTTTAAATCTTCCTAAATCATTCGACTCTAAATCGGACCCCATGCAATTACGGCAAGAAAATGTTATTTTTCTAGAGAAATATGGGACCTATGTAAAAATTTCATAACTTGTTGAACGTTATTTTACTTATCGTTTAAGCTGAACATCAAAGACATGATGCCACACAGACGGGTCGAAGCCATATCAGAAAATGATGCAGAGATTATTGTAGAAAATTATAGTTTAAGATCGTTGTAAATAAATTTTGTGAGAATTTTCCCAGTTCGTGTATTCATTAAGTTAGGAACTATGAAGAATTTTATCGCTACGTCTTACGTTGTGGTTAAATGACATTTTAATTATGAGCAACAAGAAAAACTCCAGATCTGTGAAAGTACGTGGTTTTAAGTGAACAAACGTAGAAAACAGTATTTTACTTTCCGAAAGAAGAAAGAAAATTTACGAATCTGATTCGCTTCGTGTAGTGTTCCCATGTGTGTTTCTATTTCTATGTAGCTGCATTTGTAATAGAGAGCTGATGTATAAAAATAAAGCATTTCGTTTAGAAACTTGTACTGACTTTTTATGCACCTTACTGCACCACAGTTACATGGTTACACAGAATAGATATACAATTACTACAGATATGTCATTACACACGAAATGTACGATCCACTGCAGTTACTTATGTTCATTTGTAATTTTAGCAACCTTCCATCGTATTTTGGTCAGTGTGCCTAGCTGAGAAGTGGTCGGTTTGGGCAGTAAAGGGACCAAACTTGACAAGTGGTCTATTAACGAACTGATTTGAAAACGAATCCACTCACACATGGAAAAAATTGTGTATTATATAATAAAAATAGTGTTTAGAAAAACTTATCCTATAAAGAGTAAATATTCCATGCAAGAACCCTCTTGCATCTCATGAAAGGTAAGGTCGCTAAGGGGATAAACTACAGTGAAGCAGACACACTGATAATTTTACAGCTTGTAGACCGGTAGCTACACTACGTTACTAGTACCAGCCGACGTAGGGCAAAATCAGTCTTGGTTCCGGAGAAAAATAGCGACACGCGAGGCAATAATGTCACCATGACTTTTCTTAGAACAGATAATGAAGGAAGGCCAACTTACATTTTTAGCTCTTATTGAGTTACAGACACTTTGAAATTCTGAAAGTGATGTGTGTAAAATACAGGCAGCGAAAGGTTTTGTACAACTTTTACAGAAACCGGGATCGAAGGACATGAAGAGAGTAAGATAGGGTTGTACTCTAGTCCCGATCTTGTTCAATTTCTAGACTGAGCTAGTGCTAACGAAAACTGAGGTGGAAGTGGAACAACACACTAAAGCTCTGAGAGAAAACTAAAAAGTTGAGGTTTGCCGATGACATCAGTAATTCCGTCGGAGACGGTGAGGGATTGGATAGGATGGATATTGTCTTGTTAGCTGAAAGTCAACAGAAGTAGAACAAGTATGTCAGACAGAAATCGGAATAAAGCATGAGATACTGACGAAAGTAGATCAATGAAAACCTTGAATAAGTTTTGCTGTTTCAGGAGCAGAACAACTGCTGATGGCCGTAGCTCAGACGGAGTAAAAGTAGGATGCGTAACAAGTACAGTGTCTCACGCAAACACAAATTTGTTACTGCAAAATATGAATTTAACTGTTATAAATCCTTTTTTGACGGTGTATTTGTGGGATATAGCCTTAAACATAAGTAAAGTGTGGATAATAATCATCACAGACAAGAAGGGAACTGTAACGTTCGAAATGTGTTGCTGAAGAAGAATGCTGAAGATTAACGGGTATATCGACCAACTGTTATCGATTAAAACGAATCGCGTAGGTAAGTGTTTCCCACTTTGACAAAACTAAGAGTCGGTTTATATAGCACATCCTCAGGCTTCAATAAATTATTATTTTGGTAGTGGAAGGAACTATGTGTGTGCGTGCGTGCACGTGCGCATGTTTGTTTGTGTGTGTGTGTGTGTGTGTGTGTGTGTGTGTGTTTTGGGGGCGGAGGGGGAGAGACTAACAATGTAGTGTCTGTAACAACACCACCATCGGTTGTAAATGCGTGGGGGGGGGGGGGGGGTTAGAAACGGGCTGAAAAGCTGTTGCAGGGCAAGCTATGCTGAGAAATAACTGTTAAGTAAAAAATTCGGAACATTGCGCCGAGTTAATTTACATTGAAGTTAGCCAATTAGGCAGTTGCGTCCGGAAATCCAAGCTGCCCGCCATATACAGTTAGTGTCTGATCTTCTCATAGTGTACGATAGCGCACAAGACTGCTCAGTCTTCGTTCGGGTTCGACCCTTACTACCGCCCCTTTTCCAATTTTTGTTTCGCTCTCTTGTACGGTTTTAGGTAACTAAACGATGAACAAATTTGGCGACACTGTCTCTGGCGGACCGCTTGATACAAGGACTGTTCAAATAATTACGGAACACTCGTAATTTCGCACCAGTGGTATGTTGTTGCGATTGGCATCCTTGCGCACGCCTGTGCTTACTGTGCATGTGCCAGAAGTTCCATTGTTGTATGCCGGTTAATTATTGTTCAGTGCTGCACCGAGCAGAGCGTTGTATCGCACAGTTTCCGAATGTAGATATAGGAGAGTTAGGGGAGCAACGCGTCTGAATTAAATTTTGTGTGAAACTCAAGAAAACCGGCCGTACTCCGTGTTAAGAATGGGTCACACGGTTTAAAAATGGCGCACAACTACCTGATTGGCCAGCTCCAATACTAATAAACCGGAAACGTCGCTACATATCGTTTTTTTTTTTCTTAGCAATTATTTCTCAGAAGAATGCACCCTGTGAGACCCTTCACTTTTCAAAATTTCTCAGCAATAATTTTGTGTGATTAAAGGAGCACATAGGCTTCGAAACCGATCACATACAATAATGTCACACCAGTAACTATAGCTGAAGGACAAGTTATTAGTTCTCTACGATAAGGAGCTCAAATTGCACATAGTCCACTAAAATGAATGAAAGACGAACGAGTCAGTCACTTCTTCTCGTGAGACAGTAACTGCGGAAGCGTTCGTCGTCCACCTTCAGTGAGCTCGATTTATCAGGATACCAGGTAGTATCGCTTCGATTATCGATCATACAGTTTTCCAGTCAGTGTTGACTCTTTCTTCTGACGTGTTATATTCTTACTATTCTTATGTGCGCATCAAGAACTAATATTCATTAAGGAACAAAATTAGTAAACTGTCACCAAACGCCAGTTAGAAGTTGCCTATCTGGTAGCTTCTAGGGAGAAAAACTGATTTAACTATATAATTAGTGATAGAAATTAACGGTTTAAATGCAGTCACAATCTAATAATTAATAGGCCTAATCTTATGTTAAAGGTTTAACACAATGAGTCTAGTATTTAAGTTAGAAGCTGTGTATACGTTTTGAGGCAGCTTGTCTCACTCGCGTAACTTGTCAAGACCATATACAGTGTACCAGTGATTCAGAATTCGATCGCTTGGCGACTTAATGACAAACTCTACAAATAATTTCAAACATTTTGGAAACTTTTTCTCAGTGAAGGCCCTATGAAATAAAAAGTCTGTCGCTTACTTTATGTTCACTGTTCGTGCCATAATGCTTTAGTACGAGGCATAATGTTTTAATTTATTATTTCTTTCCTACTAAATCTACTCTCAATACAATGTGCAACCAGTTTCAGCATATAGCACTGGATGTACCTGCGAAATTATGTGATTTGGAACACATATCTACATTAAATATACATCCATACTGACGGTGTGTGGCGGAGAGTACCTCTATCAGTTATCACATCTATTCCAGTCTCGTATTGTTCGTGGAAAGAAAGATTGTTTGTATGCCTCTGTGTGGGCTCTAATCTCTCTTATTTATTCTCATGGTCTCTTCCCGAGATATAACTAGGAGGGAGCAATATACTGCTTGACTCCGCGGGTGAAGGTATGTTCTCGAAACTTCAACAAAAGCCCGTACCGAGCTACTGTGCGTCTCTCTTGCAGAGTCTTCCACTGGAGTTCATCTGTCATCTCCGTAACGCTTTCGCGATTACTAAATGATCCTGCAACGAAGCCCGCTGCTCTCCTTTGGATCTTCTCTATCTCTTCTATCAATCCTAACTGATACGGTTCCCACACCGGTGAGCAGTATTCAAGCAGTGGGTGAACAAGTGTACTGTAACCTACTTCCTTTGTGTTCGTACTGCATTTCCTTAGGATTCTTCCAATGAATCTCAGTCTGGCATCTGCTTTACCGACGATTAATTTTATATGGTCATTCCATTTTAAATCACTCCTAATCCCTACTCCCAGATAATTTATGGAATTAACTGCTTCCAGTTACTGACCGGCTATATTATATCTAAATGATAAAAGATCTTTCTTTCTATGTATTCGCAGCACATTACACTTGTCTACATTGAGAATCAATTGCCATTCCCTGCACCATGCGTCAATTCGTTGCAGATCCTCCTGCAATTGAGTACAATTTTCCACTGTTACAACCTCTCGATATACCACTGTATCATCCGCATAAAGCCTCAATGAGCTTCCGATGTTATCCAGAAGGTCATTTATATATTTTGTGGATAGCAACGGTCCTACGAGACTCCCCTGCGACACACCTGAAATCACTTTTACTTCGGAAGACTTCTCTGCCTTGAGAATGACATGCTGCGTTCTGTCACCTAGGAACTCTTCAATCCACTCACACAATTGGTCTGATAATCCATATTCTCTTACTTTGTCCATTAAACGACTGTGGGGAACTATATAAAACGCCTTGCGGAAGTCAAGAAACACGGCATCTACCTGGGAACATGTGTCTATGGCCCTCTGAGTCTCGTGGACGAATAGCGCGATCTGGGTTTCACACGATCCTATTTTTCGAAACCCCATCTCCTACAGAGGAGATTTCTAGTCTTCAGAAAAGTCATTATACTCGAACATAATGCGTGTACCAAAATTCTACAACTGATCGGCGTTAGAGATATAGGTCTATAGTTCTGCACATCAGTTCGACGTCCCTTCTTGGAAACGGGGATGACCTGTGCCCTTTTCCAATCCTTTGGAACGCTACGCTCTTCTAGAGACCTACGGTACACCACTGCAAGAAGGGGGGCAAGTTCCTTTGCGCACTCTGTGTAAAATCGAACTGGTATCCCACCAGGTCCAGCAGACTTTCCTCTTTTGAGCGATTTAAATAGTTTTTCTATCCCTCTGTCGTCTATTTCGATATCTCCCATTTTGTCAGCTGTGCAACAATCTAGAGAAGGGACTGCAGTGCAGTCATAAACATTGAGATGCACGAAGAAGTAGCTTTTGTTAGAACGGAGTGCCAGTTACCAAGACTGCACTCTTACTGGCAACTCCTGTGTTACAACGACGAAACAATACCTCCGCCCACCGCCGTCTCTAACTCGTCAGCACTCCACTGCCGTGCTGAGAACCTAGTATCAGTTCCTGGCAGCGCCAGTTATTTTTTCTTCTTGGAAGGACCGAAACGCTGTATACTCAGCCAGCAGGTTGGTAGCTGAAGAGCTACAAGTAGACAAGTAGCGGCTCCGTACTAGGAAGCTCTCAACGTCCCTGGCATACCGCATCCGAATCTAAAGCTAGAAATACACTCTACAAACCACGATGTAGTTCCTGTCAGAGAGTACATCAGCCAGTCATTCCTCTTCCTGATCCACTCGCCAATGGAGCGACGGAACATGACTGTCTGTGTGCTTCCATTCCAGCCATGACGTGTTATCCTGTCTACACGGTCGTTACGCGAGGTGTGTGTTGGTGGCAGCAGAATCGTCATGCAGCAGAATCGTCATGCTGGTCGCCGGTTCTCTAAACCTCGTCAACTGTGTCTCGCGAAAAGGGTGTTTACCTCCGACCAGTGGTTCCCATTTGTTCTCTCCGAGCATTTTCGTAACACTCGCGTGCTGATCGGACCTACCGCTAACAAATATAGTACGACGCCTCTGAATTGCTTCCATGTCTTCCGTTAATCCGATCTTGTGGCGATCCCAAACAGCCGAAGAGTATTCAGTAATGGGTCACACAAGTGCTGTGTCAACGGTCTCCTTTACAGACGTCCCACAATTGCTAGAAGTCTCCCAATAAACCGAAGTCGCTGTCCCTCCAACCGACCTTACGTGCTCGTTTCCATGTCATGAAGCGGTTCAGGCAAGAGTTTTGAGCAGAACTGTACGAAAAATTCATTTCATTTTTTACGAGGCCTACCTTTTCTGAACAGGAGCGCTATTCTTCTTGATCAACTGTCTTTCACATTGGCTAAAATTAATCTTACTTGCTTTCGTAATATTGATCCCATGTGCTTGCTTGTAGTGTTAGAAGAAGGAGACATTTCAATGCACTAACGTAAGTCTAGGTGCCGTGAAGCGTTCATGTTATTCTCCAAAGGAATAAGTTTCTCGTTTTCTCCGGTTATCGTAGACTGAAACTGTTGTGTGACTTTATAAAGAAATTTTGGAGCCCAATACTCTGTCCAGACTGTTGTGCTGGGAAATTACGCCTTACTAGGGACAGGGAAAAAATCATTTTTATGACCAAATTCGGTGTTATTTTTTGCCCAATTGGATGTTATTCTTCGCCAAATTCTGTGTTATTGTTTGCCAAATTCGGTGATGTTTACTGCCAAATTAAATACTAGTTCGGTGCCTTTTGGCAGTTTCAGTGTTATTTTTTGCCATGTAGATGATCTTTTTCCTTTAACAATTTATTTTTTGCTGATTTCGGTGTTATTTTTCCCATTGTCAGTGTTACTTCTTTGCCAAATTCGGCTTTGTATTTTTTTACCAAATTCGACTTTATCTCTTTGCCAAATTCGGTGTCATTTTTTGACAAATCGGTGCTATTTTTTGTCTGTTTCGGAGGTACAATTTTTCCATACTCATTGTTTCTTTTGCAAATTAGCTGTATTTTTCCTAATTTGGCGTTTTCTTGCCAATGTCGCTATGATTGTTTTGTCAATTTCGGTGCTATTTTGACGTCACATCGTAGTGTACGTGGGAAGTAAACTGTCATTTTAAGATCAAACACGAACATGAATCTTGAGGAAAAAAGAAGGCAAAAATATTTTAACATTCAATAACTGTCAGTTACGGATATTGGTAAGTTGTCATCAGGTTTACAATATTTTTATAAGGTAAAATGACAAACGACGCGATATTTCGTAAAAGTCGCCGTTTTCGCATTACTTCTTTAAAAACGGCAAGTTGCGCATTATTTTTCGCGTTATCGTTTCCGTGAAATTTTGCTTCCCCCACGCATAACATTTTTCTGTAATTCCTACCGGCCACGGTTGACCACCATAATGGAGGATTACCACGTTCTGCGCTTGCCTTCGAACGGCACTCCACCAAATAATTTTGAATTTTCTAGAGTTTACTGGCATTTTTTCACTAGCATCTTGCTCATATTATGAAAAGTGAAAGAAACCGGAAACGTTTCTCAGTCAAAGGAATACTCTATGACATTACGCGGCTGTGGAGCGTGGAGGAAGAGCGGTCGAATGAAATCGCCAGTTTTCTCATAGCAAACGTCCGCTGTCTCTCCAGATGTAGTGTTATGCACACAGTATCATTACACGATGTAATTACAAAGTTTCCTGAGGAACTATTTTATGGTCGCACATTCTACACTCCCAAATTTGTGAGACTTTTCTGATCAGATCGACAACCAATGCGTGGCTCGTGCGACAAGGTTGACTAGTTACACCTCTCACAGTAGTTATTTAAGTCATTTGGCCCCCCTAGAAAAGCTTCAAATTGTCCATTGGAAATGATATGCAGACGGAAGTCTGCTGTTAATCTCCTTGCAAGCAGGGAAAGTAAGTCTCTGAATAATAATTAAGATAACTATAGGCAAACAAGCAAACATATTCCTCTCTAAGGGAGCAAAACAGTTTATTTCTGCTGTAGAGGACTTAAATACGTCAGCTCATTTGACCGTATCATTGTGCAGATTGTTCTGAGCTCCAAACATTGGCACATGGTTGACTCCAAAATGTGCTCAAGCCTAGGTTGTCATAACACTTATCTTCGAAACATCCACGCTGAGAAAACCTTCTCTCCCCAGTCCCCTGAACTATGATTGCCAACTAAATATATAGTGTTTTAGGACTGATTTTACAAGATTTCCAATTTACAACTTTTCCTGCAATCATCTAAGCTTCAATCCTTTAAAACAAACGCCGTCCCCATCACTGCTTTAATTTTTGTCTTCCAGCCTAAAAATTGGGCATACTTGTTCGTTTTTGTCCCTCATCTGTTCGTTGCATCCCTGTGCCAAGCGCTGCCTTCTAGGCTTATATCTCAAAACTTGTGCTGCCCCACTAATATTACCAATAGATTCCGTTGGTCAGTTGGGAGCACACAATGACGGATAAATATTCTCTAAACGTCAACGGCGCAAGACTTCTGGGAAATCGAAGTGCGCCTGTAAAGCTGTGACTTACTTATAACCATCTGTTGCGGTAAGCAAGTGTCTTTTCTCATCTCTCTGACAGGAAAATCGTGCTTATTTTGCGGCTGTCTCCTGTATTGCCATTATTGTTCCTTTCAGATTACGCTGTTACAATAGCTCCCTACTTAGCAATCATATACAACCGCTCGCTCACCGATAGATCTGTACCTGCAGACTGGAAAATTGCGCAGGTCGCACCAGTGTTTAAGAAGGGTAGTAGGAGTAATCCATCGAACTACAGACCTATATCATTGACGTCGGTTTGCAGTAGGGTTTTGGAGCATATACTGTATTCAAACATTATGAATCACCTCGAACGGAACGATCTATTGATACGTAATCAGCATGCTTTCAGAAAACATCGTTCTTGTGCAACGCAGCTAGCTCTTTATTCGCACGAAGTAATGGCCGCTATCGACAGGGGATCTCAAGTTGATTCCGTATTTCTAGATTTCCTGAAAGCTGTCGTGTGACCCTCTGCAGTTGACATGACAGGCAACAGGTGAATGAAACGTCGTGTGACTAGGGCCTCCCGTCGGGTAGACCGTTCGCCTGGTGCAGGTCTTTCGATTTGACGCCACTTCAGCGACCTGCGCGTCAATGGGGATGAAATGATGATGATTAGGACAACACAACACCCAGTCCCTGAGCGGAGAAAATCTCCGACCCAGCCGGGAATCGAACCCGGGACCTTAGGATTGACATTCCGTCACGCTGACCACTCAGCTACCGGGGCCAGACGTAACTTCAGTTGGAAAGACCACATAGATAATGTTGTGGGGAAGGCGAGCCAAAGGTTGCGTTTCATTAGCAGGACACTTAGAAAATGCAACAAGTCTACTAAAGAGACAGCTTACACTACACTCGTTTGTCCTCTTTTAGAATATTGCTGCGCGGTGTGGGATCCTTACCAGGTGGGATTGACGGAGGACATCGAAAGGGTGCAAAAAAGGGCAGCTCGTTTTGTATTATCACGTAATAGGGGAGAGAGTATGGCAGATATGATACGCGAGTTGGGATGGAAGTCATTAAAGCAAAGACGTTTTCCGTCGCGGCGAGATCTATTTACGAAATTTCAGTCACCAACTTTCTCTTCCGAATGCGAAAATATTTTGTTGAACCCAACCTACATAGGTAGGAATGATCATCAAAATAAAATAAGAGGAATCAGAGCTCGAACAGAAAGGTTTAGGTGTTCGTTTTTCCCGCGCGCTGTCCGGGAGTGGAATGGTAGGGAGATAGTATGATTGTGGTTCGATGAACCCTCTGCCAAGCACTTAAATGTGAATTGCAGAGTAATCATGTAGATGTAGATGTAATGTGTGTAACACCACTCTTCACATTGAAGTCTGAACTGCATAATTAGGACTGGCCGTTTCTTGGAGACTATGAGATGAGACGTTACGTGGTGAATAGCTGATACCCGTATATTGCTGTGCACTCAAGTAGACAAGTAAACAATAGCCATAATTCGCAGATGTTCAGAAACACGACAATTAGTAAGCTGCAGAAAGAAGTTAAATACCCTTTTATTCCAACAATAAAGAATACAAGCTACCGGTCACAAACAAGGGGACTGTATGGACTATCATAACCCTCAAAATACGAGGGACTTTTTAGACACTACCGGCCATTAAAGTTGCTACAACACGAAGATGAAGTGCTACAGACGCCATGCTGGATCGCAGCGCCCTCGTATCACTAGCAGTCGAGATGACAGACATCTTATCCGCATGGCTGTAACGGATCGTGCTGCCACGTCTCGATCCCTGAGTCAACAGATGGGGACGTTTGCAAGGCAACAACGATCTGCACGAACAGTTCGACGACGTTTGCAGCAGGACGGACTATCAGCTCGAAGACCATGGCTGCGGTTACCCTTGACGCTGCATCACAGACAGGAGCGCCTGCGCCGGGCGATGTGGCCGTGCGGTTAAAGGCGCTGCAGTCTGGAACCGCAAGACCGCTACGGTCGCAGGTTCGAATCCTGCCTCGGGCATGGATGTTTGTGATGTCCTTAGGTTAGTTAGGCTTAACTAGTTCTAAGTTCTAGGGGACTAATGACCTCGGCAGTTGAGTCCCATAGTGCTCAGAGCCATTTGAACCATTTTTACCAAGGAGCGCCTGCGATGGTGTACTCAACGATAAACCTGGGTTCTTTTTACAGCATCATGATGGTCGCATCCGTGTTTGGTGTCATCGCGGTGAACGCACGTTGGAAGCGTGTATTCGTCGCCGCACATACTGGCGTATCACCCGTGGGCATGGGGTGCCATTGGTTACACGTCTCGGTCACCTCTTGTTCGCATAGATGGCACTTTGATCAGCGGACGTTACATTTCAGATGTGTTACGACCCGTGGCTCTACCCTTCATTCGATCCCAGCGAAACCCTACATTTCAGCAGGATAATGCATGACCGCATGTTGCAGGTCCTGTACGGGCCTTTCTGGATACAGAAAATGTTCGACTGCTGCCCTGGCCAGCACGTTCTCCATATCTCTCACTAATTGAAAACGTCTGGTCAATGGTGACCCAACAACTGGCTCGTCAAAATACGCCAGTCACTACTCTTGATGAACTGTGGTATCGTGTTGAAGCTGCATGGGCAGCTGTACCTGTACACGCTGTTTGACTCAATGACGCGGTGTATCAAGGCCGTTATTAAGGCCAGAGGTGGTTGTTCTGGGTACTGATTTCTCAGGATCTATGCACCCAAATTGCGTGAAAATGTTATGTCAGTTCTAGTATAATATATTTGTCCAATGAATACCCTTTTATCATCTTCATTTCTTCTTGGTGTAGCAATTTTAATGGTCAGTAGTGTAATTAAAGTAACAATTTCTTTCTCTGCAAATTTCGGTAGAAAAAATGCGGAATTTGTTGTGGGACATCGTGGAATATTTCCGCTTCAGCCCATATAGTTTCATCAAGCTCCAATCGGTGGTGGCGCTTTACGTAGCTCTGTATCTGAGGTGCATTCGAAGCAGAGGGTGCCATTGAGTTCCTTTTGACGGAACGAGGGCATCGCAGATATTCATAGGTGCTCTACGGAGACCTGGCAGTGAACAAAAGCACGGTGAGTCGTTGTGCGAGATGTCTGCCATCGCAAGATATGTCCGATCCCCCCGCGTGCCGGCAAGCCGCACACAGATGTGCTGCCATCAGGAAACTGAAGAAACGACAGTAGCTTTTTCGTTGTCACTTGGAAAGTAACTTCTCCTTTTCCATGATAACGCAAGGCACCACACAAATCTGCACACCCGAGAGTGGCTTACAAATCTTCCACCCTACAGCCCGGATCTCATAGCATCCGGCATCCATTTATTTGGCTCAATGAAGGATGCACTTCACGGGAAACGGTACATGGATGGTGGGAGTTAACGGATGCAGCAAGACGTTGGTCCCGACGCTGACCAGTAGGGTGGTACGAAGCGGGCATACAGGCCCCTCCAGTAACGTGGCGTAAGGTCGTCGCATTGAACGGATATTGTGTTCGAATATAGTGTTTTGTAGCTAAAAGAGTGGGGAATAATGTGGTGTATGGGAATACTGAATAAAACCAAACTGCTTTCAGAACAAAAATATGTTGTGTTACTTACAGAACACCACCCATTAATACGTCTGACGTTGCATCGAGGCGGTAGAGGATTGCTAACAAAAATTGTAAAAAACAAAAATTTCCACAGGCTAGGATTTAGTGATACGGATGAGTGCCCCTTATGGGCAATAGTTGAATCCTTTCCTCACCGTTTCACTTACTGTGGTCATTTACGCGCCTGGAGATGGGTTGTGAATAGACTTGCGCTGCTCAGCCGAGCGGTCTCAGGCGCTGCAGTCAGAGACTGTGCGGCTGGTCCCGATGGAGGTTCGAGTCCTCCCTCGAGCATGGGTGTGTCCTTAGGATAATTTAGGTAAAGTAGTGTGTAAGCTTAGGGACTGATGACCTTAGCAGTTAAGTCGAATAAAATTTCACACACTTTTTTTTTTTTTTTTTTTTTTTTTGTCCTGCTCACGAGGAGCACTGGCACCAAGAACGCGAGAGATGTCCTAGTTCGGCCTGCAGCCAACTCGTTTCCTGTCACGAAAAGAACTATGTAATGCGGTTACTCAGTTATATTGTGAACAGCAGAGGGCATGATAATTTTATCAACTTCATTACTTACATAAAAATGGTTTATTGGAAAACAGTAAGGTCTGTAACACAACAAACGTATTTGGGAAAATCATAGGAATAATTTTTGACAAATACAGTGGAGGAGTGGAGCAAGACAAGGAAGAGAACAATACACTTAAGACGAAAAAACTGAAAAAAATATGAGTTTCACTGCTCAAGAACGTTTTACTTCCAGTTACATTTCTCTTATTTAAGTTATTTTTGACATGCTTCTTATTTCGAATCTTCATGTACATAATTTGTAACCTCCCCACCGTAATTTTTAAAGAAAATATAGCAATACTTAATAGAAATGGGAGCCAAGTGTAACCTCCCCACAAAAATTTTAAAAGAAAAGACGATGCTAATTAGAAATGCTGATGGACATTGCTCTAAGCGTAACCTGCCCACAATGAAATGTACTGACAATGGCAACAAAAATGTGAAATACGCAATCTGACTCAAATATAAATCCTTCAAAAAATTTGAAGTCCGTTCAGTGACAAGAAAATTCAATTAAACCGAAATATCGGTCTTTGGCCCTGTGTAAAACAATCAGAATTAAAGTCTTATATCAGAATAAATCAATGTCACATATCTGCTGTTGTTGTTGCGCACCGCTTGGGGGAACTGCATTGCAAATAATAATATTCTCTTTTTTTGTGATTTTACTGGAATTTTTCTTCAAAAGAAGTGGAATGAAATGGGAAGTGCAACGAAATCTTGAGTTCAATAAAAAATTAAATTTTTGAGAAAATGCTTTTGAAATAAAAAATTATTATTGGGAGACTTGTTGGAGAATAATTACAATAAATAAAATTTTTCATTATCTAATGATTATATTAATTAACAGTATACCTTATTCCTCATCTTGACCAGTGTTGCCGACCGCCTACATCACACAACCGCACTGGGCTGCTACTACTGACCGACCGCTCTGCATGACGACTACAGACTCGCAACGACTGACTGACAGACTCGCAACGACTGACTGACAGACTCGCAACGACTGACTGAGAACCGCTCGCAACACTCGCGCGGTCAAGCGCATACTCTCTGGTCACAGATGCTACAATGCCTCGCCATCGCTGCTGCGTTACATACGTGTTTCATAACCCTCCACTGGGGGGGCAAAAATTTGGCAGCGATGGTGAGTCATTTGGACTTGCCAAGCGCGGCAAAATTTTTCTTTAATTAACAAAATTCTACAACTTACAGAATATTTAAATGTTGTGCACACGCACTAAGTACAAAATATACCAGACAAAGACAAAATGTGAATACAAAACATAGTAGCAAATCAGAAAAATGTATATACAAAATTTTTGACAGATAACAAAGTGCACAGGCACTGAAAAAATTCTTTAGCATATGCAGAACAAATAAACAGACTGGCAAGAATAATTAGATGTAGTACATAAAGTAAATGTTGTGCACACGCACTAAGTACAAAATATATCAGACAAAGACAAAATGTGAGTACAAAACATAGTAGCAAATCAGAAAAGTATATACAAATTATTTGACAGATAATAAAGTGCACAGGCACTGAAAAAATTCTTTAGCATATTCAGAACAAATGAACAGACTGGCAAAAATATTATATTGACAAGTGACATAAGTGTATTCGCATTGGAGTTCAGCGAATCGAAAAATGTATAACCTATGAACTATGTGGCAAGAATCAGGATAGGAAAGGGAAGGATTGCATCATGGTTGTAGCACTTTAGATTGCACACAGCTGCTCTGAAAGTCCATATCTTCCACAGAAGTACAACACCAAGTGACACAACTTGAAGTTCTTTTCCCATCAGAATTTATCAGTGTAGCCAAGACACTGAACCGTCGTAGTAATGTTCCATGTTTTCATTTTGGCAGTACATTAGGTACACCAAACAGTGGGACCATAATAATGTCTTCATCGCTCATGGTGGTGGACAGCATGTCGTGTCAACACCACACTCTTACAAGGCACACCAACGTAGAATTAGTGCAAAGCCAAAGATAGTGCTCCATGATCACTAGGATAAACAGGACAAATGGACATTGCAGTAATTCAGGGTAGTCAGCTTATGAGGTGAAGGACATTATGTCACATAATATTGACAATTACAGTCTTCATTGATAGTTTGTGGCATTCATAGCCCAGTTATTGAACATTTCTGTACCAAGTATGTAGTATTACAGAAAAATGTTCATTAATTGTTGTACATAGAATCAGTAGCCTTCTTTTCCTGGTTACAAAGCATTATGAAATAATCGCATTCTTTTCAGTTACAGAGTATAATTAAGAATCATTAACCTTCTCCTAATTACAGTTAATTAATCATTTGTCATTCCAATAATCATTAGCCTTTTCCTAATTACAGTTAATTAATCATTTGTCGTTAATTAATCATTTGTCTAATTACAGTTAATTAATCATTTGACTAATTACAGTTAATTAAGCATTTGTCTAATTACAGTTAATTAATTAATCATTTGTCATTTCAATATAGTAAGAATCATTAGTATTCTCCTAATTACAAAGCATTAGTAAACAGTACCATAGCTAATTAATTGTGTCATTCCAATGTAGTAAGAATTATTACCCTTCTCCTAATTACAAAGCATTATTAAACAGTAATTAAGATTCATTAGCCTTCTAATTACAAAACATCCTAATGACAGTTAATTAATCATTTGTCATTCCAATCTATTAAGAATCATTAGCCTTCTTCTAATTACAAAGCATTATTAAACAGTCACATTCTTTTCTGGTTACAAAGTATCAACATTGGAAACAAGAGCTAATCAATGGCATAATTAATCACAATTCGTGGAGTGACATTAATTATTGGCACTCAGTGGCCAGCAAGTATTGAATAAAATCATCATTCAGTATTATTCAGATTATTACGAAGTCATTATTAAAAATCAGTTAATTACAGTCATAGCATTAATAATCATGGGCATTACAAGTACTCATTACAATAAACAGTGTTCCTCATTCAGTAGTATTCAGATCATTACAAAGGCATTATTAAAATCAGTTAATTACAGTCAAAGCATTAGTAATCACAAGCATTATAAGTAGTATCATTACAACAAACAGTGGCAGTTATTAGCTAGTGACAAAGCATTATTTTGAATATAGCCTCATTAAGAGGTCATTAATCAAGTGACATGCTATTCAGAGTTGATCAGTATTATTCAGAATTATCATAAACTAGTGACATTATGTGGGACTGGTAATACATTTTTTTTGTTAGCAATGCATTGCGTTGGGATCGATAATTAATTGCTGAGGCATAATACTTTTTGCTTTTGACCTATTGCAGCAAATGAGGATAGGTAATGTCATTCGTCATGAGTCAGCTGTAGCAAGATTATGTAACAAGGCAGTATGTGTGATCACATTTATAAATGATAAACACACATGGGTAAAATACAAAAAAAATGCAAGTACTAGAACAGGTATAATAAGTAGCAAGTATCATGAAAAGCTTCTCCTGGAAAAAATACAAAATGGATTATTGACCTGAAAGAAGAAACGCACACTATGCTGAAAAGTAGTGAACTTCGAATTAACAGGCAGTGAAGTGTGTATAAAAATGTATTCCATAGCTGTCCTTTCCAAAACTTTCAGTCATCCTACTATGCAATGTAACACCTGCTGTCAAAGCAAACTGCAACAAATACTTAAATAACTACGTAGCATAAATACATAACTTCAACATTATCCTCATCTGTAAAGAAAACTTCATTATCCATATCATCACAACTTCACTATTATCATCATCTGTAAAGAAAAACTTCATTATTCATAACATCATATCCTTCATCATTATTCATCAGTATTCATTATCATCTGCAAAAAATCACTTCATTACTCATTATTCAACTATTCCTTATCTCTAGCATATTTCATCACTAAAACTAAGATGTGTAGTTCTCTCTGACAGCCTGCATCAATCACCTTGTATTCTGAAAGAAAAAATTAGTTAAGACTGCTATTCTTCGATGAGTATAGTATATTCTTGTTAATGCTTGTTAATCCTGATCCATTTACTCTTCCTCATAAAGTTAGTGCATCTCCTTTCGTTTATCCCGTAGGTGAAATTCCCATTTCTTTTGAATTTATTTCTTACATGCATCATTTCTTTCTGAAATTGATGAACAGAGATTAATGTCTTGCATTTAAATCATATACCCACTAGATAATGACTGGTTTATGGTAACATAATTAACCCTACAGCATAACATGACAGAAAACGTAATATGTCAAAAACATTGACAGTGTTCAAAAACAAAATTATACACAGAATAATACAATGCAGCAGCAAAAAAAAAAATGTGAAACAGTCACGATGTTGAGATGTCATAAGGCAAAAAAAAATGTCAAAGTCGACTGGTGTGTGTTATATCTTAACTATTTCATAGTGCATACAAACAAAACTGGAGTACAATCATATACACAAAAAGTGGAAAATGTGCACGGTCTGATGTGTAACGACAAGAAAAGCGACCTGCTAACCTTACCTTGCCGGGCACTTGCCAAGAAAAAATACAATAATCATCAATAAGTAGTCACATAAATATAATTGCAGAAATAGTCGTAAATGTGTAAATTCATCTGGAAAAATATGCACGGTCTGATGTGTAACGACAAGAAGAGCGACCTGCTAACCTTACCTTGCCGGGCACTTGCCAAGAAAAAATACGATAATCATCAGTAATTAGTCACGTGAAATAATTGCATTAGTAGATGGCATCATAGTGTGTTGAATCATACAGTGGTTTCACTCAATAAACGGTTTAATGTTTGAGATATGGTGATTGCCTTTCGATTTTCTGGTTCTCAAAGTTTCGACGTGTACAACATTGGGGTGAGGGATACTGCGAATCCGATATGGACCTGCGTATAGAAGTTCAAATTTACTGCACTTACCTTTTAATTTGCTGGATAAATAGTGTGTACGTACTAGTATCTTCTGTCCAACGTGAAAGTCGCGGCGTGTACAAACCTGTTTTTGCTGTCTTCTCCGGCGCTCTGCGGCACGTTTGATGTTGTTCAGCGCAATGTCAATTATTTCGTGGTGTCGTAGGCGACGACTTTTGGGAAATTCTATTAATTCTTTAATTTTGTTCGGTGGTTCAACGTTTTTCAGTATAACAGTCGGAGATAGCATAGTGGATTCATTTGGAATGGAATTAATTACATCTTGGAATGAGAGTATGTGTGTATCCCAATCAATATGTCTTTTGTGGCAGTATATTCTACACAGTTTACCAATTTCCTTCATTAATCTTTCACAGGGGTTCGAAGAAGCGTGGTACTTGGATATATAAATCGGAGAAATGTTTCTAGCTCGTAACATGCGTGTCCATACACTACTACGAAATTGAGATCCATTATCAGAAATTACTTTCATTACATGCCCTACATGAGATAGAAAATGTTTTACAAATGCTTTCGAAACAGTTTTAGCAGTAGCTTTGCGTAACGGAGTGAAAGTAACAAATTTTGAAGTGAGCTCAACAGCGACAAATATGTAGCAAAAACCTCTGTTAGTTCTCGGAATCGGACCAAAAATGTCTACTGCGGCCATGTGTCTTAATTTAACAGGTATAATGGGATATAAAGGAGGAATATGTGAAGTGGTGTCTGATTTAGCTTTCTGGCAAATTTTACAAGACGCTAAAACTCGTCGTATACGTTTTTCCATGTTAGTAAAATAACAGTTCTGTCTCAGTATAAGAAAACATTTTCGTGTTCCGTAATGTGCGTAACTTAAATGAGTGTACCAAATTAGTTTGTTAACCAGTTCGTCAGGAATGCATAATAACCAATTGTTGCTGTCAGGATGAGAGCGGCGAAACAGAATGTCATTGCGTACAGTGTAATGGTTTCTAATCGTAACATTATTCTTATCTTGCCAAAGGTGTTTAATTTCTTTCCACACGTTGTCTTTATTTTGCTCCTTTGCTATGTCCTGTAATGACGATGAAATAAAATTTTCAAATGCAACTTGCTGAATGTACATGACACTGAAATTTGCTTTGCAGAAGTGGGTTGCTACGTCTTGCTGATTGTTGCTGAGAGAACGCGATAGTGCGTCTGCTATAACATTTTGTGTGCCGGGAATGTGAACAATCGTAAAATTAAATTCCTGTAAATACAGCTTCCATCTACTTAATCTATCGTGAGTGAATTTGGCTGAAAGCAAAAATTGTATGGCTCTATGGTCAGTGTAAACGGTGGTGTGTCTGCCATAAAGAAAATGCCTAAATCTCGTGAAAGCCCATACAACACATAATGTTTCAAGTTCTGTAACAGAATAATTTCGCTCAGCAGGTGACAAAATGCGGCTTGCAAATGCGATGTTTTTAATAACTGTTGAACCATCTTCTTCTATTTCCTGGAAAATATGTACGCCTAAAGCGGTGTTAGAACTGTCGGTGGCAATGGAAAAATCTCTAGTAAGATCTGGGTGCGACAAAAGTGGTGCATTCAACAGAGCATGTTTCAAATAACATTCTCGTGAGCAAAATTCTGCGTGTCAAAAGTAATGTTTGCGTTACTGTAATATGCAATCTGTGCTGTATCTGGTTAAATTCTGTCGTACGTGCTATTATTTACGGGAGAATGTTGTGGCATATCCACTATATGAACTGTTCTGTTATTTCATACTGACGTGTTACGTTATGGATGACACCTATTGTTTGGATCATTCATGATAATGTGTTGTTGCTGATGTTCTTGCTGCTGAAAAGATCGACTGTTATAAAGTGTACGCTGATAATTGTGCTCGTTATTTTTACGTCTGTCATGATAGTAATTTCTATACGGTGTATTGCGATACGAGTTGAAATAGAGTGTTGTCTGTACGTAGTTATTTCTTTGCTGCCATGCGTTACTATTTGTTGGAGCTGGGACTATACGTGCACGCGGCGAAACATTAAAGTTTGGTTGACCTTGTAGACTGCATTGTTGATTACTTATGCTAACCGGCTGACTTTCATGCTGTTGTGGTGAAAAGGTCTATTGTTACCAAAAAAAAAAAAAATGCGTTTGCTGTTAATTTTACACATACTGATGATTACGTTTTTATCTGTAATTAAAATTACGGCGGTAGTTGCCATTACGGGAGTGCCTGCTGAAAATTGTCACATTCGGTAAAAATTTGTCATATCCGGTTTTCATTGTCATTTTCCTTAATTCTAGGTAGAGCAATAGTTAAAGAGCAGTTTTGATAGATATAAAGGATAGTAGAAGAGAAGGCAGCAGTGCAGAAAACTAAAGATGAAACAGCACTACTACAGCTCGGGGCCCTATGCTCGCTACGGCACATATTCATTAAAGCGTAATGAATCCCCTGAGGTCAATTACGCACTGCAAATAATTTTTAGCTTTTGTGTTATAGACAATGGCGGTACAAATTCAGAAATAAATTGCTGTTTGCATGCTAATTCTAGTTTCTTCATTATAGGCAATGCTGTTGTAAATACAAAAATAAATTGTCGCATCTGGTTCAAAGCTAGTTTCTGCATTACAGGTAATAGCGGTGAATGTACAAAGATAAATTGTCGTATACAGTGCAAAGCGTGTACCTGTACGCTGTCATTATTAAGTTCTTTAGATTTTCTTACAAATGCAAATTGCTCGAAATCTACGTTCTCGTCACTCAGTTTGATAACACGTTCAGGTTTGTGTGTGAATCTGTTCGTCTGTGTCATTTCGGATTTCAAGTTGCGTAGCTTTTCATATTTTAAGTCGCGTGGCTTTTCGGATTTTAATTCGCGTAGTCTCTGTAAATTATTCACATTATACACGCTGCGTGAGTCAGACAAATCTTCGCAAAGTGGCGTCTGCTGTGATGTGTTATTAACTGAGATGTTTTTCATCTCTGTTACTTCTTGTTGTAAATTTGATAACTTCCGACGTAACGTGTTGTTAGATGAATCGATTTCATTAATTGTCTGCTGTAAATTTTGAAATTCAGGTGTTTGGATAAAAGAAACCGGTGCAGTATCGTCTGATTTATTGTCATTAGTATTTTCGACAACATCAATACGACTGGCCAATTCATCACATTTCTCAGTCAGTATTTTAACCTGATCATCGGTTTTAGAATCAGACGCATTAATCTGTTTTTGCAACTTGCGCGTAGTTTCGCTCAGTTTTTTAACATCACCTTTGATAATATCACAATCCTGTGTTAGATCTAATTGTTCGAATCTATCTGTCACTGTTTGAATATTTACTGTGTGTGTATCTGTTTTTGCTTTAAGATCAGAAATTTCATCCCGTAATTCCGCGTTCAATTGTTCTATGGTATTAATTTTGTCGGACACTGTAGTAATATTATTGTCTACATACGTCTTCGCTTTCGCGAATATTTTACGTTTGTCCTCTTGTCTCTGTGCAGTGATTGTTTCCATGACTTGTCGTTTTACTTTGTTTTGATCTTGAATAAATCTGCGGAAACGCGTATCACTGTTCTGTATGTGCTGACTAAAGCGCTCGTTAATCTGAGTGTTCTGCTGTTTGAATTTCGCGTCTATCTTTGCGTCCATAGTGCGCGAAAGTTCTACCGTCATTGCTTTAAACTCGTCCCGTAATTGTGCAGCTTTTTCAGAGCATTGTTTAGCGACTCCGCTAATTTCGTCTCTGAGTGTATCTGTTGCGGCTGTTTGCATTTCCCTTAATTCTTGTGCAACAGACTTTATTTCTTCGCTATTTTTTCGTGAACAAGCCTCAATTTCCACGCGCAACTGTTCCTTAGTGTCATGGCACTGCGCGGCAACGGCTGTAATTTGTTCACTAAGTTGTTTGAAATTTTCGTCATTATTGTCAAGTTTTTCATTTAAGTGTTTGTTATCTTCCCTAAGTTGTTTGACCTGTTCATTAAGTTTGTCTTGTTTTTCGTCATTTTTATCAAATCTTTCATTAAACTGTTTGAAATTTTGCCGCAAAAATGCCATAATTGGATCCGATTCAAAATTAGCATTTCTATTCTCTGTGCTGTGTGGTGGTATATGTGCAATTGTCCCGTTCTGTGCGACCATTTGGTCATTCTGCATTTTAGAAAAAGGTTTACCAGTCAAATGTACATTATCAGTCATTGTTTCGGAATTAAATGGATCCGTCATACTCTCACTACACTGATCATTTTCATTCGAAAAATTTGTCTGTACATTACTTGGATTTTCTAAATCGGGTGTGTTAAACTCGGCAGCGCTCATTACCATAGAGCATTCTGCGTCATCAATTGTCGTCAAGTTAACGGACGAGACAATTGAGTTCGTTTGTTCATCATTAAGGTGAAAGTCATCTTTAGTGGTTGGAATGCACTGATTGTTAGTGAACGCAGGATTGTCATCATTACGTTGCGTATCACACTTACTATCGGTCACGTTGTTTAAGTCGGTAATTTCATTCACAGTACTTCGCGATACACTATTCACAGTCTTTCGCGGCATTTTTACAATAGTCAAAATTTTTCACAAAACAAATCAACACAGTGCAAAAACAACACACAAATACAACAAAGCAACAAACTGCCGTTGACCTGTAGAGAGAAAGTCACAATATTATTAAAAGCGTTGCGCTAAATCCTAATTATATCTAAGCAAACAAGAGCAGATATCTGACTGTTGTTCAAAAGACTCTCAACGAAATACGATCCTGGACTGGGTGTCGCCAAGTGTAACCTCCCCACCGTAATTTTTAAAGAAAATATAGCAATACTTAATAGAAATGGGAGCCAAGTGTAACCTCCCCACAAAAATTTTAAAAGAAAAGACGATGCTAATTAGAAATGCTGATGGACATTGCTCTAAGCGTAACCTGCCCACAATGAAATGTACTGACAATGGCAACAAAAATGTGAAATACGCAATCTGACTCAAATATAAATCCTTCAAAAAATTTGAAGTCCGTTCAGTGACAAGAAAATTCAATTAAACCGAAATATCGGTCTTTGGCCCTGTGTAAAACAATCAGAATTAAAGTCTTATCTCAGAATAAATCAATGTCACATATCTGCTGTTGTTGTTGCGCACCGCTTGGGGGAACTGCATTGCAAATAATAATATTCTCTTTTTTTGTGATTTTACTGGAATTTTTCTTCAAAAGAAGTGGAATGAAATGGGAAGTGCAACGAAATCTTGAGTTCAATAAAAAATTAAATTTTTGAGAAAATGCTTTTGAAATAAAAAATTATTATTGGGAGACTTGTTGGAGAATAATTACAATAAATAAAATTTTTCATTATCTAATGATTATATTAATTAACAGTATACCTTATTCCTCATCTTGACCAGTGTTGCCGACCGCCTACATCACACAACCGCACTGGGCTGCTACTACTGACCGACCGCTCTGCATGACGACTACAGACTCGCAACGACTGACTGACAGACTCGCAACGACTGACTGACAGACTCGCAACGACTGACTGAGAACCGCTCGCAACACTCGCGCGGTCAAGCGCATACTCTCTGGTCACAGATGCTACAATGCCTCGCCATCGCTGCTGCGTTACATACGTGTTTCAAATTACCATTTGATAATAGTTGTTTGTTAAAAATAATAAAGAATCAAGAGATGCTCTGGAGTTTATTTATCTAATGACATCTCAAGTATGTGTCAGGCAATAACTGATTAACGTTGGTACTGTTTATCAGTGCCGTGTGTGTGAATTCCTAAACACACATATGGAGCGTGTTCATAACACATTGTACAGGCAATGAGCACCCAGACCCACAACTACATTGTATACAGTTGCATGCAATGACTTAAAATGATGATACTGAACGTGTGTCGCCGCAGTCGTTTAGTGCTAGAACACTGGAATGCGATCGCGAAGTCGCTGGTTCAGTCCTCTGGAGGTATGGGGCAATCTCTTTATCCAAGTCCTGGAGGTACAGTCCCAGGTCCTTTCCATCGGCTTTCCTGCCACCCTATCCCCCTCTGCCCCCCCCCCCCTCTCCTTCCGCTCTTGGCGCTGTGGCTAAGGAAACACGGCATTCCGTTTGCAGAGAGGCCAGAACCCTGCTCACGGGTTTATCACTACAGATGGTACATTAACTTATAATGAAAATACGGGCTGAACGTTATTAAAACCGACAAACTGCTGTAACAGATTCTTGATTGGAAAAAAAGGTCCTATGAACATGTGTCCCGGAACTCATCATTGCTACAGTGGATGGCGCTGACGAATGACGATTCCTCTGACCACGTGCCCTGAGTTTGCTGTGTGTTGCACGCTGTGTGATTCACGCAGCGTACTGTAAACAGCATACTGGTCCGGTATTCGTGTCGGGAACAAGCCGAGATGGAATTTGTGTACAGCCAAGCAGATGGATACGGTCCAGAGGCAGCATGGCTGTACCGTTACAAGGACCCACGCAGTCACCAACCACATCACACAGCATTTTAAATCATTTTCGGGTGTTTTTGTGATTATGGGTCCTTTCAGACACACTAACATGCAGAGAGGCCTCAGACTGTACGTGCAAGAGATTTGGGTTCTACACGATATTGAGACAAACACTAGTACAAGCTCCAGGAAGTGACCCGCCAGATGGTGTAAGCCAAAATATGATTACGTATATCCTTCATGACAACTACCACTACCCTTATCACCTGCAACAAGTGCAAGAGTTATCAGTAGCGAATATCCTGTATGGGATTTTGTCGATGGTTTTTGCACCTGACCATCACAATTATGGGATTTCTGTCAACCGCCCTTTCACTGACGATGCAACCTCGACCAGAACTGTCAATCATCAGTCTGCATAATCTTCATCTGTAGGCTACAGGCAATCGTCGGGAAATGGTAAAGGCATCTCATTACCATCGGTTCAAAAACGTTCAAATTTGTGTGAATTCCTAAGGGACAAAACTGCTGAGGTCATCGGTCCCTGCACACTACTTAGACTAACTTAAACTAACTTATGCTAAGAACAACACACACACCCGTGCCCGAGGAAAGACTCGAACCTCCGGCGGGAGGGACTTCGTAGTCAGTGACATGGCGCTTCTAACCGAATGGCCACTCCGCGCGTCACCATCAGTTCAGCATCATTGTGTGGCTAGGGACTCTTGGCGACAACATTCTTTGACCGGTTATAATTCCACAACGCTTAGATGGAGGGCTGGCTTCTAGTGGCCGAGCGGTTCTAGGCGCTTCGGTCTGGAACCGCGCGACTGCTACGTGCGCAGGTTCGAATCCTGCCTCGGGCATGTATGTGTGTGATGTCCTTAGGTTAGTTAGGTTTAAGTAGTCCTAAGTTCTAGGGGACTGATGACCTCAGCTGTTAAGTCCCATAGCGCTCAGAGCCATTTTTTTAGATGGAGGAACGTTCCTGGACTTCCAGCAGAATACCCTGCTTGGGCTAGTTGAGAATTTGTCTTTGGGAATACGACAGGTTGTGTCGTTTCTGCATGATTGAACACCACTCCACTTCAGCATTACAGTTCGCCGACACCTCAACAACATCTTCACTGGGTGTTGGAGAGGACACGCGGCTGTAAGGTGGCCTGCTAGATGAGCGGACTTGAACCCTCTGGATTCTTTACTTCTGGGGTCATATGAAAAGCGAAGTGTGTGCTGAATAGTTCCTGATGTGCAGACCCTTCTACAGTGTTTCCATGACGCCAGTGACACTCTTCGGAGAGACGCCAGAACGTGCAAAAGAGTGCGGCAATCCATGACGCAACGTGGCGTGCGTTGCATACCACGGAGGCCACTTGAACATACGTTGTGACGTGGATGCGATGCAGTTCTGTACTCTGTTCTGGGACGGTTTGTCGTTGCTGCATTCACACCGTCCATTTCTGGAAACATGTTCGTTTCGAGCCAGGAATCCGTCCCTGCAGTTTGTCGGTATTATTAACGTTCACCCTGTATACAAAAAAGTACAGTGGCCAAAGAGTTTTTGATCTATTGGAGAGACGTCACGAAGGTGCTGAAGAACATGAACTGGCAGATGAATGAAGACAGATGCAACCTATTCCGAGAAAGAAAAAAAAAGTTCAAATGTGTGTGAATTCCTACGGTACGAAACTGCTGAGGTCATCGGTCCCTAGACTTACACACTACTTAAACCAACTTACGCTAACGACAACACACACAACCATGCCCGAGGGAGGACTCGAACCTCCGGTGATAGTGGCTCCCCGCCCCGTGACGTGGCGCCTCAAACCGCGCAGCCACACCGCGAGGCCGACATACTACTTATGAGGTTTCAAGACGAACTTTTAATGATGAAACTGGGAATACGCCTGTTTATCATTCCTATGGGGATCGTGAGGACAAAAGCAGACTAAGTAAAAGTTGGCACGGTGGTGTTTAAGCCATCCCGCTTCTCACACTCAGTATGGAATGGAACGTGAAGAAGCGCTGTTGCTAGTAGAGTAGAAAGTGATCTGCGTCATATTTATCTGTGGTTTCATAATGTGGATAAGGATGTAGAAATATTAAAGAACTTTTAGACCAATCGCTGCCATAAAAATGTGTGTGGATTCCTAAGTGACCAAACTGCTTAGGTCATCGTTCCCTAGACTTACACACTACTTATACTAAGCTATGCTAAGAACAACACACACACACACACACACACACACACACCCATGCCCGAGGGAGGACCCGAACCTCCGGCGGGAGGGGCTACGCAGTCCGCGACATGACGCCTCAAACCACGGGCCTCTGCCATACCACACCCCATCATGATTTTCTCTCTTATGAAATTATCTGTTGTCAATAACGAAGCCATTCATTCTGCCAAAGCCCAATAATACTTTTTTTCTCGTTTGTGTTTCCGCAGCCATTTGAGCCAAGTACATTTTTGCATCCATGTCTCTCTACAGTAACATGTGCGTTCAGATTTGGAAATTTGTGGTAAGTTCCTATGGGACCAAACTGCTAAGGCCATCGGTCCCTAGGCTTAGACATTACTTAATCTAACTTAAACTAACTTATGCTAAGGACAACACACACACACATGCCCGAGGGAGGACTCGAACCTCCGACGGGGACAGCCGCGCAAACGGTGGCAAGGCCCCCCGGACCTCACGGCTACCCTGCGCTGCAGCATTCAGATCTCCCGTTAGAACTGTGTTCAATTAAGTCATCTGCTTCTGCAATTCTTCTTCAGAATCCTCTTTTTTATCTCATGTGCGTCCCATCTTGGGAGAAACGCTTGTCATATCGTCACATTCTCCTATTCAAAATTTCGTTTATCATTCTCACCTTTATTCTAGCTATTTCCTCTTTCCGTCCACGTTTCACAAATGTACCCATTCCACGTTCATGTCCTCACAGACCATCCATCACAGCCTAACAACACCGTAGTCGAATGCATAACTCACTTAGCAATTCACTCTTTCCTCCACCTTGTTTCTACCACCAAAACTCATCCAGCGTTTGTCTTTACATCAGTTCAAGTTCTAACTCTTTTACTTCTGATGTTCTTACGTCTGATGTAGCTATTACCTATCCATTCGATTACTGTGTTGGCTACGTTTACTTCCATCTGCCTTTCCAGGGATTTCTCTGACGGCTTCTCATTTTCTCAGTATTGGCTTGTTGGATCTATCACTGTTTTACCAGTTTCTCATTGTACCAGTACTTTTCAATACCCCTGTGGAGCCTTCACAGGCTTTTATGCTTTGTTTCCGTTTCAATAGTGAACTGAAAGTCGTGGCTTACGTTATTTATCTGCCTGTGTAAACTGTTTTACATTCTCGAGGTTCTTTTATTGTCTACATATCTGTACCAGTATGAAACTTTACATTTTTGTTTCTATATTTCTGCAGAATTCTGTTTTCAGTTGGATTCATTATGATATTTTATAGTTTGTGTAAAAAGGATTTCCCATTTCATAGGCAGGTAAATAACATACAGCACAACATTCAACTCACTATGTAAATGGGAAAAAAAGAAAAATGCAGTGCCTCCATATCATAATGACAAAACCTAACACTAGACTCAGATTCAACATTTCATGAAACGAACAGTCACATGCATAATAATACACAAGAAATAAAACCACCAACATGCTCAAAAAATTATGGAGACATAAGGTACACAAAGTATCCAGAAAAAGACCTATCACAAAGAGCCACAAATGATCATCAGCATGGTACAATACTTTGGCTTCAACAGCAAAACAGTACGCAGGCTACACAAAAACGTTAAAATGAAGAAATGAACAGAAGACAACAAAATTAAAAACAAACTGGATACCAACTCGTAACAGCAACACACGTTTCAAATTCTCAGGAGAAAGCTCATCCCTCGAAACAAACACAAATTGGCATCCTATAACATATTACAACTAACACACGTACAAGATTAGCAACATCTACAAAAAAACACAAAATTAATAATCATAAGCTGATTTGTCTCAAAGCTCACACAAAAATCAAAACATTGATGAATGGTAAAATGTATATTACTCATCTGACTATGATAATAATGTATCTATTGATTACTCCACATTTTCAAAGAAAACTTGAAGCATGGGTGCCTTTTCAACAGTCCCCAAACGCTGCAGTTAATACCTGACTCACACAAAGAATTTGTACTACAAGTGGTCACAAATCGCTGATAGTACCTTTGTAACGTTGTCGGTTTAATTTGCTATGAAAGCGGTGCTGATAGACAATAAAAGCGGGTTAAAAGCTGTGAGCTGTCTGGGGAAGTTAACCTTGCATTACTGCGCAACTGTTCCACCAGGTATCCAGTCTAGCTTACCAAATTCCCAACCAAACTAACATTAATTATAATCTTTTAATAGTCATATGACAACCGGTGATATGTATAAAAAAAGAGAATTTAAATAAAAAGAAATAAATCAGTTTATATTTGGAAATTTATTTTAACATTGATCATTGAAATTTCAGCATATTAAACTCGATTCATAACTAAGCTGGTGCCTCATTTAGGATTGTGAAAATGTGAGATTGTAATCTTGTGGAACACATCAAATATGGAGCCAAGATTGGGAGACTGCATACACCACTGCATTCATAAAATAACACGCTAAGAACTTTGAAACATACGCAAGAGGATATTAACCACAACCAACCGATTCAATTTTCACCCAAAGAAGTTATGTTCGTAGCACAATCCTGTCCGTCATGTAATTACCACACACTGGTATACTAAATTCATATTAACTCTCTGTCAAATCTTCCCGAAAAGAATAGCTGAGGGCTACTTGGATGATTACACCACATGCTTCACGTGGTCAACTTGGTTTACACAAAGAGTGTAACTCCACAATAATTTGGATAGTTAAAATAAACTAGATCGAAAAGCAATTTACAAAAGAAAAACCTCAAACTGGTTACTATCGTCTTACTATTAACCTGATGGGTCAAACAATTGTATAAGCACGTGGTACTGGTCTCACAAAGTACACCCCACGTGGGGTGAACATAAAGAAAAGTTGCTATATTGAAATATATTGTCAAGATGAGACATTATAATCTTACACACATTCGCATTGAAGATTGATGATGCTAGTTAGAGTTACTGATCAACACGTGGTTCCACTTTACTCATAAAGTAGTGAGAAAGCAACTACCGGAATATATTCTGAACTTCACACTCGAATTACACTGCGTTGCAATTTAAGATAACATTAGATATTTTAGAGCTAAACCTGAAATAAAAATGATTAAATTTTCAGTTAGGCTGAAGAAATCCATTGTCCTACGGACTTAGCAGACACACGCTTAGCCAGAGGTCTTACCACTTCAGACGCTCGCCACGGATCGACTGCCGTGGTCCCTTCCTGAGGGTGGCTCACAAATACAAACAGAAGTGGCCAGAGGGGCAGCTTCCTATACCAACAAGACAAGGGACGGAGAGGACCATACTAATAACAGAAACCTCTCTGCTTTTAGAAAGCGTAGCTGCCTGTTCCGACGTTGGTCCTACTGTTCTCTAGCAGACAGGCTTGTCTGCTACCCTCAAGCATGCAAATAGAAATACATTTGCTCATTCATCCTCTCACGCAGAAGCGAAGGGGGATGACAGTATCTTATCATATACAGTATATAAAAGAAAGGGGATGTAGGTTCCGTATGAGACTGTGTGACATGAATTACATGAAAACTGTGTTTTAAAGTGTAGTAGTGTGACAGATCGTTCTTGTTTATGTGTAAAAGTAACACGTTCCACTGCTCAGTCTCCTCTCAGATAGTCAGAAACACCACAGTAAATTTAGAAGAGGAATTTATGCCGTAAATGACAACATATTTAAGAAATTAACATGAAAGAAATCCAACAGAGACCTTTCATAACCCCAACGTTCCAGGAAAAGACTGTGCAGGGAATTTTCTGGCCATGCTGTGACATTCCCAAGCAGGCTTCTCACACCCAACTTAAACCAAAAATGTAAAGAAAAGGCAAAAGGTCACCAACTACTTGCTAAAACACAATAATTTCAACACATCTTTAGAATCTACCAATTTCAATGAAAAAATACAATCTGTGACACCTATTTAAAAGATAGTGTAGACCTAATTCGGTCAGCAAGTAAAAACAATGGTTCCTGTGTCATTAATATGAAAACAATTTCTGGTTGATACCCTTATGGAGTTCACCAGTATTTGCTCATTGCAAGAGCCAACTGATCACAGGAAAATTTATGACTGTTTATTAAGAAGTAAAATTTATGAAAATAGCAAAGGTGCCACAGCAATTAAAAAAAGAACATGAAAATAACATCAGTATTATAAAGCAGAACATTACAATGCACAATCCGCAAAAGCAAAAAAAGTGATAAAAGAAAAAAACATGTTTTACAAAGTGGTTATCACAAAAAACTTCTATATCTTATAAAACTAATAATTTGTAGAATTAAAATAACTTTGTGGCACTAATTTAATCACTCTACTATCTTTCAGTTAGTTAGCAAACAATGATCACTGTGTCATTATACTGAAACTAGAATTAATTATGTGATTGTTACCCTTAAGGGGTTCCTCACTATAAATATGCCCCATGCAAAGGCTAATCGATCACAGTCCAATGAGCATGAATAGCTATCGGACTGATAAACGAAGCAATGCCACAGGAATGAATTTACGAAACAAAATATCACAAATCTAATACAACACACACAAACAAACATTGAGAAATAAAACAGCTCTGAAAGTACAATAGTCAATGTCTAAAAACAAAACCACCAATAAATGAAACACCTGCAAAATACAAGAGTCAAAGTCTAAAGAAAACAATAAATAGAACACCTGCAAAATACAAGAGTCAGTCTAATAAACACCAATAAATCTAATTCCTGCAAAACACACGAGTCAGAGTTTCTCTGACAGTAACACACGTATATGGACTAAGAAGCCTATAATCACTGTTCACTGACACACTCAGTAGTTCCACTGTTCCGAGGCACAATATAAGTGGAGGGAGGGGGGCGGGGTTCGTCGCCGCAGCTGTCAGTAGTGATTTTTGTCCATCTGTTGCGTGCAATCCCGCCGTCTCTGCCCTCTCATGAAGTTCCTCTTGGTGGTCCGTGTCACGTACATCTCGATTTGGTTCCATGTTTGTGTTGTCAAATTCGTGCGGTATCCTCGTTTGACACGCCAGGTTGATATTCCTGGGCAAGGATGACACTTAATGGCTCTTCTTTGTGCCACCCTTAACTACCAGAGAACATTGAACCATGATTTACTGTCGCTTGACAGTGGGTACCCGCCAGGAAATGTTGATAGGCGTCGTTGTAGTCTGCCAGTTTCTCTGGACAGTACGTGTCAAAAGGTTCCACGCCCCTTGTGTTGTTAAATTCTTGAGTTATCCGCAATTGGCTCGCCGGTTTAATATTCCTGGGCAAGGATGACACTTAGTGGCTCTTCTTTGTGCCACCATTAGCAACCAGAGAACATCGAACCATGATTTACTGTCGCTTGACAGTGGGCATCCGTCAGGAAATGTTAGTAGGCGTCGTTGAAGTCTGCCAATTTCTCTGGACAGTACCTGTCAAAAGACTCCACGCCCCTTGTGTTGTTACATTCTTGAGTTATCCTCAATTGGCTCGCCGGTTTGATATTACAGGGCAAGGAAGACACTTAGTGGCTCTTCTTTGTGCCACCCTTAGCAACCAGAGAACATCGAACCATGATTTACTGTCGCTTGACAGTGGGCATCCGTCAGGAAATGTTGATAGGCGTCGTTGAAGTCTGCCATTTTCTCTGGACAGTGCCTGTCAAAAGGCTCCACACCCATCCCCTGTCTTCTGTCGTTTCACCGCGGCCATCTCGTCATGGTCGCGTGCGTGTGGTGCGTTGCCAGCAGATGGATTTCCGTTCGGCCATCTCAGGTCATCGCCTCCACGACGGGTCGCACTGGTGGAAATGGAAATGAGCGTTTGGCGTCATTGGCCGGGAGGCCCCTCGCGGGGCAGGTCCGGCCGCCATATCGCAGGTCTTATTACATTCGGCGCCACATTGGGCGACCTGCACGCCGGATGGGGATGAAATGATGATGAACACAACACAACACCCAGTCCCCGAGCGGAGAAAATCTCCGACCCAGCCGGGAATCGAACCCGGGCCCAGAGGACGGCAATCCGTCACGCTGACCACTCAGCTACTGGGGCGGACGTCGCACTGGTGCGGCCGGCCATTAGCTCCAGGTACAAGGGAAAGTGTTTGCCGCGTACCCTTCTTTTGTTGTCGACCGCGCTCCCGAAGTGGCCTGGTTGACAATGTGTCCTGCTGAGAAACCCGCCTGTTTACAACTAGTCCTCCTCCTCGCTGCTCCCGCTGTCTCGTAAGAGTTTAGCCGGTTCGCTTTCACGTTCTCAACTGCATTCACAGAAATTGTTCATCATAGTTATGTGATTACAAAATGTCATACATAATACCGCTTAGTATAGTCTTTCACAATTATTAAGAACAAAAGTGACACTTATTCTTTTTTTTTAAATAAAAAAATTACATGAATCGACAATATAAAAAATTAAAGTTAAATGACTTGACAATATAAAAAAAAAGTGAAATGGCTTGACAGTATAAAAATTAAATATCTAAATCCACATCACTAATGTGGTTCACTTGCGTTTTAAAAAATCAAATGCTACTTATTAATTCACTAAAATGAATAGGATTATGCCTTGTGGAAGTATAGGTCAGGACATCATAGGCTTCACATGTTATTGACACACACACACACACACACACACACACACACACACACATGCACACCTGTTGTCTATACTACAAACTAACTACCCATAAACATGGTTACTCAGAATTCTACTTCTTTCCACTACTAGTTAATCCAACAAGCTACTTCAGTGCTACTTCAACGAAGTGTTTACACCACTACAACATTGTTCTAATTCGTCTTCGTCCTGACGCTCGCCGCATATGTCTTGTCACATGATAAATATGGAGAACTTTCCTTAAACATACACAGTAAAAAGAACAATGGTTATTTACACGCCAAAACATTTATACCAGTTGACACACCTGATAAGAGACTCGCAATTATACATTTATCATACTCATATATTCACACATAAAACAGTAAGAAAATTTCATCTAAAATTACATTATCACAAGAATTAATCACATAGATGACTCTGAGCAGTGTAAAAATATTTTCCTTATTCAGGTTGTACTACATTTTCTTACCCATTTCGTTCCTTCTTTAAGTTACCTTTCGCTTCCAAATCAGTTATTTCGCCTGTGGTGGTTATTCTGGATTCATTTCTCATGAATGGCAAAATTGTGGTCTCCTCTATTCTGTAAAACAGTTTCATCTTAACATATTGAACTTACAACAGACACAAAAGATCCGATTCCTCCTGTAGTTTAAATGACAAATGTTTTGCTTCATCCTTATTACCTTAAACCAAGCTTTCCTTCGGTCCCATAATCAAAATTATTTCATCTTCCTCCACCTTCAAGAGGGAAATTTCCTCAGTACAAATCATATAGGCTGCAGTGCATCCCGCACCAGCGAAAACAGTAAGCTGCAATGCTCACAGCATCAGCAAAACACGTAAACGTCGCTTTTCTAGGACAAGTATTAACGCAGAATAATTTTTCAGGCTTTGGCTCAACATCAATCAAGACTACAGAAAGGATCCATATTTCTGTTCCATTCTCCATTTGCTGAAAAACTGCTCGTCATTTGAGTGCCACAATACTACACTCCTGGAAATGGAAAAAAGAACACATTGACACCGGTGTGTCAGACCCACCATACTTGCTCCGGACACTGCGAGAGAGCTGTACAAGCAATGATCAGACGCACGGCACAGCGGACACACCAGGAACCGCGGTGTTGGCCGTCGAATGGCGCTAGCTGCGCAGCATTTGTGCACCGCCGCCGTCAGTGTCAGCCAGTTTGCCGTGGCATACGGAGCTCCATCGCAGTCTTTAACACTGGTAGCATGCCGCGACAGCGTGGACGTGAACCGTATGTGCAGTTGACGGACTTTGAGCGAGGGTGTATAGTGGGCATGCGGGAGGCCGGGTGGACGTACCGCCGAATTGCTCAACACGTGGGGCGTGAGGTCTCCACAGTACATCGATGTTGTCGCCAGTGGTCGGCGGAAGGTGCACGTGCCCGTCGACCTGGGACCGGACCGCAGCGACGCACGGATGCACGCCAAGACCGTAGGATCCTACGCAGTGCCGTAGGGGACCGCACCGCCACTTCCCAGCAAATTAGGGACACTGTTGCTCCTGGGGTATCGGCGAGGACCATTCGCAACCGTCTCCATGAAGCTGGGCTACGGTCCCGCACACCGTTAGGCCGTCTTCCGCTCACGCCCCAACATCGTGCAGCCCGCCGCCAGTGGTGTCGCGACAGGCGTCTTCAGCGATGAGAGTCGCTTCTGCCTTGGTGCCAATGATGGTCGTATGCGTGTTTGGCGCCGTGCAGGTGAGCGCCACAATCAGGACTGCATACGACCGAGGCACACAGGGCCAACACCCGGCATCATGGTGTGGGGAGCGATCTCCTACACTGGCCGTACACCACTGGTGATCGTCGAGGGGACACCGAATAGTGAACGGTACATCCAAACCGTCATCGAACCCATCGTTCTACCATTCCTAGACCGGCAAGGGAACTTGCTGTTCCAACAGGACAATGCACGTCCGCATGTATCCCGTGCCACCCAGCGTGCTCTAGAAGGTGTAAGTCAACTACCCTGGCCAGCAAGATCTCCGGATCTGTCCCCCATTGAGCATGTTTGGGACTGGATGAAGCGTCGTCTCACGCGGTCTGCACGTCCAGCACGAACGCTGGTCCAACTGAGGCGCCAGGTGGAAATGGCATGGCAAGCCGTTCCACAGGACTACAGCCAGCATCTCTACGATCGTCTCCATGGGAGAATTGCAGCCTGCATTGCTGCGAAAGGTGGATATACACTGTACTAGTGCCGACATTGTGCATGCTCTGTTGCCTGTGTCTACGTGCCTGTGGTTCTGTCAGTGTGATCATGTGATGTATCTGATCCCAGGAATGTGTCAATAAAGTTTCCCCTTCCTGGGACAATGAATTCACGGTGTTCTTATTTCAATTTCCAGGAGTGTATTTCAGGGCCACGTAAATTACACAAACCACAACTCTTCTTCCACCTTGAAGGGAATCAATCTACTTACGAAATCCACAGACAGCACTTTACATACTCAGCTATAAAGAACAAAAAAGACATATAGCATCAATATTAACATATCATCGCATATTGGGAAGCCAATGGTTAAACAATCGTATTATTGCATCCTGTTTTCAAGATTCTAAACTTACTCATTCCTTTCTCAGAGTTCCCCTATCTTAAAATATTCATACAGCACGCATACTATAGTAAGAGATCCTCATTTATACTGACAGATATAGAATAGTAATAGATAGATAGTAGCACAGAAAGCAGAAAATCGGAAACACGGCTACTAACAACTGGGGACCTGGGTTTGCCAGACCCATAATACCCACAGATCGGATATTCCCCTGAGTTTTGCATTAATTCATCACAGATCTTGCTTCTCTCAGGAGCGACTCTTTTAAATTTACACAAAAAAACCATAAACAGCATTTTACTCGTTCACAAAGAAACCTTTTATCTTCACCTTTGAACCAACCTAAATCCTAATTGCACAAGGAAAGAAAAAAATCTAAAAACATCACTTCAATCAATCACATAGAAACATCTTTATCATTATTTTTACCAACACATTATTCAAAATGCATACGTTGAGAGGCACCCACATGCCTTGCTCATACTGTGGCATCAAGCAGTCAGGCCTGCAAGATGAGTGGTCTGCCAAGCGAGTGGATTCATTCTTATTTATCGAGTAACATGAACTCTCGTACTCACAATTAAGTTACAAATTATCCTCCTGTATGAATAATACGCAACGGAAACGCATCCCTGACTCTCAGTTCACTACGCACTGGCAATACCACATTTTCCTTCTTTTTTTTTATTTAACGGCTTCTATCAACACGTGGCCATCGCACTGAATATGAGTGGAGCACACATTATAAATTCTGGATATCATGACAACATACAATTCGAAGGAAAAGCCCACCAATCTTTTTCTTTTCACTATCTTATTTATTCTGATAAATTCTATAACCTAAACACACAAATTCTATAACCTACAACGGTAACACATGAGAAATTCCGCCCAGTGGGCATGGCTTTACATTGGTGATTCTCTATCTTATGGTCTCGTAATTATTTAGCGCTACAGTGCACTTTCTGGATAGGATTGTGGATCTTTTATTATTTCTCACACTTCGACTCTCACAATTATCATCACGAAACTTTCCTCCAGACCGAGCAGTACAAAAGGAACACGCATAACCCACTACCTCTGAAGCTACCTTGCTACTCTCCCATGTAAACCACACATACTTAAATTACATGACATACACCACACTACAACATGAAATACTAGACAGGGAATAGTCACAACTTTATCACTTTCAGCTTTCCCACTTCAATTAATATTTATCCCAGTTTCACACGACACTGCCCCAGTTCGTAATTCTACTTTCCTACTATGAACTCTGAAGATATATGCACGTCTTCCTGTGAAATGCAAACCAAGTGGCGTTGCTGGATAGACGGCTGACTCACCTTGTTTCTCTCTCAGAGTGTTATAGTTTGAATCAAGCGTCACACGGAAACATATCTCGCAAAGTAATATTAAGAACATATTCATCACACACACGAGTCCTCAACTGATACCATGGACGAGTACTTCTCTTTATCCTTTGTCTCATACACAGATTGAGACTCACACAGTACTCACCACGTGGAAGTACTCGCCTCTAATTTCAAGTCCTGCACACACTATTTCTTACATATTTCAACTTATAGTACACACGCTAGTAATTCAGCTTAACTTAAGCACACGGAAGTATTTCAACTTATTGCTACACGTGGTTTCATTGTGACCGCTGGTCACTTCCGAAGATTACTACGATCCCATTAATATTACCTGCCTGACATTTAATTCTCTCCACAAAAGTTCCTAAAATAGAGAAATTATTATTTCAAACTACTCTTAAATATTCCACATGCATAGCATGTCTCCACTCTTTTGTCTTTACGGAGCACAACTAAGACAGGTCTTAACAGCACAAGATCCAGTGCCAGAGTGCTGAAACATGGCCATTCTTCAGGTCATCTCGCATCTCTGTCGAAGTGGGGGAGCACCTTGCTACCGTATTGGTCAGTCACATTTCAGGCGCTCAAAGCTCAGGTAAATTTCATCTCTTTGGTCCCACCAAAGGTGGCCAAAGGATCATCTCAAAGATGATCATATATTCACATTCACTATCTGCGGTTAGCAGACGACCATACATTCATTCATTTCACAGATCTCACCAAACTGGGTGTAGGGATTTATTTTGTGGGAGTGCACATGTGATCAATTAAATAAGTAAATTGTCATTCTTTCCTACACTGGTATCCGGCTTCGCTGTATTAATAGAAACTGAATTATTTTACAAAAAAATGTGTTGTTCTGACAAAAATAATGAATTATGTTGTACCTATTTTCAATGTCGGGCGGTACTGTACCCTTTCAACATCACAAATTTAAACTAATCAATTCTTTCTGCTCACCGTCTTCTCTACTTCTCACTGTCCTTTCTACTCATTTGCCACGTCGCTCATTTGTTCCGATTGGGCGCCTTCTGCGCTGATCGTTTGTCATTGCCGGTTTTGTTCATTTACATTTGCTGGATTATGTCTGGGGTTAGCCGGCCGAATTTCAACATAATGTGGTGCTCCGCCTACAATCCTATTCCCACCATGTTCATCGTAGTATCGATTCTGGTTGCCGTACCTGTAGCGTTCACGATCTTGTCCACGTCCTCGATCATTTCCGTTGTTACACCTGTACTCGCGAGTGTTACCCCAGTTTCTATACGGCCGGTCCCGATTATTGTTCCGCTCGCGTCGCGACGACCAGTCACGCCGTTGATTAGTACTACAGCCACGACTGCGATCGCGCTGCTGTGCCCCATAATAACTTTGTGCCTGATAGGGCGGGCATTCTGCTGTATTATATTCCAACTCTTGGAGAAGTGTCTTCAACGTTTCCACGTCCTCTTTGCATCGTCCCGCAAGAATGATGTGGCGCAAGTGCATCGGCAATTTGGTGATGCTTATCATAATTAGTTCAGCAGGCCCGTATCGGTCGTATAGAAATTGATTTGCCTGCAGCATGTGATCGAATAGGCGTGCTGGGCTGCCGAAACCAGACTGGTTCAAATTTGGCAGCATAATTATGCCATGTTTGACCCTATCTTGTGCCGCTTCCGACCAATAGTCGGACAGAAAGGCTTGTCGAAACTCCCGAGTGGAGTTGCAGCAACGCGCTGCCGACCTCATGCGAATCGCTGGTTCGCCTTCCAAATAGCCACACATATATTCTATCTTATGTGAACTTGCCCAGTTGGGGGGAAGACAAAACACAAATTGCTCGAGCCATGCACGTGGATGTATTCCTTTTTGCGAATTTCGAAATATCTCAAACTTTCTCACCGTAAGGAAATGTTTGAAATCAAATCCCCGCATTTCCTCCCGGCGATGCCGCTGAATGTTTCTATTTTTCTCATGTCTGACCCTAAAAATGCATTCTTCCCTGTCGTCAAAATCTCCCTCGTGGCCGGAGTCCCTCTCTGCACTGTTCGTACGGCTATTTTTAGTGCTATGGGCGAGTTCGGAATCACACGCCATGCGGTTTTCCAGATGCGCCACGCGTTCTTGTAATTCGCCTGTTACAGCTTTGTGCCGCCTGTTCACTTCGAACTGTCCCGTCTGAAATCTAAGAAGCGAACGCACTTTTTCGGTCTCTGTGACCGCTACCGGTGTAGTATTGTTCTCGCTTTCCGTCACCTTGATCGTGCCTACGATGTCCGCTAATGCCGCAATCTTATCATGTATTTGTCTGTTGTCCTCCGTCCCGGTCTGCTTCAATTGTTCTACTTGCTGTTCGAGTGCGTGAATCGCTTGACTGTTGTTCGCTACTGTGTTGCTAACGGATGTGGGACAATGCGTTTCCGCCTCCCGGACCCTCGAGAGTACCTGCTGGCGTTCCCTTTGGCATTCTTCTCTCAGCGCTTGGAAATTCCTAAGTAGCTGTTCTTCGCTCTCTTTCGATTCCACATCGCGACTCCACTTGCCCTGTTCTAAGGCTTGCAGACGATCATCGATTTGTTCAAATGTACGGCCTAATTCTTTCATAATATCACTTTTTATTTCACTTGCCAGATTGTTTATTCTTTGTGAGATACCATCGGACACTCTCTGCATCGACTTGTCGACTTTATTTGTCTGCTGGATTAGTTTTTCGTCTATTTGTTCGCCTAGCTCTCGGATCGATTTTTCGGATTTTCCTTATTTTGTTGCAATTAGGCTTTCATGAGTTCTGCCAAATCAATTTGGTTAGTTGGAGGCAAACTAATTTCGGCTCTGATGTGAGCCCGTTCGTCCTGTTTTGCATTTCCTCTGAAGTATTCCCCATTGCATTTTCGGAACCGTCCAGCGTGTTAATATTCTAAATCAAATTATCCCCGTGTCCATGTTGCTTAAGTTGTTGGACCGCCTACTTTTAGCTTGGTTACGAGTGTGCATTAGTTCAATTTATGCCCGATACGCAACACACTAATCAGAATAAATGTATCCCACAAATATTACGACAGTCATACGAAAGATACCCAACCTAGTACGCACTTTTTCACCTGCACATCAAATTTATATCTTTGATCGAAGTCAGTGCAATGTACAAGCGAGAAAAAAACACATACATATAAAACACACAAATATAGAACATAAAACAAGACAAACAACACAACGCGGATCAACAACGCCGTGAATCTTTTGAAAGTCTGCTGAGAAACAACGCAGAGGTTGTTTGAGCGCTGCAGGGAAAAAAATTAAGATTATACAACTCTCGCAATCTAACGTTTCAGAGATTCCAGAGTCTAGCGGAATCACAGAACAGGGTCGCCATGTGTAACGTTGTCGGTTTAATTTGCTATGAAAGCGGTGCTGATAGACAATAAAAGCGGGTTAAAAGCTGTGAGCTGTCTGGGGAAGTTACCCTTGCATTACTGCACAACTGTTCCACCAGGTATCCAGCCTAGCTTACCAAATTCCCAACCAAACTAACATTAATTATAATCTTTTAATAGTCATACGACAACTGGTGATATGTATATAAAAAAGAGAAATTAAATAAAAAGAAATAAATCAGTTTATATTAGGAAATTTATTTTAACATTGATCATTGAAATTTCAGCATATTAAACTCGATTCATAAGTAAGCCGATGCCTTATTTAGGATTGTGAAAATGTGAGATTGTAATCTTACAGAACACATCAAATATGGAGCCAAGATTGGGAGACTGCATACAACACTGCATTCATAAAATAACACGAGACGTTATAATCTCACGCACATTCGCATTTAAGATTGATGATCTTAGTTAGAGTTACTGATCAACACGTGGTTCCACTTTACTCACAAAGTAGAGAATAAGCAACTACCGGAATATACTCTGAACTTCACACTCGAATTACACTGCGTTGCAATTTAAGATAACATTAGATATTTTAGAGCTAAACCTGAAATAAAAGTGATTAAATTTTCAGTTAGGTTGAACTTAAGAAAACCATTGTCCTACGGACTTAGCAGACACGTGCTTAGCCGGAGATCTTACCACTTCAGACGGTCGCCACGGACCGACTGCCGTGGTCCCATCCTGAGGGTGGCTCACAAATACAAACGGAAGTGGCCAGAGGGGCAGCTTCCTATACCAACATGACAAGGGACGGACAGGACCATACTAAGAATAGAAACCTCTCTGCTTTTAGAAAGCGTAGCTACCTGTTCCGATGTTGGTCCTACTGTTCTCTAGCAGACAGGCTTGTCTGCTACCCTCAAGCATGCAACTAGAAATACATTTGCTCATTCATCCTCTCACACAGAAGGGAAGGGGGATAACAGTATCTTATCACATACAGTATATAAAAGAAAGCGGATGTAGGTTCTGTATGAGAGTGTGTGACATGAATTACATAAAAACTGTGTTTTAAAGTGTAGTAGTGTGACAGATCGTTCTTGTTTATGTGTAAAAGTAACACGTTCCACTGCTCAGTCTCCTCCCAGATAGTCAGAAACACCACAGTAAATTTAGAAGAGGAATTTATGCCGTAAATGACAACATATTTAAGAAATTAACATGAAAGGAATCCAACACAGACCTTTCACCTTAACGAAACCGAATATAACTAGATACATGGACATCGCTTTGCTTCTGCAGAAGACTGTAATATAGAGGGGGCTGCACAAAGAAAATTAATTTCTTGGAATAACCATAGTCTGGAATAGGATTAAGGTGTTTTTTAATAATGTATGGTCTGAAGATTTTACAATGATACCAGAAAAATCACACATTAGGCGATATGAAGTTTTATTCAACTATTACTTTCAAACTCTGTTTACAGATGTGAGCACTGATGGTACTCGCCAACCAGCAAAGGAAATCATTAGTTACAAATTAGTCAGCTGATCAAGAAACTTCATACCGTAATTCATACCACACAGAAATAACAAGTGAAAAAGAACAAAGAAAACTACCTCCAATATCTATTTCTGGACAAACAGGTGGGTTAATATATAAAGTGGGAGAAATTTTGAATACACGTGGTTTCCGAGCACACATAACAAAGAAGTTCGTAGAACATCCTGACGAAAAAATCACAAATTATACTAGCAAAATATCTTGTGCAAAACGACTGAGAAAACGTCTAGCAGGGATAATTTCGAGGTAAACAAGCAGTCTTGATGAAACTTAGTGGGTACGTAACGAGATCATAATAATGTATTACGTACTTTTATTTTGACCAGTTTCATTTTTGAGGAGCAAAACGCTCGTAAAAGGTAATTTGGTATATTAGGTGTAGACGGAATATCTTCATAACCGTGACCTGCACACAATATGATCTTGGAGCATTTACAACATATTTAATTAAAATATCTAAACATTTATTATTATTGTAATCGCTTTCTTCTGCACATTTCTGTTTTGTGTTTAAATGGTTATTTTTGTTTTAAATTAATAGTCTTGTTTCAGTTTCTTGTTCCACTTACTTTTATAACTGGAAATAATAAGTACACATTATATGATAAACTATAATTACATTAATGACAATATGTAAAGGAAAGTTATAAAATACCTTTTTTTACATCATGCACATACAATGAAAAAAATTTGTCCACACAATACACTTGACGGACCACATGTTACGAGAACAAAAATCAGCGAGTTTTTCAAATTGCGGTGGGTAATCTTCTAAGTTGTGAACAGTTCAATAATAGGATTTTTCTCATAAGAATCAACATCAAGCAAAAACCGACAAAAAAAGTTCAGGCATACGTGCCAACGTCGCAGGCAGAAATCGAAGAGATAGAGCATTTATATGAGGATGTGTAACGCGTAATTCAATACGTCAAATGGACATGAAAAACTAATAGTCATGGGGTACTGGAATGCAGTTCTAGGGGATGCATTGAACAAAGTTTTACGGCAGAATATGGGCTTGATAGTAGGAACGAGCCCCTCATGAACTATGGACCTTGTCGTTGGTGGGGAGGCATGCGTGCCTCAGCGATACCGTTAGCCGTACCGTAGGTGCAACCACAACGGGTGAGTATCTGTTGAGAGGCCAAACAAACGTGTGGTTCCTGAAGAGGGGCAGCAGCCTTTTCAGTAGATGCAGGGGCAACAGTCTGGATAATTGACTGATCTGGCCTTCTAACATTAACCAATACGGCCTTGCTGTGCTCGTACTGCGAGCGGCTGAAAGCAAGGGGAAACTACAGCCGTAAATTTTCCCGAGGCAATGCAGCTTTACTGTATGGTGAAATGATGATGGCGTCCTCTTGGGTAAAATATTCCAGAGGTAAAATAGTCCCCCATTCGGATCTCCGGGCGGGGACTACAAAGGAGGACGTCGTTATCAGGAGAAACAAAACTGGCGATCTAGGGATCGGAGCATCGAATGTCAGGTCCCTTCATCGGGCAGATAAGACAGAAAATTTAAGAAGGGAAATAACCAAGTTAATGTTAGATATAGTGGGAATTATGAACAAGATTTCTGGTCAGGTGAATAAGGAGTTATAAATACAAAATCAAATAGGGGTAATGCAGGAGTAAGTTTAATAATGAATGAAAAAAAGAGGAGCGCGGGTAAGCTACTACGAACATTATAGCGAACGCATTATTGCAGCCAAGGTAGACAGGAAGCCCACGCCTGCCACCGTAGTACAAGTCTATATGCCAACTACCTCCGCAGACAATAGAGATACTGAAGAAATCTATGATTAGTTAAAAGAAATTATTCAGATAGTGAAGGGAGACGAAAATTTAATAGTCATGGGGGACTGGAAATCGACAGTAGGAAAAGTAAGAGAAGGAAAAGTAGTAGGTCAATATGGAATGGGGATAAGGAATGAAAGAGGAATCCGCCTGGTAGAATTTTTTTAACTTAACCATAGCTATCACTTGGCTTACGAATCATGAAAGAAGTTTGTATACGTGGAAGAGGCCTGGAGACACTGGAAGGTTTCAAACAGGTTATATAATGGTAAGACAGAGAGTTAGGAACAAGGTTTTAAACGGTTAGACACTTCCAGGGGCAGATATGGGTTCTGACAACAATCTATTTGTTATGATCTGTAGATTAAAATTGAAGAAATTGCAAAAAGGTGAGAATTTATGATGATGGGACCTGGATAAACTGAAAGAACAAGAGGTTGTAGAGAGTTACAGAGAGAGCATTAGGGAACGATTGACAAGAACAGGGGAAAGATATACCGTAGAAGAATAATAGGTAATTTTGAGAGATTAAATTGTGAAGGCTACAGAGGCTCAAGTAGGTAAAATGTGGAGGGCTAGTAGAAATTCTTGGGTAACAGAAGAGACGCTGAATTTAAGTGATGGAAGGAGAAAATACAAAAATGCAGTAAATGAAGCAGGCGCAAAGGAATACAAACAGCTCAAACATGAGATCGACAGGAAGTGCAAAATGGCTAAACAGGGATGGCTAGAGGAAAAATGTAAGAATTTAGAGGAATATATCACAAGGGGTAAGGAAAATTAAAGTGAACTATGGAGAAAAGAGACCCACTTGTGTGAATATCAAGAGCACGGATGGAAAACCAGTTCTAAGCAAAGAAGGCAAAGCAGAAAGATGGAAAGAGTATACAGAGGGTTTATACGAGGGCGATGTACTTGTGGGCAATATTATGGAAATGGAAGACCACGTAGGTGAAGATGAACTGGGAGATATGATGCTGCATGAAGAATCTGACAGGGCACTGAAAGACCTAAGTCGAAACACGGCCCCGGGAGTAGACAATATTCCATTAGAGCTACTGTTAGCCTTGGGAGAGCCAGCCCTGACAATAACCATTTGGTGAGCAAGATGTATGAGACAGGTGAAATACGCTCAGACATCAAGAAGAATATAATAATTCCAATCCCAGAGAAAGCAGGTGTTGACTGGTGTGAAAATTACCGAATTATCAGTTTAATAAATCACGGCTGCCAAGTACTACAAGAGTTCTTTACAGACGAATGGAAAAACTGGTAGAAGCCGACCTTGGGGCAGATCAGGTTGGATTCCATAGAAATGTTGGAACACCTCAGGCAATACTGACCCTACGACGTATCTTAGAAGATAGAGTAAGGAACGGCAGACCTACATTTCTAGCATTTGTAGACTTACATATAGCTTTTGACAATACTGACTGGAATACTCTCTTTCAAATTCTGAAGGTGTCAAATACAGGGAGCGAATGGCTATTTACTATTTGTACAGAAACCAGATGGTAGTTAAATGAGTCGAGGGGCATAAAGGGGAAGCAGTGATTGGGAAGGAAGTGTGACAGGGTTGTAGCCTATCCCCGATGTTATTCAATCTGTATATTGAGCAAGCGGTAATAGAAACAAAAGAAAAATTCCGAGCAGGTATTAAAATCAATGGAGAAGAAATAAAAACTTTTAGGTTTGCCGATGACATTGTAATTCTGTCAGAGACAGCAAAGGAACTGCAAGACCAGATGAACAGAATGGACAATGTCTTGAAATGAGGCCATAAGATGAACATCAACAAAAGCAAAACGTGGATAATGCAATGTAGTCGAACTAAATCGAATAATGCTGAGGCAATTAGATTAGGAAATGGGACAATTAAAATTGTGGATGAGTTTTGCTATTTGGGGAGTAAAAAAACTGGTGTTGCCGCGCGGAGTAGCCGCAGGGTCTAGGTTGCCTAGCCACGGTCCGCGCGGCTCACCCCGTCGGAGGTTCGAGTCCTCCCTCGGGCATGGGAGTGTGTGTCGTCCTTAGTGTAAGTCAGTTTATGTTGAATAGTGTGTAAGCTTAGGGACCTATGACCTCAGCAGTTTGATCCCATAAGATACTAAAAATTCTACAACTGCTGATAGTCGAAGTGGGGAGGATGTGAAATGTAGACCGCCAATGGCATGAAAAGCGTTTCTGAAGAAGAGATATTCGTTAATATCGAGTGTAGATTTAAGTGTCAAGAAGTCTTTTCTGAAAGTGTTTATATGGAGGGTAGGCATTTATGGACGTGAAACATGGAGGATAAATAGTTTAGACAAGAAGAGAATATAAGCTTTCGAAATGTGGCGCTACAGAAGAATGCTGAAGATTAGATGGGTAGATCACATAGCTAAAGAGGAGTTACTGAATAGAATTGGGGTGAAGAGGAATTTGTGGCACAACTTCACTAGAAGAAGGGATGGGTCGGTAGAACATTTTCTGAGGCATCAAGGGATCACCAGTTCAGTGCTGGAGGTCAGCGTAGAGGTAAACAACGTAGAGGGAGACCAAGAGATGAATACAGTAAGCAGATTCAGAAGGATGTAGGGTGCAGTAGTTACTTTGAGATGAAGAAGTTTGCACAGGATAGAGTAGCATGGAGAGCTGCATCAAACCACTCTGGACTGCAGACCACAACAACAACAACATAGTAGAAATGAGAGAGAAGGAAGACTAATTGAGTTCTGCAATAAATTCCAGATGGTAATACCCTGTTCAAAAATCACAAGAGGTATACTTGGAAAAAACTGGAAGATATAGGAAGATTTCAGTTAGATTAAATCATTGTCGGACCGAGACTGCCAGTTCAGATATTGGACTTAAGGCGCACCAAGGTGCAAATATAGTCTCGGATTACAATTTGGTAATGATGAATAATAGGCTGAAATTTAACGGACTAGTCACCGAAAAACAATGCGCAAAGAAGTGGAATACGGAAATAGTAAGAAATAAAAAGATACGCTTGAAGTTCTCTGATGCTATAGATACTGTGATACTGAATAGTTACTGTGGTGTCACCGCCAGACACCACACTTGCTAGGTGGTAGCGTTTAAATCGGCCGCGGTCCGTTAGTATACGTCGGACCCGCGTGTCGCCACTATCAGTGATTGCAGACCGAGCGCCGCCACACGGCAGGTCTAGAGAGACTTCCTAGCACTCGCCCCAGTTGGACAGTCGACTTTGCTAGCGATGGTTCACTGACAAATTACGCTCTCATTTGCCGAGACGATAGTTAGCATAGCCTTCAGCTACGTCATTTGCTACGACCTAACAAGGCGCCATTATCATTTGCTATTTATCTTGTGATGCATGTACCGTCAGACCGATGTTCACCAATTATGGATTAAAGTTAAGTATTCCAGAAACTCCGTACCTTTTTTGCTAGTCTCTATTCCTTTAACTGTTCCAGACCTCACGCCAGCCTGCGTGAGCTTAAACGCGTGCCTTTCGGCTTCACCTCATAGTGGCTTGGCTGTCTTGCCAAGCCACAACAGTTATTAGGCTGTTCAGTTGAATAGAAACGCATATCTCTAAAAAAGGACAATCGGTGAAGTTTGAGAGATAAACATAGATACTAGGAAGGTAACTCCGAAGAAACCGTGGGTAACAGGACGAAGAAAGGAAAATGTTCAGTCAAATTCAGGAAGAACGAAATACAAAATGCTTACGAGAGAAGTAAAAAATGGAAGTCGAGGGAGGCGAAGGTGAAATTGCTACATTAAAAATGTGAAGAAATCGGAAAAGAAATGACTGTCGGAAGGACTCTTTCAGCATTTAAGAAAGTCAAATCTTACTTTGGTAAAAAGAAAAGCAAGCGTGGTAACAATAAGAGTACAATAGGAATTCCACTGTTAAATGCACAAGGGGATGGGTGGATAGAGTACATCGAAGACCTCTGTGAGGGGGAAGACTTACCTGATGACGTGATAGAAGAAGCAACGGCCGTCGGTAGGAAGGAGATAGGGCATTCAGTATTGGAATCAAAATTTGAAGATTAGAATCAAGTAAGGCAGAAGGGATAGATAACATTCCATCGGAATCTATAAGATCAGGGGGGGGGGGGATGCAAAAAAAGAAAAAAAAAACATTATTCACGTCGGTAAGTAGAATGTATGACTCTGGCGATATACCATCAGACTTCCGGAATAACATCATCCACTCTCAGTTACTCGACTGGTTACAGCAAACGTAATATTCGCGATGAAAGCTGTGATGGAGAACGTGCCATTTAAAAGACAATTAACCTCAGTTGTGGAAAAATGATTACCGTTAAAGGCGTCTAGTCGACTATATATTTTTATTCCTCGACACATGAGGGTTATCGAGGTGAAACAGCATCAGCACACTTTTGAAGATCTAAGTATGGTATCAAATAATTCTGAATTTGTTTAATACAATGACTTAGAACCACGAGTGCTACAGATGACATCAGTTCCTTTACTCCGTCAAGGAAAGGGACATCTTATCCCTCTGTTGTAGAGACTCGCTTTAGTTACACGACGTAAGAAGGATCCAGCAGCAGATATCAAATATTGACGTCGGTAAGGCTTGAAGTATAATACTGCTTAATAGCTCTCCTCACATTATGTTTTCCGACAACGGACGAGGACATCCTGCGGATTTAGATTCTACTGCCTTTTAACACTCTTCACGCTTGCCTGTATTTGATATAACTCCTTTTTAATGTATGCCGTTTTTCTGACACGTCAGAAATTTTCTCTTTTATTAACGACATACTTCTGCCAGATGCGCTGCGTTACACCCAAAGCTGCTACAGTGAGAACATTCTTAAATCTCTCCTTGTGATTTTAAGTACGCAGAAGAGAAGTCAGTTCAAATATTTGGCTCAGGCTTGTGGAACCGAGGGAAGAAAATCTGTATAAGGTACTGAGTTTACTTTTACCTCGGCGGAAGACGATATAAATTACTCACAACGAATGATCGTCATGTGCTAGTCCTACTAAAATGTGCAATATAAATCTCCCTGTACATACACGTGTTCTCCTGTGTTCTACAACGATTTCAAATTTTCGTCAGAATCTTGCATCGGCAGTAGTGACATTGTCAGTTTATTCAAAGAGTACTTATTTACAAAATTATAATTAAATGAATATATCATTGTGTAGTTTAGTTGTTTAACGTCCAGGCAGGTAAGGCGACTCGATATTTGTATCGGGAACGGAATTCTGGCGTATACAGTCGAAACTAATTGCAGGATAAATGTCTGCCACAGACATCCTGCTGAAAAGACAGAGAGTGATCTGACAAAGACTCCTGCAGGTTCCAGGCAGCCCTTTCTCGCACCTTCCTGGAAACTGAGATACCACGGGCGATGCTCGTTATGCGTTCCAGAAGCTGCTGAAATTGTTAGCCAAAGCTGAATTAAGTGAATGCACTCGTTCGCTACGTGATTTGTCAGCCAGCGGCTGCAACGAATCAGCACATACGACGGCTGTCCGACAAAGTTCGCGTTTTACGGTGCAATCTTATTCGATGTATCTGATACTGGAATAAAGAGTAATACTTGCCTCTATGGACCTCGTGCAAAGGCTCGGTTTCTTAAAATGTCATCTCAACACAGGGACACGCTTAACAACTTCGAACATTTTTTTAAACAATACATAGACACAGCAGCTTCAAAAATACCCCAGATTTTTTACTAGGAATTACTTTCTTTTTTTTGGGGGGGGGGGGGGAGGAGGGCGGGGTTCGTCTGTGGAGGGAGTGCATGATCTTAAACGCATATGTGCCCCGAATGTGGACTGTTATTTGGGATCTTTTGCTACGACCTCACGCAGAACTGCTGTGTGTTTTCGCAATGTGGTACTGACTTTTGGGTGTTCGAATGTACACACTGCGAGGGGTATTCAGTTCAAGGCATCTGCTTTTAGCAGTTATTGCTGACGGATTCACACTAAATTTTTGGTACACTGGGATTTTCCCCAAAAGGATTTAATGTAGGAGGTTCATGAGATGGGCAGGTGTTTGATACTACTTCGGATGCTTTCTGGAAAGATGGCTGGAATTAAAGTTCTGATACTTTTTTGATTCTGTAGGTGGACTTCGAGGAAGTTTCACGCCAATACCGCGTGACAGCTTCCCTAGGTTCGATAACGGCCTCATAACGGCGAGCAAGAGGGTCCACTAATGTCCGCGGGTATTCCATTTGATTAGCTTCCGTACAGCTTTCAAATTTACAAGACACTGATCGTTATATTTCACGCACTGTTCCAATAACTTCTGAGTAATTGTAATCGGGTGCTTCAGTGGACCGGAAGAGAACAAAAGGGAGCATCAGTGCCCATCAAAGGAGGAACGAATGAGCGCAGTCCTGAGGATACAGCTGTTCTCATCTTAGGAGACGACAGCGTCCACAGCATGTTCCTGACGTGCTGCATATTAAAGAAAAACACCTGGTCACTCAGTTAGTCGGAACTGGCTAGTACACACAGTAACCTGAAAGACTCGACCTCAATCGTTGTACGAAAACCATCTCTTAAACCTGCACCTTGCGCACCTTACGGTCAACTGAATCTCAATTCACTGTTGTGCTGCGCAATGGAGGGTTGAAGTTATTATCTAACGCTGCGAAGGTAAACGACTGCAAGGTGAACGACTTCAAGTGTTCTTTGCTAACTACTCTCTCTCGCTTGCTGAAACGGGCCTGAATTCACTGACAGCAGCAATTTTTGTGTGGTTTGAAACCGATTGTTACTGACAAGGTGTGACAGTCACTTCCTGCCCCTGTCGGTTAGGACTTTTTTCGACCATTATAATCGAGCTTTGTTCCATGGCTGCGGGTGATGTACCGTTCGTTTGAAAGTGTCAGGCAAATCCAACACCTTCCATGAAAACCCTGACATGATAAGCAAATCCAGTAGTACGTCACATAGCTCCGAATAAATCGTGACATTAAATTAACCAAAGGAATACGAGTAACAAGTGAGCAAATGGAATACCACAGACTAACACAAGAATGCCTAAATGCATGTCATACCTTCCCACCGTGAGACAGACGCAGTTCCGAGGGGAGAAACGAGAACAGAAGCCGAGAGCAGAACCGTGTTAAGCGAGAAGGCACTACGATAAGGGACGGACACCCACGTCGCCAGCTAACCGCTACGACCACACCACCCGCAAGTTTTTAGCGTGAGACTTTTTCGCGTCTCTGTTACATCAGGACCACCCCACAGCCCATGTTAAAAGCTAGAGCCCTCCAGAAGAACAGTATAGATCTTACGATAACACAAAAAGGGCCACACCACCCGCAAGTTTTAGCGTGAGACTTTTTCGCGTCTCTGTTACATCAGGACCACCCCACAGCCCATGTTAAAACATAGAGCCCTCCAGAAGAACAATATAGATCTTACGATAACGCTAAAAGGACCACACCAGCTGCAAGTTTTAGCGTGAGACTTTTTCGCGTCTCTGTTACGTTGCAAACTTTAAAAACATTGCCCCACCACGAAAAGTATAACGTTTCTCATTGAATGGACAGAATTTTTGTAGGCGGAGCTTAAGGTTAACATTGAGACCCTGATTGGTCAGATGAAAACACAGCCAGATAGTTTTTTTTTAAACCAACTTCGGTAAATTGTAGTAAGGAGAAGTTAGGGGAGAGATGCTTCGGAGACAGCGAGGTGAGCGGAGCTGTGCTGCCCGCCGCCCCCTGACGAGCACTGACAAGGTAATGAACGCACGCGATGCCGCATAACAGCGCATAAAGCTCCACTCAGAACTGCAGAGGTCTCATCTGTTACACCCCCTTGTTGCGTAATACTAGTGTCGATCGTCAATTTAAGCTCATGGTGTTCACATTTGCCACTTGAAGCAAAAATCTGAAACGTGATGATTTTTCTGTTATATAGTTAGAAGCCACATCAGCCACTGTAATTTACGACACGTTAGATAAGTAATTAAAGATTGAGGGTCACTGTAGACCATTTTCATAGTTTGCTCTTTTGTGAAACTTAATTTAAACCTAGATTATAGATGTGATATGGCATAGGTCATCCTTCGATCCATTGTAGAACTTGGAAACTCACTCAGGGAATATTTTTGTTGAACGCAGTTGGTTTCTACCATCCTGTATTAAAACATTTCCTTTTATCAATAGTGCAATTTATAAACAATGTTTTGTGAGTAGAATAAAATTTCCAATGGTTAACTTAACTGCTTTTTCGACGTTATTTTACCAGCTAACTAAAAATAGGAAAGCCTTGAACACCGTCCACTAAATTTACTTAGTACTAAGATTCTTTTACAGGGAGTGCAGTGGAACTGATGCTGAAATCATTAAGTATTTGGTTATATCATCGCTAGTCTCACTGAACTCTTCTGAATTCTACATGTCATGTGTCGTCTGGCGTCTCCTTTCCAGCAACAGGTCCCGGGTTCAAACTAGTCAATTCCCTAAAAAACACGCTCAGAGCGTCGTTGCGCGAAAGTAGTAGGGAGACACGATATAGAACAAACAGACACCACGCAGAATGTTTAGACCTTGCATTCACATTAGGAAGTCCGTGTAGACTCCGCAAGAAATGGGGCAACGTTATTCACGGTATAGTCATGGGCGCGGCCAAGATACTTTCGGCCACATGGTCACGTCTCCAGGCGGACCCATATTACGACGCTGGCTTCTTATGACCGAGTGCTCATTCACCTGTTGCCTGTCATGTCAACTGCAGAGGGTCACACGACAGCCGTCGCTGAACCACCTACAGCGCTGCAAACCGACCAGACCAGCGTTATAACGGTGCGACCGTTTTTAAAGGTGGACTTATTTTCCCCAGTCACAAACTAAGACGTACAAAAGGAAAATAACACCCTCCCCCCCCCCCCCCCGGCAATGCTATTGGCTATATAAATGGTGACCGAAACCTTTAACTTCAATTTTATACATCTACATCTAATCTGCAACTATACTCTGCAAATCACACTTAAGTGCTTGGCACAGGGATCATCGAACACCTTCACAACAATTCTGCATTATTCCAATGTCGAAAAGCGCACGGAAAAAACTAACACCTATATCTTTCCGTGAGAGTCGGGTTTTCCTTATTTTAGTGTGATGATCGTTTCTCTCTATGTACGTCGGCGTCAAAAAAATATTTTCGCTTTCAGTGGAGAAAACTGTGACTAAATGTCGTCAGAAGATTCCGCATCAAAGAAAAAGCCTTTGTTTTAATGATGTGCACCCCAAATACTGTATCATATCAGTGAAACTCTCTCCCCTATTTCGCGATAGTACAAAACGTGCTGCTCTCCTTCAAACTTTCGCGATATACTCCGATAATCCTGTCTGATAAGGGTCCCAGACCGTGCAGCAGTACTCCAAAAGAGGACGGACAAGCGTAGAGTAGGTTGTCTCTTTGGTAGATCTGTTACATTTTCTAAATGTTCAGCCAATCAATCGCAGTCTTTGGATTGCCTTCCACACGACAATTTCTACTAGTTCTTTCAAATTTAATTTGTTCCTAATTGTAATTCCTATATGTTTAGTTGAATTTGGATTTAATTAATTTACCGTGTAACCTAAGTTTATCGGATTCCCGTTACCACTCATGTGGCTGACCTCTCCCCTTTCATTGTTTAGCGTCAGTTGCCAATATTCGAACCAAACACATATCTTTTCTAAATCGTTTTGCAGTTTGTTTGTTCTTCTGTTGACGACCGCATCATCTGCAAACAACCTAATACAGGTGCTCAGATTGTATCCTAAATCGTTTATGTAGATAAGGAACAGCAGAAGTCCTGTAACACTACCTTGGGGAGCGCCAGAAATCACCTCCGTTTTACTCGATGACTTTCCATAATTACTACCACAGGAAATCACTGATAGAGTCACATAACTGAGAAAATAGTCCACAAGCACGCAATTTCACTACAAGCTGCTTGTGTCGTACAGGGTCAAATGCCTTCGGGAAATCTAGAAATACAGAATCAATTTGGAATCTATTGTCGATAGCCCTCAACACTTCGTGTGTGTAAAGAGCTAGTTGTGTTTCATAAGTACGATTTTTTCTAAACCAGTGGTTACTCTTTGTCAATAGACCATTCTCTTCTGGATAACTCATAATGTCCGAACACAATGTATGTTCCAAAATCCTGCTGCATATCGACGTTGATGATATGGGCCTGTAATTTAGTGTTTTACTCCGTCTACTTCTTCGAATATACGTGTGAGCTCTGCAACTTTCTAGTCTTTGAGTACGGTTCGTTCATCAAGTGAGCGGTTGTATGTGGAAGGTAACCGTGAATCAAATCTGTTGCGGTGGAGAGCCAGTGGCTGGAAATAAATATTTCAGTTGATAAACTTTCTATTGGGGCTTTACCCTTCAGGGAATAAAACAGTCTCTCCCCTCTCTGTTATGTTGCTTTTTTTATTGAAGAATTTTCTAGGATTTGACAGCAGATTGTTATAGTAGTCTTATGTTTGGGTAATTATTGGTGGCAATTAATCAGCTGATTTTAAGAAATATGTTTTATGATTGAACCACAGCCAACATGCAAATAAAATGTGATTTATGTGTCCTAACATTATTTCATCTCGTTCAGTAAATGTAGCGGAGGAATGATTCATATCAAATCTGATGTGGATAAAAGAACTTGGGAAGTTCTTTATCTCTTGAACCATAGAGACGAGGCCTTGGAGGAAATATTAGATGTCAATATTTCCCTTTATTTGCATTTAAATACGTGTCATTTGTTTTTCCGCTGGAGTCTGTTTTTTCTATGCACTGTGTTACAGATTGATTTTTCAAAACTTTGGAAGATTGTAGAGAACGAAATTTTGGACGTTCTTCTGCACAGAACGTATAGCCAGCAATATTAAATGAAGTTTCTAAAGCCACCACTGCTCTGCTGAAAAACAACGCACTACCTCTACCAGAAGTCGCAAAGTGAGGCTCTCAGTGATAGTTTCGGCTGCCGTTCTTGGAGACCACCTTACTGATCCACACATCTTAGCAGTTCGTTTCAATGTGTGTGCTATTTGAAACTTTCAGGACAACGCCTTGTCTGAACTTCTGAAGGAGGTTTCCTTGCAATTGTACACTAGCTTGTGCTTTCAGAACGATGGTACGTTGGCATATTGTTCGTCGGGCCAGGGCATATGTCACAGACATATCGAGGTAAGGAGTTGTTGTAAGGACATGCCCAGTCCCTTGGTCAGTGATGTTTGCTGACCTCATTCCTACTGCCTTTTTGTTCTAGGGTAACGTAAAGCTTCTTGTGTACTCGGCACCAGAAGGAACAGCGCCTGAACTTACTGTGTATACCTTTAAAACATTTCCTACCATCAGAAGAAAGCGCAGAATCTTACAAAGAACCAGAAAAAAATCGTGATTCTTCGTTACACACAGCTTAACGAAGCTGGTGAATGTCACACTGAACATTTACTCTGGAGTATTTTACAGTATTTCACTGTACCGTCAATAAACGTCTTTCAGACTCCATCAATCTGGTGTTCCTTCAACGTATCGAATGCATAAAAATCGTATAGTGTTTTAGAAATTTGATTTCAAATTTTGGTCTCTAACTTCCTTACATCGAAACGTTCAAATTTCATCCCCTACTGTCTGCCAGATTTTTAAAATGTCATTCTTAACGCACTGTATAATGCAGTTTTCATGTCTTATATTTCAAATATTCCCCACTTGATCTGCAGGCTGCGCTGCCATCGATTATTTATTAATACACTATTGGTCATTTACATCAAAAACGAAGAAGAATTGGAAATAAAGAAGTTTCATTTCTTATAATAAACAGTACAGCGCAAAGAATACAGGATTAAAGTTTAGGTTACTTGGAGCCATTTAAACTGCACAATTTAGAAGAGCGGCCACCGTCGGTAGCAACAACGGTTCAGTTGTTGGACGTTGGATGATGGATGCAGATACGTAGGTCCATACTGTGCCAGTAATCATCAATCGTTGGGCCTGCCGAGTGAACACCCTCCAGGCAATCGGCAGCCCGTGACCAGTTGTCCCCAGTGTGTGGGATATCTGGGGAACGCCCTGGCCACGTCAGTATTCGGAAACTTTGTATCAAGGTGGGACAGGACAGTAAGGGCAACATGTAGTCTTGCGTTGTCTTGCTGAAAGACAGTCACAGACACCTCGAAGGTGGAGTACAGCATCAGCCTTAAGGGTCCATTCTCATCAGCCTGCCTACAAATTAAGCGATTTACAAGGCTCGTTCAAATAGTAATGCCCCATTTTTTTCTCAGAACATAATTATTTTTAAGGGTCAATATTATGTGACAATATACATCAATATGTCTTTTCTATGACCTATTTTTCTACGTAGTCTCCATCACGTTCTATGGCCGTACGCTACCGTTGTGGAAGAACATGTATTCCCTGATGGTAAAAGCTCATCTTCTGTAAATATAGCCATGTTTTCGCCGCATGACGTTATCTTCAAAGTGTGTTAGCCGTTGAGAATTTTTATGCCGTCAAAAGAGATGGAAGTCCGAGGGTGTCAGGTCTGGACTGTAGGCTGGATGACGCAATGATGTCCAACCTAATTTGGCGATGTGTTCCCGGGTTCTCAGACTTGTGTTCGGGCATGCACTATCGTGTTGGAGCAAGATTTCTGCTGCATTCTTGTCCGATCGAACACGACGAAAACGGTTCTTGAGTTAATTCAGAATCTTCACGTGTGCCTCTGAATTGATGGTTGACCTTCTTGGCATTAGATCCACTAGAATGACGCCATCACAATTCCAGACGACTGTCACCATTTCTTTTCCGGCAAAGGGGGTTGCCTTGAATTTCTTCTTTTGTGGTGAATGAGGATGTTGCCACTCCATGCACTGCCTTTTTGCTTTAGGCGAAATGTGGTGCACGCAGCATTCGTCCCACGTAACGATCCGTGACAGAAAGGACTCTCCATCAGTCTCTAAACGCTCCAACAATTCATATAAAACGGCCTTTCTTTGAATCTTGTAGTCCGCTGTGAGCATTCGTGGCACCCTTTGTGAGCACCACTTTGAATATCCGAGCGTGTTGATCATTGCAGACGCACTTCCAATACTGACCGACAACAGTAGAGCCAATTGTCGAGTTCTGATGCGGTGGTCGGCACGAATAACGGCATCCGCATGATTAAGCATGTCTTGAGCTGTGGCTGTTGCAGGAAGTCCCGAGAGTGGCTGATCATGGAGCTCTGTTTCTGCATTTACTGAGGCTGTAACTTTCTTTCCCCATCGCCCAACTGTACTCCTCTCAACAGCAGCCGTACACTGCACACAAACGTTTATGGATGTTCACCACGGTTTCTTTTTCTGCACACAAGAATTCAGTAACAGCACGCTGCTTGTAACGCAAGTCGTATGTAGACGCCATTTTGACGCTGTAATACGGCTCTGTCATCTGCCTGAACGGTTCGAAACTTCACCGGCGCACAGAACAAACACCAAATGTGAAGCACCAAGTACGTTTGTCTGTGTATATTAATGACTTTTAAAAAAATGTGGGGCGTTACTTATCGAACGACCCTCGAATACGATTTTTTGTACATTATTTGTCGTTTCTATGACATTTTCTGATTTTTTTTTAAAGAATTTCAGTCGTCATTAACCGCACCATCCGAGAAGTTACAAGCTGGTGTGTCCAAAATGAGGTGTGTCCATGACGGAAGTTTTGCAGTCTGCAAAGCTTATCAGAAACTTAAAAAGAACTATGAATCATACACAGGGTGTGTCCACAATTCATGTTACACACTTCTAGAGGCTGTCGAGAGAACTAAGTAGATCAAGTTTTACATAGTAACGATGTCCGGAAAAGTCGTCTAAGGCCACTATAGAACGTCACAGTTATAGCCACCGTCACCTGTAAATGTTTGTGAATGGAGGGTGATACCGTGATGATGTTACAGACTTTCAAGAATGATGGAGACGGATACATCTATCAATTTGAGGGAAGGCTGCTTGTACCGGAAACGAAAGAGTCGAAAGTTACAAGCGAAATTTTTTGATATCTCTGACAGTGGAACACACCAATCTGTACTTTTGTTGTTAAGAGTGTAGGGTATGCAAGTTTCAGAGGTGGCAATATGGACCAAAATACGCAAGGAAAAAGGTGACTAGTAAACGTGGCCTCTGAAGTGCATACCTTAAGAGCTATGAGCACTTGTTGGACTCCCGCGCGATCGCTCCGGTCACAGGTTCGAATCCTACCTCGGGCATGGATGTGTGTGATGTCCTTAGGTTAGTTAGGTTTAAGTAGTTCTACGTTCTAGGGTACTGATGACCTCAGAAGTTAAGTCCCATAGTGCTCAGAGCCATTTGAACCATTTTGAACTTGTTGGATACAGCAGATGTGTTTCACACTAGCGAAGATGAACAAGCACTCATAGCTCCTCAGTTACGCATTTTAGAGCCCAGGTTTATTGACATTTTTTCTTCTTTCCTTGGCCCATACTAGCATCTCTGAAAGTTGCCTACCCTACAACGACACGCGTCTGCAACAACAGTACCGGTACATGTATTCCATGTTAGAGTTAACAGACGTTTTCGCTTATAACTTTCGACTCGTTCGTTCGCAGTACAGAGACACTTACATCAAACTGATACATTTATTCTTCTCCTTCTCCTTGTAAGATTTTAGCATCATCATGGAATTGCACTGTACATACACACATTTCGAGGAGCCGGCACCTGTAACTTTGACGCTTTGCAGCGTCGCTGGATGACGTTTCCGGACAGAGGTTCCTCCGTAAAACGCGATCTGCAAAGTTCCGTCTACAACCTCTAGCATACCGTAACATGAACTGTGAAACACACTGTATATTCCAGAATGAGATTTTCACTCTGCAGCGGAATGTGCGCTGATATGAAACTTACTGGCAGATTAAAACTGTTTGCCGGACCGAGACTCGAACTCGGGACCTTTGCCTTTCGCGGGCAAGTGCTCGCGAAAGGCAAAGGCAAAGGCAAAGGTCCCGGCCCGGCACACAGTTTTAATCTGCCAGTAAGTTTCACACTGTATATTATTTCTCAAGGTATCATTTTTGTCAGTACGCCATATTTCCCGTAGTAAGCAATCAAAGTAAACGATTGGGACATCATTTTCACCACTAATGACGAAAAGTGCACAAATATTTTAAAGTTATTGTTTTCGTGAGAAAACTTTATTTTGAAGCATTGTCATAAGAACAATGCAGAACGTGCCATCTGTTGCCAATTTGGGCTAACATGCACGACAGCTGTTGCGGTTTCTAGATTCTTTATACAAGCGAAGTCCACCTGCAACGCGATTTTGGTCGTATACGTCGATCTAAAGAATTTACAAGATGCCATCCGGTTACTGTCTGATTTTAGTATTGTGCAAAACAGCGGTTGGAGTTGATTACTTTCTTTGAACAATCGTCATGCACTACGTCACAATGATAACGGTGACCAATAAATGTAGCCTTCGCAATGACCATTAATATAGCTCAATGGTAGACTCTTAAAAGGGTAGGACTGTCTTAAGAAGTATCGACGTTATTTCGCACAGACGTATACATGGCTTTTTCACGCGTTCAGATTTCTATTGAAGTGATAAGGACGCATGCAGGCAGAAAGTAAACGATGATCACATTGTAATTGCGAATATTGTTTTCGATGAAGTTTCCTAAGACAAAAAGTTTTAAAAAATAAAACTAAAGTGACAAAGGCAAAGTCTGCCTTTTATGTGTCTTACAGTTATTTATGTTGTCGATAACACATCGACATCTGTGGCAAGACTAATATTTGTTACTACTATACAAAATACAATACTTTTCTTTAAAAAATACTTGCATTTACTTATTTATGCATTCCTAAGTTACCCATCGGAGACTGATTAGGAAAAAGTGCGAATTATTCCCACAGGCCAACTAGTTTCCTTAAGACTCGCATGGTGGTCTTAATGATGATTGAATTTCTGGAAAACAGCAGAAAATTATGTTCCAAAATCAATAAATAATACGCAAAATGATTTACGTTGATTGCTTCATTAGTGTTTCGTAGAAAAGTCGTAACTTTTGCTTATTTTATAGGCTGATTGAGGAGAATGGACACTTAAAGAAATATTTGTGAATATCGTACAAACTATCTATTACATGAAACTGAAGAGACCATTATGTGTACCCAACGGTATCACATAAGTGAGCCCACTTGACCCTTACGAATGCATTATGGCTATATCTATTACACGAAACTGAAGAGACCATTATGTGTACCCAACGGTATCACATAAGTGAGCCCATTTGACGCTTACGAATGCATTATAGCTTTATTCGTTCTCCTAGGAGCCTCCACACACAATCATGATGCCGTATGTAGAAATGGGGCTCGTCTGAAAATGCAACGTTCAGTGTTACCGCACCGCTGCCATTATACTAAAGTGACAGTAGTGGGATATCGATATGCACGTAATCGTACAGATGGCGCTAGTATCGTGTACACAAAGTATAAAAGGGCAATGCAATTGTACTCAGGTGATCGATGTGAAAAGTTGTCCGACGTGATTACTACCGCACGACATGAATCAACAGACTTTCAACGCGGAATAGTAGTTGGAGGTACACGCATAGGGTATTCCATTTCGGAGATCGTCAGGGAATTCCATATTCCGAGGTCCACAGCGTCAAGAGTGTGTCGAGAATATCATATTTCAGGCATTGGCTGACATCACAGACAACACGGTGGTCGAAAGCCCTCACTTAACGACCGAAAGCAGTGGCGTTACCGTAGAGTTGTCAGTGCTGGCAGACAAGCAACACTGTGTGCAATAACCGCAGAAACCAATGCGAAATGCACGACTGGAAAACCATGGCCTGTCCAGATGAGTCCCGATATAAGCTGGTAAGAGCTGTTGGCTGGATTCAAGTGTAGTGCAGATCCTACGAATCCAAGGACACGGATTGTCAACAAGGTACTGTGCGTGCTGGTCGTGGTTCCATAATGGTGTGGCTGTGCTTAAATGGAATGGTGTGGGTCCTTTGTTCCAACTGAACCGATCTGTAAGGGGAAATGGTTATGTCCGTCTACTTGGAAATGAATTGTCCAAAACAATGACAGAATTTGTACGGATAACAATGCAGCATGTCACCGGTCTGAGTTGTTCACGACTGGTTTGAAGTTCATTCTGGACGATTCGAGCGAACGATTTAGCCACCCAGATCGCCCCACATGAATCAAAAAATGTTCAAATGCGTGTGAATTCCTAAGGGACCATATTGCGGAGGTCGTCGATCCCTACACTTAAACAGTACTTAAACTAGCGTTAATTTATGCTAAGAACAACACACAGACACACGCACATGCCTGAGGGAGGACTCGAACCTTCGGCGGCAGGGGCGGCGCAATCTGTGACATGGCGCCTCAAACCACGTGGCCACTCCGCACGGCGACATGAATCCCACCTAAAATTTGTGGGACACAGCGGAGAGGTCAGTTCCAGCATGAAATTTTGCATCTGCCACACTTTCGTAGTTATGAATGTTTATAGACGCAGCACGGCCCAATGTTTTTGCTGGCGACTTCCAACGACTTGTTGAGCACATGTGTTGTCGAACTGCTACACTACGCCATGCAAAAGGAGGGACAACACAATAGTCGCAACAAGTGTCGCGTTTGCTGACACATCGGTGGTGGCCGAGTCGCCGTCGCAGTGTCTGTGCTTGTACCTACCAAACAAACCCATTTCCTGACTGCAGATATGTGAAGTGGTTGGAGGACTCTGCACGGCCGAGTGAAAAATACGTCTGTCAGCGAGTGTACCAGTCGCGTGGTTCCTCTGAAATCTAGCACGGTGCTTGGTACGGCACTTGGCAACTCATCGATTCCATACTTGCATCACAGCGGCGAACCACACCATGACCATTCGCTACTGAATTCCAATACCTGCTGGCTAAAGTTCCTCCTTCTGACACGAGAGGAAAGACTTGCATCATGAAGTGATAGAAGAGGAAACAGGAGTCGACATAGAAGAAATATGGAGTCCAGTATTCGAATCACAATTTAAAAGAGCTTTGGAAGACTTAACATCAAATCAGGCAGAATGACTAGATGACATTCCAAACCAATTTCTAAAATCATTGACTCAAATGGCAACAAACGTTGGTGTGCAGAATTTTTGGCTCCGGCGATATACCATCTGACTTTCGGAAAAATATCATTCACGCAATTTCGAAGACTGCAATAGCTGACAAATGCAAGAATTATCGGACAATCAGATTAACAGCTCTTGCAGCCAAGTTTCCGATAATAACAATACAAAGAAGAAGAGAGCGTGTTAGGTGACGATCAGTTTGACTTTTTGGAAGGTAAAGGCACCAGAGAGGCAGTCCTGACGTTGCAGTTGATAATGGAAGGAAGACTGAGAAAAAATCAAGATACATTCATAAGATTTGTCGACCTGTAGAAAGCTTTTGATAGTATCAGGTGGTGAAAGATGTTCGAAATTTTAACTAGGATAGGGGTAAGCTATAGGAAATGACGGGTAATGTACTAGATACACAAGAACCAAGAAGGAACAATAAGAGTGGAAGACCACGAAAGAAATGCACGCATTAAAAAAGGCTGTAAGGCAGGGATATAGTCTTTCGCCTCTACTGTTCAATCTGTACATCAAAGTAAATTCGAAGCGATAGGATATCAGTGATAAGGTTCGCTGATGGCGCTGCTATTATCAGTGAAAATGAACAAGAATGCCAGGACCTGTTGAATGAAATGAGCTGTACAGAATATGGACTGGGAGTAAATCGAAGAAAGACGAAAGTAATGACAAGTAGCAGAAATGAGAACAGAGAGAAATTTACCATCAGGATTGCTGATCACGAAGTTAAAGAATTCTGCTTACAAGGCACCAAAATAACCAATGACGCACAGAGAAAGGAGGACATAAAAAGCAGATTAGCACTAGCAAAAATAGTGTTCTTGGCCATAAAAAGTCTGCTGGTAAAAAAAATGGGCCTTAATTTGAGGAAGAAATTTCTGAGAATGTACTTTTGGAGCACAGTATGGTGTGGTAGTGACGTAAGAACTGTGTGGAATCCGAACAGAAGAGAATCGAAGCATTAGAGATGTGATGCTATTGAAGAATGTGTAAAACGAGGTGGACTGATCAGGTACGTAATGTGGAGATTCTCCACAGAAAGGAATACAGGGGAAACACTGACAAGAAGAAGGGACAATATAGTAGGACGTCCGTAAGCCATCACGCAATAAGTTCATTGGTACTAGAAGGAGATAAAAATCGTAGTGGAATGCATCCAGCAAATAATTGAAGACGTAGGTAGCATGTGCTACTCTGAGATGAAGATGTTGGCACAACAGAGGAATTCGTGGTGGACCATATAAACCAATCAGAAGACTGATGACTCAAAAAAAAAAAAAATAAAAAAATAAAAAAAAATACACAATGGTTCAAATGGCTCTGAGCACTATGGGAGGTCATCAGTCCCCTATAACTTAGAACTACATAAACCTAACTAACCTAAGGACATCACACACATCCATGCCCGAGGCGGGGTTCGAAGCTGCGGCTGTAGCAGCAGCGCGGTTCCGGACTGAAGCTCATAGAACCGCTCGGCCACAGCGGCCGGCTGAGTCAAAAACCATAACATAAATATCTCACGTACAGTCGACGTTCAGTGAGTTTTCTGAACGGGATATTCTCTGCGTAATCTGTCCTTATATACAGAATATACAGACAGTGAACATCCTTAGGCCTACCGGCTTTCTGCGATTTCCCTGCAACGGTGATCCTCTGTATTTTCCGCAGTATAGCATGCTTCTTCTTAATGAAGTTTTTTGATAGGCCTTCCTTAAGTCGCCACAGTTTTAACTGCCAGTAGCGTATTTAATCTTAGCCTGCCCGTTGAAACACATAAATTTTACATTTTCTCTAATTTTTTGTTTTCCTTTGTGGCTTTCTTAATGCCATTTAACAGTGGATTAGTTTTACTGGGAGGGGCTCCGGTTTCCTTAACTCAAAGTAAAATTCTATAATCAATTAGAATCAAAATGTTTTTACTGTGAGGTTCTACTTGTAATAGAAAGCTACAACTATTGCTGTCGTTGCGGCAGAAAAACAGGAACTCTCTATGGGAGAGATCTTCAACAGCATAGCATTCTTGTGAACTGCCTGTGCTTTTACAAACGACGCTGGTGACTTTGTCTTGAAATACAACGCACAGTTATCTGTGAGGTATCCAAGGTGCTATATTTTCGCAGTGGGGTTACGTCTTTTGCGTGAGAACTCTTTGTAAAAAAAATGAAGAGGAACCTGCTTTTCAGGGCCCTAAGTTGCTTCTATAACAAACAGCAGATGATGAAATCTGTTCATTATAAGGCGCCTTCAAAGCATTAAGTTTTGTATCATTTATAAATTAGTGCTCAGGCAGTCTGTAAACAGGCTATCGATTACTAAACATGCAACAGGTTTTGGCTGGCAAGGTGAACATTCATCTATACTCGATATCTTCGAATGAACAGTGAAATGACTGAAAACGTTTTAGACAAAGACACTGTTTCTTTCTCTTCGTCGTGATCAGTCTTTGGGGCTGGCTTTATTCCAGACCCGTTTTAGCCAAAGGTGTCGAGTGCATGCCTTTTTTTCTAAGTCGACATTATGTTCAGATGACCATGTCTAAACCACAAAATACAAGAATTCTGGTATGATCATTACTTTGTAACCGCAACTTGGCGTTATATTTTATTTGCAAGGCTTTCAGTGTTATAGATGTAGCTTCGTTTACGCCAAGGCTTAACACTGGTTGTGCAGAGAGAGAGGCGTATTGTTACATGTTCACGGAAAAACGTTGCTGTTTGAATGCTCTCCCGTGGGAGTAGGGTATTTCATTCATTACCTTGCAACTATTCAAATACTGATACGGGAATTACAGATTCTACGAGGTCTTCCTTTGTTCTGATTTTCATGTTTCGTAGAACTGTACTTCACGCTGTCCTCCATAATGTAATTTTGTTTGGTCATTGCTTATGGAATTCCTAAATAATAACGAGAAATTATTCTAAAATCCTTTTATTTATTCTTATCGCACAGTCATTTATGAGATACGCAAGATTTTTTGGATTGTTCCCACGTATTCTTTAATATATTTTCACGTAAAGCAGTACTTGTTATGAGCACAAGCTATCACATGCATTTTTACTTCAATGGAATTGTTATTGAAAAACGAGGTGCCATCAACGAAAGTGGAGAAGCCCATTAACGATTTTGCAAAAAGGAAAGCAAAGGAGCCGGCCGCTGTGGCCGAGCAGGTGTAGGCGCTTCAGTCCGGAACCGCGCTGCGGCTACGGTGGCAGGTTCGAATCTTGCCTCGGGTATGGATGTATCTGATGTCCTTAGGTTAGTTAGGTTTAAGTAGTTCTAAGTCTAGGGGACTGATGATTTCAGATGTTAAGTCCCACAGTGCTTAGAGCCATTTGATTTGAAAGCAAAGGATTGTGGAAACATACCATCAAAGACTCTAAAGACCGTGGGAAATAGCGCATGTGCAGGTTTGTCTCATCAGTAGAATATATGATAAAAGGATTTGGCCTAAATATCTAGTTAAAGCTATTTTAGTCCCCACCAAAGAAATAAGATGGCGAAGAATGCTTAAAAATAAAATATTATCAATTCCATATACTACATTAAAAAGGATGGGTGTAATCTCTTACTCAATATATTTGAAATAAAACTCGAACAAAACATGGGGTGAATCTGATTCAGGAAACTAAGAGGAACTCAAGATACTATTGGATGTCTGGTGATGAAACTAATGCAAGTTAACAGATATGTGTACAAGTTTTTGTTGGTTGTGAAAAAGCTTTAGAGACAGTGGACTGAGCTATCCACCTGAAGATCTTGTGATGGTACTGGTGTAAACTGAAAGCGCCGAAGAATTGCAAAGAACTCTACACAAGACAAATAGGTAGTGAGGCATGACCGTGGCGAAACAGATGGGAGATTTATTGCTAAAATTGTCAGACGGACGTGTTGATTGATCCCTACGCTGCTAGATGTTTATACTGAGAAAGTGACAAGGGACTATAAAAAGAAGAGCATAACGATGTGCAAGGAAATGACAAAGTCAGTGAAGTATTTAGATTACGAATCACTGGAATAACTATAACTTATCATGGAGAGAATCTTAAAAGTGGGAAAAAGAGTTTGTAATAAGAATAATTTTAGGAACGAGCTAAGTGATAAAAGTTTGTAATGACGAAAGTTTGGTTATAAATAATACAAATCAGGATAAATGAAAACTGTTTAGTATTTAGGAGGTTTAGTGGCGTAAAATGGAAGCTATACACACCAAATAAGAAGCAGAATGTCTATGAGGAACTCTCGGAAAGCTGAAAGTTTTGTTGACGTAAAAAGAAATTGCAGTAGAATTAAGAAAAAGATTCGGAAAACATTTGTGTGTACTACCCTATGACAGTGAATCGTGGAACTCAGAACGAAAGAGAAAAGGTACTTGGATAAGTTTTAAATGTGCTTGTGGAGAAGCGTGCTATAAGTGAAACAGATTGGCAGAATGGCGATTGAGAAAGTAGATCTGAGAAAAGCAAAGCAAACAAAACCAGTGGAAATGGTATCAGGAAGACATCTGAGCTGGAACATACATTGTGAAGACACTGCCTACAGCGAAAAGTCACTGAAGAGAGATTACAAAGAACAGAGAGAAAGGAAGAATCAGGCATAGAATGCAGGTGACATTAAAAAATGGTCGAAGATGGCAGTGGATTAAGGAAGAATCATAGAATAGAAGGAAGTGGAAAGAATCTAGGCGATGCGTGTCGTGACACAGATAGCGCAAAGATCAGAAATTGGGAATAAATACTTGACATACATTAATACATTCTAAAAAAAAAAAAAAGAATGGATATTGTCTTTAAAGGAGTCTGAAAGGTTTAGAAACCACACTTTATGCAATATTGTGAATTCATTATTATGTACACTCCTGGAAATGGAAAAAAGAACACATTGACACCGGTGTGTCAGACCCACCATACTTGCACCGGACACTGCGAGAGGGCTGTACAAGCAATGATCACACGCACGGCACAGCGGACACACCAGGAACCGCGGTGTTGGCCGTCGAATGGCGCTAGCTGCGCAGCATTTGTGCACCGCCGCCGTCAGTGTCAGCCAGTTTGCCGTGGCATACGGAGCTCCATCGCAGTCTTTAACACTGGTAGCATGCCGCGACAGCGTGGACGTGAACCGTATGTGCAGTTGACGGACTTTGAGCGAGGGCGTATAGTGGGCATGCGGGAGGCCGGGTGGACGTACCGCCGAATTGCTCAACACGTGGGGCGTGAGGTCTCCACAGTACATCGATGTTGTCGCCAGTGGTCGGCGGAAGGTGCACGTGCCCGTCGACCTGGGACCGGACCGCAGCGACGCACGGATGCACGCCAAGACCGTAGGATCCTACGCAGTGCCGTAGGGGACCGCACCGCCACTTCCCAGCAAATTAGGGACACTGTTGCTCCTGGGGTATCGGCGAGGACCATACGCAACCGTCTCCATGAAGCTGGGCTACGGTCCCGCACACCGTTAGGCCGTCTTCCGCTCACGCCCCAACATCGTGCAGCCCGCCTCCAGTGGTGTCGCGACAGGCGTGAATGGAGGGACGAATGGAGACGTGTCGTCGTCACCGATGAGAGTCGCTTCTGCCTTGGTGCCAATGATGGTCGTATGCGTGTTTGGCGCCGTGCAGGTGAGCGCCACAATCAGGACTGCATACGACCGAGGCACACAGGGCCAACACCCGGCATCATGGTGTGGGGAGCGATCTCCTACACTGGCCGTAAACCACTGGTGATCGTCGAGGGGACACTGAATAGTGCACGGTACATCCAAACCGTCATCGAACCCATCGTTCTACCATTCCTAGACCGGCAAGGGAACTTGCTGTTCCAACAGGACAATGCACGTCCGCATGTATCCCGTGCCAGCCAACGTGCTCTAGAAGGTGTAAGTCAACTACCCTGGCCAGCAAGATCTCCGGATCTGTCCCGCATTGAGCATGTTTGGGACTGGATGAAGCGTCGTCTCACGCGGTCTGCACGTCCAGCACGAACACTGGTCAAACTGAGGCGCCAGGTGGAAATGGCATGGCAAGCCGTTCCACAGGACTACATCCAGCATCTCTACGATCGTCTCCATGGGAGAATAGCAGCCTGCATTGCTACGAAAGGTGGATATACACTGTACTAGTGCCGACATTGTGCATGCTCTGTTGCCTGTGTCTATGTGCTTGTGGTTCTGTCAGTGTGATCATGTGATGTATCTGACCCCAGGAATGTGTCAATAAAGTTTCCCCTTCCTGGAACAATGAATTCACGGTGTTCTTATTTCAATTTACAGGAGTGTATTTCATGACTGCTTACAGAAGAAAAGGAAAGAAAATTGAGGGTGTGTTAGTTGAAAAGCATTTTCACTTTCGGAAAGATAAGAAAACTGGCGAGACAGTTGTGACATTGCAATTGATAGTGCGAGTTAGCCTTAAGAAACATCTTTGACTGTGTATGTCGACATAGAGAAAACGTTCGGCAATGTAAAATGGTGCAAGACATTTGAAATTCGAAGGAGAGTAAACTGTAGGAAAAGACGGATGGCACGCGCAGTATTTGCAAGAACCTAGTGGGACAATAAGAATAGATGAGCAAGAACGAAATTTTCGGACAAAAACTGTGTAGGACTGGGATGTAGTCTTTCACCACTACTGTTCAACCTATGTCTCGAAGAAGCAGTCACGAAAATAAAAGAAAGTCTCAAGAATGGGATTCAATTTTTGGTGCGATAAGTCATCATTCACCGTCACTGATGAATTTGGTATCGTCAGAGAAATTGAAGAAGAATTACAGGACCGGTTGAATGGAATGAAGAGTCTAATGAGCGCAGAACGTGGAGTGACAGTAAACCGAAAAAAGACGAAAGCAATGAACAGTAGCGGAAATGGGGTTAGCGATAAATTTAACATAAAAAATAATAAAGAAGTAGGGAAAGTGAAGGCATTCTGCTACATACTCGTACATGACGATCAAAGCAAAGAGGATGTGAAAAGTATATTATCATAGGGGAAGATGGCATACGTGGCCAAGAGTAGTCTGCCAGTATCAAATCTGAGGAAGAAATATGTGAGTTTGTACGTTAGATGCGCAGCACTGCTTTGTAATGAATCATGGTCTGTGGGAAAACTTGAAAAGAAGAGAATCGAGGCGTTTGAAATGTGATACTGTTGAATGGCATTAAAATTATTTGGACTGATAAGAGAAGGATTCAACAAGATGATCGTAGAATAGACTAAGAAACGAACGCATGGAAAACGTTGACAAGAAAAAAAGGGCAGGGCGGTAGAGGACATGTTAAGGCGTCAGAGAATTACTTCCATAGTGCTACAGGGAACTGTACAGAGTAAAACTGTGGAGGAGTGTAGAAACTGGCATACATCCAACAAATTACTGAGGACATAGGGAAGAATTACTGCTCTGAGATGAAGGGAGTTCGAAGACTGATGACCGAAGCTATATTCCTTTTCTACGTGAACTTAAGCTTGGTTTTCGGCCATCTCATTACACACTTGATAATTATCTATGAAACTAAACAAGTGTTTTCTTACTAATATTCATGATTGCAGGGCATTCTTCTCGACGGATGTTTGCAGTCTGGTATCAAGTAAAAATCTGGATAGTAGTAATTACGACGAAAAGTGCTGTATCGTTATCCCTGTATATACAGGGCTATTACAAATGATTGAAGCGATTTCATAATTTCACTGTAGCTCCATTCATTGACATATGGTCACGACACACTACAGATACGTAGAAAAACTCATAAAGTTTTGTTCGGCTGAAGCCGCACTTCAGGTTTCTGCCGCCAGAGCGCTCGAGAGCGCAGTGAGACAAAATGGCGACAGGAGCCGAGAAAGCGTATGTCGTGCTTGAAATGCACTCACATCAGTCAGTCATAACAGTGCAACGACACTTCAGGACGAAGTTCAACAAAGATCCACCAACTGCTAACTCCATTCGGCGATGGTATGCGCAGTTTAAAGCTTCTGGATGCCTCTGTAAGGGGAAATCAACGGGTCGGCCTGCAGTGAGCGAAAGAAACGGTTGAACGCGTGCGGGCAAGTTTCACGCGTAGCCCGCGGAAGTCGACGAATAAAGCAAGCAGGGAGCTAAATGTACCACAGCCGACGGTTTGGAAAATCTTACGGAAAAGGCTAAAGCAGAAGCCTTACCGTTTACAATTGCTACAAGCCCTGACACCCGATGACAAAGTCAAACGCTTTGAATTTTCGGCGCGGTTGCAACAGCTCATGGAAGAGGATGCGTTCAGTGCGAAACTTGTTTTCAGTGATGAAGCAACATTTTTTCTTAATGGTGAAGTCAACAGACACAATGTGCGAATCTGGGCGGTAGGGAATCCTCAGGCATTCGTGCATCAAATTCGCAATTCACCAAAAGTTAACGTGTTTTGTGCAATCTCACGGTTTAAAGTTTACGGCCCCTTTTCCTTCTGCGCAAAAAACGTTACAGGACACGTGTATCTGGACATGCTGGAAAATTGGCTCATGCCTCAACTGGAGACCGACAGCGCCGACTTCATCTTTCAACAGGATGGTGCTCCACCGCACTTCCATCATGATGTTCGGCATTTCTTAAACAGGTGATTGGAAAACCGATGGATCGGTCGTGGTGGAGATCATGATCATCAATTCATGTCATGGCCTCCACGCTCTCCCGACTTAACCCCATGCGATTTCTTTCTGTGGGGTTATGTGAAAGAGTCAGTGTTTAAACCTTCTCTACCAAGAAACGTGCCAGAACTGCGAGCTCGCATCAACGATGCTTTCGAACTCATTGATGGGGACATGCTGCGCCGAGTGTGGGAGGAACTTGATTATCGGCTTGATGTCTGCCGAATCACTAAAGGGGCACATATTGAACATTTGTGAATGCCTAAAAAAACTTCTTGAGTTTTTGTGTGTATATGCAAAGCATTGTGAAAATATCTCAAATAATAAAGTTATTGTAGAGCTGTGAAATCGCTTCAGTCATTTGTAATAACCCTGTACTATGGACTATTAATCAGGCTAATCACAGTATAAGGACACGTTATCAGTTTTTAGGTTTCGCGTCAAATGCGAAGTATCGCCTAACGTGGTCAGGTGAAGATGCAAGAATACCTGCAGAAAAATTGTCGTCTATTCAAACACACTCAGACGCCATTACAGCTGCGGTGGATGGCTATCGATCTGACAGGTAATTCCTCTGCACTCTTGTGAATATAGCCTGTCGGGCACGTCAATATCCAAGCAAACACGTCCACCTTCCAGTGGCTGGCTGACACGCAGATTACGTGCAACTTTTCATACTCAAGTGCATATTACTTACTAGCGCTGGCCACGTTGTATTCAGTGTCCTGCGCTCAATATTCTCCGTGCAGCAAATAACGTCACCGGCTACCGCACCTCTCCGAACGAACCTTCACTACAGGACAAACGTATTTGAAAACACTGAGTGATGGCTGTTCACGAAGAAATAACCGGTTTTCGGTTATATCGCTTTCTCTCCATGCCAGTTTATCGTGACTGTTAAAATCGTTCAGAATAACCGGTTCCTGAAATAACCGTTTGTAATTTTTTTATTTCTATTATTTCCTGTAGAAATGAAACAAAAATTTAAAAAATTTGACTCCCTCTGTTTCAAGATACATAGAATCAAAATATTAAATTAAATATGCAAATAAAAGAAGAACTTAGTCAGTCCACGGTTCACTGCTTTTCTGGAAAAGTGATAAGTGGCTAAATATTGCAAAAAAAAAAAGAAAAATCACCAGTATTCTACTACTGATTGTATTGGTTGAAAACAGTCTTGGTTGCAATTTTAGTTTCTTCTTATTTCTCAACTACGTATATCGCCTTATTTAGGCATCTTCAGATTGTTCTACATAGAAAATAGAGAACAAATACATTTAAGAATTGCGATCGCGTTGTGCAGACTTGGATAACCTAAAAGCATATGTCCGCAGCTCGTGGTCGTGCAGTAGCGTTCTCGCTTCCCACGCCCAGGTTCGATTCCCGGCGGGGTTAGGGATTTTCTCTGCCTCGTGATGACTGGGTGTTGTGTGATGTCCTTAGGTTAGTTAGGTTTAAGTAATTCTAAGTTCTAGGGGACTGATAACCATAGATGTTAAGTTCCATAGCGCTCAGAGCCATTTGAACCTAAAATACTGAAAAGGAAAATACCTTAATTTGGTATTTCTTAGAACGACCCTTTTAAAAGGAAGATGCCTAAATAAGGTGAAACGCGTAGTTGAAAAAAACTAAAATAAAAAACTAAAATTGCAACCAAGGCTGTTTTTAACCAACACTGTTAAGCACTGGTTTGCTGTATGCCACATATGGATTGGAAGAATTTCTATTCTACTACTGATTCTAACTTTTTGAAACTCTGCTCAAAAATAATTTTGCCATCGGGGTTCATACCACTATTGGGTATTACGAATAAACAGTGCTAAATGGTGGAAACTGATGTTGATTAACCCGGTTTTTGGTGTTAGTTTGTCCGTTTTCAAGGGTTGTGAGTAGATAAAGGCATATTACGTAAACACAGGCAGCAACTGACCTACTCTATTTTTATCATACACTACGAATGAAGTGGTGTTAAGTTTTTAATTTACTTCCATTTCTATAGTTTCCTTCCTTTTTTATCACTTCATGGAAATGGCAGATAGCAAATAAAGTACAGAACTTTATTACTACGTCACTTCGTAAAAGTACTTTCAGACTGGGCTTGGTGCCATTCTGCAATACAACGGATGTCTGGCGATGACACGAGAAAGTGCGGGGCAGACCAGATGGAAAGAAGTCTTGCGCACTGCCCGTACACCACGTACCTTAAGCCACGACACACGGCCACGAGGACATTATTGTCTGAGTAAAGCTGTACCAATTTTTATGCCATGTGCTTGCTGCTTATTTCCGTTGGCATTGTTATTAAAATAGTACTGATCGCTTTGCCCAGTTTCTAAAATAACGTAAAATTTCAAATCAATTGAAATTATACGAATAACTTTTACTCCTTTTTAAAAAAAATGGTGTAACTAAAAGGAAAAAAATTAGCACTGCTGCCATGGCTCACTCTTATTTCGATTTTACACTCGGAAATTAGCAAAAAGTAAAAAGAAAGCACCTGTTGTAACAGGGACCAAACAAATGTCTAAAACACCGATATCTGTGTAAGCGGCTCATTGCCAGAGGTAATTTTATGTTGTACATGTGAACCACTGAAACTCCTAGTTTTCATATTGTACCATGTGTTGTCACTTTGTGGTTGTTCAATGAGTCGTACCTTACTGACCTAAAAAACAGAGCAAATTGTCAGTCCCCAAATACCTGATACCTTGGTTGTAATAGTCGTAAACACGTTAAGAGTATTAGGAGCTACTTCATCTTATAACACCAATGTTTACGTTTTGACGAGAAAACTGCACACTGCACCTGCTTTCAGAAAAAGATGTTTCAAAGTACTGCACTGAAAAGGTGTTTGAATGTTGTGCAGGTGTGGTTAAATTTAACGGAGCTAAACGTCTAACTGTTGTTGTTTATAGATCCCCAGACTCCCATTTCACAACATTTTTGCTAAAGCTAGAGGAGGTTCTTGGTTCACTTTATAGGAAATACAAAACGTTAGTTGTATGTGGTGACTTCAATATTAACTGTATAAGTGATTGTGCGAGGAAGAGGATGCTGGTAGACCTCTTTAATTCATATAATCTTATGCAAACCGTGTTCTTTCCAACGAGAGTGCAAGGGAACAGTAGAACAACCATAGACAACATTTTTGTTCATTCGTCATTACTAGAAGGGCATTCTGTTAGCAAAAAGGTGAATGGCCTTTCAGATCATGATGCACAAATTTTAACTTTAAAATATTTTTGTGCTGCAACACGTGTTAAGTATAGTCATCAGCTCTTCAAGAAAGCTGATCCAGTTGCTGTAGAGACCTTTGTAAACCTTATAAAGAAACAAGAGTGACAAGATGTTTACAGCGCTGATACAGTAGACGATAAATATAATGCTTTTCTCAAGACTTTTCTCATGCTCTTTGAAAGTTGCTTTCCGTTAGAACGTTTAAAACAGGGTACTAGCACAAACAGGCAGCCTGGGTGGCTCACTAGAGGGATAAGAATATCTTGTAGAACAAAGTGGCAATTATATCAAAACGTTAGAAACAGTCAAAATCTAAATGCAGCAGCCCATTACAAACAGTATTGTAAGGTGCTTAAAATGTTATTAGGAAGGCAAAAAGTATGTGGTATGCAGATAGAATAGCTAAGTCTCAGGATAAAATTAAAACCATATGGTCAGTCGTTAAGGAAGTTGCTGGTCTGCAGAGACAGGTCGAGGATATAGAATCAGTGCGTAGTGGGAATGTCCGTGTTACTGATAAGTCGCATATATGTACAGTATTTAATAATCACTTTCTGAATATAGCAGGTGAACTAAATAGAAACCTAGTCCCAACAGGGAATCATATAGCGCTCTTAGCAAAAAGAGACTGTTACCTGAAATGCTCCCCATGATACTGACAAGAGGGAGATTGAGCTAATAATTAAATCACTAAAGACAAAGAACTCTCATGGATATGACGGGGTATCTAGCAGAATACTGAAGTATTGTTCTATGTATGTTAGCCCAGTTCTCAGCCATATCTGTAACTTTTCCTTTAGGAGTGGTCGGTTTCCTGACCGATTAAAGTACTCGGTAGTGAAGCCACTTTATAAAAAGGGAGACATTGATAATGTTGACAATTTTCGACCTATTTCTATGCCATCGGTGTTTGCTAAAGTTATCGAGAAGGGTGTATATACAAGGTTACTGGAGCATTTAAATTCACATAATTTGCTGTCAAATGTTCAGTTTGGTTTTAGAAATGGTTTAACAACTGAAAATGATATATTCTCTTTTCTCTGTGAGGTTTTTGACGGATTAAATAAAAGGTTGCGAACGCTAGGTGATTTCTTTGATTTAACGAAGGCTTTTGACTGTGTTGACCACAAAATATTACTGCAGAAGTTGGACCATTATGGAGTGAGGGGAGTAGCTTACAATTGGTTCGCCTCTTACTTTAAGAACAGAAAGCAGAGGGTAATTCTCCGTAATATTGAGAGTGGTAGTGATGTTCAGTCCCAATGGGGCACTGTTAAGTGGGGCATTCCCCAAGGGTCGGTGCTGGGGCCACTGCTGTTTCTTATTTATATAAATGATATGCCTTCTAGTATTACAGGTGATTCAAAAATATTTCTGACACCAGCTTGATAGTGAAGGATCTTGTGTGTAATATTGAAACAGTAACAAATAATGTAGTTCATGAAACAAGTTCGTGGCTTGTGCGAATTAATTTGATGCTAAGTCACAGTAAGACTCAGTTTTTACAGTTTATAACTCACAATTCAACAAGAACCGATATTTTGATCAGACAGAATAGGCATATTATAAGCGAGACGGAACAGTTCAAGTTCCTAGGCGTTCGGATAGATAGTAAGCTGTTGTGGAAAGCCCATGTCCAGGATCTTGTTCAGAAGCTAAATGCTGCTTTATTTACCATTAGAACAGTATCTGAAATAAGTGACACTTCAACACGAAAAGTAGTCTACTTCGCATATTTTCATACGCTTATGTCGTATGGTATTATTTTTTGGGGTAATTCTTCTGATTCAAAAAGGGTATTTTTGGCTCAAAAACGGGCTGTTCGAGCTATATGTGGAGTAAGTTCGAGAACCTCATGTCGACCCCTATTCAAAAATCTGGGAATACTGACATGGCCCCCACAGTATATATTTTCTTTAATGTCGTTTGTTGTTAGCAATATTAGCCTATTCCCAAGAGTTAGCAGCTTTCACTCAGTTAATACTAGGCAGAAATCAAATCTGCATGTAGTATGCACTTCCTTGACTCTTGTGCAGAAAGGAGTGCAGTATTCTGTTGCATCCATTTTCAATAAGCTACCACAAGAACTCAAAAATCTTAGCAGTAGCCCAAACACTTTTAAGTCCAAACTGAAGAGTTTCCTCATGGCTCACTCCTTCTATTCTGTCGAGGAGCTCCTGGAAGAGCTAAAAAATTAAGCAGATTCCAGTGTTACATTGTTGATTTTCTTCATTTAAACTTACGCCTTGTCACCTGAATATGTTTTTTTATATTTCATTTTATCTGTTTCTAATATCGTGTTATAATTTCATGTATTGACTCGTTCCATGGCCATGGAGACTTCTCCTTAATTTGGTTCTACGGAACAATAAATAAATAAGTAAATAAATAAAAAGTAGACGAAGAAAAACTAAATTTACTTGAAGTATTAGTTGCAGGACACTAGAGAAGATTGTGCCTTCTAACAAGAAGCCCACTAACAAGATTGTGTTTGCCGAGCTCTGGATTCTTACAGAATACCTGCTTTCAGAAAAAAGTGTTGCATTACTTGCTGAACACCCCTCTTAGATAGTTAAATGAGATTGATAAATATATAATTTCTGGAACTAAAAGAACATTCTTCAAAACATTGTGAACAAAAGTATATACACTCCTAGTTTCAGCTAAATCAGTTCAACGAATACTGCTTAAAAGAAGCAAGCGCGCTTGAGTATCTACTGACAAACCTCTTTTGAAGTATGTTTTGAATAAAAGAAAAGCATTCGTGGTACAAGCAACCGTAAACCGCAGTTAACATTTACAGATACGTGCAGTGCGAGCCAACAAGTCTAAATTTCCATCGTACTATCTCGCGGGACATTTCTACATACGGAGAACATTGTGGGGAGAGTGGGATTTAGATTTTCGTTTTTCAGTGGTATATGGTCGAGGTTGTGTCGTAGTTGCAGCGAACCGTGTCGTTTTTTTCGGTAGGTCCCCTGATGTTACAGATAATAGCTAAGCTGTATGAAATTCTTTTCGGTGATGACGTTTCCGTTAGTGGTATTGGCACTATTTCCAGCAGGGGTTACACCTATCAACATTATAAAGTCCTCATTCACACAACTTGAGCTATTTGAACTATCCCCTTTTGTTGTTATGGTTAAATCACTGGCTCAACAGTTACTGTGGAGGCCCATAAAGAGTTCTGTCTATTGACAGAATTAATAACGTCTGGCAAGACACTATGAGGAAACACAGATAAATACAAATACATAGACAGCGAAACTCGTACAACCCTCTGAAGCCAGTAGTCATGATGTCGGTCGTTTAAATCTAAAGACAAGTTTTCATTTTTTGTGATAAGCATTTTATTTAGTTACTTTTAATACTGAAATATGATTTTAGCACTAATGAATTTAAGCAAAATAACCAGTTCTTTTACATGCACTCACACTTTTACACAACTTAAGCTATTCACCTATGCTACTCACGTGGAGTATTTCTGAAACGAAACTTACTACTTATGAAATTCTGTAACCCACGGAAGTTAATGAACGCTATTGAAGTAGTTAATATTCTGCAGCAGAACAATATAGGACATTCGGATGTATTGCATCACTAAGAAGAGGATTCTGTGTAGGTAAAAGGACTCTGGAACGAATCAATGTTGACAACGCAGTGTTGAACATAAACTGATTTTTATTCGCATCTGAAGCAACTTAGCGCTCTATGAAAAATACACTGAAGAGCCAAAGAAACTAATATTGGCACGCGTATTCAAATACAGAGATACGTAAACAAGCAGAATAACGATCTGCAGTCGGCAACGCCTATACAGGGTGTTACAAAAAGGTAGGGCCAAACTTTCAGCAAACATTCCTCACCCACATAGAAAGAAAATGTTTTATGTGAACATGTGTCCGGAAACGCTTACATTCCATGTTAGAGCTTCATTTTATTACTTCTCTTCAAATCACATTAATCATGGAATGGAAACACACAACAACAGAACGTACCAGCGTGACTTCAAACACTTTGTTACAGGAAATGTTCAAAACGTCCTCCGTTAGCGAGGATACATGCATGCACCCTCCGTCGCATGGAATCCCTGATGCGCTGATGCAGCCCTGGAGAATGGCGTATTGTATCACAGCCGTCCACAATACGAGCACGAAGAATCTCTACATTTGGTACCGGGGTTGCGTAGACAAGAGCTTTCAAATGCCCCCATAAATGAAAGTCAAGAGGTTTGAGGTCAGGCGATCGTGGAGGCCATGGAATTGGTCCGCCTCTACCAATCTATCGGTCACCGAATCTGTTGTTGAGAAGCGTACGAACACTTCGACTGAAATGTGCAGGAGCTCCATCGTGCATGAACCACATGTGTCGTACTTGTAAACGCACATGTTCTAGCAGCACAGGTAGAGTATCCCGTATGAAATCATGGTAACGTGCTCCATTGAGCGTAGGTGGAAGAACATATTGACGAAACTAAAATGAGCTCTAACATGGAAATTAAGCGTTTCTGGACACATGTCCACATAACATCTTTTCTTTATTTGTGTGTGAGGAATGTTTCCTGAAAGTTTGGCCGTACTTTTTTGTAACACCCTGTATAAGACAACAAGTGTCTGGCTCAGTTGTTAGATCGGTTACTGTTGCTACAATGACAGATTATCATTTTGTTATAGTTGGCGCACGAACTATGGTACACAGCACCTCCACTGTAGCGACGAAGTGAGGATTTTATTTCTGCTTGCTCCCGGAGGCCCAACACGATATTAGGCAGGTGTATCAGTTTCCTTGGCTCTTCAGTGAAGGTACAAGACTAAACATTTACTTGAGCTGAAGCTTGTGGCGATCTTCTGTAGCTAAACTAAAGACTGTACTCGTAATCGTGATTGTTGAAGTATAAATGCTCTGAAAATTGTCTTCTTGGCCCTAGATTTTTGTGATTTAGAGCCGACCAATGAATGTTATGAATTTTTATCCAGTAAAGTTCCACATCTGAGGCATTATTACAAAATCTTGGTGCTTTCCTCGCCTCCTTCAGCTCATGACATTTGAAGAGTTTGCCTGGTAGCCATCGACTCCCTGAGTCACAAAGACTCCTTGTCGTCCTACTGCCAAATCCAACTTTTCATTCCCGCCTACCGTTTCTCGTAGCTGACCGACTTCCCTCCAGTTTTTCGTTAGTAGTAACCTATGTGCGGTATGCATCAGCAAATACTATTTTGACACATAAGCATTTTAATAGAACATAGTTTTGAAAAATACTTGCACAGATTACCTCTTATCAGGTAACTACACAAAAAATAAGAACAATTAATTACAAAGAAGTTGAATGAAAGAACACAGTGACACAGATATCACATTAAACATAAGAAAACGCAGAAAGTACACGAAAGATGTACAGTTGATATCGATAATCGGTGTTGCAAAACACACGCTCTTAACCTAGATGAGGTACGTAACCCTACCTTCCATGACAACTTTGGAATTGATGTTTATTGACGAGTCGTAACTCTTAATCCAGTCCCTGTTGGTTATGATTTTTTTACAACAACCGTTTATAAACTTTTTCGTTTCACATACACGTTGAGAGGCCTTAGGGAACATTTTGTCCAGCTCTTACAAGAATGAAGTAATGGATTATTCAAGTGATATATGAGTAAAATCCAATCACCAGATTCGCACAATAAGGAAAGTTAGAAAACCAGCGACCGTACCACAGACTGATTACGTGCACAGTAAATGAGTTGGAGAATTTAATTTGCTAATTTCTCCTATAAAATAAATTTTGTTTGGGATTCGGGACCCATTGTTTTGTTACTGAAGTCCAGAACCATCGAATGATAAGATCAGAATAATTTTCACACGTGCCAAGCATATTATTAAAAATGCCCCAACATGGCGCCGAACTTCGAAGGAAAAGGAGCTATTCATTTCCAATTTTCTTCGTTATTTTGCTGGTTCGGGGGAACACCACTTTCCTCGCCGTAGTTGAGTGTCAGCACGTCAGAGTGAACAACCTGAGAGCCCGGAAGTCGCCCTCATCCCGTCGTGTTAAAAGCGTAGGAGAGGTCAGCGCTGTAATGGTGTCTGTGACACACTGCCTAGGCAATAAAACCAATGCAGACACACGCTCCAGAGAATTCCATCGAAGGCTCTCTTAAATGCCCTTTGGTTTTGGATCGTTCACCACAAGTGGCGCAGAAGTCTGCTCCCATCTTATTTAACAACGTGGTCTGGCCTCCATCTTCTAGGACTCCGATGCATAGGATAGTCGCGAGAGCATGCACACGGATTCTGCGAAAATACATGTGCACGCAGTCTTCTCTTATAGCTGAGTGCCACCACAGCCCAACGTCACACACACCTCTCTTCACATTCGACGATCGAACAATAATTCCCCACTGTACCCAGTATTGCTTCTTCTGTTTATTACCTATTCGAACTCCATATGTGCTTGACGAACTTTTATTCATGTTTTGTATTCTTCTTTTATAAATTCGTAATCCGATGGAGGTCAGGTGATTGCTACAAAAGCTGCAGCACAGTGGACTGGTTCAGTCGGAATCCATAAGGGCTGTCTTGCATTTCATTTTTGTTTATGGTTCATTATATATTAAAAGTGATTGGCGTTTTGCGTCTCTGTTACTCTTTTGTGGCCTTCCGCCTCACCCTAATTTCGCAACACTTTCCAGTTGAAAATCCGTCATAGCTTCCGTTCTCCGCTGTTGCTTATGTGGAGATAGTAGGAAAAGCTACTTTACCGACTTAGGAAAGTAGCTGCAATGTTCATCATTAGTAATGTTCCACCTACCAAACTCGCCTTTGAGTTGGCAGCTCAGACATTTATAAACTGCCCAGATACACGGCGTAACTGGTATAAGAGCAGATAAATGTATTAGTGACTGTGGACGATGTACTGAACAACATGTACTTACACAATCTACAGACTAATAATTGTAGATATTGCAACTCGCGTGTTTTTTTATATTGTGTAGTGTCTCTGTGTGTACGTGGTGGGAGCAAGCCATTAACGCTTACTATGAGGTGACAAAACTGACTGTATACTTCCTAATATCGTGTCAGACGTTCTATTGCCAGGTGTGGTTCAGCAACTCGACGTGGCATGGCTCCACTGCGCAACGCTGCCTCCATAGACGTGCCTAATAGCGAAAGTGTTCCTGGAGCAGGATTTTGTGCGCGAACTGACTTCTCAGTTATGTCCCATACGTGTTCGGAGGGATTAATATCGGGCGATCTGACTGGCCAAATCATTCGCTCTAATTGTCCGGAATGCTCTTCAAACCAATCGCGAACCGTTGCGAACCAATGACATGGCGCATTGTCATCCCCGTAAACATTCCATCGTTGTTTTGGAACATGACCTCCATGAATGGCTCCAAGTGGTCGTCAACTAGCCAAACGTAACTATTTTCAGTCAAAGTCAACTATTTTCAGTCAGCTTGCACAGTGCCTTGTTGACAACTTAAGCCCATGGCGAGGGTCTGCGCCACAATCGAACACTACCATCACTGTTGATGAAGGTTTTGTCGGGTCTCCAGCCGGGTGGTTGCGTTGATATCTCGCGACGTTTCGGGAAGTGTCATACTACCCATTTTCTGGCGAAGTGTCGAGATTTGCGGAGAGCGGGCTATTTATATGCGCCTTCACCCTCCTCCACTAGACCTCGGGAGCATATAAATAGCCCGATCTCCGCGAATGTCGACACTTCGCCAGAAAGTCGGAGACCCGAGAAACTTTCAACAAAAGTTTACGCCGGGTGAGTCTACAGTAACATATAGTATCATCACTTCTTACCAAGTGACATCGAGACTCATTTGACAAGGCCACTGTTTCCAGTCATCAAAGGTCCAACCGACATGGCCACGAGACCAGGAAAGGCGCTTTTGGCAATGCCGCGCTGTTAGCAAAGGCAATCAAGATGATAGCTCATTAACGCCAGATTTCCCCGCACTGTCCTAATGGATACGTTCGCCGAACGTCCAAAACTGATTTCTGCGGTTTTTTTTACGCCGTGTTTCTTGTCTGTTAGCACTGACGATTATACGCGAACGCCGCTGCTCTCGGTCGTTAAGGCCGTCGGCCACTGCGTTGTCCATGATGAGAGATAATACTTAAGATTTGGCATTCTCGACGCACTCTTGACACTGTGGATCACGGAATACAGATTTCCCAAATGATTTCTGAAATGAAATGTCCCATTTGTCTAGCTCCAACTACCACTCGGCGTTCATAATCTGTTACTTCCCACCGTTCCGCCAAGATCACTTCGAAAATCTTTTCACATAAATCACATGAGTACAAATGACAGCTCCGCCAATGCGCTCTCCTTTTATACACTCCTGGAAATTGAAATAAGAACACCCAGAACTCATTGTCCCAGGAAGGGGAAACTTTATTGACACATTCCTGGGGTCAGATACATCACATGATCACACTGAAAGAACCACAGGCACATAGACACAGGCAACAGAGCATGTACAATGTCGGCACTAGTACAGTGTATATCCACCTTTCGCAGCAATGCAGGCTGCTATTCTCCCATGGAGACGATCGTAGAGATGCTGGATGTAGTCCTGTGGAACGGCTTGCCATGCCATTTCCACCTGGCGCCTCAGTTGGACCAGCGTTCGTGCTGGACGTGCAGACCGCGTGAGACGACGCTTCATCCAGTCCCAAACATGCTCAATGGGGGACAGATCCGGAGATGTTGCTGGCCAGGGTAGTTGACTTACACCTTCTAGAGCACGTTGGGTGGCACGGGATACATGAGGACGTGCATTGTCCTGTTGGAACAGCAAGTTCCCTTGCCGGTCTAGGAATGGTAGAACGATGGGTTCGATGACGGTTTGGATGTACCGTGCACTATTCAGTGTCCCCTCGACGATCACCAGTGGTGTACGGCCAGTGTAGGAGATCGCTCCCCACACCATGATGCCGGGTGTTGGCCCTGTGTGCCTCGGTCGTATGCAGTCCTGATTGTGGCGCTCACCTGCACGACGCCAAACACGCATACGACCATCATTGGCACCAAGGCAGAAGCGACTCTCATCGCTGAAGACGACACGTCTCCATTCGTCCCTCCATTCACGCCTGTCGCGACACCACTGGAGGCGGGCTGCACGGTGCTGGGGCGTGAGCGGAAGACGGCCTAACGGTGTGCAGGACCGTAGCCCAGCTTCATGGAGACGGTTGCGAATGGTCCTCGCCGATACCCCAGGAGCAACAGTGTCCCTAATTTGCTGGGAAGTGGCGGTGCGGTCCCCTACGGCACTGCGTAGGATCCTACGGTCTTGGCGTGCATCCGTGCGTCGCTGCGGTCCGGTCCCAGGTCGACGGGCACGTGCACCTTCCGCCGACCACTGGCGACAACATCGATGTACTGTGGAGACCTCACGCCCCACATGTTGAGCAATTCGGCGGTACGTCCACCCGGCCTCCCGCATGCCCACTATACGCCCTCGCTCAAAGTCCGTCAACTGCACATACGGTTCACGTCCACGCTGTCGCGGCATGCTACCGGTGTTAAAGACTGCGATGGAGCTCCGTATGCCACGGCAAACTGGCTGACACTGACGGCGGCGGTGCACAAATGCTGCGCAGCTAGCGCCATTCGACGGCCAACACCGCGGTTCCTGGTGTGTCCGCTGTGCCGTGCGTGTGATCATTGCTTATACAGCCCTCTCGCAGTGTCCGGAGCAAGTATGGTGGGTTTGACACACCGGTGTCAATGTGTTCTTTTTTCCATTTCCAGGAGTGTACTTTGTATAAGCGGTTCTACCGCTATCTGTATATGTTCATATTCGCTATCCCATGACTTTTGTCACTCTGATCAGCAGGTCAGCTATTGAAGTCCGGATGCGATTAGTCCATACTGACAGACGTAATACACTTAAGTGGTGCAGTGTGACTGTGCAGAAATCATAAGGTTGTAAAGTTCATGACCTATTTGTTGGAAGTCTGATGCAGAGGGAAAAAAGAGAAAAATCAACCCAATCACGTGTGTACGTATTAAGGTGCCTCAATAAGACACTGGAGTTATCCCCATTCCATCCTGTATATATACACAGGATGTTTGTTTTAACACGAGACAGTGAAATATCTCGAAACGAAGCATCATACGGAAAAAACTCAGTGAAAACTTAATGTTAGTAAAGGGGACAACTATCTACTCTACAACTGGCCACATCCTACCATCCCTCCTACCTCGGTGGAGTCAGCTTTGTATTTTCAGACAGAAACTACCCATTTTAATGCATATTCGTATTCTGCGCCAAAAGCGAAAGGTTTACTGAAACCATTTTTTCTGATTTGTGGTAGATGGCACTGTTGTTAACAAATACACACATAAAAAAAGTTTTGCATCATCTCGGTTCCCAGAACTCCTGAAGATAGACGCTGACTGTGGATATTGTATCATAGACACAGTCCCTTTGACCAGAGATGTCACTAAACTCGCCGAAAGACGTAAAAAAACATGCATGAGCAGCGCCTATAAGACGGAGGAGGTCCGACAGCCGATTAGTTCCAGTCATTCCACCAGGGAGGAGGTACACTGTTCGTGTTGTCTGTAGTACAACCACGCCTATTCTGTCAATACCGCAGTTAGACCTCGTCCGCATTGTTACTTTTGCCAGGAAGGGCTCTCAACAAGGAAAGTCTCCAGGCGCCTTGCAGTGAACCAAAGCGATGTTGTTCGGACATGGAGGAGATACAAAGAGACAGGAACTGTCGATGACATGCCTCTCTCAGGTTGCCCAAGGGCTACTACTGCAGTGGATGACCGCTACCTACGGATTGTGTCTCGGAGGAACCATGACAGCAACGTCACCATGTTGAATAATGCTTTTCGTGCAGTCACAGGACGTCGTGCTATGGCTCAAACTGTGCGCAGTACGCTGCATGATGTGCAATTTCACTCCCCACGTCCGTGGCGAGGATCATCTTTGCAACCTAGACACCATGCAGCGCGGTACAAATGGGCCCAACAACAAGCTGATTGGACCGTTCAGGATTGGCATCACGTTGTCTTTACCGATGAGATAGCTTATGCCTCCAACCAGACAATCGTTGGAAACGTGTTTCGAGGCAACCTGGTCAGGCCGAACGCCTTAGACACACTGTCGAGCGAGTGCAGCAAGGTGGAGGTTCCGTGCTGTTTTGGGGTGGCATTATGTGGCGCCGACGTATACTGCTGGTGGTCATGGAAGGCGCCGTAACGGCTGTACGATACGTGAATGCCATCCTCCTAGCAATAGTGCAACCATATCGGCAGCATACTACTTAGGCATTCGTCTTCGTGGACGAGAATTCGCTCCCTCACGGTGCACATCTTGTGGATGACTTCTTTCAGGATAACGACATGGCTGGACTAGAATGGCTGACATGTTCTGCAGAAATAAACCCTATCGAACATGCCTGGGATAGATTTAAAAAGGCTGTTTATGGGTGACGTGACCCACCAACCACTCTGGGAGATAAATGCCGAATCGCCGTTGAGGAGCGGGACAATCTGCACCAACAGTGCCTTGATGAACTTGTGGGTGGTATGCCACGACGAATTCAGGCATGCATCAATGCAAGAGGACGTGCTACTGGGTATTAGAGGTACCGGTGTGTACAGCAATCTGGACCACCACCTCTGAAGGTCTCGCTGTACGGTGATACAACATTCCATGTGTGGTGTTCATGAGCAACAGAAAGGGTGGAAATGATGTTTATGTCGATATCTATTCCAGTTTTTTGTGCAGGTCCATAACTTTCGGAACCGAGGTGATGCAAAACTTTTTTTGATGTGTGCATCAAATGTGTCTCTTTTGTTAATAACGAAAGGTGCTTTTGATTCTACACTTCATTTGCGATGTAAATGTATTTGTGTAATAACAGTTGGATCTAACGTTAATTGAGTGATGCATGTTTTATTGTACAGTAATGCACTCCGTCTTAAGGCCACAAGTGGCCCATTGGGACCATCCGACCGCCGTGTCATACTCAGTTGAGGATGCGAATAGGAGGGGCGTGTGGGCAGCACACCGCTCTCCCGGTCATCATGATGGTTTTCGTTGACCGGAGCCGCTATTATTCGGTCGAGTAGCTCCTCAATTGGAATCATGAGGCTTAGTGCATCCCGAAAAATGGCAACAGCACTTGGCGGCTGGATGGTCACCCATCTAAGTGCCGGCCACGCCCGACAGCGCTTAACTTCGGTGATCTCACGGAAACCGCTGCATCCACTGAAGCAAGGCTGTTGCCTCTTTATTGTACAGTACAATTTGCTTAATTGGTTCAGTGTCTTACTAGAAACTATGTTTAGTGTGATGCAGGTACATCAACATAGTTGTAATAGTTTTCTGTTCCAATCGGGATGCTTGCATCTCACCACTGCTGTGTTTGATGTCGATGAGTGCCCCTGCCTCTCGCCATTAGGGTGCTTGATTTCAGTGGGTATCATTGGCAGGTACGCCTGTCGCTTTCAATTCTAGGACATTTTACCTTATGGCAACGGTTGTGGTTTGTGTTGAACTGGTAGCCATATAGTGGATAGCGCGAGAGTTACAGCAGTTGGAGGGAACACACACTGAAATCAGTCACCCTCATTGTAGGGTTCGATAGTGGCTACCAGAATGAAGCATTCTGATGGTTTGGGGACTCACCACAATCAACCCAGTAGAGAACAGAAAAGTACATTACCATACAAGTAGCTTATTTACCAATGTCTAGCCATATAATTTATACTATACAATCACAACTGCAACACACAGATAACGTTAGAACATCATGATCACCTGTTACATTTGCGTCATAAATGAAATGTAGACTCAAATGCATCTGCTTCTTATTTGCAGTAACAGACACACCTGATATTTGTCGATAACAGCACCATCTACCAGAAGTGGAAAACAATAATTAGAGAAAACTGTACATATTTGTGGCTGTAGAATCTGAATAGACAGTAAAAATTGTGGGTTCCCATACGACAATACCAAGTTGGCGCCACCTATTCAGGAGTTACAGGTGGCCAGTTGTAGTGTCGTTTTCAGATAGTAAGGTGTCTCAAAGCTAAAAAGCCATCACTATTTATATAGGAGTATATAAAATGCACTGTAAGTGATATGTGTATCTGGGACTTCCATCCAAACCTCTGGATCAGTTTCAACCAAATTTGGCACAGAAATAGCACATTGGGATTCATAACCTCCCAGCTCAGTGTATAAAAACATTTTTTTTCAGCCACTGGCGTGTACGCTACCCTAAAAGCCTGGTATGTTGTGTGGAAACGGCATCAGCTTGCCAAATCATCCTGGTTGCCTGGCAGCCTACATGTCAGACGAAACAGATAGTTTTCTGGGCTGTGAAATGTAGGCTGCCCTGCATGGCAGGTGTGTTGTGGGAGTAGCAATAGTTTGCTTTATTTAAGAGTACTGCATGGGATACATGTCCTGAACAGCATGGATGTTCAGATGGATAAAGGAGGGGTGGACAAAATATGGTGGAGAAGGATATGGACAAAGGGGAGGAGCAGGAGATGTATGAGTCCGGTGGAACATGTGGAAGGGGGGTGAGCAGGAAGATGGGAAGGTAAAGCAGAAAGACAGAGGTGCAGGAAGATATTGTTCGAGTGTGGGGGGGGGGGGGGGGGAGCAACATGTGGTTAGAGAAAGGAGGTTGAGGAAATGTACACATGACCACCCAGAACCAGTATGCATCATCTACAGCACTCCAAATGATCTGTATGCTTAGGGGATGTGGTGTGAATATACTTAGATGAGTCAGGAGCTGCTCCTTGGTAGCAAGCTTAAGCCCTCATCTGCCGAAGGCTGGAAGATGGGCCTCGACCCACCGATTCCATGGCAGTGGTGCAGTTTTGGAAGACACTGGCAGCAGGCAGATTCATCACAGCTCAGATGTGTTGCAAGCTGCCATCGTAGTGGCCAAGACAAATCATGGCTGTTGTGGAGGACTGGTAGTACCTGTTAGGGGCGAGATGCTTATTTCCACCCAGATGGGGCAAGTAGCTGTGCTGAAGTGTCTAGGCTGCAAACCTCTGAATGACAGTGGGCTGGAGGCGATTGGTGGCTCGATGGCTAGCAGGAACTCAGTTCGGTCTTCATTCGTGGGGTGACAGCTGACCTGCTGGGAGGTGGTCCTGTTAGGTCATTGACAGAGCGGCAGTGACGTTCCAGTGGAAACTTGCATGATGTTAGTTCACGACTCAGTGGCTTCGATGACCTGCATCGTCGAACGAGCACTATTTATCCATTCTAGAGCGTGTCTGTTGCGGTGTTGTGGCTGCTGAAGTAGCCTGTGGCACAGTGTATTTGGTTTCTGTTTTCATCTGGGCACCGAGTGTTAGGCAGACGGTCACTGCAGGGTCAGCTTTGCAGAGTAGGAATCATCTGTCTAGGTTCGTATCTTTAACATATTTTTGGGTGAACTTACTGGACATGTGCTGACCATCTCTTCTATATGACATCCTAGGGGTAGTCTATTACAGAAACGTGTTCACGTGTCTGGGAGGTTGTCACGTCCGCAGTGAGCAGTCGCTGCTGCGTGGTTACTCTCTGCGGCAGCTACCACTGGGAGGTGCGGAAAAACGACCCGCGGCGGCGCAGCCGAGCTTGAGGCAAACGGCCATTAAAGCGCTTCCTTATCCGTGAAATTGTTGTGAAAACGCAATTAATTTCGAAGTCGGCCGGTAAAAACTGGTGCACGGGAACGGCGTGCAGCCCAGCTTTTGCGTTTCTCGTGGGGGCGGCTGGGTGTGGGGAAGGGGGGTAGACAAAGAACTGCACCTCCCACCCTCCCTCACCCCCTCGCTGGTGGCGCATCGCCGCCGCCGCCCGGTCACGACCTCACGTGCGGGACGAGGGAACTTGCAAACCGAGTTTACAACTCGCCAACTGCTCGCCGCCGCGGCGTGCCGCGTTTCACTCTCTTCTTTCGAATCATATTTCCGTTCGCGCGCTCGTTTCCCTTTCCTCATTTCCTCTGCCTAAAAGAAAAAAAAAGACGTCCACTTGAAGAGAGGTCCCAACTGAGTTATGACATCTTTCAGCACAAGTTTACTCCGATCCGAAACACTCTCTTTTCAGCGGAAGATGTTACTAGATACATCAGACGAACGAGAAATTACCCAATCGCCTAATACCCTAGTGTGTTGTTTGTTCCCTGCGTGATTCTTGAAGCAAACATCTAACACTGCCAATAAAAACTGAAGTTACTTGAGCGATGGGCCAGCATTGAGAGTTTCACTCAAAAAAACGCTTCCCTTGCAGTTATTTTAGTCAATATAAAACACTGCAAGTGAACGTGTCTCAGTAAAACAGCTACACAGTAGCTACCTGCTGACGAAAACTATTCAACTGATAATTTTCAGTCAGGGACAAACGACATCACTCACAGTAATAGATCAATGTTAATAGAAAAAACAAAATTTTTCTCTTTTCGCTATTTGCACGTACTTTTATTGGTACTTTGTAGATGACAACATGCGCCAGCCACAAATTCATTCTTCTTTATTTGGTGATGGTGCACTCTCTTTAGCTGACAACCTTGTGTATCAAATGAAAAAGTTTTCGTCCTGCTAGAGTATAAATGAGAATAAACAGGAATAAGTTTTGGAGAATATTACATTACATTTATTGTTTTCCATCGATCCCTCGGAGAGGAATCTCGGTTTTTTTTTTTCTTTTCCGATATTAGGATATTTTACAATTCTAATGCAAACAGAGTTATGAGCTATAATCCGTGTGAAGATATTCATCGATGGAGTAGAAGGAGTTGGCCAACAGGAAGTTCTTTAATTGACTCTGAAACCGATCTTCATCACTCGCAAGACATTTGATATGCTCTGGTAAGTTACTGAATATATGAGTACCCATGTATTGGACTCTTTTTTGTACTAATGTTAAGCTTTTATAGTCATCATACAGATTGTTTTTGGTTCTGGTATTATGCTCACGTTTTGCAATATTTTGTGTAAAAAGAGACATGTTGGAAATGACAAAGGTTATTGCAAGATGAACACGTTCTCAGAGAGCACAGAGTCCACAGCGAATTTTTTAATGTACAGATAATCAAAATTCTTCTGCAAAGCAATATCTAAATTCACCAATGAACTCAGTGCCCTTTCGATGCTTCCCTTTGATGAGGAAAGTACTGAAAACAAAAGGCATTGTCCAGAAGACCTTTACACCACTCTGACGATCACATGAAAGGCGCATGTGAAATTGTTGTAGACCTCTCCATGCTGTTCACGTGGTCAGAGGGTAGACGTACCCGGCGGAAGGGACACTATGCCAGAGTGTGTCGGACGGTAGCGGTGACGATAAAATCTGAGGTAGAACGTCGAAGGTGCAACAAAGACACGAGTACAGAAGGGGTGTTAATGTTCTACAATATGTCTGACATTATTAACAAGATTGTGCAATCGGTACTAGTTTTGTATATTAACAGGTGGTGAAAAACGTAAATGACCATAATAATTTACAGCTCGAATTACTATTACGTGTTTCTTCTTTCATTTAATCATCTTCCCATAAAACGTCACCATGTGGATTCGCCATCATGTTGCAGGGAGAACTCAGCATGTTTTTAACATGCTCCAGTAACCATTTCATCAGTCATAGATGACAGATCAGGACTCATTTTTTAATATAAAGACTATACGATTCTGTGCCCTTAGATAAATCCTGAATGTTGCAGATTTACACACTGACAGTTACTTTTGCAAGCAGAATGAATCATACAAAAATAAAACTATTGCCCAAATAAGAAACGAAAAAAGTTAACATGTATAGGGCACAAATTTTAATAGGCACTTCTTATATCACAGACAAAACATCGAAAAAAAGTTATGCATTTAATTGACAAAGCACGAATTGAAGTAACAATTAACATTGAAGAACCTCAGTCATGATATAACAACGCACAGAGTTTTGGAATGCCATTTGATGAGTGATGTGGTCTGGGGTTTCTTCATGAAATATGCCTGACGTACCACTCAAAATCCATCACCTGATACATATCGTTTGTTTTTTGGTTAGTTAATTTCCTTCCATGCATATTAATTAAAGCTGATGCTTTATAATTAAAATTTCATAAATCTATCCAACAGGAAAGGACATGTAGAAAAAATCGAAAGGATGTCTTGGATAAGTATCGAATGACTGATCTGATTAATGAAGATGAGGTTTAAAAGTGTGTAAATTATGGAAGTAAATCTATTGACAAACGTCTCTGGAGAAGGATGTAAGTGGAACGAGGTGAAAGAATATTAGAAGATAATCCTGGAATAATTTTAAATAATCTGTAAATTGTTTATTTATTTACTTATTCATTTATTTTCACTGGCACGATTACAATCTTCAGAAGCAGTCTTACAGTTAAGCAAAGTCCACAGTAAGCAAATATTTCTAATGTCTGTGCAACTCATAACAACATAAACAATAATAATAATAACTAATGTAGTAACAGAATATATAAACTACACAGGAATTACATAATAATAATAATAATAATAATAATAATAATAATAACAGTGACAAAACTATAATATGTATGATAATGAATATATGGTATTTCAAAAATGACAGTTCATTTACCAATGTGGTAAGCATTTCACGCATTACACTTTTGGTGAATATGAGTTACAACGTGGAAAGTAAAGATTGGGATTTGGAGAGGAAGTTGAGTAATATAGAGAAAAGCTAGAAATAAGGCACCATTTGGGCTGACGTTATATTATGCTTGATGATGGAGGAAAAATTTAAGAAAAACCTAGACACGTTCGAAGGATCTGACGACCTGGGAAAATGCTTGACAGTGTGAAGTGATGCGAGATGTTTGATATTCACAGTAAGCAGTAGGGAAGTACAAGTAATGTATCTACAACAACCAAAAGACAGTAAGACTGCAGGACCAAGAACGAAGTGTTCAGATTAGAAACGATGTAAGATAGTTTAATTCCCCCCCCCTGGTGGTCAGCCTGTACATAGAAGAAGCGATAACGGAAATTAAAGAAAGATTCATAAGTGGTATTTAAACCCAGGATGAAATAATATCAATGATAAGATTCGTTGATGACACTGCTATGATCAGAGAAAGCGAGGGATAACTGAGAACACACCGAATGGAGAGATATGTCAACTGAATGTAGGATATAGATTCAGAGTCAATAGAAGACAAATGAAAGTAATGAGGAGTAGCAGAAACGAGATAAGTTATAAACCTGACATCAGAATCGACGGGCCGGCCGAAGTGGCCGTGTGGTTCTAGGCGCTGCAGTCTGGAACCGCGAGACCGCTACGGTCGCAGGTTCGAATCCTGCCTCGGGCATGGATGTGTGTGATGTCCTTAGGTTAGTTAGGTTTAACTAGTTCTAAGTTCTAGGGGACTAATGACCTCAGAAGTTGAGTCCCATAGTGCTCAGAACCATTTGAACCATTTTTTTCAGAATCGACGGACACGAAATGGAGGAAGTGAAGGGTTTCTGCTGCCTTGGAAGCAAAGTAACGTATGATGAACGAAGCGAGGAGGATATAACAAGCCGAATAATCACAGGAAAAAGATCCCAGAGGAGGAATTCTTAAGAATGTACACGTGGAGGACTGCACGACATGGAAGTCAATCACGGACTGTGGGGAAACTTCAAGATAAGAGAAACGAAGCATTTGAGATTTGTTGCTGTAGAATGTTCTTGCAAGTAGGTAGACTGATACGGTTAGAAATGAGGAGTTTCTCCGCAAAATCGAGGAGGAAGGAAAAATATAGTAAACTCTGACAAGAAGAAGAAACTGGATGATAGGACATTTGTTAAGACATCACGAAATGACTTCCATGGTACCAAAGAGAGCTACAGAGGGAAAAAAAGTTGGTGAAGACATCGATGGTAATATATCCAACAGACAGTGGAGGACACTGGGTGTAAATGCTACTCGGAGATGAGTAGGTTGACACGGGAAATGAAATGGCAGCTCACATTAATTCCTCCCCCCCCCCCCACCACAAATAAAAAGGCAGTTTCAAAGATTGTAAGCGATGACAGTGTGATTCCAGTTACGAGAATTAGACGTGCATTTTGTTTCGGACTTGGGATTCTCATGTAACTCAAAAGCTATCATCGGTATTTTATCTTGATGTAGATTCTGTAAATTTTCGCAATAAATCTTCAGGAAATTTTTGTAGAACTATTTCTTTTGTTACTTTACGCAGAATGAAGATGAATATCTGAGCAGCGCAATATTCAGAGATGCTACAGCCTAATCTACAGTGGCTGTCTTTGAACCAGGAATATGTGTAAAACAAGCGCCTAATATTTCCCATTTTTATCCACTATATATCTTTTAAAGCTGTATTGCTTTATCTGTCATTCCAAAAATATACATATTCGTCTGATGGGGACTGATATTTCTTAGACAAAAGTCATGAGATACCTACTAATATCATGTCGAGCCTCAGTTTGCCCGGCATGATGCAGCAACTTGACGTGACATGGACTCAACAAGTCGTTCGAAGTACCCTGAAATACTGCGACATGCTGCCTCTATAGCCGTCCATAACTGAGAAAGGGCTCCTGGTGCTGGATTTTATGCAGGGCGATCTGGGTGGCCAGATCATATGGTCTAATTGTCCAGAATGAAATTAACTTGTTAATCACGAACAATTGTGGCCCTGGGGCATGGACCACTGTCATACATAAAAATTCCACCGTCCTTTGGGGACATGAATTACCTGAGCGACCGCAAAAGATCTCCAAGGAGGCGAACAAAACCTTTTTCAGTCAATGGTCGACTCATTTGGACCAGAGGACCCAGTCAGTTCCATGTAAACACACCATTATGGGGCCCCCACCAGCTTGCACTATGGCTTGTTGACAACTTAAGTCCATGGTTAGGTGGCATTTGGGCTCTACTCGAAGAGAGCAGAATATAGGGAACATCATCCCGATACAGGGAAACTGAGGCTTAACATCGTCGTGACAAATAAGGCCCACAGTGAGCAAGCAGTTCGTGTAAACGGTCACAGCGGTCTTATCTTGTCACGACGACGTTATACCTTAGTTTTCGTGTATCAGGATGACGTTCCCTGCACTTTTCTCTTTTTAAATTGGACTACGTGTAAGCAGACTGTTTAAGTTTTTGTGTTGGTAACTCCGCGTAGCGCTCTGTATGAAAATCACTGACTGTGCTGTGTGCAGTCTGTCGCTGGTTGGCATTGTTGGAATATTCGCTAGTGAAGTGTTGGGCAGCTGGATGTGAACAGCGCGTGGCGGTGGGATGTTGGAGGTGAGCCGCCTGCAGTTGTGGATGTGGGGAGAGAGATGCCAGAGTTTTGAGCGGACGATCTGGACGTGTGTCCATCAAGAAAAGAGTAAATTTGTTTAATTGGATGTCACAAAATCATATATATATATATATATATATATATATATATATATATATATATAATGACTTTTGAACGCTATTAAGGTAAATACATAATTTGTTCTCTATCAAAATCTTTCATTTGCTAAATATGCCTATCAGTAGTTAGTTTTATTTAGCTGGCAGTATTGGCACTCGCTGTGTTGCAGTAGTTTGAGTAACGAAGATTTTTGTGAGGCAAGTGATTCATGAAAGGTGTAGGTTATTGTTAGTCAGGGCCATTCTTTTGTAGGGCGTATTGAAAGTCAGACTGCGTTGCGCTAAAAATATTGTGTGTCAGTTTAGTGACGATCAGAATAAGTAAAGAGAAAACTGTCTGAGTACGTTGTGTTTTACTTAGTTGTCTCTGTGTCAAATAACGTAGAATTATATCAGCGCAGTCTATCATAATTTTTCAGAGGGGAAGTTTCATACGGTCCTTTTGAGGGTTAAACATTTTTATCAGAACTGGACAAAGAATGTTTGGTCATCCACTGCTTTTCGTTTGGAATAAATCATTAGTCCCTGAAGATGTGATTCTAACGCCGCGAAGTTGTTGGATAAGAAAGATTTATTACAAGGCTGAAGCGGTCTTATTCATCATGATTCAGTTCTACAGTTGTGGATACCTACAATATAAAATTTGACGCAATCTACAATTCAGACTTCTATATACCGGATGAAAATCAGATATTCCTCTGATTTCAGTTACCTCTCTTCGACCCACTCTAAAATGTAGAATAGAATTGCTCCTAAAATTATAATACTTACACGATTATTAAGAATTAGTTCAACCAATATTCCTTCCCTCGGCTCGGGTTCAGGTACGTCTACATCTACATATGTACTCCATAAGCCACAGTGCGGTGGAGGTGTGAGGGTACCTTGTACCCCTAAGTGGTCATTTCCTTTCCTGTTTCACTTGCGAGTAGTGAGGCAAATACGGCTGTCTATATGCATCCTTATGAGTCCTAATTTCTCTTATCTCACCTTCGAGGTCCTTACGTAAAACGTACGTTGATTGAAGCAGAATCGTTCTTCTGTGAGCTTCAAACACAAACTATCTAAATTTTCTGTCGTTTTTCGCAGAAGGAACGTCGTCTTCGCTCCAAGTATTCCCATTTCTGTTCAAGAAACATCTTTCAATGATCGTGTGTTGAGCTAACCTATCGGTAATAAATCTAGCATCCAGGCTCTGAATTGCCTCTTTGTCCTTTAACTCGATTTGGTGGGGATCCCAAACATTCGTGCAGTACTCAATAATGGGTCTACTTTATAGAACAGCTACATTTTGTCAAAATCCTCGCAAGAAACAGAAGTCGACCATTCGCATTCCCTCATATCGTCCCTAAGTGCTCGTTCCATTTCATATTGCTTCGCAGCGTTGTGCCTGGATATGTAACCAACATGACTGTGAAAAGCAAGGCAACTAATAATGCGATATTCGAACATTACGGGACAGTTTTTCCTACTCATCTGACTTAACTTAAATTTTCCTACAATTAGAGCAAACTGTTATTCATCATACCAATTTGAAATTTTGTCAAAACCATATCGTATCTTGCTATAGTCACTTCGAAGACGACACCTTTCTGTACAGCACAGTGCCATCAGCAGACAGCCGCAAACTGCTGCTCACCCTGTCCGTCGAATTTGGTCACTATACACCTCCACAAATTTATCGAAAACTATTAATAATCGGAACCGCATTAAGTTAAACTGAGAGTACTAATTTGTTCAGAATTTATCACTGCTCTCGTACAATTTTAAAGAGCGCTCTAAACTCGACTCACCCTTTAAGTGTTTGTTGCTTCAGTCAGACTCGGCTCAATATTCCAATCAAAAGAAGGAAGACTCAGGACCAAAAATTCAGCTTAACTGCTGAGAAGCCTATACTAAAACGTTACGCGATCATTTACAGTCGACAAATGAACGGTGCTTTTAGCACTTTTATCGAAAGTTCTGGTTCTTCGGATAGCTGTCGTTGCATCTCGTGGCTGACAGCTGCTCTGCAGCAGGTGATGATTTTCCTAAGAGGATTCTGTCACACATCAGCGTCTGCATGAACGCCTCTTCCCCCTTCTCTTTACACACCTTCAGTACATTTGTCTCACAAAATTTTACATTTGAAACTTAAATACTTGGAAACATGATCATACTAGCATGTAACTGATCATCGTCGATCTGCATTTGGGGTCGTGCAACTATTTTTCTCCTGATCACGACCACTCTTCCTCGGCAGATCACAACAAGACATATTTGCAAGCTGTTTTATATGAGAAATGCGAAAGCATAACTATGTTGCAGGTGAAGACCTCTTGCACAAACGATACCTTGCATTCGGCTAAACAAGAGTGAAATCCCTGGACTAGCAGAATAGAGCGGGTGAGGTTATATTCGTGGAAAGGGGCCAAACGAAGTTGCTGTCAGTTATACTCAGCATATATATTTTATTGGTTAAAATACACTATAACATAAGCAGGAATTAAAAACTCTCAAGGTTTTAACGAAAGAGCTCCTTTAACTTGATTTAAATTGGCTGAAAGCCACATACGAAAATCCAGGGCCCAAGGCCTAAGCAAGGAATTGAGGTATAGGAGTTCTTCTGGAAGTTTCACTTCTTTCAAAGAAAATTATTTTACTTTAGTAAAAATAGGCTGGAGGCCACACATTAAGTAACAACAGTGTTACGGCTTAAGGCCAAAACAAAGATTTTCAATGTTAATTCTAAATAGGCTGGAACCCGGCTGAAGGCCGCACATCAGCCAAACAATGTAATGGGTTAAAGCCTAGGAAGAAGGGCTTTCGATTTAACAGACTGAGGGCCTTAGCTTAAAACATTTCATGCAAACTCGGCTGAAGGCCTCATACCCAAAAAACAACAATTTTTTAAGGGCAAGATCAAGATTTAGAATTTTCTGTTTAAAAGAGTTTGAAACTCTGCTGAAGGCCACATACCATGGAGAAAACAATTTCACGGCTTAAGGCCTAAAGAGAAAAAAGCTTATAGTTTTAATAAGCTAAGACTCGGCTGAAGGCCACACAGAGTACTTAAGACTGAAAGGAAATCAATCTGTAAAACACAAGGAGCGGCGCTCAGATGGTTACAAGGGTCGGCCTGGGAAAGTAACACTAACGCACGTTTAGGTGAGACAGGCTGCCAGACCGACAACGTCTTAATCTGAAGGCAACCCAACCGAAGGCCAAGCGACAAACCAAACAACAAAATCAGTTCTGCTCCACGCGACGAGCAAAACGACAACAAGAGGTCAACAGCACAAGTTTCTGGATGCTCGTGCCCAATCCAGACAAGTCAGAATAAACGCCCAAATCTACGAACACACCTCAGCTGTCGAACTACACGCCGTGCTGTACAACAACAACACGACGAGGAAAATGCACTGCCAATAAACTACGTCAACACCCAGGGCGGGTAACCGGAACGTTAACGGCCACAAGGCAAAAGGAACGGCTGGTGCACTTCATTAATGAAGGAGTGAATTAGATGAAGTTAAACTACATCCAAGAAAATGGCTGCAATTCTAGCTGACTTCAATGCACACACGTTGTTGCTCGCGGGAATCTCGCAGAAAGCAACAATCAGGATCGAACGAAGAGATGATAGCAGTTGAGGCTTGATAGTAGGTTAAGTGAGCAACGGCGACTTTTAGAGTCCAAGATCGGTGGGCGACGAACTTCGTAACCCTCGAAAGAGGCGCCTCACAACTCACCCGCACGTGCACGCCGCCAGCGGCTCCGGCCCGAATCCGCGCGACGGAGACTTCCTCGCTGCTCTGCGCCAACCGATTGACTACCACTGTTGTGGCGTGACAAGACAGCTACGCCACACTGAAGTAGCCGACAGGCACGCGTAATCTCACGTAGGCTAGATAGAGGTCTGAATGTAGCAAGAAAGGTACGTAGCTGCTTTAATACTTAACTTTTAATCCTTCATGTGAATACAGCATTCCTTGATGATACAAGTGAGACTCTATCTTAAAATGGTTAATGGCGCCTTGCTAGGTCGTAGGCATTGACTTAGCTGAAGGCTATTCTAACTGTCTCTCGGCAAATGAGAGAAAGGCTTCGTCAGTGTAGTCGCTAGCAAAGTCGTCGTACAACTGGGGCGAGTGCTAGTCCGTATCTCGAGACCTGCCTTGTGGTGGCGCTCGGTCTGCGATCACACAGTGGTGACACGCGGGTCCGACATGTACTAAATGGACTGCGGCCGATTTAAAGCTACCACCTAGCAAGTGTGGTGTCTGGCGGTGACACCACAACCACCAACCGAAAACGGTCAAAGTATCAAACAGACGTCGGCTGACGGTACGACTTACCGAACGAGCAACCAACGGTCGTTCCCGCTCCAGTCTCTTTCAGTCGGACAGAACATGTGTGTCGCCAGCGGTCGGCAAGTACTGGCTGTCCACACCTCACTGGTGCTCCGTCCCCGACGCTCCTTTGTCACCGACTGGTGTTCCGTCCCTTACTGCACTGCTGGTCCATCTCCCACTGACTGCCAGACACACGACGGCGCGGAAATACTATCGGTCGCCTCAGAGATGGTACGACAGTGCACTATCGATACGCTCTGCTGCTGCCACTCGCGGGCAAGTAAGGCAGGAAGTTAGTGATGCCAGTAAATGGAATAAGGAAACGAGGCGGCAGTAGCGTAATAGTAGATGACAAACAATAAATGGCATGAACACGAGCCGTGCACGAACCAAAGAGCTGACAGATAAACCATTAGCCTTACTAGCACCATGCAAAACCCCATGTTGCAAGAACGTAAGACTGAACAAAAATTACAATAACGATCACCATATTTGACTGAATTCTTTTAATTGACTGATTCGGCAGAAGGCCTGTTGTTTGAATAACAAGACTCACTCGATTGTCTCTCCATGTAAAGATGAACAATTTGAGATAAATTAGCGCTATTGTAAACAATTTGCATAGATAACAAATTACGTACTAGATATGTGTCATAACAGCCGTTATGTTAAACCGATATGACAAATCGTTCATCGCTCAAAACCCGTTATGAGTCCTTCACGTTGCCCTGTGTACCGCTTAGTGATGTGCACACTTTACGTATTATTCTGAAATTGTCTGTTTTCAGTCCGAAAATTACTCCAATCACCTAGTCTGATTGAAGTATTGACAGTTTTTGTTAATAATATTATTATCACGCGGCGCTAATTACGCATCATGTGAACACGAGCCAGAACGAAGTGCTGCTGACGTAATTCGTCACCCCGTTTATGCATCGTTGAGAGGAATGTTATTGACGTCCTCAGTTGTGAGTTCATGAATACCTGTCACCGTGCCATGTAATAACATTGCTCTCCGATTCGTATCCGCTTGCGTGTTTCCCAGTTCGACACGTTGACGGCGATTGTCTGTCAGAGCAATGAAACGCAGTTACATAGGCCTATATCTCTTTTAACTTTGCAAATGTAGTGGACAGAACAAAAATCAGAAAACCTTAAAAAATTTATGTTGTTCTAAATGGGTAGATTCCGGACGATAAAACATCTTTGAGAGAGATGCCTTAAAAAAGTTGGTGACTTTTTATGAAAGAAGCCGCAAACATCAGTGTTTAAACGTAAATATGGGCCCACCATAATGGATGCGTTTTAAAAAGTAAGGATTAATCTTTCCTGACAAGACCACTCTAATATCACTGTAAGAAAGATCATATCTTAGGGAGGAGGGGGAGGAGATTAGTGTTTAACGTCCCGTCGACAACGAGGCCATTAGAGACGGAGCGCAAGCTCGGATGAGGGATGGATGGGGAAGGAAATCGGCCGTGCCCTTTCAAAGGAACCATCCCGGCATTTGCCTGAAGCGATTTAGGGAAATCACGGAAAACCTAAATCAGGATGGGCGGAGACGGGATGGAACCGCCGTCCTCCCGAATGCGAGTCCAGTGTGCTAACCACTGCGCCACCTCGCTCGGTATCTTAGGGAATAACTATTGGATAGAATACGACTGCATGGGCACACAATTCCTCTTTGTCTCAAAACGTATATCTCACAAGCGCGAAAATTTCACTCTTTTGTGAAATTAAAAATTTTTGCTGTTGTCTCAAAATGTTACGAGACGTGAAGGAAATGTGCGATGAAGATTGGGAACATCAAGCACGAAAATGAAGAGCACAGAGGTACACGAACGACGCCGAACAGCAGTGTCGTCAGTATATGTGAGTGCACTGTGACATGCGGAGCAGGCATGTGTGTAGGAATCGTCTGTTGTAAAATAGGCAGTGAAACATAAGAGACTCGAACCCCCAACCCCCCACGCCCAGCCAAATCAACTTACCGTACAATGTGTGGTCGAGAGGATCCACCACTTGGACTTGTAAAAGTGACTACAACACTTTCAACTCTATTTTACCTCACGGTATTATACTCTATTGATGTTAACTAGAAAATAAGTGGACCATTCCTGTCAGCATAGACTAACCATTTTGGGTCCACGTGTCAACATTTCCACAAGTGACATGCTGTCCAGTGCAAAATAAGCATTGCTGGTTTCCTCTTGCAACAAGGTGATCAGCAACAACCTGTAAACCCTGCAAGGGTGTTGCAGGGAAGATTGTACTGAGAGATAATTGTTAAGAAAAAAATTCTATACTTTACGTGGTTTCTGAGTTAAAGCTAGCCAATCACGCCGTTGAGCGCGCAGATATAGTTGGTGTCACTTGTTCTCATAGCGTAGATGATATCGCACGAAGCTGTTCAGCTTTTGGCTAGGGTTCGATCCTTACTATCTTCACATGTCCAAGTTTTGTATCGCTCTCTTGCTCGGTTCTAGAAAAGCAAACGAACTACACTTTTTGTGACTCGGTCTCATACTGGCCGACTGAATTTGCCTGAGCGACAGCCCGATTGGCTAACGTCATTGCTAATTGACCCGGAAACTCCGTACGTATAGAATTTTTTCTTGACAAATATTTACCAACAAAACCAGCCCTTCAGCTCCCTGACAATTATTTCAGACTATTTCTCACCACCCTTTAAATGCAAAGCTGGATTAAAAAATAATTACCCTGTGTTACAAAAAATTTAATACTGAACACATAACAGCGCAATTTGTACAGAGCATAGTCTGAACTGTCATCTACACAACCCTGTCGTTCAATATAGCCAGCAAGCATATGTACACATTTGTGCCATCGCTGAACCTAGGCATCAAAACCAAATAGGGAAAACTCCAGTTTTTGCCTCTTGACCATGATTTTTGTTTATTAAACGCATGTGTCTTCTCGAATCACTTCATTCATCATTAGCACATACTCGACTAGCATATGTGACATACGTCGTCTGGTTGCTGTTCGTGTTACCTGAAAACATCTGCAGCCAACACCTGCACATTGCTGAAGTGCCTTACAGCGCTCCCATACATTTTCTTCACATATGTTATCAAAATATCATTAAAACGTTGTCAAGAAGCAAAACCCTGAATTTTTCAAAACTGGTGTGATATATGAAGCTATGACCGATAATGAGAGGCGCTGTTCAATCTGATGTGTGGTTTCCTAGCGATTTTCGGTTACTTTTTTAGCCATTCTAACAATCGGTGGTAGGCGAGTGTGTATAGTAATAGACTCCCAGTCGAGAAAATGCAGATATGAATCTCTCTAGCAAAAGTGCATTTTCCTTTCACTTTAATTCCATATTGAGACGCCCTGCTAAACCCGCAGAACAGGACAGGTAGTTTAAATTGTAGAAAGGGGCAAAAATAAGCGTCTGTCAGTTACACTCGAACATACAACTTTATTTATTTGACCAAACATTACAAGAAACAAGAAATTTTTTTTACCGAGTGAATGCGCTACACAATCTCATACCTTAAGGGCAAGACTACTTTAATATAAAATCGGCTGAAAGCCAATAACTTAAGACTCAAACCAAAATCAGAAACTTAAAACGTCGAAGGCCTTATCTTAAATCAGTTCTTTCAATTAGGCTGAAGACCCAAATAATCTCACACCTTAAGAGCAAAACAACTTAAATTTAAAAATCGGCTGAAGGCCCATCAATTAAGACTCAAACCAAAATAAACTTTCGAAAGGCCAAGACTTTACCTTAAAACAGTTCTTTAAATTACGCTGAAGGCCCAAACAATTTTACGCCTTAAGGGTAAAACAACCTTAAGCTAAAGTCGCACTTGAATCGGTACGCCTAACTGATCTGCATAATTCTTTTACTTGGTTTGCCGGTGCTAATTGGTTTACGGTTCTTGATATGAATCAGGCTTATTATCATATTCCATTGGCTGAAGAATGTAAACATGTTACCGATTTTTTACTGATTGGAACTTGGAGTTCAACAGAGTTCCTTTTGAGCTAGCAAATGGAGCGGCTGTGCTTACTCGTTTGTTGGATAATATCCTTGGAGACTTGAAGTTAGTCTGTGTGTATAATTATTTGGACGACTTGGTTATCTATAGTCGTTCGTTTGAGGATCATTTGGAGCATATCCAGCTAGTTCTTTTGAGATTTCAGGGAGCCGGGCTGACCGTTAAGCCTAGTAAGATGACGCTAGCCAAACAGCAGTTATCTTTCTTAGGTCATATAGTGTCGGGTCAGAGTATTCACATTGGCCAAAGGCGAACTAAAGCCTTACGGGCTTTGACTCCGCCTACTGATAAGCGGGGAATTGCTAAATTCACAGGCATTGGAAATTGCTCCATGGACCGGGATGTGAGAGAGATGATATCCCAATGCCACCTGTGTAATGTAACCAAACCCAAGAATGCTCTTCAACAGGGTTTGTTGAGATCGGAACGAGAGTCTTGTCCTATGCACAAGCACCATATTGATTATTTAGGACGTTTCCCTAGCTCTTCTCGAGCCTTAACATTACCGCTGCCACCACTATTTATCATTTAACTTACGTCTTCAGTGTTTTTAGCCACCTAAGCAGCTTGTTAGCGATAATGTTCCGGCTTTTTTTTCGGCTCCTTTCAAGTCATTCTGTTTTCTGAACGGCACAATGTGGCACTACACAAAACTGGCGCTAATAGCATAGGCACATAGGGAACACACTCGACACAGATCTGTAAGTCTACGGTATTGGTGAGAAAACCGTCCCGAAACACATGTGCTACAGAACGTCACTGTCTCCTGCACATGCACCCCGACATCAATATGGGATATGATCACCATGCACACATACACAAGTCGCACAACGGGTTGGTATACACTGGATCAGGTGGTCGAGCAGCTACTGGGATATAGCCTCCCCTTTTTGCACCAGTGTCTGTTGGAGCTCCTGAAGTGACGTAGGGGTTTGAAGACGTGCAGCAATACGCCGACCGAGAATATCCCAGACGTGCTCGATGGAGTTTAGGTCTGGAGAACAAGAAGCCTACGCCATTCGCCTGATATCTTCCGTTTCAAGGTACTTCTCCACGAAGGCAGCTAGGTGGAGCCGTGCGTTATCATCCATCTGGAGGAAGGTGGGACCTAATGCACCCCTGAAACGGCGGAAATACTTGTGCAAAATGACCTCCCGATAAACCTGACCTGTTACAGTTCCTCCGTCAAAGACATGCAGGGATGTACGTGCACCAATCATAATCCTACCTTACACTATCAAATCACGACCCTCATACAGGTCCCTTTCAAGGACATTAAGGGGTTTGTATCTGGTTCCTGGTTCACGCCAGATGAAAACCAGGCGAAAAGCACTGTTCAGACAATACCTGGTCTCGTCCGTGAACATAATCTGGGACCACTGTTCCAATAACTATGTACTGTGTTCTTGACACCAGGTTTAACGGGCTCTCATGTGACTAGGGGTCAGTGGAATGCATCTTGCAGGTCTCCTGGTGAATAAACCATGTCTGTTCAGTCGTGTGTAGACTGTGTGTCCGGAGACAACTGTTCCAGTGGCTGCGGTAAAGTCCCGAGCAAGGCTACCTGCAGTAGTCCGTGGCCGTGTGCGGGCGCTGATGGTGAGACATCGGGCTTCTTGTGGTGTTGTACACTGTGGACGTCCCGTAGTGTAGAGTCTGAACACGTTTCCTGTCTGCTGGAATCGTTGCCATAATCTTGAGATCACACTTTATGGCACACGGAGGGCCCCTGCTACCACCTGCTGTGTTTGACCAGCCTGCAGTCGTCCTAGTATTCTACCCCTCATAACGTCATCAATGTGTGTTCTTTGAGCCATTTTCAACATACAGTTACCATTAGCACATCTGAAAATGTCTGTACACTTACTCGCTGCACCGTACTCTCGCATGCACCAACACACCTCGGAGTATGTGAACTGCTGCTAGCGCCACCGTGCAACGACCACAGGTCAAATGCATCTCATGGCCATACCCCGAGGTGATTTAAGCCCGAAAACCACCCACCAGAGCGTTGTTTCACTTTGTATCAGCATTACCCTTAATTTATGAACATGAGTGTACAAATAACAAAAACAAACAAGAAAAGGCTGTACACCCAATGGCGCTCAGAAGTTTCCGAGGGTCGGTCTGGAATTCAAACACTAGCGCTCGGTTAGGTGAGACAGGCAGTGGTCCAAACCATTCTCGATCCGACGACATCCCAACCGACAGCCAGTCAACGGAGCCACCGACAAGATAACTTCCGCTCCACCTGAACAGCACACAACAGGGAGTTAAATGGAACAACATAGAAGGTATTGTTGACCACAACCAATTATACACTGAGCTGTCAAACTACACACCGTGCTGGACAGCGACGACACGATGAGGAAAATGCACTGCCTGAATTTACGTCAAGGGCCAGGGCAGGTAACCGGAACGTTAACGGCCAAAGGGCAGAAGATTCCGGTGGTGCACTTCAATTCAAAATAACCAAGCACAGCTAAACTACACCGGAGGGTGGCTAAAATTTGCCAACTTGAAAACACACGTTGTTGCCCGCGGGAATGTCCCAACAGCCGACAACGAAATCCAAACGGCACAATGTGAACAGTCATGACTTGCTGGTAGATTAAGTCAAAACTCAACTTTCGTGTCCAGGGTCGGTGAGCCGCGGACCTCGTAGCAACGGGAACAGCACCGCACACCCCGACCGCGCATGGACACCGCCAGCGACATCGGCCAAACTACGCGCCGCGGAGGTTTCCTCGCTGCTCCACACAAACCGACCAACTTCTCGGACACAGCACAGCCGGATTGTATAAGCGCCAGACCAAAGAGAGTACAAGGTGCGAATATCGATATACACCGCTGCTGCCACTGGCAGAGAGAGAAGGTAACCGCAAAATTGCGATAATCGCGGGAGAATAAACACAGAATAGCAATCAAGGTTTAATCCAACGCATAATATGAGCTAGCCACGGCTCAACCTCCCCCCCTCAAATTTAACACAGGGAAGGGGTGATTCAAGCCCTGAGCTACCTGAACCTAACTTGGCTAGGGTGAACCAGATACTGCTTACTGGAACTGTTTTCCTTGACCAACGGGTTTACTGGGCCTAAAATAGGCACGATAGTGCAGGGCTGCAGAAAACGAGGAGTAAATTTACTAAGATTCTCGCCACGCACCTGCCTCCTCGGGAAATTTTGGACATAAACTTGATCCCCTGACCTGCGCTTAAAGGTTTCTCGATTACAAAGCTCAGCTTATTTATTATGGGCTCTTATTATATTACGCCTAGACCGGTTCAAGATTTCCTTGATAACACGAGGACAAATATCGGTTGGAATAAGATCTTGAATCCCCCACAAGTTCGAAAGAGGGGAATTAACTGGATAGGAAAGGATCAAGGAGGCGCGCGTAGATTGTAAGGCTTCATGACTAGTGGTATTAAAGGAAAAACTAAGCCAGGGAAGGCTGGAGTCCCATTCACTAGTGGTTTTCCGACGATAATCAACGCAGACTTATGATTTCGGTTAACTCTCTCCGCAAAGGACCAATGGGGATAATATTGGGTGGTCGTGATATGCTTGACACCGTTCTGAAAACAGAAGGCTTGAAAGGAGCCGAAAAAAAAGCAGGAGCATTATCGCTAACAAGCTGCTTAGGTGGGCCAAAAACACTGAAGACATTAGTTAAATCATAAATAGTGGTGGCAGCGGTAATGTTAAGGCTCGGGAGGAGCCAAGTAAATCTGGAGAAGGCAACGGTAATAACTAGTACATATCGATGACCCTTCTTATTACTAGATAAACGTCCTAGATAATCAATATGGTGTTTGTGCATAGGACAAGACTATCGTTCAGAACTCAACAAACCCTGTTGAAGAGCATTCTTCGGTTTATCTACGTTACACAAGCGGCATTGGGATATCATCTCTCTTCATGTCCGGCCCCGATAGCTGAGTCGTCAGCGTGACGGAATGTCAATCCTAAGGTCCCGGGTTCGATTCCCGGTTGGGTCGGAGATTTTCTCTGCTCAGGGACTGGGTGTTGTGTTGTCCTAATCATCATCATTTCATTCCCATCGACGCGCAGGTCGCCTAAGTGGCGTCAATTCGAAAGACCTGCACCAGGAGAACGGTGTACCCGACGGGAGGCCCTAGCCACGCGACATTTCATTTCATCTCTCTTCATATCCCGGTCCATGGAGGGCCAAGTGAAATGCTCCTAGATTTTTTGGAGAGTCGTATAAGTACCTAAATGTCCACTCACCAACGAATCATGAAAAAAACGAAAAATTAGGCGCACCAAGCTAAGAGGCATACAGATCTTGCGCTGCTTAGCATCGCCCATACTCTTACAGAGAATACCACAGCAACATCTCAAAACAAGAGGGGGATTTCACCCGACACCATTTTCAATTAAGATTGTCTCCCTCTACCTGCTGGTTTCTCTCAGTAGGTGTAATTTCGGCGAACATCCGACTGAGGACATCGGGTAGGATATTTTCAGGGCCCTTCACATGTTTAACTTCAAACTGAAATACCCAAAGGCGTACTGCCCACCTGGCAATACGGCCGGTTTTACGAGGCCTAGCAAACACCCAGCTCAAAACCTGATTGTCGGTTTCTAATTGAAAAACCCGATGTTCAAGGTAGAAGCGGTACTTCTCTAACGCAAATAAAACGCCCAATAGCTTTCTCTGCACCTCAAACTCCTGGAGGAGAACAGCTGAAATACCAGCATTAGAAGCGTCAGTTTGTACAACAAACCTTTTTATAAAAGTCGAGTACCCCAAGAACCGGAGGACTGGTTATTGCTGCCCTAATGTGCTCAAAGGCAGCCTCCTGGGCGGGTCCCCATTCAAAACGCACGCCCTTCCAGCGTAACTGATTTAAGGGTGCCGCCAACTGAGCTAAATTGGAACGAAACGCCTAAAGGAATTTGCCATGCTGCCATACCTGTGAATTTAGCAATTCCCCGCTTATCAGTAGGCAGAGGAAAAGCCCGTAAGGCTTTAGTTCGCCTTTGGCCAATGTGAATTCTTTGATCCGACACTTTATGACCTAAGAAAGATACCTGCTGTTTGGCTAGCGTCATCTTACTAGGCTTAACGGTCAGCCCAGCTCCCTGAAATCTCAAAAGAACTAGCTGGATATGCTCCAAATGATTCTCAAACGAACGACTATAGATAACCAAGTCGGCCAAATAAATATACGCACAGACTAACTTCAAGTCGCCAAGGATATTATCCAACAAACGAGTAAGCACGGCCGATCCAGTTGCTAGCCCAAAAGGAACTCTGTTGAACTCAAACAAGTTACAATCAGTACAAAATGCGGTAACATGTTTACATTCTTCAGCCAATGGAATCTGATAATAGGCCTGATTCAAATCAATGACCGTAAACCAATTAGCGCCAGCAAAGCAAGTAAAATAATTATTCAGATCATGTAGGGGTACCGATTCAAGGGCAACTTTAGCGTTTAAATGGCGGTAGGCAACCACAGGTCTGAAATCGCGCCCATCATCTTTAGGTACAAGAAATATTGGGGAAGGACAGCCAAATGTAGAAGACCTAATCAATCCTTGTTTTAACATCTGAGATATTTTAGCCTTGAGTATCTTCACCTTAGGGGGTGAGAGGCGGCATGGGGACTGCCTAACGGGAATATTGTAAGACAGAGGGATGTGATAATCAAGAACCTTACTAACACCCAGGTTATCACTAAGGAGCAGGGGAAAACTGTACGACAAATCGCATAACTGAGAAGCCTGATTTGGCAAGAGACGGGCGAGATCAAACTCGTTATCTACGGCCTCAACGGCCAACGCCCCGACAGTTCGATGTACAATAGGTTTAGCGCATTCGCAAAGGCCAAACTTCTCTTCAGGAGCGAACTTAAAGGAAATGGTGTGTCCGGAGTAATCGAGGACCAACCCGGTTTTACTGATGAAATCACGCCCCAAAATTAGATTAACGGGCGGTTCCTTTAACAATGCTAAAGACACAGGCCGGGAAAAATCGCCGACCGATATATTCCCCCGGACCCAACCATGCAGAGGCAACACCTGGCCATTGGCCACCCGACATCTGTGCACCGGCGAAGTGACAGACCGAAGTTTCATAAGATGCCCAAATTCCAAAAACCACTCGAAACTCAATAATGAAAAGGAACTACCAGAATCCAAAAGAGCACAAACCGGCTCGCCACCTACCCGAGAACAAACGTAAGGCTAGGGGGGTGATGAGGGAGCGACCACTCGAGTTCGCCGCGGTACGAAATCTCGAACCCGAGATCACGGCGCAACCCGCCGTCATCTATGGGCTCTGGGTGCACGAGGCTGAACACAAGAGCGTACCAAATGAGCCGTACTGCCGCGCCTGAGACAACGCCGGTGTTCCCCGTTTGATCACTTCAGCGGATGTAGATACTCCGGAATCAGCGCCGACGTCCCGCCCCTAAACCTCGTGACGTACATGTTTCTCAAGTGGTAATACAGATGATGCTATAATCACGTCACGGAGCTCTTCCCAGATTGAAGGCTGCTTACAGAAGACAAAATGCGACTTATCCGCCGCACGCATTCCCCTAAGAACGATAGAGACCAATTCTTGTCCAGGTAAATCAATTAGCAAGTCCAAAGAGGCTGTCTGAACTCTGTCGACATACTGAAGTAACTGCTCCTCACGCCGCTGCACTTCCCAAGTGTAACGACACTCAATCTGTTTACGAAACCCGGTGGTCAGCCGTTGGCTAATTACGAGTTCCCTTAATTGCTGTAAAGAAAACCCTTTCGCCATGACTCGCGAGAGGAGATTCTGCAACTCGCCTCTACCTAACGGGTACAACAACGACAAAATTACTTGGTACGGAACGCGAAAGGCGTCCACGTGTTGTTCTAGGCGAACCAATAACCACAATAATTTTTCCACCTGATCAAGTCGCTCCACAACCAATTCAGTAATATTTCGGAAGAAATAGCCAGAGGATTAGGCAACTTGGCAAACACAACATCCAGCTTGACTGAGGATGTAACAGTACCACCCACGGGCTCTCTCTCACCCTCTCCCTGACAGCGCAAGTCCCTATCTTCAACCTTCCTCCCATCCAACTCCAAACACGTAGGCTTAAACTGTAATGCGCTCACCAAACTTCCCAACTCGTTAATTTTTTGTGATGATCTTCCACATCTAACATGCTTAAATCCTATATCCGTTTAGTTAAATGCATTAACTGTGCCCGCAACCTACACAGCTGACTGTCACTAGATTGGGTTCCCTCCAAAAGACAAATAATGTCCTCAAGGCCTTTAATAGCCTCAAACAAAAATTCAGTTGCCGCTCCTGTCACACCCACCACCGCCGACGTGCCGTCAACCGGCTGAAGAAGGCAGCGCGTATACGGGCTACCAATTCCGGTTCAAATTGCTCAGAGCACTGTGGGACTCAACATCTGAGGTCATCAGTCACCTAGGAACTACTTAAACCTAAGGACATCACACACATCCGTGCCCGAGTCCGGATTCGAACCTGCGACCGTAGCAGCAGCGTGGTTTCGGACTGGAGGGCCTAGTTTCGCTCGGCCACCACGGCCGGCACCTATTCCAGATCACTGCCCTCAGTCAGTTGGCGCCTTATTGCCATCTGGTAAACAAGGTGGTCCTTCCTGAGCTGGCCCATTCCCGGTCACTGACTGTCATTACGATAAGCATCTGAAACGAGTTACAACCAAAACAATAGTGTGCCACAGAACACAAACGAAACAAGAGTGAAACTGACAGTAAGTCGAATGGCAAGGACAAGCGCAACCACGCTCTGCTACCAGAGAGACGCCCTGCCTAACCCACACGACAGGACAGGTAGCTTGAATTGTGGAAAGGGGCAAAAATAAGCGGCTGTCAGTTACACTCGACCATACAACTATACTTTTTTGACCAGAGATTACAAGAGCCAAGAAAATTAAAAAAAAAAACACACAAACACACAGCATTAATTTACCGGCTGAATTCACCATACAATCTCGTGCCTTAAGGGCAAGACCACTTTAATTTAAAATCGGCTGAAAGCCAATAACTCAAACCAAAATCAGAAATTTAAAAGGCAGCATGCCTTATCTCCAATCAATCCGTTCAATTAGGCTGAAGGCCCAAACAGTCTCACACCTTACGAGCAAAACAACTTTAACACGTTTCTTGTAGTGGCCATTTTCGCAGCAGCTGTATATAAATTGCAGTTGTTTCAAAGAAAGTGCCTTTTTTGCATGCTACATATCGGAACAATGGATACAGTAGGGATCTAGTCACCAAATGAAACAAAAAAATTAAGAAACAAATACAGACGGTAAAAACAGTACGTAAACACCCACAAACAACAGTACAACAAAACACTACACAAACAGTGGCAGAACAATAACGACACAAAGAACGCAGGAAAACCAGAAAGAAGATTCGAGATGGTACACTATGACATAGGAGCACAAACACTCATATAAAATAACAAACATTTTCAAAAGACAAGGGATAAACATAGCATTCAAAACAGGCAATCCAAAGGCTCATTCCAAAAATAACAAAAAACACAGATATCTACCAAAAAGCAGGAATGTACCAACCACACTGCAACACATGTGTTGGAAGGTATATAGCACAAACCAGCAGGACATTTGACACCCCATACAAAGAACATATCAGAGAACGAAAATATGGAACGAACCACTCAACGTTTGCAGAATATTTGATAGAAAATAACCACAAAGCTACTAAAAGAGAAAATGATATGGAAATAATTAGAATAAATAATGAAAGACATCTCCTAACATTACAGGAAAATAATCATATATGCAAAACAAAGGCCGAAAAGAAACAACTACTAACAGACAGAAATCACAACAAAGGATTACACATCTGGTTCCTCTCATATGTATATACAGGAAAATGTAATTATAATAATAATTATTATTTTTTAGAATAAATAAATGAATAAAAAATGGTAATAAAAATAAAATAATTAATTTTTATTTTATTAAAAAGAGTAAGAAATCTCTCCCTCTCTAATACACACACACACACACACACACACACACACACACACACACACACACACACACATCCACAAAACAGTTAGAAAAACAAATGAAACTCTGTATTAAAAATCCAGCCGGGGTGGCCGAGCGGTTCTCGGCGCTACAGTCTGGAACCTTGCGACCTCTTCGGTCGCAGGTTCGAATCCTGCCTCGGGCATGGATGTGCGTAATGTCCTTAGGTTAGTTGGGTTTAAGTAGTTCTGAGTTCAAGAGGCTGATGACCTTAGAAGTTTATACCATAGTGCTCAGAGCCATTTTATGTTAAAAAGGTGACAGCTACAGTGACGTGTAACGTAAACAGTGTACTGAAAGTGAACTGTAAGATGTCCACCTGGTTGCCAGATGAGAAAAAGCAGTTTGCTTGGATGCATTGAATTAGAAGTTACCTGTAAGTACACTTACATTTCATAAAAAAACGTTAAGGAGCAGTTTTTAAATCTATAACCTAGGTGTGAAACCATACCCTATGTGTGCAAATGGAAGGAAATACGGAAGCGTCCGATCCCGCCCGTCTGCTTTGACCGATGACGTCACAAATATGGCGGAAACAAAAGCAAACATACACACTTTCCACAAGAAGCCTAATGACACTAACGGGACAAGAGCGGGAAATGGGGTATTTTGGGTGGGGCGCAAACTAAATATAAACAAAGTTAGACGCCTTGCGTAGCTACAACATGTAAGTGAAGACAGCCATGCATGAATACCCACCCACATCCCCAGGGGTCGTAACCCCTGCAACCCATAGAAGATAAAGGTGCTTCAGTAGCTGATTAGTGTTTTTTTTTTTTTTTTTTTTTTAAATCTCACGGGATAGAACGAACAGATCAGAAAGATAAATATAATAAACTAAAACAGAAATTGGAGGAAACAGATAATTAAAATAAGTAATAAGTGTTTTTAAATAAAAAAAAAATCTCACGAGATAGAACGAACAGATCAGAAAAGTAAATATAATAAGATAAAACAGAACTGGAGACAGCCACACTCAAACCAAACTCCGCGCCGTCATGACGTCACACACGACAACACCCTTACGTCACGGGTCAAAGCCGACGCGTGGGATCGGACGCTTCTGTCGACCCAAATGGAAAAGTCATGTAATATTTCAGGACACCCACTGAAGATGCCTTGTAAAAAAGGCGAAACGCGTCTGGGTGCATAAATAAACATAAAAATTTCGATGTGCAGCATGCAAAAGGGGATTTTCTTTGAAACAACCGCAGTTTAAAACAACTTTAATTTAAAAAAAATGTCGGCCGAAGGCCCATCTCTTAAGACCCAAAACAACATTAAATTCTTAAAGGCAAATGGCCTTACCTTATAACAGTTCTTTAATTAGGCTGAAGGCCCAAACAATCTGACACTTTAAGAGCAAAACAACTTTAATTCAAAAATCGTCTGAAGGCCCATCACTTAAGGCTCAAACCAAAATAAATTTTTAAAAGGCCAAGGCCTTACCTTAAAACAGTTCTTTAAATTAGGCTGAAGTTCCAAACAATCTTACGCCTTAAGTTCAAACAACCTTTATTTAAAAATCGGCTAGAAGCCATTCAAATACAAACAACATGAACAAATAAGAAAAGGCAGTACACCCAACGGCTCTCAGAAGTTTCCGAGGGTCGGCCTGGAATTCAAACACTAGTGCTCGCGTAGGTGAGACAGGCATTCGGCCCAACCATTCTCGATCCGACGACAACCCAACCGACGGACAGTCGACGGACCCACCGACAAGATAACTTCCGCTCCACCTACCAGCACACAACAGGGAGTTCAATGGAACAACGTAGAAGGTATTGGCGACCACAACCAATTATACATTGAGCTGTCAAGCTACACACCGTGCTCGACAGCGACAGCACAATGAGGAAAATTCACTGCCTGAATTTACGTCAAGGGCCAGGGCAGGTAACCGGAACGTTAAGGGCCACAAGGCCGAAGATTCCGGTGGTGCACTTCAATTCAAAATAACCAATCACAGCTAAACTCCGCCGGAGGGTGGCTAAAATTTGCCAACTTGAAAACACACGTTGTTGCTCGCGGGAATGTCCCAACAGCCGACAACGAAATCCAAACGACACAATGTGAACAGTTGTGACTTGCTGGTAGATTAAGTCAAAACTCAACTTTCGTGTCTGGGTTCGGTGAGACACGCACCTCGTAGCAAAGGGAACAGCACTTCACACTCCTACCGCGTGTGGACGCCGCCAGCGACCTCGGCGAAACTACGCGCCGCGAAGATTTCCTCGTTGCTCCACGCCAACCGACCAACTCCTCGCACACAACACAGAGGGAAACTATAAGCGCCAGGCCAAAGCTAGTACTAGGTGTGAATATCGATACACACCGCTGCTGCCACTCGCGGAGAGAGAGGATAACAGCATAATCGCGATAACCGCGGGAGACTAACTGGGTATCTGAAAATAAAAATGATTCAGTACTTCTTAACTATATGGAACGTATGGAACAGAAAAAAAAGTTGCTGGTAATGGGATTCGAACCAACGACTCTACAGTTACGTGACTTTTAAGCTACAAACTCAGTTGTAATTTTAGGCCTACCGTCACCCCTTACAGCCCCACCTCTCAGTCACGAGTCATGTTTTTTTTTTTTTTCGTCCTAGTTCCATACCAATGAATAGTAAATATGTCTTTGTAGTGAAACAAATTATTCCTGGTGGATTAAAATTCCTTGAAAACTTGAAACATTCTTGAACTTCTTGTAAAGTCCTCTTCAAATTCAGTTTGTTTCCGAGGTTCATTTCATAATGAAGTATAACCTTTCATGTAACTAAAATCTTTTCACAGACATCCTTTCTCACGATTAAAATGGATGTGTAGACTGTATTCTGGGGGAGAAACTGGAAAGCAAAGATCTGTTACGAAAATGATAAAACGAAGAAAAATCGCGTAAGTTAAATAGCTAAAAAGGGTTATACTTTCCCTAGCACGAGGAGATGAGTCGAGTTTTCAAAATACTAGAATTACGTCTTTTTCTGTTCCATGCTGATTGCAAGGAATATGGTGTGTAAGTCACAAAAAGTTTTTCCCTTCAGAGGCTGCCTTCGTAAGTTGGCTTTTAAAATCCGGAACACATTAGCTAGACTTACAATGTTTCAGTGATGGAGGCTTATGTCGAGACAGTGCTGTACCCACTCTCTGTTTTTGGGATTTTGTTTTGGCATGGAATGCTCTGTGATTAAAAGTTACATGTAGTTTTGGGTGGGGTATTTTCCACGAGTTCTGTATAGACTTTCGGTTTTTTTAAGGAGTTACAAATTGTCGTGTGCCAGACACAACTAAGATCGCGGGAGGCCCCCACCCCACAGGCACAACCACTGCCCTGGTGTCTCTCAGTTCCATGCAGCAGCCTCCAGTCAATTCCCACAAATCTGCTTCTGCGTCCTTTCCTTGAGCTCGTTGTATAAACGTGACGGTAGAATGGTCAGATCCGTAGTGAGCGCTGTCAAGCCTGACTACACTGCTCCCGCCTTGTACTGGCAGACAAGCAGTATGACAGTTCAGTTATTGCAGTCAGCTCAGTACATTGTTCCAAAGACGCGCTTCCCTCTTAGCAAACGCTATTTATGGAGTAATCACACTATCAAGGGTGTCTGTAATAACTGCTATCATTTAAAGTGACAACATTGTACACTGCCAAGAGACAGTAAAATTATGAAGACATTTCGGAAAGCAAGGCACGACTGGTTGCGAAATGGACACCACAATGACAATCAAGATTATTCTATTTGCAAACATTTGGCTGCGGCTTTCAGCTACTTCTCTACAAAATGCCCACTCCGACTCAGATATTTGACGTAACGTTTTACCAACTTTCCGAAACAATCGTCATAGAAGACCAAAATATTGTCGTCACAACCAGATGTCCATCTGAGCAAAGATGGAAATCTGAGGGAGCCAGGTGTATGGTGAGTCACCAGACACTTCCCGTCGAAAACGCTGCAGGAGAGTCCCTTTGATCCTTCAGTGTGCGGTCGAGAACTGGCACGAAAAATGAATTCAATGGTGCTTCACAATTACACAACGTGGGGTTGAATGAAATCAATCCGACACAGAAACATACGGCGGAAGACACTGTTGTCTAGGCACCTTTACGCGTTCACTGCCCGTTCAGAACTGAGAAGAGCAGTGTAATGCTATCTACTGGCATACTAGGGATACTTCTCAGCACATCTGTGCGAAGCTTCATCGGCTTATCATATTGATTTCCATTTCACGACTAATCGTTCATTACTTTCAGAATAGCCCCCGTACAAAATATGGATTCATTTTACTTAGCTCGGGGTATAAGATGCCAAAATTAAGTACCTTTCTGTAACGTACTCTAAATAAATGTTCCCAGAATGAGATTTCCACTCTGCAGCGGAGTGTGCACTGATATCAGCGCATATCAGCGCACACTCCACTGCAGAGTGAAAATCTCATTCTGGAAACACTCCACAGGCTCTGGCTAAGCCATGTCTCCGCAATATCCTTTCTTTCAGGGGTACTAGTTCTGCAAGGTTCGCAGGAGAGCTTCTGTAAAGTTTGGAAGGTAGGATACGAGCTACTGGCAGAAGTAAAGCCGTGAGGGCGTGGCGTGAGTCGTGCTTGGGTAGCTCAGATGGTAGAGCACATGCCCTCGAAAGGCAAAGGTCCCGAGTTCTAGTCTCGGTCCGGCACACAGTATTAATCTGCCAGAAAGTTTAAATAAATGTTATCTGTTGTTTCGTGTTGCGTTGTCACATTTTTGTTATAGTCCCACATTGTCGGACAAGTGTTTCGTTAGCAAGCGTGGAAGCAATCATGCATCTTTAACCCCTTGCCCTACCATTTAGCTCGACAAAATACGTGACCAATCGGGTGGAGATAATGCGTGCTAGACGGGCCACAGTGATGCGCGAGACAACCGCGATACAAGTCGACATGGTAATATTTGTTATGAGACCATACCCTTATTTGAGCTATTTCAAGCAATATTTCAGAATATAACTATGTATTTCTATGCATAAAAGAGCCACACATAAAAGTGTCACACAAGAATATTTTCAGTCCCTTTTGTGGATTTTCCTTACGATTGGGAAACAGACCAACATTTGATCTTGATGACTTTTTTTCCCCCATTCCCTTATTGTAATCGAGCATGCATTTACAAGTCATGCTTCCCTTTCCATCTCAACTTCTGTATAAAGATTTTCCTCTATTTAAAATTTGTTTTTTAATATTTTGACCTGTTTCGTTTATTTCTGCTTACAGTAACATTTCTTTTCTTCTCGTGTAATTTTAAAGATATGTTGGGGGAGGAGCGGTAAGTCTCAAGAAACAAAATATATCCACTATTCAACACGGTTTTTGACAAGTCCATGACAATGTTCTCTGGTTTACTAATACTGTGATCAGTTTTGTCCTGGCCAACATGTATTTTGAAACCATAACAAAAAACGGTTCTTGCCTCACATTGCTCGTATCTTTTTTAATTCACGTCTCACTCTTTTAGATGGATAAAATTGTTTGTATGCTAAACGTGCATTATATTTGATTGATGAATCCCCCATTCTGGCATTTTCATCTGGTGTGTAAATTTAATTTTTTTACATTTCTCATTGAAGAGGCTGATGATAAATCTTATCTTTCGAAGCTATTGCGTACTGTCAGCAGTTACGCTATTTACAAAAATAAATAAATAAATAAATAAATAAAGGAAGGAAGGAAGGGAAGGAGAAAATATAAGGATATATAAATTCCTTTAAATCTTTTATAATTGATTACTTTTTTAAACATTGGCTCTCTCACTAGCCATCTTTCAGACAATACATATGGATGATTGGTTCTCTGCCTTGAGCCATCTAAATTCAAAGCGCATGGTAGTCCTAACAACAAATCCGTCGACCAACTTCCGTTTCGACTCTATTAACAGACACGCATAGAAGGTTGTTCCATAACAATTATTTGTCATCAAACGTAATAGATAATAATTCTAACAATCCCAGTTGTTCACTTAAATGATTTTAAACAGATGTTTATACGCCATGAATGGCAGAATGTTTCCAAATGATAAATGTGATTTTCGATTCCTGTCAAATCCACGATACACATGATTTCGGTATTGAAATTTCTTCTCCACTATTTTCTTCTATAATGAAACTCCGCCACGCTTGCTGTTTTGTAGTGACGTTGCTCTGTCGCTGGATTCTTCATCGCTTCTTCCATATCAACGCCCCTCTATTAACATTGTGTAAGGGTTTATTAAATTATTATTCAAGAACGAAGTTGTAAAACCACTAGCACTCTCGATTTGTAACGTAGATTTAATGGACTGTTGCCAGTTTTGGCGCCGTAACAGTACGAACTAAACTGCGATTGTTGCTGACAAGTATTTGTCTCATGACTTACAGTCGAGACGTTCACATTTGGCCCGACTTTGGTTCCCGCGGGCGAAGCTCGTGACGACTACGTTGGCCAGAATTTGTTTCCACGAGTCTAACTCTAGATATACATCTTTGGCCCGAAATTATCATAAGATAAATTCGACAAAGTACAGGAAGGGGTTCAGGAAATATACCAGGGAAACATTTTCCTGATACCATGGAAGTTTCAGCTGATCAGTAGCAGCATTCAGTCACGACTTTCACAACACTCTTTTTTATGTTTAAAATCGTTCGGAAAGCTAATCTTCTAAGTTACTTTTTTTCGATATTTTTGGGAATTGTGCAGTTTTTCTTTAGAAATCTGGCGTTCCGACACTGAGCTTCGAGTTCTGTGAGTGTGAACTAAATAGTGGAGGGCATGGCTAAAAGGACTCTCTGTCAGATACGATCTAAGATACTGAAAAAGATGGACGTAAGGGATACTGATCGGGATACTACAAATTTGTATCTCACCGCTTTTTCTAAATTATTCTAGCATCGTGTAATGCTAGTCTGTAATGACACCGTTCCCCGCGGAGTCAAAGAGAACGAGTGGAGAGTGGAAAATGAGAGGCCGCAGCGCTGAGCGATGAATGGCTGGCGGGGGGAATCCCCCCGGCGCGCCGGCTCGCTGGGAGAAAGGAAGAGACTCGCGCTGGCGCCGTGGGCGGGCGCAGCTGCCGGCGCGCCGCGTGTTTGCGAGCCTGCCGCTAATCCCGGCACGCAAATGAAGGGTGTGAATGCCGCCGCACAGTCCCTAACTGGATTGAATTTCATTAATTCATGTTCGCCGCGAGACTGTTCAAATTTGCTCCGCACTCCAGCGGCGGCGGCGGCGGCGGCAGACGACGCACTGCACCGCAGCGCACAGCGACGCCCGCGGCCTCGGAATTTACCCAGTGTGTGCCTGAGCCGGAACCATATAGCCACAACTAGATCGAGATCCGGGCGCAGAGTAGACCGCACAGTGCTACGGCAAAACCCGGCTGCTGCGCCTGCCGGATATACTAGCCCGCAACGCGCTTCGCCTCACTCACCTACAGACGTGTCGCGTTACTGTGGAGTACACACAGCACGTCATTATCTATAAGGTCTCTCAAAATTCACTCCTACAGTACACACAGTTAAATTCTTCTCCGTATCCATGCGTGTTTGTCTATGATGAGTGTGGGTTCCGGGGGTCCACATTGAGACCCTGAATGCATAGAGACAGTTTTACGGAATATTTTCCTAGAATGTGACCCGCTCGATGGTTATTTGATCAACAGAACACAGGGAAGCCAAAGCGAAATTGCTCCAGGAAAATTCTGAAGAAATCAAAATAGAAAGCCGAAAGAGCTGAATCGACATACAGAGAAGTAAAAACAAACAGTGGTCAAAATAAAAGCAACTGCGTCATTATTAAGAGTGAAATAGGATCTCCAGTGTTAAATTGAGGGATAGAGAGGACAGGAGGGAAAAGTACACTGACGTCTTTTTGAGCAGAAGGGAGGGGGGGGGGGGGGGAGGAAACTTTTCCAATGAGAGTCAGATTTTAACGGAGCTTTGGAAGACTATGGAAAGTACGGCAGAAGCGATGTCTGATACTCAATTGGAATTTCTTAACTCATTAGAGGAAGTGGTAGTCTAAATTCTATTCAGATAGATGTGTGGAGTCACTGAGATATGGGACGTACCATCAGACTTTCGTACATACATCACCCACACAATTCTAAAGATAGAAAGGGCAGGTAAGTGCGAATACTACTGCGCAATCAGAGTAACAGCTCATGCGTACAAGTTGTTGAACAGTACACAAAAGAATGGATAAGAAAGTCCAGGATCCGTTAGATGACAATTAGCCTGGTTTTCGGAAACGTAAAGGCACAAGAGTGACAATTTTGATTCTGCGACTGATAACGAAAATAACACTTAAGAAAAATCGAGATACGTTTACATTAAAACTGGAGAGGAGTTCAGCCTGATGCGAGACACCGTATATACTTTTCTTATTACCGTAACATGTTTTTGCGCTTTATGTTCTATCTTCGTGCTTTTTTTTTTGTTTTCTTTCTCACATGAAGCTATGAGTTGTGAATGTTGGTAGTTGTATACTATACATTCTGCAACTTGTCCCTTACGCTTAAGTCTGGAACACGCGAAACCGCTACGGTCGCAGGTTCCAATCCTGCCTCGGGCATGGATGTCTGTGATGTCCTTAGGTTAGTTAGGTTTCAGTAGTTCTAAGTTCTAGGGGACTGATGACCTCAGATGCTAAGTCGCATAGTGCTCCTGCTTTCATATGATGTTATGATAACGCTTCTTTAAGACGTGTTACAGCACTTTTCTCTGTTGTCGTTTCTCGCTGTTACACACGGTTATGGCATAATTAATCAGCAAAACATTAGACGACTTCCGGCATTTCACGTGTTGTTATCTAAGTCTGTAACAAGTGCACCAAGATCGCAACATGAAAGAGAGCATGGCAAGCTGTATAATGCATACTAGAATTTCACTGAAGCTGGCACATAAAAAACTGCAATGTGTTTGGGTAACAATACAGCTATAAAGCGGTGTCTTCCATAAGACGGAATGTCTCCCCAAATTTCCTATCCAACACGTGAAACAAAATGTACAACATCTAAAAGATAATACATTCATAGGATCTGTCGACCTATAAAAGCGTGCGGCAATATAAAATGATTAAATGTATTTGAAATTCTTGAGATTCTAAGAAAAGTAGCATAAGCTGTAGGGAAAGATATGGAATTACAATGCGTGTAGGAATAAAGTGGAAAACATAACAGTGGAAGACTAAGAACGAAGCGCTCAGATTAAAATGGATGTAAAACAGGGATACCGCTTTCCCCCTCCTCCCTCTCCCAGCGTAATGCAAACATGGAAGGGGCAATGATACAAATAACATAAAGATTCCGGAATGCTTTTGATTTGTGACGAGACGCGGCTTTACAGCTGTCAAATAAACGTGAAACGTCAAACATTTCCAATGTATGATCGTCTTGTGTGGTTACACTTTTCTTCGGCTTGATAATGGTCCACTGATCGAAACCGGTAGCATAAAGATAAACAGCTGATGGTCATCTAAAATGAAGTTTGATATTCAAGAGTAAAATTAAAATGCAGACTACAAATTATCAGATTAACTGATGTCAATGCAAGAATCCTGACCTCAGTGGAACTGAACATTAATTACATTATCCCTTGAGTGGAATGAACGGTCTAATGAATACACATTATAGACTGAGAGGAAAACGAAGAAAGATGAAACTAATGTTTAGCAGAAGTGAGATCAGGAATAAAATTACCATCGGAACTGGGCAGCTCGAAGTAGGTGAAGCTAAGGAAGTTTTATACCTTGAAACCAAACTAACACAAGAGATGCAAAGTAAGGAAGACGTAAAAAGCAGACGATCACAGGCAAACATCCCTTCACATCTGCGCCTCCTATCATCCCAGGACAGTTAATGGAACCTCTGCAACATTGTGTGATTCCTTCCCCTTACTGTCAGTCGGAAGCCAACAGCAGATAGACTAGGGAATTACAGTTCTATGCCTTTAGAGTGATTAAGTTAACCACTAATCTTATTCTTTCTGCTCATAACTTTCGTCTTTCTTCGGTTTTCTTCCAATTAACATTATGTACTCATTAGCCTGTTGATTCCATTCACCATGTCCTGTAACATCTCTCTTTCACTTAGGATTAGCGATGTCATCAGCAATACACGCGAATGATATCCTTTCACCAGTCTTTCATCTTCGCCATTGCGTCATCAACGCATGCATACAACAATAGGGAAGAATGACTATATCGCTGTCTTGCGCCCTTTCTTAATCCGGGCACTTCTTCCTTCACCTTCCATTCCTGTTGTTGCCTCTGGGTCGTGTATAAGGAGCAGTCTAATGAAAACGAAACAGACAGAGGAAAAGGTAGAACACTGTTTATTAATTGAACAGTAATAGCCACAAATGTTGATGTATTTATCGCGCTATGTGACAGAACGCTCGGTTACCTCATGGAAGAAACTGCGGTTGCCTACGGAGCTATGATCGTAACCAGGCCTGCACCTCTCCGTCCGAAGCACATCGAGGGCCACGAATGTCTTTCTTCACGACTCCAGACTGTAGGCCAGCCCACGTGTTACCAAGGTTGTTCCGAGTAGACTGCAGAAGTGCCGCTGGGAAGCCCTTAAACATCCTCCGTTCAGTCGCGATCTCTCCTCATGAGATTTCCACATTTTTGGAGCCCCGAACGAAGACATTTGGGCTCGTCGATTTGCTTCGAACGAAGAAGTGCACCCTTCGGTATAATCATCGTTTTGTAACCAACTACAAACACTTTCCCCATGAGCGCATTGATCGTTTTGTCTCAAAATAGCATAACCGAAATAATAATTACGAGAATACTTTTGAAATAGTAAATGGTTCACTTACTTTTTTTCCATGTGTCTCGTTTTCATCCGACTGCCCCTTATATGTATGATGTGTTTCTTCTGGCTTCTCCTATAGCTTTCTTCATTTTTCTCAGAATTTCCAACACGTCGCACTATTTTACACGGTTGAAAGCTTTCCCTAGGTTAGCAAATCCCATGCACGTGTCTTGATTTTTCTTTATTTTTGCTTCCATTATCAACCACAACATCAGAACTGCTTCTCTTGCCGCGCGGGATTAGACGAGCGGTCTTAGGCGGTGTAGTCATGGACTGTGCGGCTGGTCCCGGCGGAGGTTCGAGTCCTCCCTCGGGCATGGGTGTGTGTGTTTGTCCTTAGGATAATTTAGTTTCAGTAGTGTCTAGGCTTAGGGATTGATGACCTTAGCAGTTAAGTCCCATAAGATTTCACCCACATTTGAACTCTGCTGCTCTTGTGATATTCTCTCACTTGCCTGATCTTGCTGTCTTCGAGAATGTATTGGTGATGTTTTTGCGAAAGGCTGATGATATGACTACAGACTCGTAGTTACTACGATTTCCTGCAAAGGTTTCAGGAGTTCCGAAGGAATATTAATAATATCTTCCATCTTATATCATTGCAAGTCTTCCAAAGCTCTATTAAACTCTAACTAACAGTTCCATATTGACTTCCATTTCTTCCTCACTCACGTCATCAGACAAGTATGCCCCGTTGTAGAGGACATCCATCTGCCCGCTCACCTATTCTGTGTCTGGGAGTGTAGTTTCAATTGCTCTCTTAATGCTGCCGCCCTTGCTTTTAATTTTACCGCAGGTGGTTTTGGCTTTTCAGTATGCGGAAACTGTCCTTCAAGGCATGTTTCTTTTTTGATTTCTTCACTTTTGCCCTGCAGACATTTCGCCTTTGTTCGCCTGCATTTCGTAACTATTTCGTTATTAGATGGTATCTATGTATTCCTGAATTTCACTAAAAAGTTTTGTGTGCTTTTTCTGTTCTAACACCGAAATCATCACGCATCACGCAGAACATTTTATCGTTTCATGATAAGCAGGATGTCCCACGAGGAATGGTCAGTAGCTTCCACGATACGACTGAGAAGCTCATCTTGCGTGTTCACATTCCGTTTGTACACCTCGGACTTCATCCAACTCCTTAAACAAAAATGTAATGGCATAACGTCTGGCGATCTTTCTGGTCACTTAATTGTACTGTCACTACCGATCCAGCGACTAGGGTAAATGCGATTGAAACGTTCCCTCACATGTTTGGCAAAATGTGGAGGGGCTCCGTCATGCTGGAAATACACCACAGGCGGCGTGGGTGTAAAGTAACTTTCTCAAGGATTAAAACAAACGAATTTTCCAAGAAATGCAAATAATCCTGACCCGTCATTCGTTCTTCTAAAACGACCGGACCTAGCAAGATGTTACTGATCACATCTACCAAATATCCATCGAAAAACGAACCTGGAAATTGGTCGGGTTTTCCAGCAACCATTTGTGATTGTCACGCGTGTTTTTGCTTCCATTCCGTGTAAACTTGGCTTCATCAGTGATTGCTATTAATAGAAGCAAATTACGATTATCATTTAACCAGTGACAAAATTAAAGTCGTTTGTAGTGTCACCAATGACACGCTGTATGTGAAATGAAGGCAAGTTTTCCGCACGTAACGTTCGCTATTCACGTATTTGTGGGACCCTGATACGTCCAGAAAGTCGCCCTGTGCTGGCAGTAGCACTACGCTGCACCATTTCAACAACGTGGTGCTGCTCTTGCACAGGTTGTTGAACTACAGATACGGAAGAAAAATGGCAACTTGGAAGAATACCTATTTCACACAATGAGCTAAAAAATCTTGTGAACACTCTTCGACCAGGAATTAGGCATGTCGCAAAGTGCCGACGGTCTTTTCCGACAGCAGCTGGAGCAGCGCCATCGCAGATACCGTAAACGTACGCGTATATTCTTCGTTAATGTAGATGTGTGGCGTTTGGCTATCGCATGCACAAATAAAGTCAACCAAAGGATCTCTCTGATACACTCTCAGTCCCTAACATCATTTCACTCACATTGCGCCACGGGCTAGTTTAAGAGGACTGGTTCGTCAACACAAGGGAAAAATTGAAAAAATTTGTCCGTTTTCTAAGAAGTGTAACTCTAAAAAAAATGGTTCAAATGACTCTGAACACTATGGGACTTAACTTCAGAGGTCATCATTCCCCTAGAACGTAGAACTACTTAAAGCTAATTAACCTAAGGACGTCACACGCATCCATGCCTGAGGCAGGATTCGAACCTGCGACTGTAGTGGTCACGCGGTTCCAGACTGTAGCGCCTAGAACCGCTCGGCCATCCAGGCCGGCGTAGCTCTAAACATTAGAACTTTAAGGCCATCTTTTAACGGATCTTTTGAGTACTATTTGATGCATCAGTCGGTCACACTGTATTCGGTCTCACATTGTCGCGAATAAAACAATGACCCGAATATAGACAAATTTCCTCTACTTTACCTCTATGGTCACAAAATTTTTGTCAACAGATTACTGATTTCGGTCTATAATCACCGTCTTCAGATCTGCAGCAAAATATGGGAAATCATAAACACATTAGCAGATTGTCTGTAGCTTAAAACCATAAAAGAGACCATAATGAAAAGTACTACGACATACATACGTATACATTTGTGTGCTTTAACTATGAAGAGGCATACCTGTTTACAAAACAGGTATGCCTCTTCATACTTGTGTCTTAGTGTAGTGCAGCCACAGTGGCATCGTCAAATGTTAGATGCAAAATCAGCACCAGCATCGTCAAATATATATAAATAACAGCTTATGCGCGAGTCATCTTGTCAGCAGCACTACTGTTCAAAACAAACTGCCGTACAGTAGCCACAGGATGTTTGTGTTGTAAGTTCACCAGATGTCGCTACTGTAGGCATACACAAGTCTTCAATGATTAATTGAAGAACGTAAAATAAAGGGAGGATACAATCGGTAAAGTCTGTAATGGGATTATAAGGTATAAGACGCACTACAATAATAAAAAGCGATGAAATAAAATACGACAAAAGTTAGATTGTTAAAAAGAGGAAGCATCCTTGATGTAAAATACCTATACAGTAATGTGTCAGTAAAAAGCTATTGACAGTATTAGACGTAATCTCCTATCCCACAACAAGATCAGCACTGCGGAGAGTACAGAACGAATTGAATTTCTAGAAGTTGTCTTAGCCTACAATTTTTTTACCTTCAATGACAAAATTTATTATCAAAAAGATGAGCTAGTGGTGGGTAATTGCCTAACTGGTACTTAAGCACATATTTTTATAAATGATTTAGAATGTAAATTTTTTGCCAAGATTCCACAGCTAGAACATAAAACGATTTATTATAAATGGTATGGTGATGACATTTTATTACTGATAAAAGGCGTCACCAGTTCGTGGCGGAGGGTACCCTGTGCACTGGCAGATAGACGGAGGGAAAAAAGATTGTGTGTATGTCTCCGTATGAGCCCCAATCTCTCGTATCTTATCTTCGTGGGCCATACTCGCCATATGTGTTGACGGCAGTAAGATAGTTCTACAGTCAGCTTCAAATGCCAGTTCTCTAAATTTCCTCTGCAGTGTTCTCCTGAACGATTGCCTTCTTCCCTCCAGAGATTTCTACTTGAGCTCCCGAAGCATATCTGTAACAGTTGCATGCTGACCGAACCTACCGGTAACAAATACAGCAACTCGTCCCTGAACTGCCTCGATGTCTTCTTTTAGTCCGACCTGGTACGGATCGCAAGCACTCTAGCTGTACTGAAAAATAGATCTCAGTAGCGTCCTATGTGCGGCCTCCTTTACAGGCGAACCACATTTTCCTAAAATTCTCCCAATAAACTGAAGTCAACCATTCGCTTTTTCTACCACAACCTCACATGTCCCAATTCATATCGTTCCACAAAGTTAATTCCAGGTATTTAAACGGCATGACTGGGTCAAGCAGGACAGTACTAATGCTGTATCAGAACATTACGGGTTCACTTTTCCTACTTACCAACATACATTTTTCTACATTAACAGCCAGCTGCCATTCATCACACCAACTAGAAATTTTATCTAGTTCATCTTGTATCAACGCAGAGTCACGTATCTTCGGCACCTTCCTGCACACTACAGCATCATCAGCGAAAAACCTCAAATTGCTGCTCATTCTGTCTGCGGGGTCATTTATGTACGTAAAAAATAGCAGCGGTCCTATCACACTTCTCCGGGGCACTCCTGATGTTACCCCTGTCTCAGATGAACACTCACCGTCGAGGACAACATACTCGGTTCTATTATTTGAGAAGTCGTCGAGCCAGTCACTTACCTGGGAGCCTATTCCGTATGCACGTAACTTCGTTAACAGCCTGCAGTGGGGTACCGTGTCGAATCCTTTTTGGAATTCTAGAAATATGAAATCAGTCTGTTGCATGTCGGTCACGTTCTTTTGAATGTTCCCCAGAGTCTCAAGGCATTTTTCCATTTCTGGAATAGAAAAAGTCACTAGGATTCAGGTGGGGTGAACAGGGAGCTGTGGAAGAAGGGGAATGCATTTTGAGTTCAAAAATTACGTGATGGAAGTGGCCGTGTGACATGGGGCGTTGTCATCGTGGTTAATCGACTTGTCTGCAAAGGGGGGTCTCACGTGATTCATCCTTATCCTGAGCCTCTCAACGACATGTCTGTAAAACACCTGGTTGACAGCCGGCCATGGTGGCCGAGCGATCCGGAACCGCGTGACTACTACGGTCACAGGTTCGAATCCTGCCTCGAGCATGGATGTGTTTGATGTCCTTACGTTAGTTAGATTTAAGTAGTTCTAAGTTATAGGGGACTGATGACCTCAGATGTTAAGTCCCATTGTGCTCAGAGCCATTTGAACCTGGTTGATAGTTTGTTCTGGAGGAATAGATTCCTTATTGACGATACCCCCACTATCAAAAACGTAAGTCAGCTATGTTTTGGTCTTTAATTTGCTCATTCGAGGTTAAATCCGTCGAGTAGATATCTTAGTGTGCCGCTCCTTCCTTGGCTGCCTTGTCTCAGGATAGTACTCAAAAATCCAGGATCCATCACCTTTGGTCACATGACTGATCCATTGGGAGTGATTGGCAAACCTAGCAAGAAGATCAACGCACATCTTGCCTCGATTGTCTTCTCCTCAATTCTGAGATTTCTCGCCATAAACCTTTCTCATAAGTAAAACGTCGGTCGACATTTGATGTATGGTGAAAGAGTAAATTTAACATGCCACTCATCATCTTTATTGTAAAACGTGCGTGTGGGCTTACAGATGCACCCACACGAGGCTCATCTTCATCTTATTCTAGGCCTCACAAAAAGGGTTTCTGCCAGTGAAAACTTGTGCTTCGTAGCCCGATTTCAACTTTTTAAAGTTCGCACTTGCTGATTCACAAAATTTAACTCAAAACTTGATAGTATAACGTGTTTCTAAATTCATAAAACACAACAAAAAAATAGCCTCACTGACGGCGCTCTCAAAGATCACGTGTAGACCTGAAACTCGACTGAAGATACCGATGGGATGGACGCACCGGTCAATACGAGTAAACAACACAGCTTTACCAGATGGCTGGAGGTGTTGTCAGACTCATCACTTCTCTCTCACAACTCATACAGTCGTGCGGGACACTAGCACAAAAAAATGTGCATTAAATGTGTTCTATATAGGAAATCATTCCGAATGCTACACTGAGGCGCCAAAGAAACTTGGTATAGAGATGCGTATTAAAATAAGAATGTTTGTAAACCGGCGGAATACGGCGCTGCGGTCGGCAACGACTATATAAGAGAAGTGTTTGGCGCAGTTGTTAAATCGGTTACTACTGCTACAATGACAGCTTATCAATATTTAAGTGATTTTGAACGTGGTGTTATAGTCGGCGCACTAGCGATGGGACACAGCATATCCGAGATAGTGATGAAGTGGGGATTTTCCCTAGTGCACCGTTAATATCAGGAATCCAGTAGAACATCAAATCTCCGACATCGCTGTAGCCGGAAAAAGATCCTGCAAGAACGGATCCAACAAAGACAGAAGAGAATCGTTAAACGTGACGGAAGTGCAACCCTTCCGCAAACTGCTGCAGATTTCAGTGCTGGGCAATTAACAAATCTCAGCGTCCGAACAATTCAACGGAACATCACCGATATGGGCTTCTGTAGCCGAAGGCCCACTCTTGTACCCTTGATGACTGCACGACACAAAGCTTTACGCCTCGAAAAATGGTTCAAATGGCTTGGAGCACTATGGGACTTAACTTCTAAGGTCATCAGTCCCCTAGAATTTACAGCTACTTAAACCTAACTAACCTAAGGACATCACACACATCCATGCCCGAGGCAGGACTCGAACCTGCGACCGTAGCGGTAGCGTAGCCACCCAGGCCGGATTTACGCCTCGCCTGGGCCCGTCAACTCCGTCATTGGACTATTGATAACTGGAAACATGTTGCCTGGTCCGACGAGTTTCGTTTCAAATTGTATCTAGCGGATGGACATGTACGGGTATGGGAACAACCACATGAATCCATGCGCCCTGCATGTCAGCAGGGAACTGTTCAAGCTGGCGGAGGCTCTCTAATGGTGCGGGGAAGTGTGCAGCTGGAGTGATATGGGACCTCTGGTACGTCTACCTACGACTCTGACAGGTGGCATGTAGATAAGCATCCTGTCTGATCACATGCATCCATTCATGTCCGTTGTACAATCCGACGGACTTGGGCAGTTCTAGCAGGACAATGCGACACCCCACACATGCAGAATAGCTACAGAGTGCCTCCAGGAACCCTCTTCTGAGTTGAAACACTTCCGCTGGCCACGAAACTACCCAGACATGTACACTGTTGAGAATGTCTGAGATCCTTCGCAACGTGCTGTTCGGAAGAGATCTCCATTTCCTCGTACTCTTTCGGATTTACGGCAGCTATGCAGTATTAATGGTGTCTGTTTCCTCCAGCACTGCTCCAGACATTATTCGAGTCCATGCCATGTCCGCTACGTGCTCGCGGGGATCCACCACGATAATAGGCAGCCGCGCGGGATTAGCCGTGCGATCTCAGGCGCTGCAGTCATGGACTGTGCGGCTCGTCCCGGCGGACCTCGGGCATGGGTGTGTGTGTTTGTCCTTAGGATAATTTAGGTTAAGTAGTGTATAAGCTTAGGGACTGAAGACCTTAGCAGTTAAGTCCCATAAGATTTCACACACATCTGAACGATATTAGGCAGATGTACCAGTTTCTTTGTCTCTTCTGTGTATATCCACATGAGATTTTTGCTTCAGATGAGCGTTGTCATATCCTTGAAAACCGACCATTCGTCCTGTGACGCCCTGTATAGCACTAAAGTGATATCATGTACAACGCGAAGCACTTCCCGGCCATAAGGTGCGCGACAATATTTGGACGCATTCCCAGCGTAGCTGCTTCCACGGTAGAGAGATTCCTCCTGATCCGCGGCCAAGCCAAATACTCGGCGATGGCTGGGCGCCCTCTCATAAATAGCCCAGTCGTCCCTGAGGTGAAACTAATGTTAGCGCCGGCCCCAAAATATGGCGGCTTATAATAGCGTGGCCGGCAGACATTCCACGCTTTGAGGCAGGCCTAAGTGGCCGGCGCGCAGTCACCACCAGATGCTCGGCCCAGCTGCCTGCCGTCTCTTTCGCTGTACTTCGCGGATCGGTTTCGGCGACTGAGAGAGATGGCGGTGCTAACAGCTGCATTTGTCAGAGCCGCCATCTGCCAGCTGGCCCGCCGCGTGTCCGTGTATCGCCCGTGTCGCCTCAGCATCTGGAACCGGCCGATTTTCACTTTACAGCTAACGCCTCAAGCAACTGGAGTGCAGGGTGTCTAGGGAGCGTCGAGACATCGATTTTTTTTTTAAAGTAAAGATATCCTATCGTACGGTCTGCACGGAAACGCCGTGGTCTAGGGTCGACCGCCAGGTAGGAAAGAGGTTCCTTTTAGGCGCAAGTTGGGTAGTTTCCTCGCAGTGTGTGGCAGTTGTACGTTAAGATTATCTGTCGGGTGTCGATGACCGTGAGGCAGGGATGGGCAAGTATTTGGCATGCAAGCAGTGCTCACGCAGGCATGCCGTATCTCTCTCACCCGGCTGCACATTCTCCCCAGCACCACGCCACACTTTCTGAGCCTGAGATACAAGAACGCGGGGAAACAGCTAAAGCACCGCATTTAAAACGCAATTCAGTAGCAGTACATACCACTTGATTTCGTATTTCTCAACATCACTTGCTGGCCGCAGTGGCCAAGCGGCTTCAGTCCGGAACCGCGCGACTGCTACGGTCGCAGGTTCCAGTCCTGCCTCGGGCATGGATGTGTGTGATGTCCTTAGGTTAGTTAGGTTTAAGTATCTGTAAGTTCTTGGGGACTGATGAGTTCAAATGTTAAGTCCCATTGTGCTCAGAGCCATTCAACAACAATGATAAACAAAACAAGTAGTCAGTATCATGAAATAATTTTGGCCCGCTGAACACAAAATATAATTTTTATCTTGTACTTAACTGTCGGATTACGGACAGAGGCCGATTATTTCCCAGATTTTTTCACTCATGTTGCCCCATAATAGTGATTTATTTAGTTTAATGGTCGAAAAAACTCTTTCATAGACAAATGTCGATCGAATTATTTTATAACATTTTGAACCTCGTTATGGAGACGTAAAAATTCCTCATGAGGAAAACAACGTAGACGTCCTGGACAATTGGCCTTTTAAACGGGAAATACGGTGCCGATCAATCAGTTCCACCTACACCGTTTCGACTGAAACGGTTAACAGTCTCGAAAACAGCTCGAATATAGATGCAACAATGGCAGTATCCTCAAAATGTTTAGAAAACTATCCTTGTAATGAGTTCTTCAAACCTCGTTCCCCTAACGCCGGGGAGTTTAGGGATATGTTCAGTATTTTATCCCTCCCACAATGCGATTTTCTTTCCAAATGCATCCTCATCAGATCAGAAATAAGTTTTTCTCCCGTTGCAGTGTCCTACTGTAGGCAGCGTGCCGTCAAGTACACTTAAAATCTGAGGACCGAAATCCATTCTGAATGTTGTAATTTTTGTCCCTCCTCTCCTTTTCCGTTCATAAATTCAACAATAGCGGTTTTTCTCTAACATTTTATTAACAGTGCTCCTCGAAAAGTATTTTGCCTTTCCTCCAGAGACTCACATTTGAGTTCCCGAAACATCTCCGTAATACTTTTTTCGTACCCAGAGGTAACGAATACTTTAAAGACCACAATGAGTTTTTCAAACCTCGTTCCCCGTAACGATAGGGAGTTTAGGGATGTGTACAGTATTGTAACCCCCTGACAATGCGATTTTGTTTTCAAATGCATCCTCATCAGATAATAAATGGAACGCATAGCTGTTAAGGTAGCCTCTGAACAGCATCGATGTCTTCCTTTAATCCGACCTGGTGCGGATACCAACCATTCGAACAGTACTCTACAAAGGGTCGCACCAGTCTCCTATATGCGATCTCCTTTACAGATGAATCACACTGTCCTAAAATTCTCCTAATGAACCAAAGTCGACCATTCGTCTTCCCTTCTACGGCCTTTACATGTTCATTCCATTTCATGAAGGTTCACAACGTTACGTCTAAATCTTTAATAGACGCGACTCTGCTAAGCAGCACACTACAGGTACTGTATTCGAGCGTTATTAGTTTGTTTTTATTACTCATCTGCATTAATATGCATTGTTCTGCATTCAGAACTGGCTGCCACACAACTGGAAATTTTGTGTGTCACCTTGTATCCTCCTACAGTCACTCAATGACGACACTTTCCCATACACTACAGCATCATCAGCAAACACAGTAACATACACTGAAGAGCCAAAGTAACCGGTACACCTGCTAAATATCGTGTAGGGTCCCCAAGAGCATGCATAAGTGCCACACACGACATGGCATGGACTAGGTTAATGTCTGAAGTTGTGCTTGGGGGGGGGGGGGGGTGGAGGGGGAGCTGACTCCATGAATCCGTAAATCCGTAAGAGTACGAGGAGGTGGAGGTCTCTTCTGAATAGCACGTTGCAAGGTATTGTGTACATAGTTCCGCGTAGTCCCACTAGAGCGCGCCCCGCTAAGCATAACAGCGCAGGCGCAGCGCTCGTCCGTCTGCGCTCTACGAGATGGCGCTGCCATAAAGACGGACCAAATTCTGCCTCCGCCTATCCGCGTATTAATATGTAACGCAGCCAAAGAGATTGCTGCTAACGTAGAACCTTTTCTCCTCGCGGATCACACTCGCGCAGTGATACCTGAACGCGCGAGGTATTATAACGAGTGTACAGACCTCGGATTAGTCAATCTGCACCAGTCTGCACCAGTCTGCATTAGTCTGCATTGGTCTATAGTCAAGTTTCAGTCTGCGCCTAATAAGATTATCATATTCCTGTACATAGCCATGAAGATAAATGTATAGACACCTTGTCAAGTATCAGAGATATGTGAGAATAAGATTAACGTACCAAGACCAAAGGAACTTCAGATTGTCAATTGTAAACAGCATCCAGAATCAAGTTAAGTTATTTTTATGCTTGTTATTATTTTAATAAATGTGTTTGAAAATTAATCAAGTTCTTTTTAAAGTTGGTCACCGTCAATCTGCTACTCTAGGCGTGCAAGTGGCATTTCAATCGTCTAACCTAACGGCAGAAGATAAACACGCCACGATAAGACCACGAGACATATTGCTGACACTCGCCTACTTCGTTAGAGCGACAAGTCAAATAATCTGATGATGTGTGTACCGAAGGTCTTACAGTACGCACACCACACAAGGCATTCCAGATATGCCCAATAACGTGCATCTCTGGGGAGTTTGGTGGCCATTGGAAGTGTCTAAACTCAGAAGAGTGTTTCTCGAACCACTATGTAGCACTTCTGGACGTGTGGGGTGTCGCATTGTATTGCTGGAATTGCCCAAGTCCGTCGGATTGCACAATGGACAAGAATGGATGCAGGTGATCAGACAGGATGCTCAAATATGTGTCATCTGTCAGAGTCGTATCTAGACGAGTCAGGGGTCCCATATCACTCCAGGTGCACACGCCCCACATCATTACAGAACTTCCACCAGCTTGAACAGTCCCCTATTGACATTCAGAGTCCATGGAATCGTGAGTTTGTCTCCATACCCGTACACGTCCATCCTCTCGATACAATTTGAAACGAGACTCGTCTGATTTCGCAACATGTTTCCAGTCATCAACAGTCCAATATCGGGGTTGACAGGCCGAGGTGAGGCGTTAAAGTTTGTGTCATGCAGTCATCAAGGGTACACGAGTAGGCCTTTAGCTCCGAAAGCCCATATCGATGAGGTCTCGTTGAATGGTTCGCACGTTGGCAATAGTTGATGGCCCAGCACTGAAATCTACAGCAGTAGGGGGGAAGGGTTATGCTTTTGTCACGTTGAGCGATTCTCTTCAGTCGTTGATGTTTTACCGGATCCCTGATAGTCACTGTACACTCGTAAAGTGGTCTTAGCGGAAAATCGCTTCCTCTGAGATACCGTGTCCCATCCCTCGTGCACCGACTATAACAACACCACGTTGTTGATAACCTCCATTGTAGCAGCAGTAACCGATGTAACAACTACGCCAGACTTTTGTTGTCTTACGAGGGTTGCCCGGAAAGTAACGCACCGGATTTTTTTTCTCACCCAAAAATAGTGCTACTACTATAGTGAGCTCAGCAAGTTTCCGTCACTTCCGACAGATAGCGTAGCTGCAGGACAGTTTCAAAATGGTGTCTGTAGGTGATGTACGTTATGAGGAACGTGCCGACAATGAATTTCTCACCGCAGAGAGGATAACTGTGGGGCACATTCAAAAACGCCTATGCGAAGTCTATGGAGCATCTGCTGTCGACAGAAGTACAGTTAGTTGTTGGGCACGGAGGCTGTCGTCAAAAGGCGGTTCGGCGAAGCTCTACGATTTGCAGCGGTCGTGGAGACCATCCACAGCTGTCATACCTGACATGTTGCTCGAGCTGATGTTGTCATTCGCGAGAACAGACGCATTCTGACACGGCAGTTGACGCTGCATATATCACACATCAAAGGAAGCTCCCATAGTGAAGCAATGGCTCCGCCACCATGACAAAAATTGGTTCAAAAATGGTTCAAATGGCTCTGAGCACTACGGGACTCAACTGCTGTGCTCATAAGTCCCCTAGAACTTAGAACTACTTAAACCTAACTAACCTAAGGACATCACACACATCCATGCCCGAGGCAGGATTCGAACCTGCGACCGTAGCGGTCGTGCGGTTCCAGACTGTAGCGCCTTTAACCGCTCGGCCACTCCGGCCGGCCGACAAAGATTGGTACCGACAGGGAATACATGCCCTTGATGGGATGGAGACTAGATGGAAAAGTAGGGTGTGTAGATGAAACGCCATTCTTTCGTGTGTGTAATTCTCATTACGTTCAATAAAGAATTGTTGAAGAAAAAAGTGCGGTGCGTTACTATATGGGCAACCCTCGTATATAGGCGTTGCCGACCGCAGCAGCAGTTTATATCTGAATACGCATGCATATACGAGTTTCTTTCGTGCTTCAGTGTATAAAGTCACCACATTGTTCAGGTCCAACGAAAATCGTTGCGACTCACACTAGAATAATGAGTGCGAATTCAGAAAATTTACTATTCGTACCATCATTTTCATCGCATGTTTCACGTCTGCAAAGTGCTTCTTGATGTACACAACAATGAATTTTTTCCGGTTTTGCGTTTTCACTGTGTTGTAATGTCATTACATAGCTAATTTGCGGTACTCGTTGGAGTATGCCTCTGTATGTTACTTAATAGGTATTAAGAATACTTATTCTTCTCTTTTGTCGTTCCCATTAATTTCTGAAGACTTGTGACAGTACGTCCTAACATTGGCTTTTATATGCAATCATCCACTGGACCTGGGAACTTATTTTATACCACGAAGAAAAACTGAAGCGTAAATAGTGTTGGCACGAAAGTTCTGCTGAACCGAAAAAGTTTTGCCGACTGCAAGATGCCGCGAAGCAACGCTAAATAAAATGTCTGGCTGTACCGACGAATTCCGGGAAGTACCAAGCAAAGACGAGATAGCTAGAGCCTCGGCCCGCAAGTGCCTCGCCTGCAGTTTGGCAAGCCGCCCCGTCACCTGTCTTGCCGCAATGGATTCAAAGATAAAAGCTGAAGGGAACCGCCGGAGCGTCGCAACCCTATCGAAAAGGCGACGAAAACCCTCATGGTTTCAATGAACGACATCTCAAGTGAGTAGATACGTCACACAGGAAACGGTGGGCTTGAGACAGGGAAGAAAAGGCTCGAGAGTTCTTACGAACTTACGTGGTTAAGTTTATACCCCCTTACTCTCCAATATCCGCTAGGTTATAGCCTCTGTGGACTCAGAGAAGCTTGATTCAGAACGGGCACCAAGTCAGGCCGGAATGCGTTGCTGCTGGTACTCATCCGGTGTGATACTGAGCATTCTTTTCTTGGAGACAGTGTAAACTTGCCTTGTGGAAACGAATTCCTTCTTTGAGCGCGCAACGTAGATGTTCCCAATGACCTACGGATTTGAATGGGACCACAACGTTAAGTCAACACTAAAAACGATATCGGAACGTCAATTACAGGGTCTCAGAGGAGATGCGAGTCCGTGCTGACGATACAGGTAGTACAACAATGCACTGGCTTAGGAAAAAGCGGTGTTATTCTTCGCACGTCCTCCACACATAGATCGCTGTAATAGAATTCCGGTCTGTGTGACCTTAACTTTCATACTGTGTTAACTTCCACTTTCATGGTTAAGTAAAACAACGCCCTTGCCACAGGTGAGATATACTGGGATGTAATGAATTATCTGGTTCCGCATACCTGAATGATTTGCACTAATACCTCATGCCATTAATCTACGTTCATTTCGTCCTCATCGGCATGTCCATATCAGAGGATTTAATTCAAGTCATATAGCGATACAGCTTACGGTAGTTCTATGAAAACTCGAAAGAATAGGATTAAGAACTTGAAAGAACTTGAAGAACGTTTATCCATGCACAGAGCAGGTGACTGGCCATAAATGAAACACGGTAACGAAGTCAGGGACAAATACTTTGTTTTCGAAATTGTGACACATATATTGTACCTCTTTAGCAGAGGACACGTACCATCAGTACTTTATATATATATATATATATATATATATATATATATATATATATATATATATATATATATACGAGCGTCGTTCAAAAGCAATCCTCCACATCATTTTCTCATAACATATTGATTGTTAAGCGCCAGAATTTGGTGACAATATAAATCAACATGTCTTGTCCATGACCTATTTTTCCACGTAAACTCCGTCACGTTCTATGGCTGTACGAAAACGTTGTGGAGGAGCATGTACTCCCTGTGGGTAAAAGCTCTTGTCCTGTAGGTGTAGCCATGTTGTCACTGTAAAAGACACGCTCTCGTCGTATTCAAAGTGTGTTCCCCATAGAGAAGCAGACCAAAGATATGGAAGTCCGAGGGTGCCAGCCCTGACTGTAGGGTGGATGAGGCAATGACGTCCAATACAATCTGGCGATGTGCTCCCGAGTCCTCAGACTTGTTTACGGGCGTGCAGTATTGTGTTGGAGCAAGATTTTTGCCGGATTCTTGTCCGATCGAACACGTCGGAAATGGTTCTTGAGTTTCTTCACAGTCTTGACGTATGCCTCTGAATTTCTTCTTTTGTGTGAATGAGGGTGGTGCCACTCCATGGACTGCCTTTTTCTTTCCGGCACAAAATGATGCAGCCAGCTTTCGTCCCACATAACGATCCGTGACACAAAGGTCTCTCCATCGGTCTCAAAACTCTCCAGCGATTCGGATGAAATAGCCTTTCATTGGAACCGCCTTTCATTGGAACTTGTGGTCCACTGTGAGCATTCTTGAAACCCATCGTAAGCAACTCATTAAATATCCGAGAGTCTTGATCATTGCAGACACACTTCCAGTGCTGACCGACAACTGTAGGGCCAATTGTCGAGTTGTGATGTGGTGGTAGGTACACGTAGTGGCATCCGCACGATTCAGCATGTCTGGAGCAGTGGCTGTGACAGGACGTCCCTAGCATGGCTGCTCATGGAGCTCTTGTTTCTGCAGTTCCTGGGGCTGTAACGTTCTTTACCCATCACCCAACTGTGCTCCTATTAACTGCAGCATCGCCATACATTGCACACATACATTTACGGATGTTCACCACGGTTTGTTTTTCTGTACACAGGAATTGAATAATAGCACGCTGATTTTAACGTGAGTCATATGTAGTCGCCATTTTGACGCTGTACTATGGCTCTGCCATTTGCCGGGACGGGTCGAAATTTAACCGGCGTACGGAGTACAGAACAAACATCAAATGTGAAGCACCAAGAAGGACGTTTGTCTATGTAGATTTATGGCTCTTTGAAAAGTGTGGGGCATTACTTATTGTTGAACGACCTCCGTATATATATATATATATATATATATATATATATATATATATATATATATATATATATATATATAGGGTGATTCAAAAAGAATACTACAACTTTAGGAATTTAAAACTCTGCAACGACAAAAGGCAGAGCTAAGCACTATCTGTCGGCGAATTAAGGGAGCCATAAAGTTTCATTTAGTTGTACATTTGTTCGCTTGAGGCGCTGTTGACTAGGTGTCAGCGTCAGTTGATGCTAAGATGGTGACCGCCCAACAGAAAGCTTTTTGTGTTATTGAGTACGGCAGACGTGAATCGACGACAGTTGTTCAGCGTGCATTTCGAGCGAGTATGGTGTTAAACCTCCTGATAGGTGGTGTATTAAACGTTGGTATAAACAGTTTACAGAGAATGGGTGTTTGTGCAAAGGGAAAAGTTCTGGACGCCGAGAACGAGTGATGAAAATGTAGCACGCATCCAGCAAGCATTTGTTCACAGCCCAGGAAAATCGACTCGCAGAGCTAGCAGAGAGCTGCAAATTCCACAATCAACTGTATGGAGAGTCCTACGAAATAGGTTAGTTATGAAACCTGATCGTCTGAAATTGGTTCAAGGAAGGCAGCCCGTGACAGAGCACTTTATCACTGGCCTCCAAGAAGCCCTGATCTTACCCACTGCGATTTTTTCTTATGGGGGTATGTTAAGGATATGGTGTTTCGGCCACCTCTCCCAGCCACCATTGATGATTTGAAACGAGAAATAACAGCAGCTATCCAAACTGTTACGCCTCATATGCTGCAGAGAGTGTGGAACGAGTTGGAGTATCGGGTTGATATTACTCGAGTGTCTGGAGGGGGCCATATTGAACATCTCTGAATTTGTTTTTGAGTGAAAAAAAAACCTTTTTAAATACTCTTTGTAATGATGTATAACAGAAGGTTATATTATGTTTCTTTCATTAAATACACATTTTTAAAGTTGTGGTGTTCTTTTTGAATCACTCTGTATAATGACGACTCTTCTATGGATGTTATTATATTTTCAGTTTCGTCATCCACCAAAATATCCCTTCTGCAGCAGTCACTAGACTCTATTTTTGGCGTTTTACACTGCCTTTTTCATATCATTATTAGAGCCCGCAGTGTCATGCATAGTCATAAGCAGTATCGCATCACTAAATATGCAAACTGAGGCAGTGAGGCAATAAAAATAAGCTATAACAAAATCAGTTTTCAAACAGAACATTTCTGAGAACCATTCATGCAGCCCATACATTGGTTCAACTGTTTGCCCTGCTATTTTTCTGATACTTCTTCTGTTACTTCAATGCGTTGCAGTTGTAACACTTGCTAATGGGCAACGGCGGATATGTTGATTGTGAAATGATACCTGTTGTACAGTCAAACGACTGTGGCTCCACACCAAAATAAAATCATTAATTATATCTCAGACAGCAAACGCCTCAAGGAATGTTCTCATGATCGTCTTCAGTTGCAATCAGCTGTAAGTCACCACCCGACTAACTCAGTTGACGACGACGTTGCTTTATCTTTGCTTTCCTTCTTTACTTTTACTCTGATTTTAGCCTTCGTCGCTTCGTAGTTCGTGTCCTTTTGACATCATTTGGGGTATTGTTTTTGGTGGGCTGGAAACGATTGAATTAAAAGGGGAAGTCGTCTGATCAGTGGAGGAAGAGGGTCCTGGAAAAGGGGACTCAGGTCGCAACCGGATCATTGAGGAATCTCCGGAAAGAGGCCGGCCGGTGTGGGCAAACTGTTCTAGGCCCTTCAGTCTGGAACCGCGCGACAGCTGCCGTAGCAGTTTCGAATCCTGCCTCGGGCATGTATGTGTGTGATGTACTTAGGTTAGTTAGGTTTAAGTAGTTCTAAGTTCTAGTGGACTGATGACCTCAGATATTAAGTCCCACAGTGCTTAGAGCCTTTTGAACCATTTGAACCGGAAAGGGACATCATTTCACACTGAAAATGTCTGTCTGGAAATGAATTGAGGGGAGAAATTTGCCTTCGGAAATTGCAAATTTTTATTCCAAGCTGTGGAAAACAGTGTTACGAGGTTAAACTGATTGATTGCACCTCCTGAAGTCGAAAGCATGTAATTTGTTGCAGCAAGATGGTAGAAAACTTTCAGCTTTTTGAATACTAATATGTTCAGAGCGTGAAGGGCATGTGTGGTGTGAGATGGAGAGCAGAGCATATCTGTGTCATTCTGACGACAACACTCCAGACACTGAGGAGGACAATGAGAGCTATGGCCGTCCAAAATCAGAAGACACTTTCCAGGTGAGCGGTGCTTTTGGAAGTGTTCGAGCCACTTCAGAAAAACATCTTCGTTTAGATAACCGGAGTCAGACGAGGTGGCTTCTGAAGCCACTGGTATGGGACGTCTGTACACCTCTCTAAATCTAACGTCTTTGAAGACAGCGAAGGGAGGAATAAAACACTCAATAGCACTGCAGTAAGCTGTAATAGCGACTTCTCCCCTCTCTCTACATTTGTAATCTTCACTACTGCCGTGGTACCTTTTGCTATCACTATTTTAGTTGGGGGATTATTGAGAGGCAAACCTGTCTCGTCAACATTGAAGATGAGATGAGGCTTACCTCAAGCCACTGTCTGCACATACATATTTCGATAAACCCCTAAAAATGCAGTCACAGCCTGCCTGTTCATCCTCTTTGCTCTAGTTTTTCATAAGCCTTGTGGTTTTCGGAGTGATGAATCACTATGCCTCTTCATGAACTAAGTAAACCAGTCTTTATCTCCAGTCATGTGTCCCATGACCCAGGATGCTTGATGCTATTCTCGTTGCATACGTGAATTCTGCTCTTCGAAGATGTTAAGGAGTGCAGCCAAAACCCCTTGCAGCTAACTCTTTCAGCCTAGAATTTAAATCATCTTCCTGCTCTGGGCTGCATACAGCTGACCAGCTGGTGTACGAGGTTTCTTTTCTCCCACTGCCGAATCACTTTCTATAATAGTTACCCGACCTTTAAGTCCCGAATATGGAATTCTGAACAACGCAACAGCTGCTATCATACTCACGTTTCCACTATAACATTTGCTAGCGTGTATCCTTTCTTCCTAGGACCACGAAGCACTTTTCCTTTTGTATATACAGACCATCTGAAAAGACACCAAGAAAACCTTTTTTTTAGAATTTCGAATTAAACATCCATTAAACTAATACTTTGACCGAGAGGAAATGGCCCCACGTGTTCAGGGTGATATAGCCCCATGTGCAGACATTTCAAAGGGCACGTCAAATCATACCTTTGTGGAATAACCCAGCAATGTTTTTTGACACACGTAATATATAACCTGTATTCCTAATTCCTCCAAAGCCGGTCCCAAGCCCGGTTGAAAAAGGAGGAGTGGGAGGAGTAACACCTCGTTAAAAAACCTTAGTTCACCTGGCCCTGTTGATAGTACCTTGTGAGAGTCCCTTGCCAGGGAAACGGTGAAGACCTCAACGACAGAGAAGGCGGTGATGAAGATCATCAGAACTGCGGAACTGGCGGAAGAGGAAGGCTTTTGTATAAAAACACCAGACAAAAGGCGTCTGTCCCACATGTTAGTGGCGGCCTCACTTATAATTCTAAGCTAAATGCTTGAATTTTTATCATCGAAAGTTTCAACTACCTTTCCCCAAACCAAACTTTAACCTGAGGCATGATGGTAAATTTCAAAAGGAAAACTACTCCAGCAAGTAACCAATCTTCCATCGCTATTCATGGCGGTGCAACTAGGCCTTTGGATTCTGGAGAGCCTAGAACGTCTTGTAAGGAAGAGTCGGAGCTTCCTAGTACTTCTTCAAAGATAAGACCCAAGAAAAAACATATACTGGGGACTCTGAACATCAACACACTTGTGAAAGTTGGAAAACTGAAACGCCTAACAGACACTCTCAATCAACGCAACATACTTATATTAGCACTTCAAGAAACAAGGTATCTGGATGAAAATGCATGTGAGTCAGGTGGATACAGGATCTACAACGGAAAACCAGCCATCAAAAACTATAATAATACGACTAAATTAGGGGCCACATTTATGGTCAAACAGCAACTTACAGAATCAATAACTAATTTTAGCTCCCCATCAGAGCGAATCTCATTCCTGACGTTCAAGTCAGGCAATAAACGTTACACTATTATAAATGAACACGCACCTATCAACGAATACAACAGAACAAATGTTGACAAAGTGGAAGACCTTTGGGAAATGCTAGTACACGAAACATACATATTACCAAAAGAACATATAAAAATTTTAGTGGGTGACTTTAATGCACAAGTTGGCAAACAAATAAAATTTAAATCAGTAGTTGAAGATCATCCAGCACGTGCTAAAACCAACAGAAATGGGGAAAGACTCATAGATTTTTGTAAACGATTTGATCTAAAACTAATATCTACATGTTTCAGGAAACTTGCAACAAAGAAATAAAAGTGGGTATCACCTAATCCAAATCAAGGTGAATATCAGTTGCGCCATGTGGCAATAACGACTCGCAACTACAAGGAAATCTTGGATGTCACAGTGAGGAATGGCCTAAGCATAGTCTCAGACCATTACCTGACGGAAATAAAGACCATGTTCCAACCGAACAAACCTAAACCAAAACCAAGAAGATTTCCAAGGGTAAACACTAAATTTCTCATGCAAAATCAGGGATAAACTAAACACAAGAAAAATGGATGATTGGGAAGAAATTAAAGAAACAATGCTAGAGTCAGTTAAAGAAATTGGACAACCACGAAGAATACGAAGACACAGATGGTGGAACGAGCTGTGTGATGAGGCAACTGACAATCGACTAAAGGCATGGAAAAAATGGAACAGTAATAAGAAACATGAATACTGGGAAGAGTTTAAGAAAGTAAGGAAAAAGACAGCAAAAATCACCAGATCAGTGAAAAGAAAATATTACAAAGACAGATTAGAAGAAATTGATTCAGGCTTTAAAAGGAACTACAACACTAGAGATTTCTATAAGACATTCAGAGTAGTTTTAACAGATTTCCAGTCAACAAGTTTACATTTTAATGATAAAAATGGAAAAAATGGTTTTAAACAATAAAGAGAACTGCTAAATTTTAGCTGAATACTTTGAAAATCTATTAAAATGTGAAGAGCCTAATGACAGATCACAATTTCAAAAACCACAACACGAAAATCCACCATCGGAACCACCTGCAATAGAAGAAATATAAAAGATTATCAAAGCATTAAAGAATAACAAGGCACCAGGAGAGGATGGGACAGTAGCAGAAATGTGGAAACTAGGGGGCTTATCCCCATGGCAGAAAATTCACAAAGTAATTAAACACATTTGAATAAAAGTAATCATACTCAGTGAATGGAAACAAGCATTGATCCATCCTCTACATAAAAAAGGAGATAAAACAGATGCCAACAACTACAGGGGCATACCCTTGTTACCAGTGACATATAAAATACTGTCTAAAGCACTTTGAAATAGAATAGAGGAACAAGTGTGACCTAATATAGGAGATTATCAAACAGGATTTAGAAAAGGTAGATCATGTGCAGTACAGATTCTTAATCTATAAACAATTTTGAGAGTGACAGCTATACAAAATAAAAGTACAGTAGTTACTTTCGTAGACTTCAAGAAGGCCCACGACTCCGTTGACAGACAAACTCTATTCCAGATACTTTATGAAGCAGGAATAGATGAAAACACCAGAAGGCTTGTTGAACAAACTTTCACAGATACAACATCAAGTATTAAGTTTCAAGGCGAAATTTCTGAATCATTCAAAATGAAAACGGGCGTCCGACAAGTAGGTGGACTGTCCCCAATTCTATTTATCTTGGTTTTAGATAAAGAAGTAAAAACATGGGAAAGCACATTAAATAATGGAGGCACGAAGGGTATAAGCATGGGCCAAGGAAAGAACAAATTTGAAGTGAAATGTTCAGCTATTGCGGATGATGTGGCATTCATAACTGAGATCCGAACAGACGCAACAGTTATGCTTGATCTGTTAGATTAGATTAGATTAGATTAGTACTTGTTCCATAGATCATGAATACGACACTACGTAATGATGTGGAACGTGTCAGGTTAATAAAAGGTGTCTATACAAGATATTACATTAGACAAAATATTACATGACACTCAATATTTTTTTGTGAAGGTTGGGAAATAACCCACTTACTAAAAAATTCATCTAATGAGTAGAAGGAGTTGCCATTAAGAAATTATTTTAATTTCCTTTTAAATGCTATATGGCTATCTGTCAGACTTTTGATACTATTAGGTAAGTGACCAAAGACATTTGTGGCAGCATAATTTACCCCCTTCTGTGTCAAAGTTAGATTTAACCTTGAGTAGTGAAGATCATCCTTTCTCCTAGTGTTGTAGCCATGTACACTGCTATTACTTTTGAATTCGTTCGGATTGTTAATAACAAATTTCGTAAGTGAATGTATATATTGTGAGGCTACAGCGAAGATTTGTAGCTCTTTAAATAAGTGTCTGCAGGATGATCTTGGATGAGCTCCAGCAATTATTCTGATTACACGCTTTTGTGCAATGAACGCTCTTTTACTCAATGATGAGTTACCCCAGAATATGATGCCATACGAAAGCAGAGAATGAAAATAGGCGTGGAAAGCTAATTTACTCAGATGTATATCGCCGAAATTTGCAATGACCCTAATAGCATAAGTAGCTGAACTCAAACGCTTCAGCAGATCCTCAGTGTGGTTTTTTCCAGTTCAACCCCTCATCAATGCCTACACCTAGAAATTTTGAATATTCTACCTTAGCTACCGATTTCTGATCGAAATCTATATTTATTAATGGGGTCATTCCATTTACTGTGTGTAACTGTATATACTGTGTTTTGTCAAAGTTTAGTGAGAGCCCATTTGCAGAGAACCACTTAATGATTTTCTGAAAAACATCATTTACAATTTCACCACTTAATTCTTATTTGTTGGGTGTGATAGCTATACTTGTATCTTCAGCAAAAAGTACCAGCTTTGCATCTTTGTGAATATAGAATGCCAAGTCATTAATATATATTAAGAAAAGCAGAAGACCCAAGACTGAACCTTGCGGTACCCCATTCTTGATTGTTCCCCAGTTTGAGAAATCACTAGTTTTTTTTGCATATTATGTGAACTGCTAATTTCAACTTTCTGCACTCTTCCAGTTAGGTATGGTTTAAACCATTTGAGTACTGTCCCATTCATACCACAGTACTTGAGCTTATCTAGAAGTATTCCATGATTTACACAATCAAAAGCCTTTGATAGATCACAAAAAATTCCAATGGGTGACTTCTGGTTACTCATAAGGGAACCTCCCCATCGCACCCCCCTCAGATTTGGTTATAAGTTCGCACAATAGACAGGCCTTGAAAAACTGAACACAGATCAATTGAGAAAACAGGAAGAAGTTGTGTGGAACTATGAAAAAAATAAGCAAGATATACAAACTGAGTAGTCCATGCGCAAGATAGGCAACATCAAGGAGGGTGTGAGCTCAGAAGGGCCGTGGCCCTATGGTTAGCGTGAGCAGCTGCAGAACGAGAGGTCCCTGGTTCAAGTCTTCCCTCGAGTGAAGAGTTTACTTTCTTTATTTTCGCAAAGTTATGATCTGTCCGTTCGTTCATTGACGTCTCTGTTCACCGTAATGAGTTTAGTGTCTGTGTTTTGCGACCGCACCGCAAAACCGTGCGATTAGTAGACGAAAGGACGTGCCTCTCCAATGGGAACCGAAAGCATTTGATCACAAAGTCATAGATCAGCCGGTTCCTCCACAGGAAAACCCGTCTGATATATTCTATACGACACTGGTGACGGCATGTGTGTCACATGACAGGGATATGTTGTCGACCCACCTTACTTGTACACTTGGCGAATGGTTAAAAAGATTCTTCTACCTTGCCCGATTTAGGTTTTCTTGTGGATGTGATAATCACTCCCAAAAAAAGTGATGAAAAGATAAGAGTTTGTCACATAAACTGTAACAAATGAATGCAACGGTCGCACAGTTTTCCCTTTGCTCTGTCAAAACATATGCTTCTAACGTTTTCTAATTTTTCCGTGTGCAGACCGTCAAATCCTGCGTATGTCCAAGCAAATCTGAACATGTCCTGGAATTTTGGAGAGCGAAGTTGATTATGTGTGGGTGCCTGAACTTTGATAATTGTCGGCAAATAAAGAATTAAACTTTTCACTCGAGGGAAGACTTCATCCAAGGACCTCTTGTTCCACAGCTGCTCACGCTAACCACGGGACCACGGCGCTCCTGAGCTCATACTATTCATGATTTGCCTATCTTCCACATGGACTACTCAGTTTGTATATTTTGCTTATTTTTTCATAGTTCCACACAACTTCTTCCTGTTCTCTCTGTGTTCAGTTTTTCATGGTCTATCCACTGTGCCAACTTAAAATTAAATCTGAGGGGGGTGCGATGGGGAGGTTCCCTTGTCAGAGAATTTAATATTTCATTAGTGAAAGTATATATAGTATTTTCCGTTGAAAAACCCTTCTGGGAACCAAACTGGCATTTTTAAAAACATAATTTTTACAAAGGTGTGAAGCTACCTTACAATACATTAGTTTTTCAAGAATTTTGGATAAGACAGTCAGAAGAGAGATTGGGCGGTAGTTGTTGACATCAGAGTTATCCCCTTTTTTATGTGGTGGTATAACAATGGCATACTTCAGTCTATCTGGGAAAATACCCTGCTTCGGAGAGCTATTACATATGTGGCTAAGAATCCCACTTATTTCTTGGGAACAAGCTTTTATTATCCTTCTGGAAATGCCATGAGTCCCACGTGAGCTTTTATTCTTGAGAGAGTTTATTATCTTCCTAATTTCAGATGGAGAGGTGGGTGGAATTTCAATTATATCAAATGGTGTGTGTAAGGCCTCTTCCATTAACTGCCTTGCTTCTTCTGATGAACATTTTGATCCTATTTTCTCTACAACATTTAAAAAATGATTATTCAAATTGTTTTCGACTTCCAGCTCGTTGTTTATCAGGTTTCCATTCGCTTTGATGGTGATTCCGTCACCCTGTACTCTTGGTTGTCCTGTCTCCCTTGTAATAATATTCCAAATTGTCTTGATTTTGTTGTCAGAGGTATTAATCTCAGACATGATGCACATGCTTCTGGAGTTTTTAATAACCTTTCTTAATGTAGCACAGTAGTTTTTATAATATTCGGCTGTTTCTGGGTCATTACTCTTTCTTGTTATTAGATACAGTTCCCTTTTGTGGTTACAAGATGTTTTTATTCCTTTAGTAAGCCAAGGTTTTTTGCATAGTTTCTTATAATTAGACTTAACTACTTTCTTGGGGAAACAGTTTTCAAATTCTCTTACAAGTGTATCATGAAATAAGTTATATTTTAAATTAGCATCGAATTCCTCATACACCTCATCTCAGTCTAACTGCTGAAGATTTTCTCTGAAATTTGTAATTGTTGAGTCATTAACTGAACACACAACTTTAGAGGGTAGTTTTGAATTACTAAATAGAGCTATGTGATATATTGTAACTAGCTGAGCATCATGATCAGAAAGCTCATTCTCAACAGGACAAGAATTTATGTTTATAAACCTATCTTGGTCTATAAAAGTGTTATCTATCAATGTGCTGCTGTCCTTTACTACCCGAGCAGGAAAATTAATGGCAGATGTCAAATTGAAAGAACTGAGCAAGACTACCAGGTCATTCTTCCTATTACACTCTTCCAATGAATCAACATTGAAGTCCCCGCAAATAATAATTTGCTTTCCCCTATCTGACAGATAGCACAATAAGGCATCCAAGTTTTCTAGGAATAAATGAAAGTTTCCTGAAGGGGACCTATATACTGTTACAATTATAAAAGAGCCCTGCTTCAGTTTAAGTTGACAGACACATGTTTCTATATGTTGCTCTAGACAAAACTTTTTTGTATCTAAGCTTTCTACACAGTGATAACTTTTGACATATGTGGCAACTCCTCCTCTCACCTTATTCTCTCTACTCATATGTGCAGCTAGTTTATAACCACTGATATTTACCTTTTCCATATCAGACACAATGTGATGCTCAGACAGGCATAATGTATCTATTACATTATTAGATTCAATGTCATCTAAACAAACCAGGAGCTCATCTAGTTTATTCTTCAATCCCAGAATATTTTGATGAAAAATGGTAACATTATTTTTTACTTTACTTTTTTGAGAATCTACTTTTTTCTTTAATCCACCAATATTTTGGTTAAATATGGTAAAATTATTATTTACTTTCCTGTTCTGAGAATTTTGTGAGTTTTGGACCTCTTTAGCACCTGCCTTCCTGAACTTCTCATTGGACACTGATATTAGCCTCAAAAAGATGTACATCCATGAGTACTAGTGTCTCCCCTTATAGATTTCGCTAACAACCCTGCCAGTTACCCTTCCCTTTCCTATTGAGATGTAGGCCATGCCTTGTGAAATCCCCCTATCAATAGCCTCGACAGGAACCAATCCAGGTTTGACAGAGTGGCCGCCCTACGCAACTGATCCAACTCCATATTCACCCTCCTGACCGAGCGAGGTGGCGTAGTGGTTAGACACTGGACTCGCATCTGGCCATCCTGATTTAGGCTTTCCGTTATTTCCCTAAATCACTCCAGGCAAATGCCGGGATGGTTCCTTTCAAAGGGCACGGCTGACTTCCTTCCCCGTCCTTCCCTAATCCTATGAGGCCGATGACCTCGCTATCTGGTCTCCTTCCCCAAACCAACCAACCAACCATCACCCTCCTGACAGAGCGGTTCAACTGGGGCTGATCATGCCGCACGAATGCAGGCATCAGCCCAACATTGGTATGGGTCGTTGCCGAGGCTACTTTCACCAGGTCACACGAGATTGCTGAAAATACTGGGCTAAAAACATCCTATGAAAAAATTGAGTATATAGAACACAAATATAATACAGAAAAGTTTATGAAAACGAAGTATGGAAAAATTAAAAGAGTTGATAGATTCAAATACCTGGGGGAGTGGATCGAAGCCAATGGACTGGATAACACAACAAATAAAGATAGAATAAAAAAGAATTTGTATATAAATTAACACAAAACTACTACAATAAGAAATCAATATCCATACAAGCGAAGATTAGACATTATAATTCAGTTATTAGGACACAAGCAACGTATGGATCAAAGTGTCTAACATTGAATAAGAAAGGCGAATTAAGAGAAATAGAAAAAAGAGAGAGAAAAATACTAAGAAAAATTGTAGATCCTGAGAAAAACAAGAAAAGTAGGTGGATTAAAAGGAGAAATGAAGACTTACACAAAAATACAGAAAAGATCACAGATACAATGAGGAAGAGACGGCTAAAATTTTATGGACATTTAAAAAGAATGTAAAGATAATGGATTACAAAGAAAATTTATAATTACGTTAGTAAGCTGAAAAAAACTGTAGGATGGATAGAAGCAGTAAAGAAAGACGCCAACAAAATAGGTGTTACAGAAGAAATAATACTTGACAGGAATCACTTCAGGCTACTGATAGAAAACGCAAACTATGAAGAAGATGAGCCAAAACCTTGACCCAAGAGAGTGTGGACAGATGAGCAGAGACGAACAGCTGGCGACAAAATGAAGAAGTACTGGGAAGAACGGAAGAAAAAGAAGCACAACAAGTCTTAAGTTGTACACGGTCCATAGATGGCCAAATTCATAAATAAATTAAAGAACCTGTATTCTTATACACATTAACATAAAGAATTTATAAAATTTCACATTATTGTGCATGGTACACCTTGATTTGTTGGGTTGTATTCTTCAACTACGGGAATAATCCATCACAATGCGCGTACCTCTAAGGTTTGTTCTTCTGTCCTGTCAATACTGTCAAGTCCTTTGCTGTCTAACAAAATTACAGCGTCATCGGCCAAGCATAAAATTCATATTTCTTCTCCTCCAACTTTAATTCCTGCTCCAATTTTTTTTTGTTTCTTTTATTGCTCAATATACACACCGGATAACCCAATATACACACTGAATAACATCGGAGATAGGCAACAACCCTGGCTCACCTATTTCTAAATACTGCTTCGCTTTGATACCCTTCGACTCTTATAACTCCGTACAAGTTGTAAATCACCTTCCGCTCAATCATTATACCCCTGATGTCTTCAGAATTAAAGGAGAATTATCCATCTTAAAAGCTGTATCTAAGTCTACAATTGCTTTAAACGTAGGTGTGTCTTTCCTTAACGTATCTTCGAAGGTGAGTAGTTGGGTTAGTATTGCCTCGCGTGTTGCTACATTTCTCCGGAATTCAAGCTGATCTTCCGCGAGGTCGTCTTCTACCCATTTTCCATTCTACTGTAAACAGTTTGTGTTAGTGTTTTGCAACCATGACTTTTCGGTAATATTCACACCTCTCAGCACCTACTTCGTTTGACATTGTAATTTTAAAATTATTAATCAAGTCTGACGGCTATCCACCTGTGTCATATACCTTGACAAAGCGGAGACGCCGAGCAACATTCTCATCTGTTGAAGGGATCATAACGTACGGTCTTAGACATAAAAACTGACCGACGGCCGGCTGCCACAGAGACTAAGTCCGAGTCGTTCACTTAAGGTGGCCAATAAAACTGACCGCCCCTGACAACTCTAAATCCGGCCATCTGCACAAACTGGCAACACTGTAAGATGCGGAAGTGTTAGGAGAAAGTGTCGTCTACTTCCTAGAAGCTTTGGATGGAGTGAGCCCGTGGTCTTGCGGTAATCGTCGTACATTCTAAACTTACAGTCGCATGTTCGCGTCCAACTGTGTTTTTTTTTTTTTTAATTTTATTTTTACCACATTTCGGACTAAAGTTATGAGTCTGATTGAACATCGAAAACAATTCGCTAAACATTCCACCCACCCGCAATAACAAGTATTCCAGAAACAATTCCGCAGGACAGCTCGTGGCTGCGTCGCGATAATAACAGCTTACACTCGGGCGTTTCCTCGCGCTGCAGCGGCTACCGGCCACCGGCCAGACGCCACCCGCCGCCTGAAATTCGGCACCGCCCATGTGAAGGCGGCGCCACGCTGTCAGTGTACGTATCAATGCCATTTTCGAATTTGAAGTTCTAGTTATCATCTTGCAGTTAAGCATTGGATTTTGCATACTTGAAAATCATGAACTACAGTTAAGCATTGTAAAATTGAGTCGCAAGTGGAAAATGGTGTAACATCTGCAACACAATATTTACTTTGGTATAACAGAGGGGTGAATGTAGAGGAGGCAGCTAGAAAGATTTGAACTGTGTTTGGAGCGAGTGCTTTTGGGAAAAATACGCCAGAAAAAGATACTCTTTTTTCAACAAAGATCGTTCTGGCATGAATGATCTTCCACATTAAGGAAGTCTCGACTACCGATATATGTGACAGATTACCATCTTTCCATCATGCGACATTTGCATTCAACAGGCAAAGTTCAGAAGTCTGGTGTAGGAGTACTGCATGCTCTAATTCGAAACAACAAAAATCAACGGAGTGACTATTATCGAACGTCATCAGGTCGCTCATTGAGCATTCCTATGCAGTACTGTTACTGGTGACGTGTTATGATGCCTTTATCGTTAACCTCCTAAGAAGAAATGAAAGGTTGAGCCCCACCAAAAGACGTAGACTAGAGCAAAGAGTAGTGTGAACGTAATATTTTACATCTGATAGCTCCAAAAGTGTGTTTTGGGCTACGAATTCTGCCCCATGGGGTGTGTGCTACACAGCTGGAATTTGTTGTCAACAACTGAGACACCTATCGGTCTCAGTGTAAGAAAATCGAGCAACAAAACTACATCACCTGTGCTACTGCATGATTGTTGGTTTGAGAAAGAAAACTATCCAGGAGATTGATAGGAAAGTCGTCTCTCAGGCACTAGGGAACTCCTCTCTCAAGCTCTTGTCGCTCTCGTCGTATATTCGTAAAATTTTACCTTTCCCGCTTTCGATCGATCAATCGTCAAGGCGATTCATTTTTAGACGAAAATACTCTTAAAACTACACTAATTTATTGACATCCTTAGAACCAGTGGGTTTCTACAGGCAAACAACTTTAGCATTGTCAGATTGTTTTAGATATAGTGAAAGAAAATTCAGCTGCTGTTTAATTTCTCTTGGATGATTACTGTTGCGATTAGTAAACTAATGGAAAATGCAATCAAAATATTCACTGTACTAATACAAATTAAATTCAGCTTACTGCAGATACATCACGACGGCAGTCTATCTTAATAAAGCATTAAGTATCTGTAAGACGATTGAGCCTATTTTAACACGAATTAGTAGGATATTACCGACTTCGAAAAGATCCGGATTTACTTCATTTCCTGTATCATTCGCAAGTATTATGAAAATGTGGCATTTCATAGATAAAATTATGTATTCACAACAACAAAAAAAAACGTCGGCAGAAAACAAAAGTGGCATTATGAAATTGGCAGTACCGTAAGGTTTTCGCTCTGACACTAGGGCTTACTGTGAGTAGCAAGACGAATTTTGCTCGAGCGTTATCGTACGATTCCCTTATTGAGTTTGTATCTGCCTGCTTATAGCTCAGCTAGAATATAATTAAATATCTGGCTTTCCGCGAGTCTTGAAAGGCGAACGAAAGCAGCTTGCACCTGGTAGCGAAGCATGTTACCTGGGAACTGGCTTTTTCCTAAAGTGGGAAGACATCCTTTTGTGGTTGAATTGTTGGCAAAAGTCAGTCAGACGTGTGCCGTTGGTCTAAGCGTTTCGGTATGTTGAATTTGTAGCAATGGTTTTTCTACAGGTTTTTTCTGTTCCAAATAGAGAGTTGAAGTCTCCCATTAGTATTTTCACGCCATCTTGGTGAATTTTACTCATAGTATTTTCGAGTGTGTTCCAGAATTTTTCGACATTTTTGGTGTTTTTCTTATTTTGGATGTTGGTGGGGGAACGTGCATTGATGAGTGTATATTTTTTACTGGGGCTCTGAATGAGCATAGTCATAAGTCGATTGTTGATGGGTGTGACTTCTTTGACAGAGTTGATGATAGATCTTTGCTCGAGAAAAGTAATGCCGAAGATAGGTAAGCCTTTCGCTACCTTTTGTTGTATTTTGCTCTTGATGATGCAATTGTTTCCGTAATGCAAGGTTTCACTGTCAGTTAGTCGTGGTTCGTGAAGAACAAGGATGAGAATTTTTTGTTGGTCGATTTCTTTTGTGAGATTATTTAGTTTTCGTGCTTGGATCAATGTATCGATGTTTAGCTATAAAAAAAATGTTCTTATGTGTGTGAAATCTTATGGGACTTAACTACTAAGGTCATCAGTCCCTAAGCTTACATACTACTTAACCTAATATATCCTAAGGACAAACACACACATCCATGCCCGAGGGAGGACACGAACCTCCGTCGGAGCCAGCCGAACAGTCCATGACTGCTGCGCCCTTGACCGCTCGGCTAACCCCGCGCGGCGTGTAGTTTTAAATGCATGTTTTCTGCTTGTAGGGAGATTTACAAGAGATCTTCAATATTCTCTGCCGTGCTAACCTGGACTCCCCGGAATCCGAATTTCCAACTGCCGCCTGTCGACAGCCGGGATGTGTACCACCTGGGATAAAGTTGACTTTGCTTGCACAGTTCATGTTTGCTTGTGTTTCATTTGTTTGACTGGGTGATTCCAGGGCTGGACAGGACCAGAGTGTGTTGAAGCCTTTCGAAGCAAATATTTTCAGCCGAGCGCATTGAGCTAACAGACGGTGACCAGAGTAGCGGTAGTTTTCTCTCAGGCGTGTCTGGATTTTGAGTCAACGGATTGAGTAGCCGTTCAGGATTGTGTTAGTATTTGCTTCACCCCAAGTATTTGATTTCCTCGGTACCACCAATATGGTGGAGGGTTTCCCCTATCAGCCCCACGGGGTTTTTATTATTATTATTCTTCTTCTTATTATTATTATTGTCATTATGTCATCAGCAAATCCGATGTGGTGCATCTTTCCACCACTGAAATAGATGTGCATTGTTCGATTCAGTATTTCCATCACATAAATATGGGTTATTATTACGTTACATTGCTGCTAGTAGACATATTTCTTACTTTTTCTTAGGCAGTTGCTACCTGTTACTCCATCATAGGAATGTATGTGCGCACCATTGTTGCAATACAGACGTTCAAATTATCCGATTTCTGTAATTTCATTTCGATACCAGATCGTTCTAATCGGATTCAGCAAGTCAGGCTTAATGTGTATATACGAATACGACTCTCAACATTTGGTAGACTAGGTAAACCACATTCAAAATCGGACGGTTGAATCTATATCACTTATTTATGACAGGGCCTGAATTTTTAAACACTGTGGAAAATAATAATACAATGTGCTTATTACTAATATGGTATTTAAATATAAATATATGAACGAACGAGATAACAGTTTATTTACAGGAGCAGAGCCCCATCCATCATAGCAGAGCAGTGCGAGATTGGTTTCAGGGCCAAGAGAGGATAAAGCTGTTGCCGTTTGTTTCACGATCACCGAACATCAACCAGATAAAGAATATATGGGCAGAGGTAACTAGGTCATTGCCATGTGGACCTACAAATGCAAGCGACCTTTGGACGAATATAGAAAATGTATGGTGGGAAGTAAACCATCACGCTACACTGTCGACGACTTAATGAAATCAATGCCCCTACGCCTTCGAGATATCTTACGTAATGATCGTGGGTAGGTTGGTTACTAAAAGTATACTCGTCCACAAAACCCAGGTGGACAATTATCTGATAGTCGGTCAAGCTTTGCTTTGTCGCAGCTTTTTAGATACAAGTCCATTTACTTTCAGTCTCCTCCTTACAATTCTTGCAGTGCATGGTAATTGAAAAATCTCATCCACTCGACGCCAACTGAGGAATTGACTGGTGCATGTGTTGTGAAGCATAATATGACGGCAGATGCTTATCGTAGGCGCTATCGGAAACGCAAAAAGTAGGGGTGGATGCCGTTGAAGTCCCGTTACACTGATGGCAAGACAAATGTTCGCAAGTCACCTCTATTGCCTCAAAAACAATTGCATCTTAAATAATGAAGGACCGACGTCCACACTGTCACAGCGCGTTGAAATACAGCTAAGACGGCAGATGAATATTTGTGACCGTCTTGGCTTCGAACCTGGACCTCCTGCTTACTAGACAGACATGCCGATCACTGCACTATTATTTTTTTTAAAAAGTTGTAGAAGACTTTCAGCACCAGGTAGGCGGAGGCCAAGAGGGCAGGGGTCGAAGGTACGAGGCCTGGCCTCAATGCCTCCCCCATACCTGTCACTGAGCAGCTGCATTATTCCTATGTATTCCATGTTTGCACCCAGATATGCCTTTAAATTCTGGAGCAAAACTGAAGTATTAGTTAAGGTAAAAAAATTACAGATTTCCGCCTCCAATGGTGTGCATTCCTTGTAGAACATAACTTATAACAGTGAAAAGGGGTGCAGAAAAATACATGGCAAACATTCATTCAGAAATATATTCACAATTTAAATTATTTTCCACTGGATGCATATGAGGTCTGTGGGAAGCCATATATTTTTCAACAAATGAAAAATTTCGTAGCCGGAGGGGTTTTGCCATATTATAACAGTTCTGATTTTAGAACCAACGTAAAAGGATATTACAGGAATAAAAAAAGTGAAATAATATTATTCTGCTTCTCTTCAAGAAAACTGTCCACCTCTTCATAGCCCACATAAAGCAATAGATAAAAAAATTTGAAATTATTCCTTATATTTGTTATTCTTTTTCAAAGTAAAATGTTCTTCTGCAATGTAAAACATGTACTCTTCTAAGTTCTGTTTGTTACGACGTAAAACACCAACTGTCCCAGAAGCCACGAATAACTGTTATTCTTTGCGGACGCGTAACATTTGCAGTCACGTTGTAAAGCTTGTTATCGGTATATGACTTTCTGCAGTTCTGTTGATAGTGCTAATTTCTTCCTAGTCCAGTTCCAAATTCTGATTCTATTTTCAAATAAGAAGATGTGCGCTACAGTTTCTACTAGCCGACATTTGTCGCAGTATTGAGATGGTCTCAATTTGATTTTCCATAGTCGTTCCGCTGAGGGTATGGTTTCGTTTACAACGTTGCACCATACAGCACTGACTCTAGTTGGTAGAATTTTATTGTTGATATTTTTCCAGACGTTCCTCCGGTTTTTTGTAGGTTAATTTACCGGAATTGGTTTCTGAAGACGACGTAATATAATCATAGACGGTTCTAGTGTTGGTTTGTGCTGGTGGAAGTCTTATACAGCTCCAATCGCCATAGTACTTTCGGACGTAATGTAGGCTGGCGTGCTACATTGACAGGATTATTCCTATCCCCAGGATCTAACGAGAGGATCAGAAGTTTCGTGATGCCTGTCTTAGTGGCATGTATTAGTCTGAAAGCAAGTCTTTAATTCCAAGTCCTCCGTTTTGCCTCTGCAAAGTCGCCGTGTGGAGGGATACTTTGAAGATATTTTGTTTCCACACATACCAAGTGGCTACAGCTAATATTTTATGTGCAGTGACCTGCAGTATCGGTAAGACTGCTACGACATGATATATTTTGCTAAGTATGTTTGTATTTATAAAGTGAACATCCTGCAGTCGGTCTAACAATCGCATGTCATGGTCCTTCAACAAGGTTCCGATGACATTAAGATTGCGCTCCCAATTGTTCGTAGCCATACGCTTGGGATTCGCCCTTAACCTCAAGCCCACTTGGAGTCTCTCTTCAGTTACATCTAACCAGTGCGCACCTGTTGCACTATTGTAAGAACCGAGATGCAGGTTCATTTGGCTTCAAGATTGCGTATGTTCCTCCAGCATGACGTGGCTCCTGCACATTCTAGTCGTCAGATGACACATTATCCAAACCTAACATTTCCCGGAAGGTGGATCATTAGATATGGGCACTTTTCTTGGCCTTCAAGGTCCTCGGACCTTATCTCTTTGGATTTTTACCTGCGGGGATGGTTAAAGGCGAAGTCCACAAATAAAAAGGAAACCCAAGAGCCGAGTTGATCGTTCGGGTTATGAATAGTGCAGCCCTCGTAAAAAAACGCAAAGATGACCTCAGTAGAGCTACACGTGGTGTTATCAAGAGAAGTCAAATGTGCATTGAAGATGGTTGGTGAATTTTTGAAAATCAACTTTGAATGTCCTCATTTGCCTTCCCTTTGAGTTTGTTAGCGTTACGTACTAACAGTTGTATCTCTGTACTCAATAAAAAGTGGACGCATTTATATGGAATTTTTTTCGTCTGTACTACCACCTCCTAAAATATCTACTATTTCTCCTGAAACACCCTGTATATGGATATATGCGTGGTGTCTGTTCTTTCGGACATGTCCGAAAGAAAATGCTTCATGGCATTCTGCAACGACCTTCGATCTAGTAGCAGGGGCTGATACAGATTTCAGAGCTGCTTGGCTATCTGAATAAAAATAGATACTACGATTTTTGGAGGGTCTACTCTAATTTTCCTCCGTGCACATGCTGACAGAAAAAAAAAAACGTGTAGTACTGTGGCCATCTTCCCTAAAGAGATTCTAGGCAGTACACCAGATCTGGTACTTTCATCTGTACCACTATATTATGTCTCCTGCACAGTGTTGTGGTTCGTTTTTCCACTGTTCCCTGCTTCCAACTGTTACATGGCAAAGTTTATTGAAACAACTAGAAGTTATTGTGTAGTTAGTCGCATTTCCCCAGCCACCCCCTTCCTGATTTGGGATTCCGTATAATCTAACTACGAGGGCTGTCCAGAAAGTAAGATACGTTCGGTCACGAAATGGAAACCACTGGGAAAATCCGGTAAAGCTTCGCACAGATGTGTTGGTCAGTGTCTCTAGTATGCCCGTAAATCGTGTCGCGACGCTCTTTTCAGTTTTGAGTGAGCAGTGAGCACGTAAAGATGCGTGGGGAATAGCGTCTCCCGCCAAGCATGAGGGCCTGGTTAGAGATTTCGCCTGCGTCATGCAGCCCTCATAACACAACTGTCGAGCAGTTCCTTCCTCATGCCAATTCTCGGCCGCACACTGCAGGGGCAATGAAGACGCACCTGCAGCGTTTCCGATGAGAAGTGTTTGATCACCCACAATACAGTCCGTAATTGGCACCACCTGGGTCTCATTTCTGCTCACAAAAACCACTGGCCATGAAAACAAAATTTTTCGAAAGACAACGAGCTGCAGACCTGGCCGAAAGCACAGGCGGTTGCTTTCTATGACGAGGATATTGGAAAGTTGATACAACAATACGACAAAACTCGAAGTTGGAGCGGCGACTATGTAGAGAAGTAGGTGGAAGGTGTACCTAACTGTTGCAAATAAAATGTTTCTGGTTTTCACTGTGGTTTCCGTTTCGCGACCGATCGTAACTTACTTTCTGGACAGCCCTCGTATATCCAGTTATTTTCAATTTTTAGCCTTTATGTCCCTGCCGCTGCCTCAGTTTTAAGCCACAGGCGTAAGGCGAGCATGTCTAGCATAATATCCATTCCAAGAGTGGATGTCCTGCTAATTCCATCTGTTTGTGAAAGCAGGCCAGTCTCTGCACTTTGCTAGACTCCCTAGCAGCCACCTTCTGTTCGACTTTGTTCATATTATAGGCCAATAAATTATCATTGGTCTTTTTGCAGGGATGTATATCCAGTAAGTACTGGGTTTACACCCCAGTTTACCGTACAGCAGCTTCTAGCGCTTATAAGATTATCTTTCGCAATGGAAAATATTCTTTATGTGAGGTGTTCATAATAGTTTTCCATCCAGGGCTACCTCTAGATACACTACAACCCTCTCTAAAGTTTCATCGAGAAACATAATTTTTCAGTATGTGTGCTGGGCATGCTTCCCCATAAATAATACTACACCAATTTTCGTGGGGCTCGTCTTTAAATACTTTTTCACAATGTTCAGTGCACATAGGTTTAACAGTACTAGCAAATTTTCTAAGTCTTACTGTGAATAGATCGTCTACTTATTCTTTTCAAGAGTAGTCTCCCGCATTCAACTCATCTATGAGTTCATTCACCACTAGGTTCTTCATCTCTAACCATTTACTCGAAGGTCGTATTACTCGACATCCAGGTAGATACAGAGAGCATCCAGAAAGGGTAAAGCTTTTTCCACCTTCTCAACAAGTTGGCGAAGTGTTTCTTCACATGATTTGCTTCGCAAGTATTATGAAAATGTGGCATTTCATAGATAAAATTATGTATTCACAACAACAAAAAATATGTCGGCAGAAAACAAAAGAGTGGCATTATGAATTTGGCAGTACCTCAACGTTTTCGCTTTGACACTAAGGGTTACTAAAAGAAGCAAGACGAATTTTGCTAGAGCGTTATCTTACGATTTCCTCATTGAATTTTTTTCTGCCTGCTTGAAGCTCTGCTACAAAACAATTAAAAATCTGGCTTTCGGTGAGGCTCGAAATGCGAACAGAGGCAACATGCACCTGACGGGCAAGCACGTTACTGCGGAGCTAGCGAATTAGCACGGTGTCTTCCACTTACTTATTGATTCAGTAAGCACTATGGCAGATAAACCGCAACATAAGAGGCGACAGTAGTTGTATTTCCCATGTGGAACGACTTTCGTGTACTCAAAAGGATTAACTGATATCCTTATGTCACATCTCAAGCGAAAATCACTCAGTATTAAATTGAAATGTCACGATAACATCAAGTGAATTTAGCAGGATAGTTCTGTGCCATCAAGGAAGTAACTCGTCGGTCACAGAGTTGCCAAACATATTCTGCGCTGTTGCCAAGTATCAGTTATACTGCCAGGAAGGATACCAGCTGATGTGTTCTGAGAGTGACCTCGGAAGTTACTATAGTTTCGATTCAAAGTTGCGGGTGGCAAGGGCCGCAAGATTCTCATTATATGTCAATAAGTCTTATTCGCATTTCTGTAACTAGGTTTAGGAGCTAGAGTGCAATTACTTGTATTACATCGATGCACTGAATGCAAACTAAATGTCATAAATTAATAACTGCGGCAATTATTTGTGTTTTACAGACTTAATCGGACCGAAACTTTGAAAGCGTATTCACCAGACGCGATTCACAGTTTTGGAGCTTCTCCAGTGATAGAGTTGGCAATGTATATTTGCTTTACAATATTGTTATTGAGATCACTGTCATTGGTACATCCACCAGAAGACAGGTATGGCCTGGCTTATTGTTGTCAGCTTTCCTGACAGATATTCTGCCTTTGTACGAAACGTGAAGACTTAGGGTGAATTCGAACATTTCATATGGCGAAAATTTGATGTTTCTATTCTTCCAGCTCTAACATTCAAATAACAGTTACAATAAACGGCAGAAAAGCGCCTGTGAATCAACAGTTAATAATGAAATCATAATTAGTGGAATCTGACAAATTCCATCTGTCATCTGATAATTGTGAAAAACTACTTTTTTCATCTTCACAGCACCACAGTGTGAACTCATTGGTTTCATAGGATACCTATACTTAATTTCGTTGTGATCGTTTTCAATGACAGTACGGGAGGAGCAAAACCACCTGACTTGAAACATACTTTTCTAGCGGCATTTGAATCTTTGGCTACAGTTGCAGCAGCACGTCCAGTGAGGTATCATCCAGTGAGGTATCAAGAATGTGAGCAATCACTCATTGCTATAGTATAGGTTAGAGCAGAGAGAAGCAGGTTTCCGACAGAGTAAACCATGAGAGACACTGTCGCTGTCACTTATTAAACAGGAATTGTTCATAAAATTACAATTATATCTAGTGAAATGAGTAGATTGATGCAGCTCCAGTCCGGCACTATCATTGAGTTGCCAAAGATTTAAGATAAAAAATGTGTATGTGTATGTGTATGTGTGCGTGTGTGTGTGTGTGTGTGTGTGTGTGTGTGTCTGTTCTTTCGGACATTTCCGAAAGAACAGACACTACGAATCGAGAAAGACGGCCTTGTTAATCAATTAAAGATTGAAGGACAGATGTCCAGGCTGCCATGCGCATTAAAATAGAACAACGGTGCCAGATGAAAATTTGTGCCTGACCAGGTTCGAGCCCGGATTCGTAGTGTCTTTTTTTTCTGACATTCCCGAAAGTACAGACACCACACATATATCCATATACAGGGGTTATATGGCTTTTTTTTTTTGCAATTTGTCTATACCACCACCTCCTACAATATTTACTATTCCTCCTCAAACATCATGTATAATTATTTGGGTCCCGACGGGTCATCGAAAGTTTTCAGTGCTAGACGCACAACGTCGTCCGAACCCTAGCGGGAATACAGTGTGGCCGCGAGCGAGTGGAATAATGGCCGCAAGGGTCGGGTGGGGGGGGGGGGGGAGGGGCGGGGGGCGGGGTCAGGGGGCTTGGGGCGGTGAGTACCGCGCATGTGGTATGCGGCAAAGATGCAAAGATGGGAATTCGCGTCTGACGAGGAGCGTGTGTAGATAAGTGCTGAAGAGAGGTTGGCTGCTGTGTCCCGACAGTGCCCACCGGCGGAGGTTCGAGTCCTCCCTCTGGCATGGGTGTGTGTGTTGTCCATAGCGTAAGTTACTTTAAGTTAGATTAAGTAGTGTGTAAGCTTAAGGACCAATGATCTAAGCAGCTTGGTCTCATAAGTTCTTACAACGAATTTACAAAATTTTAAATCCAAAATACTGCATCTCGGTTCTTACAACAGTACAATAGGTGCGCACTGGTTAGCTGTAACTGAAGAGAGACTCCAACTCGGATTATGGTTAAGGGCATAATAACTGAAATTATGAATATATTTCTGGACGAATGTTTGTTATGTATTTTTCCGTCAACCTTTTCACTGTTGTAAGTTATGTTCTACAAGGAACGTACGCCATTGGAGGCGGCAATCTGTAATTTATTTTACCTTAATTACTACTTCAGTTTTGCTCCACAATTTAAAGGCATATATGGGTGCAAACATGGAATACATGGGAATAATGCAGCTGCTCAGTGACAGGTATGGGGGAGGCATTGAGGCCAGGCCTCGTATCTTCGACCCCTGCCCTCTTTGCCTCCGCCTACGTGGTGCTGGAAGTCTTCTCCAACTTTAAAAAAAAAATAACAGTGCAGTGATCAGCATGTCTGTCTAGTAAGCGTGAGTTCCAGGTTCGAAGCCCAGTCGGTCACAAATATTCATCTGCCATCTTAGCTGTATTTCCACGCGCTGTGACAGTGTGGACGTCGGTTCTTCGATATTTAAGTTGCAATTGTTTTTGAGGCAATAGAGGTGATTTGCGAACATTTGTCTTGCCATCAGTGTAACGGGACTTCAACGGCATCCAACCCCGCTTTTGCGTTTCCGATAGCGCCTACGATAAGAATCTGGTGTCATATTATGCTTCACAACCTTAAACTGTTTATTTTTTTACTTCATACTAAAACAAAAGTTATGATATGAGAAGAGGAGATGATTGATATGCTTCTCAGGAACTTTAGTTTTTCGTGTTTATTTTCTCACTTCATACTAAAACAAGGGCGTTAATATGAGAAGAGGTCATGAAATATACGCTTCCAAGACATAATATGTGCTTGTGTGCTACTACTGCATACATGAAAGCCCTGCAGTTAATTTTTGTATGTTGGATAAATTTTCATATCACCTCACATTCCTTTGTGAGAAGGTTCCTATTTTCTTGGGATTCAAATAGGGTGGACATTTCATTACTGGTGAATGATCTGAAGACTAATGACATGATACCCGTTGCAATTGCTCCATGGCACCTGTGAGCAGAGTCTCACGATCGTTACTGTAAGAACACGCAGGCAGTGATATCCGCTCACTGCAGTCAGAGCCAAGGTGATTTCTTTCTGTTTATGGTGAAGCGTCTGCTGCAGGGTCCACGCTCAGCCAACATAAACAAATCGCGGCGGCATTGGGGACTGCTAATCGCTGCACTTGTCGCGAGCCTCGACAACAAGAGCGCACTGTCTCTGCTGACGATACTATGAAGATACTACATCATACTTTACGTAATAAGCGGGTCGTACGTTGGGTACAAACTCAGTTTGTAACTTCCCATCGCATTGAAATACTTTACAGTCATATTTGATTCAAAATTTTTAGTCGGTTGTCTCTCTAATGTTAATAGTATTGATTCAGATTGTGTGTGAACACGAAAACACAGACACACGCAAACTGTCATTGATTCCAGTGAGGGTGACAACTACTGTGTGTTGAACAACACATGCACCAGTCAATTCCTCAGTTGGCGTCGAGTGGATGAGATTTTTCTATTACCTTGCACTGCAAGACGTGTAAGGAGAAGACTGAAAGTAAATGGACTTGTATCTAAAGAGCTGCGACAAAGCAAAGCTTGACCGACTATCAGATAATTGTCCACCTGGTTTTTGTGGACGAGTATACTTTTAGTGACCAACCCACCCACGATCATTACGTAAGATTTCTCGAAGGCGTAGGGGCATTGATTTCATTAAGTCGTCGACAGTGTAGCGTGATGGTTTACTTCCCACCATACGTTTTCTATATTCGTCCAAAGGTCGCTTCCATTTGTTGGTCCAAATGGCAATGACCTTGTTACCTCTGCCCACATAGTCTTTATCTGGTTGATGTTCGGTGATCGTGGAACAAATAGCAAGAGCTTTATCCTCTCTTGGCCCTGAAACCAATCTCACACTGCTCTGCTATGATGGATGGGGCTCTGCTCCTGTAAATAAACTGTTATCTCGTTCATTCATATATTTATATTTAAATACCATATTAGTAATAAGCACATTGTATTATTATTTTCCACAGTGTTTAAGAATTCAGGCCCTGTCATAAATAAGTGATCTAGATTCAACCGTCCGATTAAGATTGTGGTTAACCCAGTCTATCAAATGATGAGAGTCGTATTCGTATACACACATTAAGCCTGACTTGCTGAACGATCTGGTATCGAAATGAAATTACAGAAATCGGATTATTTGAACGTCTGTATTGCAACAATGGTGCGCACATACATTCCTATGATGGAGTAACAGGTAGCAACTGCCTAAGAAAAGCAATGTAACGTAATTATAACCCATATTTATGTGATGGAAATACTGAATCGAACAATGCACATCTATTTCAGTGGTGGAAAAATGCACCATATCGCATTTGCTGATGGCATAGTGACAATAATAATAATAATAATAAAAACCCCGTGGGGCCGATAGGGGAAACCCTCCCCCATATGGGTGGTACCGAGGAAATCAAATACTTGGGGTGAACCAAATACTAACACAATCCTGAACGTCTACTCAACCCGTTGACTCAAAATCCAGACACGCCTGAGAGAAAACTACCGCTACTCTGGTCACCGTCTGTTAGCTCAATGAGCTCGGCTGAAAATATTTGCTTCCAAAGGCTTCAACACACGGCAGAGAATATTGAAGATCTCTTGTAAATTTCCCTCCAAGCAGAAAACATGCATTTAAAACTATACGCCGCGCGGGATTAGCCGAGTGGTCAAGGGCGCAGCAGTCATGGACTGTTCGGCTGGTCCCGGCGGAGGTTCGTGTACTCCCTCGGGTATGGGTGTGTTTGTGTTTGTCCTTAGGATAAATTAGGTTAACTGGTGTGTAAGCATAGGGACTGATGACCTTAGCAGTTAAGTCCCAAAAGATTTCACACATTTAAGAACTTTTTTTTTTATAACTAAATATCGATACATTGATACAAGCACGAAAACTAAATAATCTCACAAAAGAAATCGACCCACAAAAAATTCTCATCCTTGCTCTTCACTAACTACGACTAACTGACAGTGAAATCTTGCATTACGGAAACCATTGCATCTTCAAGAGCAAAATACAACAAAAGGTAACGAAAGGCTTACCAATAATCGACATTGCTTTTCTCGAGCAAATACACTCCTGGAAATGGAAAAAAGAACACATTGACACCGGTGTGTCAGACCCACCATACTTGCTCCGGACACTGCGAGAGGGCTGTACAAGCAATGATCACACGCACGGCACAGCGGACACACCAGGAACCGCGGTGTTGGCCGTCGAATGGCGCTAGCTGCGCTGCATTTGTGCACCGCCGCCGTCAGTGTCAGCCAGTTTGGCGTGGCATACGGAGCTCCATCGCAGTCTTTAACACTGGTAGCATGCCGCGACAGCGTGGACGTGAACCGTATGTGCAGTTGACGGACTTTGAGCGAGGGCGTATAGTGGGCATGCGGGAGGCCGGGTGGACGTACCGCCGAATTGCTCAACACGTGGGGCGTGAGGTCTCCACAGTACATCGATGTTGTCGCCTGTGGTCGGCGGAAGGTGCACGTGCCCGTCGACCTGGGACCGGACCGCAGCGACGATCGGATGCACGCCAAGACCGTAGGATCCTACGCAGTGCCGTAGGGGACCGCACCGCCACTTCCCGGCAAATTAGGGACACTGTTGCTCCTGGGGTATCGGCGAGGACCATTCGCAACCGTCTCCATGAAGCTGGGCTACGGTACCGCACACCGTTAGGCCATCTTTCGCTCACGCCCCAACATCGTGCAGCCCGCCTCCAGTGGTGTCGCGACAGGGGTGAATGGAGGGACGAATGGAGACGTGTTGTCTTCAGCGATGAGAGTCGCTTCTGCCTTGGTGCCAATGATGGTCGTATGCGTGTTTGGCGCCGTGCAGGTGAGCGCCACAATCAGGACTCCATACGACCGAGGCACACAGGGCCAACACCCGGCATCATGGTGTGGGGAGCGATCTCCTACACTGGCCGTACACCACTGGTGATCGTCGAGGGGACACTGAATAGTGCACGGTACATCCAAACCGTCATCGAACCCATCGTTCTACCATTCCTAGACCGGCAAGGGAACTTGCTGATCCAACAGGACAATGCACGTCCGCATGTATCCCGTGCCACCCAACGTGCTCTAGAAGGTGTAAGTCAACTACCCTGGCCAGCAAGATCTCCGGATCTGTCCCCCATTGAGCATGTTTGGGACTGGATGAAGCGTCGTCTCACGCGGTCTGCACGTCCAGCACGAACGCTGGTCCAACTGAGGCGCCAGGTGGAAATGGCATGGCAAGCCGTTCCACAGGACTACATCCAGCATCTCTACGATCGTCTCCATGGGAGAATAGCAGCCTGCATTGCTGCGAAAGGTGGATATACACTGTACTAGTGCCGACATTGTGCATGCTCTGTTGCCTGTGTCTATGTGCCTGTGGTTCTGTCAGTGTGATCATGTGATGTATCTGACCCCAGGAATGTGTCAATAAAGTTTCCCCTTCCTGGGACAATGAATTCACGGTGTTCTTATTTCAATTTCCAGGAGTGTATCTATCATCAACTCTGTCAAAGAAGTCACACCCATCAACAATCGACTTATGACTATGCTCATTCAGAGCCCCAGTACAAAATATACACTCATCAATGCACGTGCCCCCACCAACATCGAAAATAAGAAAAACACCCAAAATGTCGAAAAATTCTGGAACGCACTCGAAAATACTATGAGTAAAATTCACCAAGATGACGTGAAAATACTAATGAGAGACTTCAACTCTCTATTTGGAACAGAAAAAACCTGTAGAGAAACCATTGGTACAAATTCAACATACCGAAACGCTTAGACCAACGGCACACGTCTGACTGACTTTTGCCAACAATTCAACCACAAAAGGATGTTTTCCCACTTTAGGAAAAAACCAGTTCCCAGGTAACATGCTTCGCTACCAGGTGCAAGCTGCTATCGTTCGCCTTTCGAGACTCGCTGAAAGCCAGATATGTAATTATTTTGTAGCTGAGCTACAAGCAGGCAGATACAAACTCAATAAGAGAATCGTAAGATAACGCTCGAGCAAAATTCGTCTTGCTACTCACAGTAACCCGTAGTGTCAGAGCGAAAACCTTACGGTACTGCCAATTTCATAATGCCACTTTTGTTTTCTGCCGACGTTTTTTTTTGTTGTTTTGAATACATAATTTTATCTATGAAATGCCACATTTTCATAATACTTGCGAATGATACAGGAAATGAAGTAAATCCGGATCTTTTCGAAGTCGGTAATATCCTACTAATTCGTGTTAAAATAGGCTCAATCGTCTTACAGACACTTAATGCTTTATTAAGATAGACTGCCGTCGTGATGTATCTGTAGTAAGTTGAATTTAATTTGTATTAGTATTGTGATTATTTTGTTTGTATTTTCCATTAGTTTACTAATCGCAACAGTAATCATCCAAGAGAAATGAAACAGCAGCTGAGTTTTCTTTCGCGATATCTAAAACAATCTGACAATGCTAAAGTTGTTTGCAAATTCTACGCCTGTAGAAACCCACTGGTTCTAACGATGTCCTTAAACCAGTGTAGTTTTAAGAGTATTTTCGTCTAGAAGTGAATCGCCTTGACGATTGATCGATCGAAAGCGAGAAAGGTAAAATTTTACGAATATAAGACGAGAGGGACAGGAGCTTGAGAGAGGAGTTCCCTAGTGCCTGAGAGACGACTTTCCTATCAGTCTCCCGGATAGTTTTCTTTCTCAAGTCAACAGAGTGAGTTATCATGCAGTAGCACAGGTGATGTAGTTTTGTTGCTCGATTTTCTTACACTGAGCCCGATAGGTGCCTCAGTTGTTGACACCAAATTCCAGCTATGTTGCACACACCCCTTGGGGCAGAATTCGTAGCCCAAAACACACTTTTGGAGCTATCAGATGTAAAATATTATGTTCACACTACTCTTTGCTCTAGTCTACTTCTTTTGGTGGGGCTCAGCCTTTCATTTCTTCTTAGGAAGTTAACGATAAAGGCATCATAACACGTCACCAGTAACAGTACTGCGTAGGAGTGCTCAATGAGCGACCTGATGACGTTCAATAATAGTCACTACGTTGATTTTTGTTGTTTCGAATTAGAGCATGCAGTACTCCTACACCAGACTTCTGAACTTTGCCTGTTGAATGCAAGTGTCGCATGATGGAAAAATGGTAATCTGTCACATATATCGGTAGTCGAGACTTCCTTAATGTGGAAAATTATTCTCGCCAGAACGATCTATGTTGAAAGAAGAATATCTTTATCTGGCGTATTTTTCCCAAAAGCTCTCGCCCCAAACACAGTTCAAATCTTTCTAGCTGCCTCCTCTACATTCACCCCTCTGTTATACCAAAGTAAATGTTGTGTTGCAGATGTTACACCTTTTTCCACTTGCGACTCAATTTTACAATGGTTAACTGTAGTTCATGATTTTCAAGTATGCAAAATCCAATGCTTAACTGCAAGATGATAACTAGAACTTCAAATTCGAAAATGGCATTAATACGTACACTGACAGCGTGGCGCCGCCTTCACATGGGCGGCGCCGGATTTCAGGCGGCGGGTGGCGTCTGGCCGGTGGCCGGTAGCCGCTGCAGCGCGAGGAAACGCCCGAGCGTAAGCTGTTCGTATCGCGACGCAGCCACGAGCTGTCCTGCGGAATTGTTTCTGGAATACTTGTTACTACGGGTGGGTGGAATGTTAAGCGAATTGTCTTCGATGTTCAATCAGACTCATAACTTTAGACCGAAATGTGGTAAAAATAAAATAAAAAAGAACAGTTGGACGCCAACATGCGACTGTGAGTTTAGAATGCACGACGATTACTGCAAGACCACGGGCTCTCTCCATCCATATCTTCTAGGAAGTAGACGACACTTCCTCCTAACACTTCCGCATCTTACAGTGTTGCCAGATTGTGCAGATGGCCAGAGTTGTCAGGGGCGGCCAGTTTTATTGGCCACATTAAGTGAACGACTCGGACTTAGTCTCTGTGGCGGTCGGCCGGCGGTCAGTTTTTATGTCTAAGACTGTAAAGTGCCACGTGCTCTCAGACCTGGAATGACTCTAGTGAGAGGTGTGGTTTAATGCAGGGCTTTGACACCATGTGCGGTTGTGAGGAGCTTAACACCACGACCTCTCCTGCCTTGGCTGGCCATATACTTATTCATGCCATCCCAGCTGCCTCTGAGTCGGTAGCTACTAGTGCTATCGACCTCCTCTACAGAGGCAGCTTTTGCAGAAGTTACGTTCGTCCCAGGGCATTTCGTAATGCCTCATGTCGTAATTGTTGACAAACTGCCTGTTGGCTTCTGTCTTGTCTTCTTCGTCTTCGTCCGACGTTCGTCTGACGATTTTTCTGACGTGGCTGGCATTGTCAAAGCTTTAACCTCCATTGCTAGTGGTGGACTGGAGACGAGTTCGAGGCCACAGACTATACGTACCTGGCGTCCAAGGGCTTCTCGCGCGGTCATTTCCGGTGTGGTTCTCCTCTTGCTACCTGCAACGGTCGTTTGCTGCAGTAGGGGAAGCCAGGATCCCTTTACCTTGAGGCTTTCTTCTTTCTTGTTGAAGAAATAGAGAAACGCGAGAATAGCTTCAACACGAAAGAAGAAAGCCTCAAGGTGAACGTCCTGGCTTCCCGTGCTGCATCGATCGACCATTGGAAATTTCAAGAGGAGAACCGCACCGGAAATACCGCGGATTATACAAAATTTGTAGTGCAGATCTGTCAATCACACGGTATTGAAATTAATATAGGTATGTTATTCCACAATGATAGATTTCTGGAACTCCAAATTACTCAGAAAATGTACACTTGCTATAAAATCTACAATAAAAATGCTCTTCGTAAAGATGTGAAAAATAACACGGCCTCCTCGACGAGAAGCAAGCAACACCATGCTCATGACGGGCGAAAACACTCACCACATAAGAACTGACTAAAAAATCCCATTTCTGAGCTGCAGTGACCATTGTAGGAATCATGCTTTCGTGTGCAGTATGTGACACAAGCAGGCTGTCATAATGCTGGATCGGCGAGGACTTCGGAATTAATAGCAGATAAGCTAATTAAGTGCAGATAAGCTATGGGTAATGGTGATAGAATTGTTACACCAAGTAAACCGAGAGAATTAAGCTACTGGAGCTGTAAACTTGATTTCATGCATCATATGACGTCCAAACTATCTGATGAATTCTCCGTGGACACCCAAACAGCACAATTAATGTGTGACGTCTGAAAGTGAACTCACTGAAGTGCTACTGAAGTAGCGACATTCACTTGCGTTCTTGAGACTTCAAAGAAGCTTCAGCTGCAGCTCACAGTAATTGGAGATTGCACCGTGTTGGATCTTGCATTTACATGAGTCCTTACTTATGGCAATGTATGGCCGCAACAGTGTTCCCGTCAACACTGCTGCAATGCGACTGCTGTGTCCGACAGCATTGCAGTATGGCTGTTGCAGGCAGTTATCGAGCTACAGCCGCGTTACCTCTGTTCTTCTCCGCTCTTCCTCACGCCATATTTCTTCTTTTTCCAGCCCGAAACGCTTTAGTGAAAAGTCACGTGATGTCAGCAGTGAAACAACATTATTTCACCTCAGCTCGAAAGCTGGCGTGTAACAGCACTCGATTTATTCGTCTCGTCTCCAGGAGTGTAAAAGTGGACACCCTGGAATTTCATGAGTGTGTTACGTGCATCGACACCCAGAACAATGGAACGTAGAACAAAGAAAGTTGCCATCGTATCACAAGAATATGCGAAACATTCGTCTCATTCCATTCTGCAGTAGCTTCTTAAAACTTTGAAATTATTTTTCAAGCTTCAGAGCGTGTGTTTACGTGTCCATGAACATACGGCCTTTGTAAGCATTACATTCTGCATCCTATAACTCTGGTCGTAGCTGTACCGGGTTTGTAGAATTCATATCGGATAAACATTCGATTTTTATTGCAAACTCCATTAATGAATTCCTTATCGAGTAAATCATTGAAAACTTATAGTAGCTAGAGATTTTGTGATGAGAAAGATGCGCTTTAGAAACATATCGGGCTCCTGTTTGAATCATAGTAAACAAAACCGAAGTCTGATTGTAGCCGGTATGGGTTCTACCAATTTCCAAACCAGTTCCTTTTGCGATATATTTTTTGGGATATTCTGAGTAGGTATGTCTCCAGCGACCGTTCAAATGGTTCAAATGGTTCTGAACACTATGGGATTTAACAAAAAATGGTTCAAATGGCTCTGAGCACTATGGGACTCAACTGCTGAGGTCATTAGTCCCCTAGAACTTAGAACTAGTTAAACCTAACTAACCTAAGGACTTCACAAACATCCATGCCCGAGGCAGGATTCGAACCTGCGACCGTAGCGGTCTTGCGGTTCCAGACTGCAGCGCCTTTAACCGCACGGCCACTTCGGCCGGCTATGGGATTTAACATCTGAGGTCATCAGTCCCCTAGAACTTAGAACTAATTAAACATAAATAACCTAAGGACATCACACACATCCATGCCCGAGGCAGGATCCGAACCTGCGACCGTAGAGATCGCGCGGTTCCAGACTGTAGCGCCTAGAACCGCTCGGCTACGAAGGCCGGCAGTGGACCGTGTGCTGCTGGCTATAGCTTGGCGTGGTTGGAGGGAGGGGGAGTGGTAGACGGGGAGAGACGCCGTTTCGTGACGTGCACCACCGCGGTACATTAGTCGCATGGGAGCGTTGGAAAGTGCAACATTGTGTTGCCCGTGTTCACAGATATTACGAAACAAATGGTGTCATGGAAGTGCATTATGTCTATCTACGCCATTCCAGTATTGCTTGACATGGTCATGTACCATCTCGAAATACCGTAGTGACATAGGTGAAGAAAAGTGGAGAAACTGGTAGGATGTTAGATGTGAAGCATGGAGCACCACAAAAAAAAAAAAAAAAAAAAAAAAAAAAAAAAAAAAAAAAAAAAGAACCGCCGGTGACATTGAGGAAAACTTTCGAACGGGATGCAATGCTAGCAATCTCGCAATTCAGGCACCAGTAGAAGAAGTTTAAATCTAATGCTAAAATTGATAAAATTTCACCCTTACAAACTCCAACTGGTGCAAGAAGTTAATCAAAGGGAAAAGGAAGAAAGGCTTGCTTCTTCCACTAACATAGGTGGTTTGTTATGTGGAAACTCATACATTCTGAATAATTTTATGACTGACGCGGCACATTTTGACATTTCTGGCTCGGTAAACAAAGAGAACAAGTGAAACTGGGGAACCCTAAGGAACAGCATGAACGTCCCTTGTACTCTCCTAAAGTGACGGTTTGGTGTGGAGTCTGTACTTTTCGCATAGTAGGCTCGTATTTCTTTGAAAATGACAATGAACGAACAGTGACATTTGATTGAGAACGTTATGTGACTAAGTTGAAAGGGTTTGTTGAACAAAAGTTACAACAGTTTGGCGTTAATCTTAAAGATTTACATGAGCAGCAGCATGGAGCAGTAGCCCACACTGAACTAAACAGTGTGGTTGTAATTCGGGCAATGTTTGGAACTGTTGTCTCTCGATTGGCGAAACTGCTTGGCCAGCTTAGTGTAGTAGACAATTTCCTATGCTTTTCCTGAAAGACCGTGTGTTGTAGAGGAATATCATGAGTATTCAAGAACACAAGAAAGGCGCTAGTGGCGAATCTGCAATCATTGATGAGGACCTACATAGTAAGCACGGTTTCAGAAAATATCGTTCTTGTGAAACACAACTAGCTCCTTATACTCATGAAGTAATAAGTGCTATCGACAGGGGATGTCAAATTGATTCCATATTTTTAGATTTCCGGAAGGCTTTCGACATCGTTCCTCACAAGCGTCTTCTAACTAAACTGCGTGCCTACGGAGTATCGCCTCAGTTGTGCGACTTGATTCATGATTTCCTGTCAAAAAGGTCACAGTTCGTAGTAATAGACGGAAAGTCATCGAGTAAAACAGAAGTAATATCCGGCGCTCCCCAAGGAAGTGTTATAGGCCCTCTATTGTTCCTGATCTATATTAACGATATATGAGACAATATGAATAGCCGTCTTAGATTGATTGCAGGTGATGCTGTCATTTACCGTTTTGTAAAGTCATCAGATGATCAAAATGACTTGCAAAATGATTTAGATAAGATATCTGTATGGTGCGAAAAATGGCAATTGACCCTGAATAAGGGTGTGAAGTTATTCACATGAGTACTAAAAGAAATCAGCTAAATTTCGATTGCGCGATGTGTCACACAAATATGAAGGCTGTAAATTCAACTAAATACTTAGGGATTACATAAATTGGAACGATCACATAGATGATATTGTGGGTAGAGCAAACCAAAGCCTGCGATTCAGAACACTTAGAAGGTGCAACAGGTCTACTAAAGAGACTGCTCACACTACGCTTGTCCGCCCTATTCTGGAGTACTGTTGTGCGGTGTGGTGTGAGCATCAGGTGGGACTGACGGATGACATGGAAAAAGTACAAAGAAGGGCAGCTCGTTTTGTATTATCGCGAAATAGTGGAGATAGTGTCACAGACATGATACGTCAATCATTAAAACAAAGACGTTTTTCATTGCGGCTGGATCTTCTCATGAAATTTCAATCACCAGTTTTCTCCTCCGATTGCGAAAACATTCTGTTGGCACCCACCCACATAGAAAGAAATTATCATCACGATAAAATAAGAGAAATAAGGCCCGCACAGAAAAATTTAAGTGCTCGTTCTTCCCGCGTGCCGTTCGAGAGTGGAGCGGTAGAGAGATAGCTTGAAGGTGGTTCATTGAACCCGCTGCCAGGCACTTTATTGTGAATAGCAGAGTAATAACATAGATGTAGATGTGTATAACTACTTGAAAAAAATCTTTGCAGCAGTACATTGATGTTAACGTAGGTCATCTGCCTGATTTAGTTTTAAAAAAAAAAGTTGCCTTGTAGTTGGTGTTAAATAAATGGCATACTTGGTCATATTTACCGATACTTTTACTTATTTTGATCTGCTTCGATATGTTATATGTGACTAGTTGAAAAATGACAGCTGGCTCTGTGTCACCATATGCATGGCATGGTGGAGTTGCATCTGTGCCGTGAAACATGGGAGTGAGCCGGTAGCCGGTCAGCCAGTGGCTGGCTCCCATCCACATGCTGACGCCCTGCTTAGCTGACTCCTGCACTCAATACCGGGCCGACAGCTTGTTGTGTGGGACGCAGGACTGACGTCACCGGTACATACTGGAGAGCTTGCAGGGGTTCTATGAATGACTGACCCTGTTGCGCCTGGGGTGCAACTCGCTGCCACCTGACAGGAGTGGTGTGAAGTGCCACACCCACTGCACTGTGGCGCCAAGTTCGGTGGACAGGCTTAGTGGAGGATGCAGGATCAGGAACTCGAACCTGCAGCTGTGGTTAATGGCTCAAAATGGTTCAAGTGGCATTGAGCACTCGCCTAGAACTTAGAACTACTTAAACCTAAATAACCTAAGGACATCACACAAATCCATGTCCGAGGCAGGATCCGAACCTGCGACCGTAGCGGTCGCGCAGAACCGCTCGGCCACCCCGGCCGGGTGGCTAATGGATCCATCTCCTCATCTCGTATAACCCTCTTGACCGTGAATGAATCTGCTACAAAATTAATGGTTATTTACACCAGATAGCTGTGGTCTTGTTGTGCTAATGCACTGCTCGTGGTGCGGCTGGTCCCGGCGGAGGTTCGAGTCCTCCCTCGGGCATGGGTGTGTGTGTTTGTCCTTAGGATAATTTAGGTTAAGTAGTGTGTAGGCTTAGGGACTGATGACCTTAGCAGTTAAGTCCCATAAGATTTCACACACATTTGAACATTTTTTGAACTGCTCGTGGTTGTATACTTGGCAACACTACTGAAACACTAAGGAGACATCACATTAGCTGTACTGTGCATCACTGCTTTATTGGCAAGTTACACCAAGCAATGTGAGCCCGTCTGACAATAAATTCACATGCTTGTTGTCTTCACCCAAATACTGACATTCCACGCTCACAGGCCATTGGTGGCTGATACAATTTTCCGCCACACCTTTCCACCAATTTTACTCTTAACGTGGTAGTAGCACTGCACAAAGCAGGACAGGGGCACTCATTAGCTTGTTACTGACTGGTAATGTGGCACAAACATGCTCTAGTGGCCTGAGACCGGTGATGTAGTTAGGTTGGGTGGCGGACAGTAGGGGAGTGCGGGCAGTAGAAGCACACAGGTTCCTTTGTTCCCATTGTTGATCTCCAGCCTAGGAACATAATGGCCACTACAAATTGAGATTTCTTAGCTCCTAACTAAAAAAAAATACTTTGTACAAGGAAGGTTCGAAGACTGATTATTTGTCATTTATATTTGAACAGACTTTGCGATCCTCATCCACTACATAAAAATTTATTACAAATCCTTAGGACATAGTTTACTGTCCATTGTTACACGTCCTTTCCATTCGTGATATACAAAGGAATGAGGAACCATCTATAAACTGAAATTGCAAATGTATTCAGGTGCTGCTGTTATACACTCGGAGGTTCATGATCAGATTTATTGATTTTTGTTTCAGTAGAAATATTCAGACAGAGATGTGTGCAAAATATTTATAACCAGGAAGTATACCAAAGTCTCGTATTTAATTTTGAAGTTCCCCTTGGCGTTTTGTGTTGTGGGAACACGTGATTATTGTTGATGTTGAAATGAGTAAACCATAAGGATATAAACTCCGAAGTCCCTACATGATGACAGTCGAGAGGAATGGGCTGGGTGCTTACGCGTTCCACCAGATCTGCTGACCTCAGTCACAATGGCCCGCACCTGGGACACCGTCTGGTGACGTGCGGTTGGATCCAGTGCGGACTAAGCTCTGTGAGGATGGTTCCTCATCTCAACTTGATTACTTGATATTAAGTAGGTACAATCTATTAAATTATGTGCATGTGAGTTATGTATCGATGGTAGGCTGTGAACACCTTGAAACACCATTTTGTTAAATTTTACAGGACAAACAAAGCGGTTTCTTAAAAGCCGCGCGGGATTAGCCGAGCGGTCTAGGGCGCTGCAATCATGGACTGTACGGTTGGTCCCGGTGGCGGTTCGAGTCCTCCCTCTGGCATGGGTGTGTGTGTTTGCCCTTAGGATAATTTAGGTTAAGTAGTGTGTAAGCTTAGGGACTGATGACCTTAGCAGTTGTCCCATAAGATTTCATACACATTTGTCTTTTTGTCATTTGTTTATTAAAAAATAATATAAAATGATACAGATGAGGTTGCTACATATGTAAATATATGGTAGAAGCTGAATTATTGGCAGAAGAAATCCATGCACTTTCAAATCTCTCTTTGATAATGAAGTTATTAGTTACTGGAATTACATGGTTTTCACGGACAGATGGAGTTACGGTTACACACAGATATTACATATCTTGATCAGAATCAGAAGATATAATGTCTAACATGAACTACATTTGCATTTTTCGTTCATGCGTATTTACGTGACGTATATTCGATAATGGTTTCAAAAATTGTTGAGACACTTGTTGCTGTGTTTTCGTTAGCAGCGTGATTCTTCTTCGTTTTTGGAAACAAGTCTCCTTTGCAATACCGTTGAATATCTGCCACTGTACCAAATGAATTAAACGCTCTGAAATGAAATGTATGCATCAGCGTGAATGACATTAACAATATGTAATGTCATGAAGTGAGACCATTGCAAACAGTTGAGGTTCAAGCCACATTACGTATATCTTCTGCCCAGCATGCTGAGCGTGATGATTCAGGATCTGCAAGGATTGCAGTGACTTGGAAACAAAGAGATGCACCCGTTACACATTTATTCTCAAAGAAAACGACCAGTTTCAGCCATATAAGACATTTTCAGGTAGTTATGAGCCTAGTATCGTTGAGGTGCTCAGACAGAAACCAGTCATCTTGCAGGAAAACGAATTTTCAACTGATAGTGTTATTATTTTCCAAATTATTATGTACACTTACAACACATTATAGTCAAAAGGCTCTATTTCGTGTAGCTACGTGAGCTGAAAACAGTTGATAACTTTTGTAATCGAGGTCGCTAACAGCCGGCATTGTGCTCAACTTGTCGGTAGTTGGTTCGAATCGCGGTTGTGATAGCAATTTTCACCACCAGTGTATGCTTAGAGAGGGGAGGAGAGTTTATTGGTGCAAAGTTCTTGATAATCAGACTCTCATGTAGTGAGATCTGTATCGAGTTTCACTCTGCAGTGGATTGTGTACTGATCTCAATCGTCCAGATTGATTGAAGCCTTGTGCTAGTTTGGGACTCGAACATGCGACCTTTGCCTTTTGAGTGAAAGTGCTGTACCAACTGAATTATCCAAGAAGGACTCACGACACGCCCTCGTAGCTTACTTTCCGCCAGCACCACATCTCTTACCACACAAAGTGAGTCGGTGAGTCGTGCGCAACCTGGTACCGATACCTTTGCTTACGGGACGTCTTTGAGTTTCGTTCCATAGCTACGGCTTCTCTGGAGTTTCGGTAGGTGGCAGTCTTGTGGCACTTCGTGTGCGATTTTTAAGTACGCTCCACCTCACGCTTGAGGTCTGTCTGCTGAGTGTCGACTGTCTGGTGGGGCTAACTGTGGATTCCGGACTGATCTTGCTAGGCGTGAAGATCCGCTCGCTACATTTCGTTGGCGGATATTTACTCTGACGACCGTACCTACGCCTTCTGGAGGGTCACCTCTGCTTGTGTAGTAGGGGAACATACTCTATAGTACGACTTGGCCTGTTTCCTGACCGAGCGAGGTGGCGCAGTGGTTAGACACTGGACTCGCACTCGGGAGGACGACGGTTCAATCCCGCGTCCGGCCATCCTGATTTAGGTTTTCCGTGATTTCCCTAAATCGCTTCAGGCAAATGCCGGGATGGTTCCTTTGAAAGGGCACGGCCGACTTTCTTCCCCATCATTCCCTAATCCGATGAGACCGATGACCTCGATGTCTGGTCTCCTTCCCCAAACAACCCAACCCTGTTTCCTGCTGCCTTGCTTGGTGCACAAGGCTACATACACCATTCTTAATTTTCTTAGACTCGGCGCATGAGTAAAGGTGAGCACATTTCTTGTGCACTGGTAAGTGCACGATGAGGTTCGCGAAAACCCCGGTGCATAGGCGATTGTAATAGCTTCCATTTTACCTTGTTGTGTTTCTGAAAGACTCTGTTTGTTTGCAACAATGATGGGGATATTTTCTAGGCTCAGGTATCTTTCGATTTTTGACGCTGACTGATATTCTTGTTTTTTACCCACACTACTGGCGCGTGTATTTTCTAATGTGAGGTGTCTTCAATTTTTTTTTATCATATAACTTTCAACTAAAAAAGGTTTGCCTTCAGCTGCACTACTAATGTGTGCTGTATCCGGCTAAAGGTGTCTTTAATATTTTTCATTGTCAGTTAAGGAAACGAGACAAATGGGTCTGTTGCAGTTTATTTATTTATGGAAACTCTGTTAACTGCAAGTACTTGTGGATCAACCGAACTCAGTTGTCTGCCCTCATTTCCTCCGTCAGGAATGGGAACTGACGTCCTTCTGCCACTGATATACATTTAAGAACCAATGAAACTGGTACACCTGCCTACTATCGTGTAGGGCTCCCTTGAGCACGCAGAAGTGCCGCAACACGACCTGGCATGGACTCGACTAATTTCTGAAGTAGTGCTGGAGGGTACACCATGAATCCTGCAGAGCTGTCCGTAAATCCGTAAGAGCACAAGGGGGTGGAGGTCTCTTCTGAACAGCACGCTGCAAGGCTTTCGAGATACGCTCAATAATGATCGTGCCTGCGGGTTTGCTGGCCAGCGGAGGTGTTTAAACTCAGAAGAGTGTTCCTGGAGCCACTCGGTAGCAGTTCTGGACACGTGGGGTGTCGCATTGACCTGCTGGAATTTCCCAAGTTCATCGCTTTGCACAATGGACACGAATGGATGCAGGTGATCAGACAGGATGCTTACGTACGTGTCACCTCTCAGTCGTATCTAGACTATCAAGGGTCCCAAATCATTTCAATTGCACACCTCCAACACCATTATATAGCCTCCACCTCCTTCAAGAGTCCTCTGCAAGGTCCGTAATTCATGAGTTTGTCTCCATACCCACACAAGTCCATCCGCTCGATACAGTCCAGGGAGGCAACATGTTTCCAATCATGAACAGTCCAATGTCCGTGTCGACGAGCCCAGACGATGCGTAAAGCTTTGCGTCATGCAGTCATCAACGAGTGGGCCGCCGGCTCCGATAGCCCATATCGACGATTTTCGTTGAATGATTCTCACGCTGACACTTGTTTGTGGCGCAGCACTGCAATCTGCAGCCATTTGCGGAAGGAATGCGCTTCTGTCACGATGAACGATTCTCTTCAGTCGTCCTTGGTCCCATTCTTGAAGGACCTTTTTTCTGTGGCAGCGATGTCGGACATTTGATGTTTCACCGTTTTCCTGATATTCATGGCACACACGTGACATGGTCGTACGGGAAAATCCCCACTTCATTGCTGCCTCGGCGATGCTGTGTCCCATCGCTCGCGCGCCGACTATAACACGATGTTCAAACTCACTTAAATCATGATAAGCTGATATTGTAGCAGCAGCAACTGTTGTAACAACAGCGGAAGACACTTGTTCTCTTTATATAGGCGTTGCCGACCGCAGCGCCACATTATATCAGTTTACATATCTCTGTATTTGAATACGCTTGCCTACACCAGTTTCTTTGGTGCTTGAGTGTACTATGTAAGAGTAACTGATTTTCTACGTGTATGTCTTAGTATCTCTACCGAATACGGTAGATCATCGGTTCTGGGCAGGGGCCAAGATCCAGTCTGGTATCGTTCGTGGGTTAATCCATGTATTTCAGTCGGTTATTTGCTTTGCGTTTGTCCTTGGTTACTCTTGAGAATAATTACTTATGCTTGACGATTTGCTAATGCCTTCTTTTTTATTTTGAAGTCTGTATAGGAAAGGAGTACGCTACCTTTTATATTTTGATATTTTGAAAGATTTTTTAATAATTGAAGTGTATTCATTTGTGTGCTTTGTAATATCGATTTCCAAGTAACCAAAACTATTGTGGAATCCAGTAAGTACATCTGAAGTAATTTTTTAGTGGTATAGAGTTCAAAGATTTACTTTGGTTTAAAATACTACGTATTGCTATGGAAATTGTAATTTACAATTAGGCCTCTGCGGTAAATAAATGTTTTTAAAGATTATTTTCTTCATGCTCAGGGCGTTACCACTCCCAGAACCTAGCTCTGTACAATTTCATGAATTTCAGAGAAGTTCTCCTGCATTTTTTGTGGGACTAGCGCTACTGGAAGAAAAGATATCGGCGAGACATGGCCTAGCCACAGCCTAGGGGAGTGTTTCCAGAGTGAATATCAGTTTTAATCTGCCAGGCAGTTCCAGATCGGTGCACAGTCCGCTGCAGAGTGAAAATCCATCCACTGAGAGAGGATCAACGTATTGAGCGTCACGCACATTATAACCTCTTCACACCTGCACCTGCCATCCAGAAACAAGTAACGGACACCTTGAAACATACTGTATGATCCCGCACCAGTGGTTGGAGAACAACAGCAACAGGACTGGTGAGTTATGGTAGCACGTTCAGGCAGGCTAACAGCGACGGCTGAGGGTGGAGAAGTGCCGTGACTGCGAAGCATGGATTGCTGATGAATGGATTCGCAGTGTGTTCATAGCTGAATAGGAGTTCTACACTAACGCAGGTGATCATCGTTGGCGAATATGCACACTATCTGGACAGAGGTGCCTTTCTTCCATTGTTTTGGAGAGGCACAATACTAGCACTTCTGGTGTCCTGGTCTGGGGAACCATTGGGTCTGTAGGTCACGGCCTGTAGCGATTTGGGGAATTCTGACGGGACAGCACTATATCACGGACATTCTGTGTCTTCACGTGTTATGCTTTCATGCGACAGCTCGTGTGGCCATTTTTAACAGAACAATGCTTCTTCACATACGAGATGTGTCTCTATGAACGGTATGTGTGATGTTGACTTACTCTCACGGCCAACAAGATCACGAGATCTGTCTCGGAAATAACATTTTTGGCACCATCTCTGACATCAACCACTTTCCAGTGCCAGTATACAGTATATGAGGGACCAGTAACAACAAGTGAGGGGCAGCTTGTCGTAGGGGAGAATGCAATGGAATAATGACGTGCTCGCCAACCTAATCGGTCTCTGCATCTAGGTCAGGGGGGACACAACTTCTTACTGACCAGTGGCGTGGTATTGTCGCGTTTTTTGTAAATTTCACTCGATTTTGCGGTATTACTGAAATATCATCGTGTACCATCGGAACCCGTCAGGTTTCTTTCTCTCTCCCCTTCTGTGTGCGCCACTTTTTTAGTCAGACCTGGACCCTGGCCGTTTCAGAACAATCCTTTTACGGACTGAGATTTGCTGATACAGTTCAGGATGTTAGTATCTCCATCTCCTTTTTTCTCGTCTTCCGTCATTTCTTCATATGGTCGTCCTGTTAATGGATTCGTCACTGTTAATACTACAGGGAGCCTAAATGTTCTTCCTGTCACTACCTGTACTCCGCCGCTTCCCCTCCCCCCTCCCGTACTTCCCAAGACGGAATACTGCGCATCTCATCGATCTGCGTCTATTGTTGTCCGATGTGAAAGTGTGTGAACATTTTTCAATATGTTCCCGAATCCTGTAACTGATGTGAGACGCGTGAACCAGCCCAGCATTCACATACTGGGATTTGGGAAACTGCCTAAAAATCAGATCCAGGCTGACTGGCACACCGGCACTTATCGTTCGTTCGCCAGGCTGTTCTGTATGGACACACACGCCTCCCTGAATCCCATAAGCAGCATACTAATGCACACACATATCCAACCCCCTCAGGAATTAGTACCTGACCGTGAATCGCAAGGGTCCAAAGTCGGAATCCCGGTCCAGATCATGCTATTTTTTAGGTAGTATCCACATTTTAACCAAAAATAAATAAGAGTATTGAGCTTACTTTATTTCTGCGCTGTCGTCCAAAGATCACGGGGACACACCACAATCGGCAAAGGACACCAATGCCACAGATATTAGCCATGTGTAGTTGCAATCCGCAGCAGCGGACTCGCACAGAGGTCAACATAGAGCTGAGTGTGAAAGCGCTCTGCCTCATTTCGTGACCTCAGTTGAAGCAGTGAACACCATTCAGTAGGACCTATGCTAGTTAAGTATCAGATGAACATGTATTTTTGTAAACGTTCAACATTTTACGTCAAGAGAACAGTTTGTTAATTAGGGTTAAAAAATTGTTCAAATAGCTCTGAGCTCTATGGGACTTAACATCTGAGGTCATCAGTCCCCTAGAACTTAGAACTACTTAAACCTAACTAATCTAAGGACATCACACACATCCATCCCCGAGGCAGAAGTCGAACCTGCGACCGTAGCAGTCGCGCGGTTTCGGACTGCAGCGCTTAGAACCGCTCGGCAACCGCGGCCGGCGAGTTAATTAGGGCATCAAGTAATACTTTATTAGTCAATGACATTTGTAAATTATCAAGTGCTGCTGCGGCATAAGATTGTTTCAAGTTTAGTTAATATTTTAATTCATTCATGTAATAAAGTAACTAACATTTCATATGTTGTAGTTAGGATGAGCCATTTGCCAGAGCAGCCGAGGTACCCGCAGGGACGGCCGGACGATCGTATTTTCATCTGCTCAGAATAGTTTCCATGCAAAGATAATCTGGGACAGAAGTCGCACCTATGGCCATTTGTTAGATTATATTAATGGTGAATGAGTTCTAGATATTGGATCAGAGACACATTATTCTTCTTGTAATCATAGGCAGAACTGCTACTCGGAGATGAAGATGACGAGGCTGAAGAGGAAATGGTGGCGGAACATATCTAGCCACTCACAAAGCCAATACCTCCTCCACCCCTCCCCACCAGAAAAACATGTCTCCAGCGCTAAATTAGGGTTTTTAAAGCATAATCAAATATTATATTTTCAGCCCAGTAGCATATTTCTTGACATTTCTATTCATCACTGTTACTATAACTAAAGCCTCGTATTTATCCATACATAGTTTGTTGTTCTTTAAATACGTTCCTTAACCAAATGCAGAACTCTAAAATAATTTATTTTTGTAGTTGTCACCATTTTATCTACACTTCCCTGCACCTAGTAAGACAGAGATCAGTTTTTCAAAACCAAATTCTTGTCCCTTTTGTACGTGAGCGCTTTTCACACCGCTCAACTGCTTGCCTCGCTTTTGAGTCAAGGACGTATAATGTCCAATTTTTAGCCATTTTTCCGGTGTGTTTTTGTTGTTTCGCTTCTCGCTGGCGCAGCAGCTACCGTCGGTATTGTGATGGCGTGACACCGGAGAAATGAAAGCGGGGGAATTCGATTGTTTTATTCAATATTTCATAAACGATTCAAATGCCGCGCAGCAGCATGTAATTTCTGTGACAGAAACAAATGAAGCGCGTTCAGCCTATCAAAGGCTTTCATTCAATCAGTCACGAAACATTTGCGGTAAGCAACGAAAATTGAATTGGGAATTCGCGATTACGTTTAGCCTGGGCCGAGCAGATCCTTCAAAATCGGAATGAATTGAAACCGGTCTGAGCCATCTGTCAATTGCGCCAAGAGAAAATCGCCATCTTTCCACGCGATTTACAATATGTCAGGTGCAATCCCTCGAAATGTTGATATAAGCCGGAGTGCAGTAGTAGGCGAATGTGAATGCGAGGCCACAACAAAAACTGAAGTGAATCTTATTTCGACAACACATTTTCATAGTGAAAGCGGGTGATAAGCTAGCCGTAAGCTGTTATGTGAACGTTTTTATAAAGAGAATAAAAAAAAATATGGGAGAGCAGACATTTTTTGTGTTATGCGTCCCTGAATAAAGTTGCTTCGTTGCCAGCAATTCAATTCGTAGCTCTGTTATCGCGCAGAACATCACAAGCACTCGTCGGTGTTCCCTTCACGTCTCGGAAACCATTAAGGCTTACCCAGTCGACAAGGAAATTCTACTTCAGCAAATAATCTGGCGGGAGAGGGGAGCCGACGCAACGCAGCTGTCGCATAAATATTTTACGGGACTAGTATTCGAGGATTCCATTATGTCTCCCTAAGTCACGAACGGGAAAACCGAAAATCCAGAAGCTAAGAGTGGTCCCTAAGTAGCATTTTATGACTATCGACAATTTGGCGTTTGTTTACTGTGGAAATGGACACTCATTTTAGCCGTATAAGACACAAATATGATCAAATTTCTTTTCTTTTTGCCTTAAGCATCTTTCTGTATGACGAGAGTATTCGGTAAGAATGGTGTCATTTTGACCCAATCCAGAAGTTGGTACCGCAACTAGTTGGCCCTCTGTTTTCGTAGATGTACATCTACATACCCCACCCATGGTCAGGAGAGCACTGTGAACTTCACGGCAGAGGGTACTTCTCATTGAATCATGCATTAGACTCTATCGTCAAGCGTCTATCAGTTTAAGTTTATTGGCATTTCCTTGACGTTGTCTCGCCAGTCAACCAATCTGTGACCAGTCATAGTAGCCTTATTTGTGTTCAGGGAATATCCCCTGTGAGACTCGTTGGGGTCCCATGTATTTGAGCAATTTCTCGGGTTCACGCGTACGAGTGTTTTGTAAACATAATTAAATCTTCACTCTGCAGAGGAGTGTGCGCTGATATGAAACTTCCTGGCATATAAAACTGTGTGCCGTACCGAGACTCTAAATCGGAACCTTTGCGTTTCGAGGGCAAGTGCTCTACCATCTGAGCTACTCAAGCACGACTGATGACCCATCCCCACAGATTTTTGGAAGATAGAAGACGAGATACTGGCAGGTACCTGTGGCGAGGCGTAGCGAGTCATGCTGGCACGGTAGCTCAGTGGGTTAGCTGCCCTCTGTAATAAAAAACTAAGTTAATGGACAATACGAACTTGAACAAGCCTCGTGGGACGTTCACCCCAAACAAAGATAAAAAGAAAAGCTGGTAGAGCACTTTCGCGCGAATCGTAAAGGTCCCGAGTTCGAGTCTCGTTCCGGCACACAGTTTTAATATGGCAGGAAATTTCGATTTGTAAACATTCTACTTTATAAACGGACTGAATTTTCCCAGTACCCTACCAAAGAACTGACATCTGCTACCTATTTTACTTATTATTCAGCTTAGGGGATCTCTCCACTTCATAAAGACAGTAACTGCAGTTGTTATTATGCGAAACCTCATTCGTCCTCGTAATTAAAAGAGAGTTAGTTGTCTATCTATCTAGATTACTCCACAACGAACCACGCTAATTAAAATGTGTTCAGTGGAGATAACAAACGCTAATTTTCGCTTCAGCAGTGGATCAATGAGTGGGAGGCAATCACAATGTTTCTTTATTTTGCGCACTGATGACTATGTATTAAATGAAATTCAAGGATACGTTAATTTTACGAGTTCATTATCACGATTTCGTTGAAAATATTGCCAAGGGATTCGGTAAAAGTTAATCCAGATGCAGCGACTGTAATAATAAACACAAAACATGATAAAACTGAAGCGACCAATAACCGGCAAAGTTCAGGATGGGAAGCACTTGATGTTAAGTTCAACTCTCTAGTTCATTAAATTTTAACTCACTCAAATCCACGACACGTCACCAGTGATTGCATGCATGTTTGGAATATACACTACCGGCCATTAATATTGCTACACCAAGAAGAAATGGAGATGATAAACGGGCATTCATTGGACACATGCATATGATACTAGAACTGACATGTGATTACATTTTGACGCAATTTGCGTGCATAGATCCTGAGAAATCAGTACCTAGAACAACTATCTCTGGCCGTAATAACGGCCTTGATACGCCTGGGAACTGAGTCAAGCAGAGCTTAGATGGCGTGTACAGGTACAGCTGCTCATGCAGCTTCAACACGATACCATTCATCAAGAGTAGTGACTGGTGTATTGTAACGAGCCAGTTGCTCGGCCACCAATGACTAGATGTTTTCAATTGGAGAGAGATCTGGAGAATGTGCTGGCCAAGGCAGCAGTAGAACATTGTCTGTATCCAGAAAGGCCCGTACAGGACCTGCAAGATGCAGACGTGCATTATCTTGCTGAAATGTAGGGTTCCACAGGGATCGAATGTGGAGCCACCGGTTGTAACACATCTGAAATGAAACGTACAGTGTTCAAAGTACCGTCAATGCGAAAAAGTGGTAACCGAGACCTGTAAACAAATGGCACCCGCCGGCCGGTGTGGCCGTGCGGTTAAAGGCGCTTCAGTCTGGAACCGCGTGACCGCTACGGTCGCAGGTTCGAATCCTGCCTCGGGCATGGATGTGTGTGATGTCCTTAGGTTAGTTAGGTTTAATTAGTCCTAAGTTCTAGGCGACTGATGACTTCAGAAGTTAAGTCGCATAGTGCTCAGAGCCATTTGAACCATTTGAAATGGCACCCCATACCATAACGCCGGGCGATACGCCAGTATGGCGATGACGCATACACGCTTCCAATGTGCGTTCGCCGCGATGTCGCCAAACACGAATGCGACCATCGTCATTCTGTAAACAGAACCTGGATACAGCCGAAAAAATTACATTTTGCCATTCGTGCACCCAGGTTCGTCGTTGAGTACACCATCGCAGTCGCTGCTGTCTGTGATGCAGCGTCAACGGTAACCGCAGCCATGGTCTCCGAGCTGATAGTCCATGCTGCTGCAAACGTCGTCGAACTTTTCGTGCAGATGGTTGTTGTATTGCAAACGTCCCCAACTATTGACTCTGTGATCGAGACGTGACTGCACGATCCGTTACAGCCATGCGTATAAGATGCCCGTCATCTCGACTGCTAGTGATACGAGGACGTTGGGATCCAGCACGGCGTTCCGCATTACGCTCCTGAACCCACCGATTCCATATTCTCCCAACAGTCATTGGATCTCGACCAACGCGAGAAGCAACGTCACGATACGATAAACCTCAATCGCGATAGGCTAAAATCCTACTATTATCAAAGTCGGAAACGTGATGGTACGCGTTTCTCCTCCTTACACGAGACATGACAACAACGTTTCACCAGGCAACGCCGGTCAACTGCTGTTTGTGTATGAAAAATCGGTTGGAAACACTCCTCATGTCAGCACGTTGTAGGTGTCGCCACCGTCGCCAACCTTGTGTGAATGCTCTGAAAAGCTAATCATTTGCATATCACAGCATCTTCTTCCTGTCGGTTAAATTTCGCGTCGTAGCACGTCATATTCGTGGTGTAACAATTTTAATGGCCAGTAGTATAAGTGAAGTTGTTGTGCTACTGTGCCAGCCCCAGTGGCCAGCAGGAACCTAACCTCCAAGTTACTAAGGACTATTAAATTCACCGCGCCCTACACTACCAGTGCTACCGATAAATCTCACCATTGTTGGAGTATGAAAGTGCTGGGAGCCGGATGTGCCGCTGCTGCGTCGTCCAGAAGTCTGCTGAGCAGTGTCTCTCGCACATGGAGCGCCCTGACCAGATACTGTCCCTGGTGCGTACGGAATTCGAAGCGTCTCTACAGAGTGTAAAATGCGAAGTGTTCTCTCTACAAGCAGAACCTGAAGTCGCTCTAACTACATCAGAGTCTGAAGTTTAAAATGCAGAGCGCGTCAGTTCTGCAGCCGTTTCTCAGATCTCAAGCAGCAACTGCCAATCAGAAGGTAAGATTTTTGTTCCACCAATGAAAAAATTAAGCAGACACTATGGTACACCCACCAATATAGGAAAAATTTGGCCCTCTTAATCTCTTGCAGGAACTTCCGACAAAAGCTTTACGTCGTGATACTCCGGGCAGTGCAAATGTCTTATACAGGGTGAAGAAAAAATCGCGCACTTTTATTGGATGTCAGTAATTTTTGTGTTTTGATCCAGATAAGCTATCGCATCCATAAACCTCTGAAATGATTTTAAAGGTATGTTGCTGGACGGGTGGTCTGAGCGTGAGGAAATTTCTTTTGGTTCAAATATGTTCCTCCATCACTGTGTCCCTCTCTTTCTCTCCCGCATTGTCCTTGTTCAAAAAATGGTTCAAATGACTCTGAGCACTATGGGACTTAACATCTGAGGTCATCAGTCCCCTAGAACGTAGAACTACTTAAACCTAACTAACCTAAGGACATCACACACATCGATACCCGAGACAGGATTCGAACCTGCGACCGTAGCGGTCGCGCGGTTCCAGACTGAAGCGCCTAGAACCACTCGGCCACTCCGACCGTCGAAATTTCTTTTACTCGAACTCATTTGAAAAGAGATGCTTTGCATTGGTCAGCTGATGTTATACTACATTTTCAAACACTCTCTGAGTTTAAATCTTCTTTCATGAGTGAATATTGGTCTCATGCTATACCAAACAATGTATTAAGAGAATTTTGGAGTGGTAAACAATATAGTACAAGTCGCAAGTGTATCAAAGAATTTTCTAGGATATGAGTTTCATTTTTGTCACATTTGACAAACGATGAAACTAGAAATTATGATAATAGAGTTAGATGGTATTGGCAAAAAAATAAATCATTTCTCCACCTAAGGATAATGTGGATAGATTCATTGAATGCTTAGAAAGGGTAGAGAGAGTCACTACTAATGAGGAGCTAGTGCATAATAATAATAGACTCTATAACTGTAGAAAATCCAGGATGGAATAATGACAATATTACGAAGAGAATATATTGATATTCACCATATAGTGGAGATGCTGAGTCACATATAGGCGCAACATAAAGACTGTCAGAAAGTAAACTTTTGGCCTTCATTGGAATTGCCGGCCGGAGTGGCCGTGCGGTTCTGGGCGCTACAGTCTGCTACAGAATCCTGCCTCGGGCATAGATGTGTGTAATGTCTTTAGGTTAGTTAGGTTTAATTAGTTCTAAGTTCTAGGCGACTGATGACCTCAGAAGTTAAGTCGCATAGTGCTCAGAACCCTTTGAACATTTCATTGGAATTAGACAACACACACACACACACACATTTCGCGGCGTGATTCCTCACGTACTAACAATCCAAAAATATTTTTCTCACAAAATTTTGTCCCATTCATTTTTCCGTCAATAAATGGACGTTAAAGATTATCAGTCTGGCAACACTGTAATCGCATGTACAGTAACCACCTCTGTCAGCACGTAGCAGTAGCGTCGTGCAGCTGGAGCAGTGAACAGAACTGCGGTTTAGAAGGCTAGACGTTGAGGGCTCGATACTGGGTCGACGCGTATTTGTTTCTATCTGCCACTTTCATTATGCCATATATTACTGTAGTATACAACGTTCCTTAAGCCAGGTGTGTCCGATATTTGCATAGTAGGAGTTTGAAAATTATTTGCAAGGCACATTGAAAGCTCTCCTGGTGACGTACTGCCTTAACGAAATGTAATGCACCTTAACGTGGCAAGAAAAATGGTTGGTACTAATCGATGGGACCATTGGCGATGGATACACAGAAAACAGGTTTGGAATCCAGTAGATGCCGTGGCGTGAAACAATCTGCATTCACGACGTTCAAGGCTGACCAGTGAAAACGATTGTACTTCCATTTCCTTATTCGTAGTATGTAAGTATATTGAGCAAGCAGTAAAGGAAACAAGAGAAAAATTTGGAGTTGGAATTAAAATCATGGAGAAGAAAAAAAAAACTGAGGTTTTTCGACGAAATTGTTATTCTGACAGAGACAGCATAGAACCTGCAGGAGATGCAGAACAGAATGGACAGTGTCTTGAAAGGATATAAGATAAACATCAACAAAATCAAAACGAGGATAACGGAATGTGTCGAATTAAGTAAGGTGTGGCTGAGGGTATTAGAGTAGGAAATGAGGCACTTAAAGTAGTAAATGAGTTTTGTTGTTTGGGGAGCAAAATAACTGATGATGGTCGGAATAGAGAGGATATAAAAAGTAGACTGGCTATGGAAAGGAAAGCGTTTCTGACGAAAAGAAATTTGTTAACATCGAGTATAGATTTAAGTGTCAGGAAGTATTTTCTGAAAGTAATTGTATGGAACGTGGCCATCTATGCAAGTGAAACGTGGACGATACATAGTTTAGACAAGAAGACAATAGAAGCTTTCTAAATGTGGCGCTACAGAATAAAGTTTTAGATGAGTAGATCACGTAACTAATGAGGAGGTACTGAATAGAATTGGGGAAAAGAGGAATTTGTGGCATAACTTGACAAGAATCAGGGATCGGTTGGTAGGAAAAGTTCTGACACATCAGGGGAGCTCCAACTTAGTACTAGAGGGAAGCGTGGGGGGGTAAAAAACGTAGAGGGAGACCAACAGATGAATACGCTAAGCAGCTTAAGAAGGATGTAAGGTGCTGCAGTTATTCGGAGATGAAGAGGCTTGCACAGGATAGAGCAGCAAGGAGAGCTGCATCAAACCAGTCTCTGGATTGAAGACCACAACAACAGTAGGTAACTACAAATATCTTGAGGGAGTCCCACTTTAAAGGCTGTGTGACGGTTAAGACACCAGATGCCGTACTACGAAGGCTACATGTAGCAAAAAGTTCGACTCAGTCCAGAATCGAACCCTTGACCCCCTGCGTGCTAACCCAAAACTCTATCCACTGCACTAACTCCAGAGCACCACCGCCAACTGCTGGCAGTGGTAATTACCGTAAATATGAATATAGTGTTGCCAGATAACCGATATTTAATGTCCATTTACTTCCGGAAATATGCACAGGATGAAATTTTGTAAGAGACACTTTTGTATTGGTAGTACGTGAGAAATCGTGCTGCAAAGTTCGAGTGCAAGGATTTTTCTTCACCCAGTATATGATGCCTTTTGCGGCCAATTTTGTAACCACAGAACATAAAAAGAGAAAAGCGAAAAGAAAAGGGAAAAATGTTGGGCTAGATGCCGACTGGGCGGCCAAAGATTGTGACCGTCATTCCCAGAGACTGTCTGTGTCTTTTAGAAAGCTTTAGAGATCAATACGACCCCTGGAAAGTGTGCCGGTTGACACGCCTTTGCCTATCGATAGGTTTGTGGCGGTCGATGGACTGCTTGTCGTGAATCGCTACGAGGACGATGGCAGCAGTGAGGCTGTTTTTACATAGGGCATAACAAGCAAGTGGGGCTGTATACGGGGCGGTACGTAACCGAGCGTATGTGTTGCAAGTGGGGCTGCGGCAGTCGGTACTTGTGACTGACGTTGAAACGTACAGTGATTACTGTAGGTAAGTCTGTGGAGACTCTGCCACTGCCTTCAGAGAGAATGTGCCGGTATAGCATGGATATGATGGTATATTTCTTTTCACAGAACGTGGTAAGTGGGAGCACCCTCCTGTTCTGTATACGGATGGGCCAAGTCAAGGGACTGTTGCGTGGTAGGTCTTCTGAGTAATTCCGTATGGAAGGGAATTTGCTGCACTGAACCGAAATCATTCATTGCTTGTTGTCACTGTTATTTGCCGCAAACTCATGGGCGCTGTACGTTGTCTTTTCCTTGGGGCTCTCTAAGCAATGTACTATTCACATAAAGGGACAGAGGATACTGACGGTAGTTTGCCTATCTGTTGGCGCTTATGCTGTGGTGCGAGTAAACATTTCACAGTACAGTGATGTGCGGACTGGGTTATGGTGCATTTCTGATATCAAATCATTTTCATCTAACTGTGGAATGCTAACTGCATCATCGGAAGTCACATTCTTCTGTACCTTGCTGGCCGGCCGGAGTGGCCGTGCGGTTCTAGGCGCTACAGTCTGGAGCCGTGCGACCGCTACGGTCGCAGGTTCGAATCCTCCCTCGGGCATGGATGTGTGTGATGTCCTTAGGTTAGTTATGTTTAATTAGTTCTAAGTTCTAGGCGACTGATGACCTCATAAGTTAAGTCGCATAGTGCTCAGAGCCATTTGAACCATTTTTTTGTACCTTGCTGGGCAGCGGGAGCTGATCTTATAGTACATCTGTTTCACTTGAATCATATGTATTATAACCACCTGTTATCTGTGTGAATGGCATGAACGAGTGACGGCTGGTAGATGAGTGGAAATGTACCACGCTAGTCATAGAAGTTGCTACTGCATTGGCCATTCCGTCAATGTTTACAAGTTACGTAAATGTTTGTTTTGTATTGTTCCTTATGTCTTATATTCATGACCTTTTACATCTACATATACATGGATACTCTACAAATCACATTTAAGTGCCTTACAGAGGGTTCATCAATCAGCTGCACAAGTCTCTATTATTCCAATCTCGCGCGGAAAGAACGAACACCTACATCTTTCCGTACGAGCTCTGATTTCCCTTATTTTATCATGATGATCGTTTCTCCCTATGTAGGGTGTCAACAAAATGTTTTCGCATTCAGAGGAGAAAGAATTTACTAATGAGGAAAGAATTTACTAATCAATGAATTAGATTGCATTCTTGGTTTTTAGTACTGTATTGTTGGTTTCAGGTTTTAGTAATTTTCAATTAAGACTGCAGCTGACCTCCTGTAGAAAACTAATATAGAAATGGGTGGATATACAGGACAGGGACTACATGAAGGGTCACACTATGTATTTGAATAATTCTGAGCTGCCCTCGTTTCGGAGCCGTGTATGTCCTGTTAGTATTACTGGATTGTTATCACGGTGAATTATAGGACAAGTTATATGTCTGGGAATAAGTGTAAGGGATCTCATGTCGTGTTACTTTCGAATTTAAGTGAAGCTGAAGCATCACGAAGTTTTCTGTAACTGCTGATTTCTCATAAACTGTTCCTGCTCCGTAACATAATGATATTATCTCTTGTATAAAGCTGACCGGAGTGGCCGAGCGGTTCTAGGCGCTACAGCCTGGAACCGCGCAGGTTCGAATCCTGCATCGGGCATGGATGTGTGTGATGTCCTTATGTTAGTTAGGTTCAAGCAGTTCTATGTTCTAGGGTACTAATGACCTCAGATGTTAAGTCCCATAGTTCTCAGAGCCATTTGAACCATTTTTTCTTGTATAAAACCTTGTAGGGTAGCCGCGCGGTGTAAGGCGCTTTGCCACGGTTCTCGCGGTTCCCCCCGTCGGAGGTTCGAGTCCTCCCACGAGCATGGTTGTGTGTTTTCTCCTTAGCGTAAGTTAGTTTAAGTTGGATTAATTAGTGTGTAAGCCTAGGGTGTAAGGGCCCGTGGTCTAGGGGTAGCGTCTTTGATTCATAATCAAAACGTTTTCGGTCGCGGGTTCGATCCTGGCCACTGCCTAAATTTTGATAAATAATCAGCATTGGCGGCCGAAGACTTCCGGCATAAGAAGTCACCCTCATTCTGCCAACGACCTTGTCAAAGAGGGCGGACGAGCGGATGGAGGTTCAGGGCACTCTCTTGTCCTAGGGGTGGGAAATTGCCCCTAAAGGCGGAAGAATCAGCAATGATCAACGACATGAGGATGCAGAAGGCAATGGAAACCACTGCATTAAAGACACGTAACGTGTATCCACAGGATATGTGGCCTGTAATTGAAGAAGTGTCATGATGATCTATTGGCAAAAGATTCCAGAATAGTCCCCCATTCGGATCTCCGGGAGGGGACTACCAAGGGTGAGGTTACCATGAGAAAAAGATTGAATAATCAACGAAAGGATAACGTTCTACGAGTCGGGGCGTGGAATGTCAGAAGCTTGAACGTGGTAGGAAAACCAGAAAATCTGAAAAGGGAAATGCAAAGGCTCAATCTAGATATAGTAGGGGTCAGTGAAGTGAAGTGGAAGGAAGACAAGGATTTCTGGTCAGATGAGTATCGGGTAATATCAACAGCAGCAGAAAATGGTATAACAGGTGTAGGATTCGTTATGAGTAGGAAGGTAGGGCAGAGGGTGTTTTACTGTGAACAGTTCAGTAATCGGGTTGTTCTAATCAGAATCGACAGCAGACCAACACCGACAACGATAGTTCAGGTATACATGCCGACGTCGCAAGCTGAAGATGAACAGATAGAGAAAGTGTATGAGGATATTGAAAGGGTAATGCAGTATGTAAAGGGGGACGAAAATCTAATAGTTATGGGCGACCGGAAAGCAGTTGTAGGCGAAGGAGCAGAAGAAAAGGTTACAGGAGAATATGGGCTTTGGACAAGGAATGAAAGAGGAGAAAGACTAATTGAGTTCTGTAACAAGTTTCAGCTAGTAATAGCGAATACCCTGTTCAAGAATCACAAGAGTAGACGGTATACTTGGAAAAGCCCGGGAGATACGGGAAGATTTCAATTAGATTACATCATGGTCAGACAGAGATTTCGAAATCAGATACTGGATTCTAAGGCGTACCCAGGAGCAGATATAGACTCAGATCTCAATATAGTAGTGATGAAGAGTAGGCTGAAGTTCAAGACATTAGTCAGGAAGAATCAATACGCAAAGAAGTGGGATACGGAAGTACTGAGGAATGACGAGATACGTTTGAAGTTCTCTAACGCTATAGATACAGCAATAAGGAATAGCGCAGTAGGCAGTAAAGTTGAAGAGGAATGGACATCTCTAAAAATGGCCATCACAGAAGCTGGGAAGGAAAACATAGGTACAAAGAAGGTAGCTGCGAAGAAACCATGGGTAACAGAAGAAATACCTCAGTTGATTGATGAAAGGAGGAAGTACAAACATGTTCCGGGAAAATCAGGAATACAGAAATACAAGTCGCTGAGGAATGATATAAATAGGAAGTGCAGGGAAGCTAAGACGAAATGGCTGCAGGAAAAATGTGAAGACATCGAAAAAGATATGATTGTCGGAAGGACAGACTCAGCATACAGGAAAGTCAAAACAACCTTTGGTGACATTAAAAGCAACGGTGGTAACATTAAGAGTGCAACGGGAATTCCACTGTTAAATGCAGAGGAGAGAGCAGATAGGTGGAAAGAATACATTGAAAGCCTCTTTGAGGGTGAAGATTTGAGTGATGTGATAGAAGAAGAAACAGGAGTCGTTTTAGAAGAGATAGGGGATCCCGTATTAGAATCGGAATTTAAAAGAGCTTTGGAGGACTTACGGTCAAATAAGGCAGAAGGTATAGATAACATTCCATCAGAATTTCTAAAATCATTGGGGGAAGTGGCAACAAAACGACTATTCACGTTGGTGTGTAGAATATATGAGTCTGGCCACATACAATCTGACTTTCGGAAAAGCATCATCCACACAATTCCGAAGACGGCAAGAGCTGACAAGTGCGAGAATTATCGCACAATCAGCTTAACAGCTCATGCATCAAAGCTGCTTACAAGAATAATATACAGAAGAATGGAAAAGACAATTGAGAATGCGCTAGGTGACGATCAGTTTGGCTTTAGGAAAAGTAAAGGGACGAGAGAGGCAATTCTGACGTTACGGCTAATAATGGAAGCAAGGCTAAAGAAAAATCAAGACACTTTCATAGGATTTGTCGACCTGGAAAAAGCGTTCGACAATATAAAATGGTGCAAGCTGTTCGAGATTCTGAAAAAAGTAGGGGTAAGCTATAGGGTCATATACAGTATGTACAACAACCAAGAGGGAATAATAAGAGTGGACGATCAAGAACGAAGTGCTCGTATTAAGAAGGGTGTAAGATAAGGTTGTAGCCTTTCGCCCCTACTCTTCAATCTGTACATCGAGGAAGCAATGATGGAAATAAAGGAAAGGTTCAGGAGTGGAATAAAAATACAAGGTGAAAGGATATCAATGATACGATTCGCTGATGACATTGCTATCCTGAGTGAAAGTGAAGAAGAATTAAATGATCTGCTGAACGGAATGAACAGTCTAATGAGTACACAGTATGGTTGAGAGTAAATCGAAGAAAGACGATGGTAATGAGAAGTAGTAGATATGAGAACAGCGAGAAACTTAACATCAGGATTGATGGTCACGAAGTCAATGAAGTTAACGAATTCTGCTACCTAGGCAGTAAAATAACCAATGACGGACGGAGCAAGGAGGATATCAAAAGCAGACTCGCTATGGCAAAAAAGCCATTTCTGGCCAAGAGAAGTCTGCTAATATCAAATACCGACCTTAATTTGAGGAAGAAATTTCTGAGGATGTACGTCTGGAGTACAGCATTGTATGGTAGTGAAACATAGACTGTGGGAAAACCGGAACAGAAGAGAATCGAAGCATTTGAGATGTGATGCTATAGACGAATGTTGAAAATTAGGTGGACTGATAAGGTAAGGAATGAGGAGGTTCTACGCAGAATCGGAGAGGAAAGGAATATGTGGAAAACACTGATAAGGAGAAGGGACAGGATGATAGGACATCTGCTAAGACATGAGGGAATGACTTCCATGGTACTAGAGGGAGCTGTAGAGGGCAAAAACTGTAGAGGAAGACAGAGATTGGAATACGTCAAGCAAATAATTGAGGATGTAGGTTGCAAGTGCTACTCTGAGATGAAGAGGTTAGCACAGGAATTCGTGGTGGGCCGCATCAAACCCAGTCAGTAGACTGATGACCGAAAAAAAAAGAGCCTAGGAGCGGATAACCTAAGCAGTTTGGTCCCATTGGAACTTACCACCACGAAAGAGTTCTTGAATGAAGATTTTGTTACGATAAGTTTGGTAACATACTAGATAAAGGTACAATTGTAAATATATTAGCCACGACGTCTTGGTAGATGATTGTTGCAGTGTCTGTGTGTTTATGGGTTGCATTTTTTCATATGACTTGTCAAGCCAATGGCAGCACGGCACCTCTTGCCGCAATTGTCACAAGTGTATCTGGCTGCTGAGCCAGGAGCAGTGGTAGCATTGCGAAGCTTTTTCTGCCTTAATCTGTCTAACAAGCCTTCATCATGCTTCGACATTCCAGATGATATATCATCACGCCACTCTGGTCTCATGCTAGTCCGTGCCTCCTATCTGTTTGTGTCGATTCCGCAGCTCTCCATATCTTGTTTACAGGAGTCCTAGAACCTCAATACAGGACGTCCTACAGGTCATTTGGTTATAGAGATCTCTCCAACGTCGCCTCACGTGGTAATCTGTCAGGATCCATACGGTGGACATGTCCCGGCCAGAGGAGTCGTCTCTGCTTCAAGATAGCTGAAATACTGTTGCAGTTAGTTTTAGATAGCACTGCTTCGTTGGTCACTCGGTCCTTCCACGTTACTCCGAGGTACAATTAGAGTTGTAATAAATGTCACTCTGTACTCATTTTCTGACTTTGAGTAGCTACAGTTTCACGGCAGAAAAAATATCGATTAATAATGGCTCAAAAACCTGGCCATGTTAGTTATCAAATCTTCTTTCCACCAGGGAAATATTTCGCAAACTTTGTTAGCAGGAAAGAGTCGCGGGCAGATAAACACTCTCCAGGTTTCCGATAGGCTACAACGCACTATTATGCCTTGCATCTGTCCTCAACCTTCTTGTGTCCAGCGCCAGAGGCCGGCAGGAACCAGTGCCCGTTGGAACGGTACTTCTGTTGAACGCCATTCCTGCTCTGCAGCTCGCACATCACTTAGAAATCGCCTTGGCCCCAACCCAGTACGTACAATGGAATAACTGCGAGTGCCTAGATTTGAAGAAATCACCTGCACAATCACTGTTGCCGTATTGAGAATGAAAATGAACCTGCATTTTTTCACTCTGCCCAACTGCGACAGGATTTAATTTGCGTATGAAATTGACTCTAATTTGCATGTAAAATGAGGCTAATCTGAATAATGATAAGGTATCACTGGAATGGAAAGAGGAGAGGCATTCTGCCTTGACGCTTTTTAATTGTTATTGCCTTCATTCCGAAGTCTGTTTTGATGCAGATGATTGCGCTGTCAGCCTATACCTTATTTTAGTCAGACTGTACATTAAATTTCCTATTTCCAGAATTCGAGTAACTCATAGTACTGCTGCATTAGTTATTTGAACTAACTATCTAATCTCCAGCATTCTTCTGTAGCAGCTAATTAAAAAGTTTTTATCCCTTCTTGCCTGTAGTCTCCACGGACCTCATTATCGATGGAACGTTAAGCCATAATCTTTCTTCTTTCTCCTCGTCTGAACTGCCTATCGTCCATGTTAAACTTCCATACAATGCCACACTTCAGACAAATACCTTCAAAAACGACTTCCTAATAATTTAATTGTGTATTAGTTATTAACAACTGAGAAGTACAAAGAAATGTAACATCTCGATTGTTGATTGAAACGAATTGTCGTTTTCATACATGTTCATCGTGCAGTATTTTGATTCTAGTGCATGTATATGCTTCTCATTTTATCGCGAGACCTATTTTTCATTCACATTCATAAACTTCGTGCTGGTTGTATTATCCAACTAACCTACTTCCAGTTCGCAGACTTCGAATGACCATAAGGTGAGTACTGTGGCAAAGTTCAAAGAAAGTTGAGAACTTACATAAAAGTGTTTTGAACCTTAACTCATCTTGATAAATTATGGCTTTTATATACTAACAAAAGACTTTTCATGAATTATAATTTTTGCTCTGAACTTGCCAGGAAGTCAGTAATATTTGTGTAAGATTATTTCTTTACTTTGAATAAAATGGATATGTATTTCAACGTAATTTAGTAGTTTATTGGAAAGGTACTAAAAGTGTGCGATCTTAGGCTTTGCCGGTGAATTAACTGTTTGTACTGTTCTCGGGTCTCCAGCCTTGTGCAGTCGTTTTCAAACCACGTTTGGAAACTACTGCACCCGGCAGGAGACCCGAGAACAGTACAAATAGGTACTAGAAGTGTTCGTACTACTAATAACACCAGATCTTTCCAAACCTGTTACAGGCTCCTAAGCTAACAGCTTTCACCGTGTTTTACGTACGGAATGTATTTTTATCTGAAGTATTGCTCTGTCAAAGCTGACGTTTATTTGAAAATTTACGTTCTCAAATTTTTATTTATCTCGTTAGCACTGATTATACCCGCAAAACCTACTGTGACATAGTTTTCCTTGTCTATGTGCTCCTTTACTCAATTGAACGCTTGAAAAGGTTGAACAGTTGAAATTAGTGCAGTGATGAGAAGTTTCACTGGAAGAAACACGTCGATTATCTGCTGAAACGGTTAGGTTTTGCTTCTTATGCTGTTATGGTTATTGCAAATTATGGTGATAAACGTAAGAGGACATTAGCCTACTATGCCTATTTTTATTCACTGCTTTCATATGGCATCATATTTTGGGACAATTCTTCATTAAGAGAGAAGGTATTCATTGCACAAAATCGGGTAATCAGAACAAGATCACCTTGCAGATATTTGTTTGAGGAACTCAGGATATTCACAGTACCTTCGCAATATATGTATAATTACTTACGAAATTTGTCATTAATAGCCCATCCCAATTGAAAAATAACAGCAAAGTGCATGGCTACAACACTAGAGGAAAGGATGATCTTCACTATTCTGGATTAAATCACACCATGGCACAGAAAGGGGTGAATTATGCTGCCACAAAAATCTTTGGTCATTTGCCAAGTAGCATTTAAAGTCTGACAGGTATCCAACCAATATATAAAAGCTACTTAAAAGAATTTCTGAATGACAACTTCTTTTACCCAATAGATGAGTTTTTGGATATGAAGTAGTAACTGTAAAAAGAAAAAAATATTAATTAACTAATTAATTATTTTGTGTAAAGAAATTTTATGTTCAAGTGACACGTTGTACATCATTACGAAATGTCGCATTCATGATCTACGGAAAAAGGATTAATATAAGTACTTATGTACACGGTAATCAACGTACAGTAACCAATGACTTTACATTATCAATTGGGATAATTAATCCCATTCTCCGTCACAGCTACTGGCTGTGAAATAAATTTCCGCCAGCTGAATTCGAACCGGCTATTTTCAAAGCATTTGTTAAAGGCTTAGGCTGAGGAGACGGGTGCCAGAAACGGTTAGGAACGTCGAGGGGATCATTTTATTTTTATTTACTCGCTGCGTTTTCTCACGGTGCAGACAATCCTGTCACTACAACGGACATTCTTTTCTCAATGCTCAGCGACAGTTTCAGCCTCTTAAGGTGGTAATGCATTTTAACGGTGGAACAATGTGGAAAAAATTCATCTCTGCAAAGAACACCAACTTGTTATTTGACGTTGTTTCTCGCCTAGACAGTTCGCCGCCGACCTCTAATACGCCTTCTTAGACAGAGTGGCAGGTTCCGCTGCTGCTTTTCCGAAAAACAAAGACCATCTTTAAGTTAGAGCACTGTTCTGCCGTGTCCCCAACTGTAAAACTGCCAACGTAACATCGTTTTACAACAAATACACCGGACTAACCTTGTCCCATAGCTCACTATTATTGATATAATTCATAAGAACTTAGAGCAAAAGCATCTACCGTGATTAAGTCACTAGTGCGCCTCTGCCAGCAGGAAGGGAATTCATGTAATTTTTGGATCCCATCTCGTATTTATCAGGTTTTTTTTATTTTATTCTATTGTATTTTTTTATTTATTTTTTTTTTGGGGGGGGGGGGACAAAGTAAGAAGTTTCCTCTCCAATATAATAAGGACTACTACTTCATTAATTTCAACTGTTGCCTAATTTTTTTCTAATCCTTCACACTTCTCTCACTTCATGATGGATTATCTAACATTCATCTCATTGTCAAAGCAAGAGCTCCTTATAAAAATGGACATAGTTAGAGGTACAGGGCTATTACAAATGATTGAAGCGATTTCATAAATTCGTTGACATATGGTCACGACACACTACAGATACGTAGAAAAACTCATAAAGTTTTGTTCGGCCGAAGCCGCACTTCAGGTTTCTGCCGCCAGAGCGCTCGAGAGCGCAGTGAGACAAAATGGCGACAGGAGCCGAGAAAGCGTATGTCGTGCTTGAAATGCACTCACATCAGTCAGTCATAACAGTGCAACGACACTTCAGGACGAAGTTCAACAAAGATCCACCAACTGCTAACTCCATTCGGCGATGGTATGCGCAGTTTAAAGCTTCTGGATGCCTCTGTAAGGGGAAATCAACGGGTCGGCCTGCAGTGAGCGAAGAAACGGTTGAACGCGTGCGGGCAAGTTTCACTCGTAGCCGCGGAAGTCGACGAATAAAGCAAGCAGGGAGCTAAACGTACCACAGCCGACGGTTTGGAAAATCTTACGGAAAAGGCTAAAGCAGAAGCATTTCTTAAACAGGAGATTGGAAAACCGATGGATCGGTCGAGGTGGAGATCATGATCTACAATTCATGTCATGGCCTCCACGCTCTCCCGACTTAACCCCATGCGATTTCTTTCTGTGGGGTTATGTGAAAGATTCAGTGTTTAAACCTCCTCTACCAAGAAACGTGCCAGAACTGCGAACTCGCATCAACGATGCTTTCGAACTCATTGATGGGGACATGCTGCGCCGAGTGTGGGAAGAACTTGATTATCGGCTTGATGTCTGCCGAATCACTAAAGGGGCACATATCGAACATTTGTGAATGCCTAAAAAAACTTTTTGAGTTTTTGTATGTGTGTGCAAAGCATTGTGAAAATACCTCAAATAATAAAGTTATTGTAGAGCTGTGAAATCGCTTCAATCATTTGTAATAGCCCTGTAGATTCTGGCGTTAAGAACTTGCTTATTAATAACAGTGCCGCTGTAACTGTTGGTTGGTAATATTTATTGACAAAATGCAACCTAACACTAGCTTGCGTACTTACGGCTGTACTTTGTGGCCGTTTTTTAGTACGAGTTTAAACGGGAGAGAGATTATTAATTGATCACCGATGCGTCGGTTCGAGGATTGTGTTTAGGAGACGTACGGATTGATTACGCGAATAATTGACCTTTTGACCCGGATTGCCTTCACGCAATCAGAATCTTCGATGAAAATACCTAAGAGACCTATCTGAATATAAAAATGTAAATGAAAGCAACTTAGTGGAATTTCGTAAGAAAAAGATTAAAAGATGGGAAGTGGAACACATTAGTGGTGTCCCAAATACAATCGAGACTCTGCGATAAAGAGGGAACCTGTATCAAGGCTCATATACAATTTAAACATCATTTTCGGTTAGTGAAAGAAAAGAATAAGAAGAAAATAACTGCATCGTGAAATATTAATATATTTTGAACAAATTGGTTTCAAACTTCTGCACATTGACAAATACACAATAAATGCATGACTTAAATCTGATATTTCTTTTGTAAATGGCGCAGCCCAATAATCGCTGCTTTTTCAGTCCGTTCCTTCTTAAAACTAAGCGTCCTTGCGTGTGCGTAAGTACTTTGTATCCACACCCGAGCTACCGAAATGTTTGTTCGTCGTTTTACATAGTTTTTAGACAAAATAAAAATACAACTTGTAGCAATGCTATGTAGTACGTCTCAACATGTCGGCGGCCAAAAGTACAAGGGATAATGAAATCTCAAAAATATTTCTTAACAAAAGATAGATTGTTCTTTCTTCTCTTTCGCAGATTCTTGCTATTAAGCGCTGCGGCAGTGATTTTAAATATCTGCGACCAGTGGATCATAGTGTTTATTTAGAGTATTTAAACGCTGGACACGCGTCTGGGTATAGGCGCATGTTAAAAAATATTCCGTTTCTTTACTCTCGCGCTGTGATGCTTAGCATATTTACGAACTACAGCTCGTTGGCTGTACTTTTCTTTTATGACAAATATCTCACATCCTGAGTAGCTGAAATCCAGTAATATTACAAGATGTATTGGCAGTCCATTGAATCAGTTGGCAATATAGTACAGAAGAAACTAAAATGTAAGTTAGTGTCCCAAAGGCTGTCAAAGCGATAACATCCAACGCTGATATTGAATACCGTAGCACACTGACATGCCGAAAGTCTTGACACAGCGATATAAACATATACAGATAGAGGTAGTAGCGCTTACATAAGATATAAAAGGGCAGTGCATAGGCAGAGCTGTCATTTGAACTATGGTGACTCATGTTACAAAGGTGTCCGACGTGATTTTGACATCATGACGGGAATTTGAACGCGCGGTGATAGTTGGAGCCAGACGGATGGAACATTCCATTTCGAAAATCGTTAGGGAAATCAGTATCCCAAATATACAGTGTCAAGAGTGTGCCGAAAACATCAAATTTCAGGCATTACCTCTCTCCGCTGACTACGCAGTGGCTGATGGCCTTCACATAACGACCGAGAGCAACAGCGTTCACGTAGAGTTGTCGTTGCTAACAGACAAGCAACATTGCGTGAAATAACCGCAGTCACTGTGGGGACGTACGACGAACGTATCCGTTAGGACAGTGCAGTGAAATTTGACGTTAATCAGCTATGGCAGCAGACAACCGACTCGAGTGCCTTTGCTAACAGCACAACATCGCCTGCAGTGCCTCTCCTGGACTCCTGATCAAGTCGGTTGGCCCCTAGACGACTGGAAAACCCTGCCCTCGTCAGATGAGTCCCTATTTCAGTTTGTAAGAGCTGACGGTAGGGTTCAAGTGTGGCACGCACCCCACGAAGCCATGGGGCCCCAGTTGTCAACAAGGCACACTGAAAGACTATAGTTGTGGTGGTGGTGGTTAGTGTTTAACGTCCCGTCGACAACGAGGTCATTAGAGACGGAGCGCAAGCTCGGGTTAGGGAAGGATTGGGAAGGAAATCGGCCGTGCCCTTTCAAAGGAACCATTCTGGCATTTGCCTGAAACGATTTAGGGAAATCACGGAAAACCTAAATCAGGATGGCCGGAGACGGGATGGAACCGTCGTCCTCCCGAAAGACTATAGTGGCCCCACACTGGTGTGGGCTGTGTTTATATGGGATGGACTGGATCGTCTGGTCCAACTGAAGTGATCATTGACTGGAAATGGTTATTTTCGTGTAGGGTGAGCATTAGTGGCCTCTAATGGACTTAATTTTTCCAATCAATGATGAAATTCTTATGGACGTCAATGCGCCATGTTGCCGGGCCACAGTTGTTTGCGACTGGTTTGAAGAACATTATGGAAAATTCGAACAAGTGGTTTGGTCACCAAGACCACCGGATATGAATCCCACCGAACATGTATGGGACATAATACAGAGGTGAGTTCGTGTACAAAATCCTACACCGGTTACACTTTGGCAATTATGGACTGCTGTAGAGGCAGCATAGTTCAGTATTTCTATAGGGCCTTACAAGGACTTGTTGAGTTCTGTAATTTTAAAAATGATTTAATAATTGATATAAGCTTTTCGAATACTGTTATCATATTACGTCATTTTATGTAATATGAATGAATACTCGGATCCTTTTTGGCAGGAAAGAAAGAACCAAACCTCTCGCAATAGTTACCTGTGTAGGCTATAGTAAGCAGTAAATGCGAGATATCCGGGGCAGAAGAAGCCAGATGCAGGCCGACCAACAAGTGGAGTCTATGTAAGTTATGCTTATGTTGAAATTTGCTGGGTTATTAGGCCGCGTCATACTTCCTCTAAAACAATCGACGGTTCGACCAATCTGCTGGGATCTTTTTCAGGATCTTCCGGTGTCCACTATTGTTAGAACACTGTCTGATACGAGTGTCGCGTCCTCTTATACTTTATAATTCTGCCAATGCGGTCAGTGACCCCAGAAACGAACGCTAACCTAACGAAGTGAGAAGGCCCTTCCTCGTCATACTTATCAGCGTGATTAATACATAGCCTAAAAGCCCTGTCGATTGAACAACTGTCATAGCCATCTACCAGAAAACACTTCTTCGTGAAAGAATCCATCAAATACGCAGGGACTTGAATTACGTTAGCTCCGTTTTAATTGATGTGCATTTTTCACTGGCGGTAACTCGCTCATCCTCGGACTGGGATGAAGTGTACAGAATAACGTTTGGTCATTCAACAAGGTTTTCCGATTTCAATACTATGAAATAAAAAGTTCGAGAAGCTAGCGGTTAAACTCCTCAAGCACGACGCTACTATGGATCCGAAACGAGTCAGAAGTACTCGATGAAGCAGCTGTACCAGTTCTGGGCAAAAGTTTGAATTTCATAACTACACCGAAGAGAATGCGTGTTGAAGAAATTTTAAGTGCCGACGAAGCATCCTTGTGCAGGCCGAAAAATATGACAAGATGTGTCGAGAGTTCTACGGAAATCGAAACCTCCAAAAGCAACATATCGGCGAAGGAAAGGAAATATTTTAATGGACTTATGAGAAACGAAAGCATCGTTGAATAGTAATCGGATAAAGGAAATGTTACCGTTGTTTTGCACGCTGTGGATTGTCACAGGAAGATGGAACAACTACAAGCTGATCCATCGTATTGCAACTTAAAGAGCAATCTTACGAACAGAATCGTTCGGAAAGTGAAAAACATTATATCAGACTCCAGATTGGACTGATCAATTCCAAAGACTCACTACGATTACCTGTCTCACCCAGAATGTATGGACTACCCAAAATACATAAAGAATAGGTTCCTTTGAAGCCCATCGTAAGTGGGATTAACTTACCAACCTATTTTTAGCACGCCACTTATCTTGTAAACTGTGATATCTAGTCGGTAAGACACTTTCGTCAAAGATTCGAAACATTTTTTTAGAAATTATACGCACACGAAGATATCTGCAGATGACATTCATCTTAACTTCGATGTGACATCGTTATTCACTAACGTCCCAGTATCAAATACAATGTAGATCATAAGGGAGAAAGTTGCTCCAGATGTCTGTGTCTTAAATGAATTATCTCTTTGTTCGAGCTATTTTAAATACAATGGTTAATTCTATGAACAGGCTGACGGCCTTCCTATGGGCTCACCCATTTCGCCAGTTGTAGTTGACATTTTTATGGAACATTTTGAGCAACAGGCATTAAGTAGTGCTCCTTTGAAGCCTTCTTGTTGGCTCTGCTATGTGGCCGAAACATTTTTTACATGGCCACACAACGAAGAAGAGCTTCATGGTTTCCACAGTTCCTTAAATGGAATTCACCCCAAAATCAAATTTACTTTGGAAGCTGAGAGGAATGTAGAATGAGGCAGGTGGTACTCTACTTTTCAGTCGAGCTCTTTTAAACAGGACAGTTTTCACCTCCTTTGTGATACGATAGGAGGTTTTTTCCTCTCGTTTTCTTATTCTCCCTGCCACAGCAGGTCGTCATTCATATGAAAAGAACTTTATGTATCAGTAGAACTTTGATAGTTTACTTATGTGGAATTGAAATAATACAAAATCAATGTTACACTTCTAACCAGATTGTACGTCCACTAAAATTTTGCATGTGGCTCAGTACTACTACAGAAACGTTCTGATGATAATGAAGAACTTAACAACATATGTCCCCGTGTTAAGTCATTTTTTGAATTACATTTGCGCCTAACACCGGATTTTAAGTGAGTATTTTACGTGTACAAATAGGATAGTTTTGAATCTCTGTATTTCGGCAAGGGATAAAGATATTAATAGCATTTTCACGATTGTCTGAGATTATGATGTTAGGAACGTTTTGCAAAAATTTCAGCCATGTGCTAAGCATAACCGTCTTGGATTACGGAGCTCGGTTTAGATACGGTAGATGGTAAAAAGAAAAACGTTTTCTTTTGGGTACTCTGAGGAATCATGCATGAGCTGGTAACTTTAGACCTCTGTATCTCGGAAACGGATAAATACATAAAGGAATGTTTCGAGATTGTTCAACATGGGGATCCAAAAATTTCAGCCATTTTCTTTGCTTAGCCGTCTTGAATCCGCGTCTCTTTTTTGGTAGGAAAAACTCGTAAAAAAACCATATTTCAGAGTTGTTTAAGGAAGAGTACATGAACTGATGACTCCTTCATAAGCCCTTTAAGGCCCATCGTAGACCTCATCAAATGCAAAAAGAACCAACCGATTTTCTCTATTGACCTGCACAGGAGGCGGTGTGTAGTATTCATACTTCGACCCTGTGTTGTAGGATACTGGCACTAATAGCTATACAAATTGTCGCTAGCCAAAGCGCTATTCAAAACACTTGAACCTACCTTTCTATTACAAACAGAAACCGAGGTATGGGTTTCGGAAGAAACCCGTTTTTATGGACAGCGTTTTGGACATGCTTACCGATTAAAATTTTTTCAAATATTTGTATCATTCTGCAGTGAGTAAACACAACCAGCGATTAATAGAAGTAATAATAGCTAATAAATCTGTGTACGTCATTTCCTGTCTCTGGTACAACCAAAGAAACTGTGGAATTGTAATATCACTAACTTTAAACGTTTGGTATTCTTGCACGCAAGCATCTTTGCGGACGCTAATTGCTCGTTACTTAGTGACTGGCGAAGAGGCAATATGTTGCAATCTGGTTTGCATGGAAACTAACATTACTGAAACAGAACATAGAATGTGTTCTGTTTATCCACCAAGTAACGATAGAAATGTCAGCTGGGCACACCCTTATATTTCTTCTCATTCCCTCATTACATCAATGACTCCTTTTGTTACAAATTCTGTTACATTTACAGCTTTCGACGGACGTAGTACTCATTGGAACTGGTTCGATATACAGCCTTCTTTTTAGAAGCAAGCCTAGCAATAACAATTTAAGTGAACTGTTTAATTTTCTCCATATATTTTGGCATTATTCATAAGATTTCTTACTCGGTATGTGGCACATTTGTATCTACTGAATAACTAATGTTACGCCACAGCGACGACAGTTTAAGATTGTGTCTGCTGGAACACGAGTCATCGTTTATGTGCCGCAATGTCTAATAAGGCGCCCGCATTCTGTATCGAAAACAATTAAGTTCCAATTTAACTGCACGATTGCCAGTTAAACGAAGCGAAAGCCGATAATAGGCCATGAATATTTCTTTACACCCTCACGCTCAATAAAACGATTGGGAAATGGACATGAGAGCAACACAAATTGCGAGAATTACATTACGGCGTGATATTATATTCGCGGAATGGTTCCTCGAAAAATTTTAATTTCAGCAGAGAATTTGCATTGCTGACACACGTGAAAGCCTTTTCGTCACCGAAGGAACCATGTAACGATTTTCTACATAAACAGCTCCCAGCTGCCCCATTAACTTTAAGCAGAGTCTTAATAAGCTGGGTTACCTGTTCTCAATATCTTCTTCGTTGCAATTTGTATGTTGTTTCCCATGGATATTGTTACTGCATCGGATCAACAATAATAATCACCGCAAAAACTAATAATTCTAAAGAAAGCTAAATTAATATAATTTTGAAGAACATTAGAAATTTTTTTTTTTAATATTTGTAATCCACAGGGTATGCTGCGTAATAAATGCCTTTCAAAGACATAAGAAATTTGTAAAACCAGTTACGCTGCTTTGAGTTTTCTTATTTTTCCTTTTTTATTTTAGCTTTAGGCCTATTTCATCTGTACAGCCATCATAAGTTTATCTATAACATATTATAAATTAAATCAATAACATCTTATAAATTTCAGTCCGTTTGTTGTGTTCCATGTGACTTACTTACAAATAATATGATGTTACACACGTTTTCAAGTCTCGACTTCCATTTAGTATCGTTGTATCTGTTGCTGTCTATTTGCTGCTGGTTACATTTTACGTTATGTAAATAATAATCTGTTTAGATGTTCTGGCTTATCATTTAGTAGTGGTCAGAAACAAATTTCGATCTGTAGTTGACATTTAGCATCATCTGTTGTGACAGATAATCAACGATTTTGTTATTTATGCTGTTGTCTGTTTGTTTACTGATTGCTATCCTAGCAGTAATCAGTTGTGTGTCGTATCCTGGCATTTCATTAATTATGGTCAGAAATAAACTTAATTTCCAGTTGAAATTTTGTGACAGCAATTACGTCAGATAATCAGCGAAATTGTATGATTAACCCTGTTTGCTGGAAACTCTATCGGCGGTGGTACTGGGTTATGTTGGTCGGATACCTGTGGCGTTGTGTTATATAAGTTTCGTCTCTGGTTGTTTTATGATTTATGCAGGACCTTTATGGAAAATGTCGATAAAGTTTTCGATTAAGTGTTGGTTTTAGGTCAGTTTGTTCGTTGAAGATAAATGTGGGTAATTTATTATGTGTAAATATACCTCAGTTTCCTCCAATATATTCATACTTTTGGTGTTATATGTAACGTATCGACAGTATTTTTCAATAGGTCTGTCGCCTTTCGTTAATTTTTAATGTGGTGGAAAAAGGTGGAAGGGTTGGTGTCACTTAGTTTAACATGTTCTCAATACGCAGTGGTGAAGTTTCTGCCTGTCTGTCATATGTACAATTTTTCACAGTCTTTGCTGTGAATTTTATATACACCTATGTTTGTGTGTATTCATGGTTTCCAGTTTCATGTTTGTATTTTTGTTTTTATATTATTCGTGTCTGGTAAGCAAAACGTATGTTAGTGCTAATCAGTGGTGCATTAATTTTGTTTGACATTTCCGAGTTATGTAGTAGATATATATGTAAACTGCTATTTTATTTGCGTTTTTCTGATGAGAGTGTTGTGAATATACAACTCTGTGATTATTTGTGGGTTGTATTCCTTCTGTTTTGCCACGTACTGCAGGGTTGTAATTTATGTTTGAATGGCGTCCTGTTACAGCGTCCAGTTAGTTACTCTGTTGATCATAGTGTGAAATACGTATATTTGTGTGATTTCGGGTGGCAGGTATTTGCATTGATAATGTTGTATTGTTGTTAATACTATTGTTACATTCTATCAAACATCGACAGAAAAGTCAGTTAACGATGAATGGTTATCTGCACGAAAAAAAGTTTCTTTACAATTTTGTTCTTGTGGGGTTCCACATCCTCAATATGTTTTAAGAACGAAAATATGGCCGAAGCAGACTGTGATTTATTTATCGCCTCTGATATTAGCTAACTTTGACGGTAGCTCAATTCAAGCACCTTGGGATCATTGCTGCTTGTAGACATTTGTCGTCGAAAAGAATGCATTCGTTCAACTTTACCCACCTTCATGAAATTCCGCTGTTATCGGATCATTTTACCCGGCGGCCGACATTAGGTGATTCGTTCTTAACACTTTTATTTAGCGCCGCAGTCTGTTTCTTAGTTATTAAGAGATACATTTTACTATCTTTGTTAATCCTTCTATAACTATATTTTTAGGTCTTAATGCTTCGTTCCCTCACCAATCTTCATAGTGATGCGTTAATCTCTGTAAGCTCTATTTTCCTCAACTTGCTCTCTACACTTCTTCCGTGTCTCGCATTGCACTCTTCGCAACGGTTTTTAAGAAGCCTTATTTTTCTTTCCCTTTATACAATATCTTCGTTTCTCATCCTTCACATTTACTGTAATAGTAACATAATTTCGTAATCCACCACTACAATTTTCGTATATATTTTATGATTTTAGAAACACTGAGCTAGTTTTCCGTGATTTTTCCTCCTACCTTTTAACATTCACTGCAGCTCATAATTTAAGACACGGGAGTATCAAAAATTCGCTGCCCGTTCATATTTTAATCCTCCTCAGTTTTAGTGGAGTACTTATTTCCTTTGTCGTCATATTTCCATTTAAAAACAAATGGAATGATGTCGCTAACAGAAAGCATGTTGGAGGATAAAACACGTAGAAAAACACCCTGGAGGCTGTGCCTCAATTTACATTTAAATTAAAGTGGGAGCTTTCGGACATTCCAACTTTATAACATTAAGCAGCACAATGGCGCGGACTGTGGGCTCGGTTTGTACGCCAGCCAGCCGCCTGCCGCGAGAATTTGCCGGCAGTACGCCTGCAGCATATTGACAGCTAGTGGCTGCTGAAACTCAGTCCACAGCGCCCCAGCCTCAGTCACATCATTTGACAAGCCGCCTGAGAGTTGTCAGCCATTAGCGAAACATGCGAGTAAACCAATTAGCTACTATCTCTCAGCCGTATTCTCTGTACGTAATTAACCTACTTCTATTTGACGACAGAATGACAGATTAAATTTATTAGCGTGAGCGTGGGGCATTTCTCAATCAGCCTTATGATTTTCAGCTCACTGTATTTGATGCAGGACATATATGAAGGTATGGGGATGAGTGTAAGAGATGCGTATGGTGAAGCCAAATAACGCAGACGTCGTAGAGGATATGCAAGCCGGTGAAGAAGAATTCAGGGAGATGGAATGTTTCTGCTACCGTTTCCTAAAGGCGACATAATGAAAATACTTGACTCGGAGTCCACGAATTACAATGAATCGGTGTGTGTATTGTACATTTTCACAATGAAATAATCTTAAAGTTGCGGCTGTATAACAATGAACTAACTGTTGCTGGCTATTTCTTTTCAACCACAAAACTGCACCACTCCTCACGTGTATTAGGAAATAAGTCTCCTTTTTTTCTACACCATGCTGCGTCTCTCCTTCTATCCGGCCAGTCCTCTTCTTGCATGTCCCTGTCCTATATCGCAGAACTCACTCCGTTGCTCCGATATAGCTCGGATCTTCCATTTTTTCTGTGTCGTAGAGATCTCGAGTGCCGTATTTTAGACGGTTATCTTTCCTCTGCCATTCTTGTAAGACGTCCTTGCCATGTTAGCCGTTCATTTTCAACTATGAGTATTTCTAGAATATCTTTTGTAACTTCCACATGATCTCGCAGCAGTTCGTTTCTTATTTTCTGTCTTCTTGTTACTTCTCGCCCTGCGGGTTCGGGGGTAAGAATAGGCCCGCGGTATTCCTGCCTGTCTTAAGAGGCGACTACAAGGAGTCGGAACTGTTTCGGCCTTTAATATGATGGTCCCCTAAGGGGTTTGACCACTACCTTTCCAAATTTTCCGTTAGTGCGCACCATTTGGGGAAGGGCGCCTTAAGTGGTGCATCTTAAATCCATCTTGCCCTAAGATCTGGCACACCCGATATTGTCATGGAGTTGGATTTACATCGAGCTTCCGGCCACATCCGCTGCAGTGTGTTCCGGATAGCATACATTCCCTCCTTTGTGCACTTCCATCTTTGCCCTCGTGATGTACATGGATATTTCGACACCCGACATCCAGCACGGTAGCCAGTCCGTTGTGGTGGGGTTGTCATATACCCTCTTGGTGGTAGCCCCCTGACTACACAGGGATCGCACTGCTGATGCCTGAGCTGCTACTTCCCCACGTAAGCCGAGGAGTAAATGCCTATCCCTCTGGGGCATTGGGACTCCCGGCAAAGGCCATCCTGCCAGGTGGTCTTTCCTGTGGCTAGGTGGCGCCTGTGGGGAGAGCCCCTGGTCGGAGTGGGTGGCATCAGGGCGGATGACCCGCAATGAAGCGTGGTACATCATCTCTCGCTGGTGGGCCTCCACCAGCAGTCTCTAACCGATCGAGGCCTAACCTCAACGGTAAGAAGTACGAACGAAGATCATTTCCCTCCCTGGCCACTCCATGGGAGGAACGTATGGCTAAAGAAGGCAGTGGAGATTATTCACCCCGGTACCTCGTGTGTACCCGAGTTGATGGGGAATCGTTTATGTCGACCAAGCCCCAGTTTTTTGTGGAGCATTTAGAGGACAAGTTCGGGGAGGTGGAGGGCTTGTCCAAAATGCGCTCTGGGTTGGTTCTCATCAAAACAGCATCCTCTGCCCAGTCACGGAGGTTGCTCACTTGTGACAAGTTGGGGGATGTTTCTGTCACCATCACTCCCCATATAAGTTTAAACATGGTCCAGGGTATTATTTTCCACAGGGATCTTCTACTGCAGTCCGACGATGAACTACGCGCCAATCTAGAACGACGGGGTGTTCACTTCGTCCGGCGCGTCCATCAGGGTTCGAGGGATAATCAGGTAGCCACCGGTGCCTTCATCTTTGCCTTCGAAGGTGATGTTTTACCAGAAAAGGTCAAGGTGATGGTTTACTACTGTGATGTGAAGCCATATATCCCTCCTTCGATGTGGTGTTTTAAATGCTGGAAGTTTGGGCACATGTCATCCCGCTGTACTTCAGGCATCACATGTCGAGATTGTGGACGTCCTTCGCATCCCAATACTCCATGTACTCCGCCTCCCATCTGTGTTAACTGCAGAGAACACCATTCCCCCTGCTCGCCGGACTGTAGGATCTTCCAGAAAGAACGGAAGATAATAGAATATAAAACCCTGGACCGCCTGACCTACTCCGAGGCTAGGCGGAAGTATGAGAGGCTCCATCCTGTGCCAATGACGTCGACCTACGCCGCTGCGGCAACGACGGTTCTTCCATCTTCTGTGTCGTCCCATACGGTTGGTTCTATGATTGGGCAGAATCCAACAGCCCCCTTGATTGTGGGGGGCACTTACACCCTGTTGCTCCTGCTCCATCTTCTTCAGGAGCAACACCCTCCCAACCATCGGGGACATCAGCTGCCCCTTCCCAGCCAGAGAAGCGTAAGACTTCTTCGGATACTCTCGCCAGGAAGGGGTCCCTCAGGGACCTCCCTTCGCAAGTTCCGACCAGTGGAAAAGCGGACACCCGCAAGTGGCTGAAACAACCACCAGTCCCTGGTCGTAGGGCCTCATGGTCGTCGTCTGTCCCTGAGACTGACCCAGTGAAGCCCATGAAGCCTGAACCACCTAAGGCACAGCGTGACAAGCAGAAAAAGAAGAAAGTCCCCAAGACCAACAACATTGCGGTGGCACCCGTCCCACCGCTTCCTACAAGCTCTGCGTCTGAGGACGAGGTGGAGATTCTGGCGTCCACTGAGGACCTCGACCTCGCCGGTCCCTCAGACGCCATGGATAGCGCTAGCACCGGTGCTCAATTGGAGGCAGCAGGTGACCCAGCGGCGTAATCTGCCTTCAAAGTCCCATCGCGCCTTTCTCAGATATGGACAATACCATCCTCCAGTGGAGCTGCAGCGGTTTCTTCCACCATCTAGCTGTGCTCCGACAACTTATCAGCCTTCACTATTTCTTCTGCATTGCTATTCAGGAAATTTGGTTTCCAGCAGTGCGAACCCCCGCCCTCCGTGGCTATCGGGGTTATTATAAGAACCGGGCAGCTTATGAAATGTCCTTAACTCTCTTTACGGCGAGTCTGTACCTCTACAAAGAGCTTTAGAGGCTGTCGCTGTTCGGGTGTGGACGCCACAGGCTGTTACCGTCTGCAGTCTTTACCTCCACCGGATGGTGCTGTCGCGCAGCATGTCCTGGCTGCTCTGATAGCGCAATTGCCGCCATCTTTCTTGTTACTGGGTGACCTCAACGCCCATAACCCTCTGTGGGGTGGGTCAGTGGCGACGGGTCGAGGTGCCACCATTGAGCATTTATTGGCACAGCTCGATCTTTCGCTTTTAAATGATGGTTCCTTCACATACTTCAGCGTGGCGCATGGCACGTACTCCGCCATCGACCTTTCGATCTGCAGCCCTAGCCTCTTACCGACTGTCCACAGGAGAGTGCATGACGACCTGTGTGGTAGTGACCACTTTCCGATCTTTCTGTCACTGCCAAAGCGTCAGTCTTCTCTGCGCCCTTGCAGGTGGGCTATGAATAAGGCTGACTGGGACTTGTTTTCCTCCACTGCCGCTATTGAGCCTCTCTCAAGTGATGACATTGATGCGGTGGTTCAATCGGTCACCACCGGCATCGTTACTGCCGCCGAATCTGCCATTCCTCGTTCTTCTGGGTCCCCTCGGCGGTGGACTGTGCCTTGATGGTCGCCTGAGATCGCTGAAGCGATTAAAGATCGACGGCGGGCGCTCCAGCGTCACAAGCGACATCCCTGCATTGAACACCTCATCACCTTCAAAGGGCTGCGTGCGCGGGCCCGCCGCCTTATCCGCCAAAGCAAGCACGAGTGCTGGGAGCGATATGTGTCCACCATTGGCCTCCATGTCTCTCCATCGCAGGTCTGGGCCAAGATCCGACGCCTCTATGGCTATCGGACCCCTGTCAGCGTCCCTGCGCTCTCACTGAATGGAGCAGTTTGTACGGACTCCGACGAAATTGCCGACAACTTGCAGAGCATTTTGCTATGAGTTCCGCTTCTGCGAATTACCCCCTGGCCATCCGCTCCATTAAAGAGCGGATGGAACGTCGGAGCCTTTCGTTTCGCACCCACCATCCAGAATCGTACAATGTTCCATTCAGTGAGTGGGAATTTCGCAGTGCCCTAGCCGCTTGCCCTGATACCGCTCCTGGGCCAGATGGCATCCACTGTCAGATGCTCAAACGCCTTTCAGTGGACTGCCAGCGACGGCTCCTCGACCTATACAACCGTATGTGGGTCGAGGGTGAGTTTCCGTCGCAATGGCGGGAAAGTATTGTTATCCCCATTCTGAAACCAGGCAAGAACCCTTTGGAGGTGGACAGCTACCGTCCCATTAGCCTCACCAACGTTCTTTGCAAGTTGCTTGAACGGATGGTGAGCCGGCGCTTGAATTGGGTACTGGAGTCTCGGGGCCTTCTGGCTCCATCTCAGGGTGCGTTCCATAAAGGCCGCTCCACCGCCGACAATCTGGTGAGCCTGGAGTCGGCCATCCGTACTGCCTTTCCCCGCCGTCAGCACCTGGTCCCCGTCTTTTTCGACATGCGGAAGGCGTACAATACGACATGGCGTCATCACATACTTTCTATTCTTCATGGATGGGGTCTTTGCGGCCCTCTGCCGATCTTTATCAGAAATTTTCTGTCGTATCGTACCTTCCGCGTGCAAGTCGCGGCCTCCCATAGTTCCTCCCGAGTCCAGGAGAACGGTGTGCCACAGGTATCTGTTTTAAGTGTCTGCCTGTTTTTAATAGCCATTAACGGGCTCGCTGCGGCGGTGGGGACGTCTGTCTCAGCGTCCCTGTATGCTGACGACTTCTGCCTTTACTACAGCTCTACTGGCATTGCAGCTGCTGAACGTCAGCTACAGGGCGCTATCCGTAAGGCGCAGTCTTGGGCTGTAGCGCATGGCTTTCAGTTTTCGGCTGCCAAGACCTGCGTTATGCATTTCTGCCGGCGACGCACTGTTCACCCGGAGCCGCGGCTTTATCTTGATGGCGAACTTCTTTCTGTGGTTGAGACACACAGGTTTTTGGGTGTAGTTTTTGATGCCCGGTTGACTTGGCTGCCTCATATTCGGCGGCTTAAACAGATGCTCTGCGATGCCTGAGCCACACCAAGTGGGGCGCCGACCGATCTACTCTCCTACCACGCGTTAATCCAGTCCCGCCTGGATTATGGGAGCCTGGCTTACGGCTCAGCATCCCCATCTGCGTTGTGGGTGCTGGACCCAATCCTCCACAGCGGAATACGCCTTTCCACTGGTGCTTTCCGGACCAGCCCTGTGGACAGCATACTTGTGGAGGCTGGTGTCCCTCCACTGCGATTACGACGCCAACAATTACTGGCTGCTTATGCTGCCCATGTTTTTAGCTTGCCTGGGCATCCAAATTATCGATTCCTGTTCCCGCAGTCAGTCGTCCATCTCCCAGAACGTCGGCCCAGGGCTGGATGCACGATCGCGGTCCGTATCCGAGAGCTTCTCTCCAGGCTAGGGGTTTTCCCTGTTCTACCTCCTTTCCGGGTCCCTCTGCATACGCCGCCATGTTGTGTGCCTCGCCCTTGCCTTCGGCTCGAATTGGCACAGGGCCCGAAGGACTCAGTCCCTCTGGAGGGCTTCCACCGCCGCTTTTATTCCATCTTAGCCACGTATCAGGGCTCTGGCGTTGTCTACACTGACTGTTCGATGGTTTCTGGTCGTGTCGGTTATGCGCTAACTCTAGGGGACCATTGTGAACAACGTTCATTGCCGGCTGGCTGCAGCGTTTACACTGCTGAGCTGGTCGCCATCTTTCGAGCCCTAGAGTATACCCGCTCCTGCTCAGGTGAGTCCTTCGTCATCTGTAGCGACTCCCTGAGCGGTTTACGAGCTCTCGACCAGTGTTTCCCTCGTTCTCGCCTGGTGATGGCTACCCAGGTGTCCTTTCATACTCTTGCCCGTTGCGGAAAATCTGTGGTCTTTGTTTGGATCACAGGCCATGTTGGGATACCCGGCAATGGAACTGTTGACCGCCTGGCGAAAGAGGTCACCAGTAAACCATCTCTGGAGATTGGCCTCCCGGCGACTGATTTGCGGGCACTATTACGCCGCAAAGTTCTCGATTTCTGGGACACTGAATGGCGCAACCTGCCTGTGCCAAACAAACTCCGTCGTATCAAGGAGACGACGACTGTTTGGCGGTCATCCATGCGAGCCAACCGCAGGGACTCAGTCGTCCTTTGTCGGCTCCGCATTGGCCACACCCGACTGACGCACAGTTATTTACTGTGTCGTGAGGATCCACCTCATTGTCGTTGTGGGGCGTCCTTGACGGTGGTCCATAATCTGTTGGAGTGCGCCCTTTTAACTGTGCTGAGGCAGACTTTTGCGCTACCTGATACGCTCCCTGCGCTTTTAACTGACGACTCTGCCATAGCGGACTTAGTTTTGCGTTTTATTCGGGCAGGGGGATTTTATCGCCTAATGTAAGTGTGTGTGTTTTTGTGTTGATTCTGGCCTATGGTCTACGATTTTTGTCTGATTTTTTAATGTATTTCTCGGTGGTTGGCTTTTCCCTTTTTCCTCTATGGTCGGCCAACCACCGTCACACTCGGTGTGATTTTAATTTGTTTTGTCTGTTCTCTGTCGGAGTATTTCTTGTCCTGTGTCGTCTGCCGTCTTTCCTGTTGTTCGTTTTTTATTCTCTTTGGGTGGTTTTAGTTTTTTGGAAAAAGGGGCCGATGACCGTAGCAGTCTGGTCCCTTTAAGCCCACAAACCAACCAACCATCTTGTTACTTCACGCTTTCGGCATAAAAACTCAATTTCCATTGCCTTTAATGTCTTGTCATTGGCCTTGGAGACTTCCTACAGTTCAGCACCATACAGAGCGATACTTTCAACTGTTGTATCGTATATCTTCCTTTTAAAATTCTTTGACGTCATTTTATTCCAAATTATGGAGTGTAACTGCTCAATTTCCACACTCCCCTTTGCCATTCTGTGCTTTATTTCCTCCTTGCTTCCACCTTTATCTGAAATGATTGCCCCGAAATATTTATATGAACGGCTACACTTTACTATAGATCCCTCATTTACAACAAGACCCCTTCCTATACTTCCAACTCTGTAAAGTTAATTTTCAGGCTCCACTGCTTAAAATTTTTCTTAACTTTTCTCAACATATGTCTTCTGCCCCCGCGAAGATGACCTGGTTGTTTGCGAAATTTAGAGAACAGGATGTCGTCACCTATTCTAATACACGTGTGTTTGCACTTCCTTTTCCAATTTTTCAGTGCTTCGTTAAAACATATTTTAAACAAAACAGAATTAATAACATTCTTGTCTCAGTCCTTTGCTACCTTTATGTATCTGGGATAGTAATTTCACAACTTTAAAAGATAAGTATTATATGAATACAGCTTTCTAACGGCTTCTGTATAACATTTATGAATGTTCTGGTTTTTAATTGCTTCCCTCATCCTAGGAAGTGGTACATTGTCATAGGTCTTCTGTAACCATATAAAAAGCATGTGTGACTCCAAGTTATGTGCCGGTCTCTTGTCAGTCACCTGTGCAACGTATGCACCAAAGTTCCTTTCGTGATTTGTTTCTAGTGGCATTCCTTGCGTGTTAACAAGTCTTCAACGGCTGCTGCAGGTTGAAACTTCTTCTGTTATTACTGATCATTCTGAATCTTGGCATTCTCAACAATTCTCCAATTATCAAGATCCAATTCCTGAGCTTCCCTCCTCTGCAGGTCAATGGTCCATAGTTCCTTCATGACCTCATCTATCCATCTGGTTCTCGGCTGACCTCCGTGAATATCCATGAGATATCGTGTCACTCGTCCGTGCCAGTGCTCCGCCAATATCGGTCTAACTGATGCCACTGTTTTCCCAATAGGTAAATTGTTAGTGTACAGGTCAAATACATAACTGTACCTCGTTCTCCATCTTCCTCATCCACAGGTTGGTTGAACGATTCTTCGAAATACGTTTCTCTCAAAGGTATATTGCATTCCAATATCTTTTAATGACCAAGTTTAAGAGGCATGTGTAGTAGTGGTCTGATAAGTGTCATATAAATAGTTAATTTGGTGACAGGAGTTAAGAGCCTTGCGGGAAGTAGTTTTGTAAATGCAAAAGACTGTTGACTACTATTAACCCCTGCTTAGCTTCATGGCGTCTGTCATTTGCACAGCTCATTCAAAAGTATAATTGTCCAGATCTCCTTACGTGCTTTCCAGGACCGATGTATTTTGGTCTCTCCTGGTTGGTGTCCATCCCCAGATATCTACTGGCATGTGCAATAAATGTCTCCCCCGGTCCGCAACTCGTGGTCGTGTGGTAGCGTTCTCGCTTCCCACGCCCGGGTTCTCGGGTTCGATTCAAGGCGGGGTCAGGGATATTCTCTGCCTCGTGATGACTGGGTGTTGTGTGATGTCCTTAGGTTAGTTAGGTTTAAGGAGTTCTAAGTTCTAGGGGACTGATGGCCATAAATGTTAAGTCCCATAGTGCTCAGAGCCATTTGAACTATTTTGTCTCCCCCGTTGTCTTCCGACTTCCTGCAACTATATCTATGGTTCAAATGGCTCTGAGCACTATGGGACTTAACTTCTGAGGTCATCACTCCCCTAGAACTTAGAACTACTTAAACCTAACTAACCTAAGGACATCACACACATCCATGCCCGAGGCAACTATATCTATGCCATCAGTATAAGCAAAAATCTTCGTTGATATATAAAAGATTGTCGATCAGATCAGCAAGTTTCCTTCTGTCAAGACCTTTTCCAAGGCAACAGAAACAAGAAGAAACGCCAGTGCATCTCTTTGTCCTACATCGTCTTGTATAGCTTGTTTAAAAAAAACGAGAAATTTTGAAAGTTGTGTTGGTAGCCGTGAGCAGTTGGTAGCACTGGAAAGCGGACGATAGTCTTTCAACAACACCACGCCATTTAGGTACCCTGGATACTTGGAATGTTGAGCAACGAGCATTTGCGGTGAAAGCTTTTGGCGAAATGAATGATAGCGTGAATGGGGCACGTAGAGAATTCTGCCGTTATTTTAGTTTTGGACTTCATGATCGTGTTCCATCAGCACTTACAGTTAAAACGTGAATACATAATTTCGAGGAAACTGGTTCGAAAAAGAAACCGCCAGGCCATGTGCGAACAGTTCGTCCACCAGACGATATCTAAGCTGTTCGAGATGCTGTCATGACAAGTCCACGGCGGTCAATCCGTCGTGACTCAGCGTCTTTACAGTTGCATAGTGTTCGAAGAATACTAGTACAGGACTTACAACGCCACCCACACAAGTTGCAGTTCATCCAGGAAATGAAACTCAACGACCATGTTATACGACAATATTTCTATGATTGATGCTGCAAAATACAAAAGAGGACGAAATGTTTATTAAAAAACTGTGGATGTCAGATGAGTCCCATTTCCACCTCACAGAATTTGTTAACAAACAGGATTGATGATATTGGGTCAAAGACAACCCTACTGAGCTAAACCAGCGTCCATTTCACAGCAATAAAGTGGTCGTGTGGTGTGCTATGTCATCATATGGTGTGAGAGTCCGATACTCTTTCTGAGAACGAGAAAGGCCACGCGATTACAGTCACATCGAATCGCTACGTCGTCATGCTTGAAACCTTTGTTGTGCAACAACTGAAAGGATTTCCACCCGTTATTGACACAGCCTGGTTTGAATAAGATTGATCACCGTCACACGCAGTTTCGAGTAATGGTGACATTCAGTGGCCTCCCAGGTCCCCTGGTCTATCAGCTTGTGATTTCTTTTTGTGGGGTCACTTTAAAAACGAAGTGATCCTTAGTCGATCTGCAAACACGGGAGAATGTAAAGCCTAGAACCGAGAAGCAGTTGCCGAAACTCCAGTTCAGATGTTACGTCAGACAATGAACAATCTAACGAAGAGACTGCAGGAATGTTTGCATAGAGATAGAGCTCACTTGCAGCATGTTACCTTCAAAAAATAAATTGTACTGTTTGTTTGCTATTCTACTGTATGTTTACTGTTAAATGACATCAATAAATAGTTTTTAAAAGAATTGTTTTCATGAAAATACTAATTTTCAGAATCTCCCGTTTATTTGAATCACCCTGTGTATCTAGTGGATCACACACCGTTCCTCCCGTTCTAATAACACTCCGTATCTCATCCATTGTTATTATCACAAGCCTTAACGGATTTCCACGAGTTTCTAGTTCAGTGAAGGCACGGTACAACTGGTCTCTGTGTGTGCTGGCATTTAACGATTAGTTGCTGATGAGAAGGTAGCGCATTGCTATCTCGAATCCTACAGTCTTTTCTAAAATTTGACTTAGGCTAAAAATCTGACCTGTTGGTGATATACATGGGAAAAACCGACCATACTATGAGCCAGTCTTTCTCTGAATAGTAACAAGAAGACGGCGAAACAGTACGGAATGAGGAGAATATTCTACAGAACTGAAGAGAAGTTAATTACGTGCCCTGTGTACATGAAAGGACATGTACTGGAGTATGACTGAGGTCGCGGTACTACCATGCTAAAACAGAATATAAACTGTTCTCGAGCGTGTCTGACATGTTGAGCCTCTGTCCACTAATAAATTTTCATGTTTCGCTTGTAAAGATGGAGGACATCATCCCCTGTAATGGACACAGACTTGTACAATCGTTCTTTCTTAGAAGTGACCACGTTATCTGCCAGGATACTCGTCACAACACGGCCCACCAGGCAGAAATAATCGCCCATTCTCCCACCCTCCCCCTCCTGTTTCACATCCATGCAATACCGACTCCGCGTCCCAGCTAAAAACAGTAACACATCCTCTACCGTATTCGTGCGGAGCGATAAATCGTCTTCCTAATGGTCCTCTCTTAGTACAATATCGCTTGATTACCATTCGTTAGTGTGTTGCTGAAATGTGTGAAAAGAATTGTGAACTACTATGCGGTCTTGGCAGCCAATGTTTTTGTATCCTTTAAGTACCCATCAAATACTCAAGCATGTGCCTTTCAGCTAAATAACAAGCAAGCTTCAAGAAAACTGCAACGTTGTTACACTACTGCCCAACAGACAAGTATTCAGGTGTAGCGGTGATCCGGACCCTCACTTACAAAAAGCACTACGTAAGTAGGTAGAAATAATATCCTCGGCAAACTGGGTGGAACCAATTGCGGTACATCACCAGAGACGGTGAGAACTGCTGGCAGGGCTCTGTGGTACTCTGCCACACAGTATACTGCACTTGTCATGTTTAAAAACAATTCTGCACTTGTCTGAATGAAACATCTCGACTCACCAAGGTTTGTTTCGGAGCACACCATGCGCTGAAGTTTGTGTGGCAGCAATCGGTCCTCCAGATACTAGGAGAGAAGTTACGTCTATGAACGACAGAGATCTAAAGCACAGTCACCAGCAAGTGCTAAAGTCTATGAGGAGCGTGCTCCATACAACCGACACGCTTCGTACAGGTTTCGGCAGATCCAGAATGATTGTGTTAAAGTGGGACTTGTGGTGTCACCGCCAGACACCACACTTGCTAGGTGGTAGCCTTTAAATCGGCCGCGGTCCGTTAGTATACGTCGGACCCGCGTGTCGCCACTATCAGTGATTGCAGACCGAGCGCCGCCACACGGCAGGTCTAGAGAGACTTCCTAGCACTCGCCCCAGTTGTACAACCGACTTTGCTAGCGATGGTTCACTGACAAAATACGCTCTCATTTGCCGAGACGATAGTTAGCATAGCCTTCAGCTACGTCATTTGCTACGACCTAGCAAGGCGCCATTACCAGTTACTATTGATACTGTGAATAATGTACCGTCAAGAGCGACGTTCACCATTAATGGATTAAAGGTAAGTATTCCACCAGCTACGTCCGTTTTTTCTAAATTCTAATTTCCTTCTCCTGTTCCAGACATCACGCGAGCCTGCGTGAGCTAAAACGCGTGCCTTTCGGCTTCCTCTAGTAACCCGGTGTTGGCTCTCCTGCCAACCACAACAGGACTTACGTAGACGCTGTAGGCTCTGCAAATATGGTGGAGATTGAACAACAGCCCACTTAATGAAATGCAGCAAGTGCGCTTGAAATGTGCAAAGGACTTGACGGAAGCGACACCTGTTACCTTTGGTTCGGAAAAATTCTGTTTAATATATTTGACATGCTTTGTCATTAGCACCATTGTGCAAGGCAATTAGTATTTTTTTATTGTTTGTTTCCGATACGAATAAACAAATACGGCTTAGGGGTGTATTCCAAATGTAGTATCATTGTTCCGTGCAGAATGTGACGCAGACTACTACGTTCAAAGAGACTTGCGAGGAACAATAGCTACATAACTAGATTGTGAGGTATGAAGAGACTTGTATCCATGTGTAGACTTCACAGTTTTGTGGCAATATAGTTAAAGAGCGTACAGAAATACTAATGAAGTTGTGTGATGTAAACAGCAATACTTTGGAACTGCGACCGGTTTATTGAGATCTTAATAAGAGGCAGATCATTTATGCGGACGACCTGGCTTTCGCCAATCTACAGAGAAGACTTGAAGCTGGTGAAGAGATACACTCTGCAGATCTAAGTGCAATGCATGGATAATTCAAAAAGTGGAGATGAACACCAGATCCAACGATGACCGAAGTAAGCTGCTTTCTTCCCAGAATGGCCAATGCAAAGCTACATGTTACTTTTAATGGTCAGGTCCTCCAACATTTAGACTTCCCAAAATATCTAGTGCAAGAGCAACAAAAGTACGATGTCCTTTCTTAGGACTCGTCTAATGTGCTGCCAAATACCGTGTTCCATTGTGGCTTCACAGTTGACGTATGAGAAAAGTCAATGTTCAGCTAAATGTAACAATGAGGGCAATAACAGGTTGCATCGGATCTATCCCTCTTCACCAGTTACCAGTTCTAACCTACATTGCGCCAACTGATATTCGAAGACAGAACGCCTTCCTCAAGGAATATAAAAAATTAATACAGTTCCTCAGCTCCCAATCCACGCTGACGCACGTGTCCTTAAAATGAGCCGATTAAAATACAGGCACTCACCTAAAACGTTGGTAGAATCGCTGCAGGCAGTGGATTTCAGCTGGTCAGAAACGCGAAATAATATTGTCCATGAGGAATATCATCCCTCATAAGACCTGTACTAGATCACCTATCATGGAATTACCACGGCGTGGTTTGCAAAACTATTAACAGGATTCGTACAGGGCACGACATCTGTGCATAAAGCCTCCACCGATGGGGAAAGGCACCTGCTTCTCATTGTGACCGTGGCAACGACCGTCAGGCCATCAAACACACTGTAAAAAGCTGTAGCAGAAGAAATTACCCTGGAAATGATGGGTATTTCTTTGAAGCGACAAAGGCAGCCCTTAAATGGACTGAAAATTTATATATTGATCTGTAGATTTAGTTCTGTTTATTTTGTAACATTGCGTAATTTATGTATGTAAGTTGCAGTCACTTGAATCGTCGAGCACTAAATAACAATACTAATATTAAGATCTTGGTAACTGTCCCGTCCGTCACACTGGAATGCAACACGCAGGTGAAAATTTCACGACAAGAATACAGCTAGAATATAAAAGCGAATTAAAGGTCGTGTGTACTGGTCTCCAGGTATCGATAATGAAGGAACGAAGAAACGGAGGTTAGTGTTTAACGTCCCAGCGCAATGACACGGTTGGAAACCGATCGTGATCATTCATAGGCACCATCACGGGAGGAGCCTTCAAAAACGTGGATATCATGGAAAATCTCAATCTTAAAGGTGGGACGGGGATATGAAACGCACTCTTATCGAATCCATTGTCTTACCAATTTTTCATCTTGCTCTTCTAACGATTGCTGTTAAAAACACCTCACGCATTACTAGTGTACACGAAAACGAGGGATGAAGTGTGGCTAATGGCAAGTAATTCGCGTTCCGCCTTAGTGCTCGACTACAGTAGCATAAGTCTTTTTTTTTTACTTGTCTTCCACTACCGTTAGTTTCACCTTTGCCTTTGTCTACTTCCATTCAAAAATGACTTAACGCGATAAAACACGCCGATTAATAGACAAAATCGCTCAGCCTTATGCTATGATTCGGTCAGTAGCCAACAGATTCTGTACATACTACGGGTGCAGTAGAATCTTCGATTCGTCACCATGGTGCTTGATTCGAGTCCGGACAGCAAGCTAATTCTCGTACTTGTATTCCACTCCTACAGCAATAGTGCGTTACGGTGTCTTTCGTACTCGCGCGTCAAATAATGATGTAGACTTACAGGCCAACGCTGGTAAGTACCATTTGTACGACTGAACACCAAAGTCGTATTGCGAACATGTGGGATGCAGTATGCCACTCCTTTCGCAAAGCGTAACTGTAAGGGGGAGGAAAGATGGGAGGAGGGGGGTGGGGGGTACTTGTAAGTAACAGTTTAATATTGAACTAGTACATTAACTGTAAACCATACTCGATACTACGACAAATTGCTATGAATCTTCCTTAAGGGATCGATTTGTGCTGGACGAATGCTTCTTCGCGTGCTTCTTACTCTACTTACAACCTGAAAGTAGGCAGCTGGTGTGGTGAAAGCGGTGATTTACGACGCTGCCTGCGCCACCGCATTACTCGAAGGACGTGATCAGCGTCGCCTTACCTACATTGCTGGAACTTCCAAAGAGAGATGAATGCAAGCGTGCGAAACATGTGCAACATACATGTACATCCACATGTACATGATGAATCTGCATTTCACAGTTGAGTGTCTGGCAGAGGGTTCATCGAATGGACTACAAGCTCTTTCTCTAGCGCTCCAGTATCGAAAAGCGCGTGGGGAAAATGAACACTTAAATCTGTAAGTGCGAGCTCTGGTTTCTCTTATTTTATTATGATCACCATTTCTCCCTGTATATGTGGGCGCCAATAAAATATTTTCGCAATCGGAAAAGAAAGTTGGTTGAAATTTCATGTGAAGCTTCTGCCTCAAAGAAAAACCCCTTTCATACAATTAAGGCTTTCACGACCCGATGTTTCAGCTGCATAGAATTCTTCCGGGTTGTATGGCCGTGGTCCATGGAACTCTTCAATCTCTGATGTTTCGTCAAAGGCTACGTTGGACATCTTCGGAGGTCGGCAAGACTCAGCACAACTAGGAGTACCTCCGAAGATGTCCAACTTCGCCTTGGACGAAACGTCAGGGATTGAAGAGTTCCATGGACCACGGCCATACAACCCGGCAGAATTCTCAGCAGCTGAAAACCAAATGCTTTAATGTGACAGTCATACAATAATTTTTTAATGAACACACCGCCATTTGACTGTATTGTTGTTTATTTAATTACGACCCTTTTCGGCCTTTTATGCCATTTTGAACTGATAGAGATTATTTCGTTAACATATATTGCAGGACATCAAGCTCAAAATTGCCCATAAATTAAGAAAAGTATACGCTCCCCATGAAATTCCAGATGTAAAATCATCATCTTTACTGATCTTTGTACTAGATGATGATCCTACTCTCCAGATGTAAAGTCATCACCTTTACTGATCTTTTTACAAGATGACGATTTTAGATCTGGCCTTTTGTGGGGAGCTTGTATTTTTCTAAATTTGTGGCCAATTTTGAGCTTGGTGTCCTGCAGTATATGTTAATGGCATACACTCAGTCACTTGAAAATTGCATAAAAGGCGAAACCTCGGTCGTGGTTAAATAAACAACAATACTGTCAAATGGCGGTGTGTTTATTTAAAAATTTGCTTCAATGCTTGGTACCCCACTTCGCATATCATCTCCGTAGCACTCTCCCCGTCGTTCCACGATAATACAAAACGAAGTGCCTCAATTTGAACTTTTTTTATATACCCCGCCTGTGCTATCTGATGCGGATCTCATACCGTGCAGCAGTACTCCAGACCATGGGCCGTTCACCAGAACCTTTCCAACTCTTGGTGGGTTAGCAAGCAGGGTATGAGTCATCCTTTGGTGCCGGACTCGGGTATGGGGAGGACAGATGCTGGAGATAACCGTTCATGGTGCCCTTTCTGCTTGCTGTGGAGATTTGGCGAGCCGAGCATACTCTATAACATTTTACTCCTAAGGACAATCTGTGAAACGTTTCCCAGATGGAAAAAGGATTTATTAAATAAGACATTTTAAAGAGAAAACTCTATAGGAGAGATACCAGTCTCGAAAGCTATCTAAAAGACACAAATAGGCAATGAGAATGAGGGTCACACGTTAAGACCGCCTGTTCGTTATAAACAGTTCGCAAAAGGCGCAAAAATGTGACATCTGGATTGGCTGGAGTATCGTGGCAAGCCGTCTTTAAACACAAGTTTCTGCGAGAGGGGTGTGAGTACACTTGAGAAAAAAGGGCGGTTTTTCGTGTGATGGTGGGAGTACAGCGGCGTCTGCTTAATCTTTTCATTGGTGGAAAACAATGCTGCTTTATTACTGGCAGTTGCTCGTGCGAGACGCGCGAAACGTCCCCAGAACTGCCGATTTCTGCGCTTTTAAACTTCACTTAGGATTCTGCTCTGAGCAGCGTGCTCTGCTTGTAGGGAAGACACTTCGACCTCTGGTTTGAAGCAGAATCACGCTGAATTTTGCACTAGCGGAGACTTTGCCTGGCAGACCTCATCTGGGGACGATACAGCAGCAGCGCACTTAAGGCCGCGCTTTACTAGCTTCCGGCGTCTACCGCAGCCAGCACATCACACTCCAGCGATGATGAGATTTATAGGCAGGACAGGCGGTACAGTTCACGACGAATTTAAGAACCATAAGTAGTTTCACGGTTCATCTACATCTACATCTACACGTACATTTATACTCCGCAAACCACCCAACGGTGTATGGCGGAGGGCACTTTCCGTGCCACTGTCATTACCTCCCTTTCCTGTTCCACTCGCGTATGGTTCGCAGGAAGAACGACTGCCGGAAAGCCTCCGTGCGCGCTCGAATCTCTCTAATTTTACATTCGTGATCTCCTCGGGAGGTATAAGTAGGGGGAAGCAATATATTCGGTAACCCATCCAGAAACGCACCCTCTCGAAATTGGACAGCAAACTACAACGCGATGCAGAGCGCCTGTCTTGAAGATTCTGCCACTTGAGTTTGCTAAACATCTCCGTAACGTTATCACGCTTATCAAATAACCCTGTGACGAAACGCGCCACTGGGGTTGGCAGAGCAGCACAACTTCACTTCTATTCCTACCATGAATGCAGTGACTGTTGTTAGGTCTGGGATTTGAGTTATTAAAAGTGTAATATGTCTGACAGGTGATCTTAACATCACGTGCTTCCATTTCTGAGTTTTGATGACCATAAGTCATTTTAATTTTATTTTGCTTCGTGTCTGTTACCACTGACGTTGCATCTGCCGTTTAGATTAGATTAGACTAGGACTTGTAACTATTACTCACTTACTTGGCAATGTTTTTGACGAAATCGACTTTCGCTAATAAACCCAGGAAATTATCGTAACTTTGAATGTCAGTTCACAGGTACCCATCCCTGGGCAAAATTAAGGGAAGTATGTGATTACCCACACTCATTGATCCACTGCTGCGCCAAAAATCAGCGTTCGTTAAATTCATTGTACGCAGTTTAATCAGTATGGTTTATTGGTGGAAAGATGTAGATAGGTAACGAACTAGCATCATTTTGCACTCTCATAAATAGCGATGCGAGGTATCGTAAGTCACTAAAATATTAATTTCAGGTATAAGCTTGGAGGGTATCAATTGCAGATTGTTGCTGAGGGATGGTATAAGGGAGGAAAGTAGGGAGCAATCCTTTTACTTACGATTTTTGGAAACGTTGATTACATTTAAATATGGACTCCCAGGCCGCCATCCCGTTTCCAGTTCTGGGGAATACAATACCAACAACACTGACGGTGCTTTTAGTGGAGGTGCAGAACTATGGACGAAAAGGCAAGGAATCTGTAACTTGTTACTGCCGTGAAGGAACAAGTAAATTTAATAATCTTGCCAGTCACCCATGACTTTGAATCCCTTCTGGACAGATAGACATATATCTGTGCTAGAACTGTTGCAGTTATCTTTCATTATTTTTCCAAGATACTTAGGATGTTATTACAATGAGCCACAGTATTATCGTTTTGCAGAATATATTTAGATTTTTAGTTTAGCGAACAATGGTTTTTTTATTTGAGTGAGCGTGTATGACTCTTGGTTAGTCATTTTCAGTCAATTGCACAGTGTGCAGTTCTATTAATTGCTGCGGGGAAAAGAGCATAGTTATTTAGTTCTTTTATTGTACTTTAGTACTTCTTGGTGGTGACTGGCATGAAGAGTGGTGAATCACTCCTGTCAGTAGTCAGATGCAAATTTTATAGCCCCAGTTATTTTATACTGTTATATTGATTTTTAAAGGACTTTCCTATTTTAAGCCAGTTATTGAGTTGGTTCATCTGTGAGCGAATTTAATGAATGACAAGAACTTAAGCACTTAAAAATCGATATTCAGTTTCTTTAAAATGGGAGTCATCTCACTGGCGACCCTGGCAGGATTGGGTTTATGTTTCTTTGTGCAGGCTGGCCCACTTAAACATTTCCGTGCAAATATCTCTGGACCAAAAACAGATACTGAAAAACGATTTTTGGATTTATGGATGAAACACAGAGGCCCTTCAAAATAAATATCATTTAGACATTCTAACATGCGATCAAATATTAATTTCGACATGAATTTATGTTTTTCTTTTTTTTTTAACTGACATGCCATATTATTTCTTACACAATCAACAACATGAAAAGTCATCTAAGCAGTGGCGTTGTTTGAATCCCAATATGTCAGTTACATCCTGAGAAATTGAAAAGCGAAGTGGACACTCTATATAAACGAAATGTGCTGCTATTGCACATCTTGAGATGCAACCGTTAATCCCACATTGCTCTTAATCACGATGTGACTGACGTACATAATCTTGCTTTCTCTTTTATCATGTGGACTGAAAGTAATAAAAGGGTTTCCTGCCACAAACATCGATATGTGGGGATCATGATTGCATATTGGGATATGCAACAGCGGCGCGTTTCCCTTATTTCCGGCGTCGACTTTGCTCTGCAATTTCTCGCGATGTAACTGATTGCTAATGCTTTATGCTTTATGTAATTTTTCATGTTACAGATTGCGCAAGAAAAAAATATTTGGCTTCCATTTTAAACAAGTTTTAGTTTATACATATTTGTTTACGCTTTAGCATGTTTCGTAGCATTTTCTATTTTTGAACCCCTGTCTTGCATTCATACCCGTAAAATTCATTTTTCAATATCTATAGTTCTTTTAGAGATATTTGTGCTGAAACGTGCGAGTGGGTTGCTCTGTATATTGGTGGACTAGGTCCCTTGTAAAGGAGTTTCACATGAGACGTACTGCGAGGGTCGTTCCGAAACTAGTGCCTCCTATCTTTTCGTGGTGACTTTATCCAAATTCAGATGTCGTTAGTGAAGTGCTAATTCTTGAACTTTCCCCTTTCATTTGCAGGTGGGTCCGCTGTTCTGAGGTATTTGGCGCCAGCAGAAGAGTGTTCCAGAATGGATATGAACACGCATATGAAAGAGCGATGTGTGATTGAATACGTCACGGCTGAAGAAATTGCGCTGATTGAAATCCACCAGCGCTAGTTAAAAGTTTGTGGGGACGATGCTATAGATGGCATTTTCATCGTGTGAAATGGATGTGCATAGCAAACCACGGACCGGTCGATCGTGCACGGTTGTCATCCCTCGCAATGAAGAGCGTGTTGATAAACTCATCCCTGCTGATCGGCGGTTAACAACCAGAGATTTGTGTGCAAAGCTGAACGTTGGCCGTAATGCCTTGGAAAAAATCTTGCATCATTTTGATTATCGCCGTGCATGCTTATAGAAGGACTAAAATCTGATCGAATGGAAATTTGTCGGTAACTGCTGGATGAACAGGAAGATGGAGGTGACAATTTTCTGGGTAGTATCGTCACCAGAGAGGAGACGTGGCGATACCACTACGAGCCGGAATCCAAAAGAAAGTCCATGCAGTGGCAACATGCGAATCCTAGAGCAAAGAAGAAATTCAAGACACAGCCGTCTGCAGCCAAAGTGATGTGCACAGTCCTCTAGGATAGCCAGGGCGTGGTTATTTTGGATGTTCTGGACGACACTAACTAAGCTGAAAGCCCAAATTTCCAGAACAAGGCCCGAGAAAAAAACCCACTTTCACCTGCATCATGAAAACGCAGGTTCCACACCAGTTCTGCGACCAATCAACTAATGCCAAAATTTGGCTGAACTGTCTCGCCACATCCATCACACATTCTCGACAGCGCTTTCAGACTTCCATCTCTTTGGGCCTCTAAAAGATCCACTACGTGGTGAACATTTTCAAGACTAGGATGCTGTTGTCAAAGTTGTAAGGAAGTGGTTAGCCTCAGGTGGTTCCGATTTTTACAATTGCGGCATGCAGGCTCTGGTTCATCATTGACATAAGTGCGTAAGGAATGATGGTGACTTAGTAGACTACTGACCATTAAAATTGCTACACCGAGAGGAAATGCAGATGATATAAGGGTATTCATTGGAAAACTTTATTGTACTAGAACTGACATGTGATTACATTTTCATGCAATTTGGGTGCATAGATCCTGAGAAATCAGTACCCAGAACAATCACCTCTGGCCGTAATAACGGCCTTGATACGCCAGGGCATTGAGTCAAACACAGCTTGGATGGCGTGTACAGGTACAGCTGCCCATGCACCTTCAACACGATACCACAGTTCATCAAGAGTTGTGACTGGCGTATTGTGACGAGCCAGTTGCTCTGCCACCATTGACGAGACTTTTCAATTGGTGAGAGATCTGGAGAATGTGCTGGCCAGGGCAACGGTCGAACATTTTCCGTATCCAGAAAAGCCCGTACAGGACCTGCAACATGCGGTCGTGCATTGTTGTTGTTGTTGTTGTGGTCTTCAGTCCTGAGACTGGTTTGATACAGCTCTTCATGCTACTCTATCCTGTGCAAGCCTCTTCATCTTCCAGTACCTACTGCAGCCTATATCCTTAGTGTATTCATCTCTTGGTCTTCCTCTACGATTTTTGCAATCCACGCTGCCCTCCAATACTAAATTGGTGACCCCTTGATGCATCAGAACATGTCCTACCAACCGATCCCTTCTTCTAGTCAAGTTGTGCCACAAATTCCTCTTCTCCCCAATTCTATTCAATACCTCCTCGTTAGTTATGTGATCTACCCATCTAATCTTCAGCATTCTTCTGTAGCACCACATTTCGAAAACCTCTATTCTCTTCTTGTCTAAACTATTTATCGTCCATGTTTCACTTCCATACATGGCTACACTCCATACAAATACCTTCAGAAATGACTTCCTGATACTTAAATCAATACTCGATGTTAACAAACATCTCTTCTTCAGAAACGCTTTCCTTGCCATTGCCAGTCTACAGTTTATATCCTCTCTACTTCGACTATCATCAGTTATGTTGCTCCCCAAATAGCAAAACTCCTTTACTACTTTTAGTGTCTCATTTCCTAACGTAATTCCCGCAGCATCACCCGACTTCATTCCACTACATTCCATTATCCTCGGTTTGCTTTTGTTGATGTTCATCTTATACCCTCCTTTCAAGACATCGTCCTTTCCGTTCAACTTCCAAGTCCTTTGCTGTCTCTGACAGAATTACAATGTCATCGGCGAACCTTAATGTTTTTATTTTTTCTCCATGGATTTTAATACCTACTCCGAACTTTTCTTTCATTTCCTTACTGCTTGCTCAATATACACATTGAATAGCATCGGGGAGAGTTACAACCCTGTCTCACTCCCTTCCCAACCACTGCTTCCCTTTCGTGCCCCTCGACTCTTGTAACTGCCATCTTGTTTCTGTACAAATTGTAAATAGCCTTTCGCTCCCTGTATTTTACCCCTGCCACCTTCAGAATGTGAAAAGAAGTATTCCAGTCAACGTTATCAAAAGCTTTCTCCAAGTCTACAAATGCTAGAAACGTAGGTTTGCCTTTCCATAATATCTTTTCTAAGATAAGTCGTAGGGTAGTAGTGCCTCACGTGTTCCAACATTTCTACGGAATCCAAACTGACCTTCCCCGAGTTCGGCTTCTATCAGTTTTTCCATTCAGCTGTAAAGAATTCGTGTTAGTATTTTGCAGCCATGGCTTATTAAACTGATAGTTCGGTAATTTTCACATCTGTCAACACCTGCTTTCTTTGAGATTGGAATTATTATATTCTTCTTGAAGTCTGAGGGAATTTCGCCTGTCTCATACGTCTTGCTCACTAGATGGTAGAGTTTTGTTAGGCCTGGCTCTCCCAAGGCTGTCAGTAGCTCTGATGGAATGTAGTCTACTCCCGGAGCCTTGTTTCGACTTAGGTCTTTTAGTGTTTTGTCAAACTCTTCACGCGGAATCATATCTCCTATTTCATTTTCATCAACATTCTCTTCCATTTATATTATATTTTCCTCAAGAACATCGCCCTTGTATAGACTGTATACTCCTTTCACCTTTCTGCTTTTCCTTCTTTGCTTAGAACTGGATTTCCATCTGAGCTCTTGATATTCGTGCAAGTGGTTCTCTTTTCTCCCAAGGTCTCTTTAATTTTCCTGTAGGCAGTATCTATCTTACCCCTCATGAGATAAGCCTCTACATCCTTACATTTGTCCTCTAGCCATCCTTGCTTAGCCATTTTGCACTTCCTGTCGATATCATTTTTGAGACGTTTGTATTCCTTTTTGCCTGCTTCACTTGCTGCATTCTTGTATATTCTCCTTTCGTCATTTAAATTCAGTATCTCTTCTGTTACCCAAGGATTTCCACTAGCCCTCCCTTTTTTACCTACTTGATCCTCTGCTGCCTACACTATTTCATTCCTCAAAGCTACCCATTCTTCTTCTACTGTATTTCTTTCCCCCATTCCTGTCAATTGTTCCCTTATGCTCTCCCTGAAACTCTGTACAACCTCTGGTTCTTTCAGTTTATCCAGGTCCCATCTCCTTAAATTCCCACCTTTTTGCAGTTTCGTCAGTTTTAATCTACAGTTCATAACCAATAGATTGTGGTCAGTCCACATCTGCCCCTGGAAATGTCTTACAATTTATAATCTGGTTCCTAAGTCTCTGTCTTACCATTATATAATCTATCTGATACCTTCTAGTATCTCCAGGGTTCTTCCATGTATACAACCTTCTTTCATGATTCTTGAACCAAGTGTTAGCTATGATTAAGTTATGCTATGTGCAGAATTCTACCAGGTGGCTTCCTCTTTCATTTCTTAGCCCCAATCCATATTCACCTACTATGTTTCCTTCTCTTCCGTTCCTGTCACCCATGACTATTAAATTTTCATGTCCCTTCACTATCCGAGTAATTTCTTTTATCTCATCATACATTTCATCAACTTCATCATCTGCAGAGCTAGTTGGCATATAAACTTGCACTACTGTAGTGGGTGTGTGCTTCGTGTCTATCTTGGCCACAATAATGCGTTCACTATGCTGTTTGTAGTAGCTTACCCGCACTCCTATTTTTTTATTCATTATTAAACCTACTCCTGCATTACCACTATTTGATTTTGTATTTATAAACTTGTATTCACCTGACCAAAAGTCTTGTTCCTCCTGCCACCGAATTACACTAATTCCCACTATATCTAACTTTAACCTATCCATTTCCCTTTTTAAGTTTTCTAACCTACCAGCCCGATGAAGGGATCTGACACTCCACGCTCCGATGCGTAGAAGGCCAGTTTTCTTTCTCCTGATAACGGTTTCCTCTTGAGTTGTCCCCGCCCGGAGTTCCGAATAGGGGATTATTTTATCTCCGGAATATTTTACCCAAGAAGACGCCATCATCATTTAACCATACAGTAAAGCTGCATACCCTCGGGAAAAATTACGGCTGTAGTTTCCCCTTGCTTTCAGCCGTTCGCAGTACCAAAACTGCAAGGCCGTTTTGGTTAGTGTTACAGGGCCAGAACAGTCAATCATCCAGACTGTTGCCCCTGCAACTACTGAAAAGGCTGCTGCCCCTCTTCAAGATCTACACGTTTGTCTGTTGTCTGGCCTCTGAACAGATACCCCTACGATACCTACGGTACGGCTATCTGTATCGTTGAGGCATGCAAGCCTCCCCACCAACGGCAAGGTCCATAGGGGGGGGGGGGGGGGGTCGTGCATTATCCTCCTGAAATGTAGGGTTTCGCAGGGATCGAATAAAGGGTAGAACCACGCGTCGTAACATATCTGAAATGTAACGTCCACTGTTCAAAGTGCCGTCAATGCGAACGAGTGGTGACCGAGACGTGTAACCAGTGGCACCCCATACCATCACGCCGGGTGATACGCCAGTATGCCGATGACGAATACACGCTTCTAACGTGGGTTCACCGAGATGTCACCAAACACGAATGCAACCATCATCATCCTGAAAAAGAACCTGGATTCATCCGAAAAAATGACGTTTCGCCATTCGTGCACCCAGGTTCGTCGTTGAGTACACCATCGCAGGCGCTCCTGTCTGTGATGCACCGTCAAGGGTGGTCTCTGAGCTGATAGTCCATGCTGCTACAAACGTCGTAGAAATGTTCGTGCAGATGCTAGTTGTCTTGAAAACGTCCCCATCTGTTGACTCAGGGATCGAGACGTGTCTGCACGATTCGTTACAGCCATTCGGATAAGATGCTTGTCATTTCGACTGCTAGTGATACGAGGCCGTTGGGATTCAGCACGGCGTTCCGTATTACCCTCCTGCACCCACCGATTCCATATTCTGCTAACAGTCATCTGATCTCGACAACGCAAGCAGCAATATTGCGATATGATAAGCCGCAATTGCGATAGGCTGCAAAGTCGGAAACGTGATGGTACGCGTTTCTCCTCCTTACACGAGGCATCACAATAACGTTTCACCAGGCAACGCCGGTCAACTGCTGTTTGTGTATGAGAAATCGGTTGGAAACTTTCCTCATGTCAGCACGTTGTAGGTGTCGCCACCGGCGCCAACCTTGTGTGACTACTCTGAAAAGCTAATTATTTGCATATCACAACATCTTCTTCCTGTCGGTTAAATTTCGCGTCTGTAGCACGTCATCTTCGTTGTGTAGCAATTTTAATGGCCAGTAGTGTAGTAAACTAACAGAGCGTAGCTGAAATATTGCTCTGTTTTGCTGTGCTGTTGTGATTTATGTGTCTCCTGTAGTTTCGATGAATAAAAGTAGGAGGCATTATTTTCAGAATGACGTATAATAGCTAAAATTACGTGAACCTTAGCGCTCGGTATTCATTCTTTAACTGTTTTTAAAAAGGAAGCCAACTTGCACATGTAGCTGATTTTGCGCTAGACACAGAGCACAGGCGATATAACATCGCAGTCACCTAACATTCCAGAACATTGTTCCATTCGTCTTGTCTTAGTTCCAGAGCTGCTCCAATGTCCAGTAATCAAGAGCCTGTGGAGAACTTACGTACAAGCCCTAGGTGGCACGTGTGACCAGTGTGCACCTCGGAATCTCTACAGCGGGAGCAGCTGCTAGAGTGCGGCCTCTAGCTAACAGCAGTTGTTAAAGGTGTGCGGCCGACGCTGCAGTGAGGCACTTGTCTGTCACCTTCGCCACCTGCAGATAAGAACAGTCGGGGGCGGCACAGAGCGCGGCAGGCGCCACGCCCCCCAACTGCCGCCTACTGCGTCAGGCCCGCCTCTAATTAGAGATGGCCGATATAATGCGCCATTAGGTGCGCATCGACCGCTCTCGCGCCGCCGACATACGAGCGCTGATTAAGTGATTATCGGACGCCGCGGTCGGCTGGGGCCATTCCGGCTACGGGCGCGCACCTGTCTCTCTCCGGCACTCTCGCCAACAGGTGCCACACTGCCGGGCAGCAGGGAGAACCTCATTAGACGGTGCGTTGGAGGAGCGTCGAGCTAATGATACTGAGGGCGAGAATGGAATGGCCAGCACATTCAACGAACGCTACCGAACTCTCTCTCCAATACACCCAGACGAACACAAGTTTCATTGTCGATCATCCTACTTTTTATGAAGTAATTTAGAGATGAAGTGAAGATGTTACGAGCGAGCACGGAAATCAGCACTGCTACCATTTGGATACAGTGCTCCGCCATGTGTTTAGGAAGTGAGAGACAGCTGTTTGTTTATTCAAACAAATTCTCCCATGACGTAATAAGATTGAAGCACCCGCTGAAATAAGAACGAGATTGTTAATGATTAGCACCCATGACCTGATATCATCATCCCAGTTTTGTAACGCGTTATCTTGTTGGAAATATAGTTAGCAGGAGACTTCCACCCTAATGAATAAAAGTTTTTATTGTACAATGTCGCAGTAGTTCGTACTACGAAGGAGTTTTCCGAATGGGATGTAAGTCGGTAGATGGAATGAACATGCAAAAAAAAAACAAAAAAAAAGGAAAATAGCACAATGTCAGAAAAAGAGAGAGAGCTTCGCAAATTGAGCAAGTCAATAACGCATTGGTCCACCTCTCGCCATTTTGTAAGCAGTTATTTAGACTGGCATTGATTAACAGTGTTGTTGGATGCCCTCCTGAGGGATGCGCCAAATTCTGTCCAATTGGCGCGTTAGACCGCCGAAAACCCGAATTGGTTAGCTGGCCCTGTCCATAAGGCTCCAAAAATTCTCAAGTCCGGCCTTACTGGCCGATGTAGCGTTTGGCAAGCACGCTGTAGAATCTCTCGCCGGATGCAGGTGTGCTGAAATGTAAGCCCAGGATGGCTGATTGTGAAGGGCAACAAAACGGCTTATGAAATATTGTCGACGTGTAGCTATGCTGCAGGGGTGCCTCGGTTGACAATAAAAAAGGTGCTGCAATGAAAAGGATTGACAGTCGGGACCGCCACTGCTGATTCTTGGCCCGTATGGCGGACGAGGTCAGGTTCTCATCCCGCTGCTGTCGAGCGCCTCTCCAGACACGTCTTCCCTGTTCGCCGGGGCTCAGATCGAACCAGAGGTCATCAATGAAGACAATTTACTCCAGGGATGATCAATATTTTAACCCTTATGCGAGCTTACTTACTAGAGCTTAAGAACGGAGAAAGCCATTCCTAAATATGAAGCATGGCTTGGGTACACCATGGGTACTTGGTGTGTCTAACAACGAAATTTTTCTCGTGGAGATCACAACACAGCATGTCCAGTGCACATGAATCTGCATCTTATAGTCGGTTTTCCGACTGTGAGAAATGTCGACTCATTGGCAAGAGGAACGTGACACCATCGCATGGACACATCGCATGGACACCTGCCCGCACTGCAGTGATTGCAGAACTAACGTTGACGACGGGGCCTCAAGACAACATGTGGTTAGAAGAGAGTACACGAAAGTTCCAGAAATATTATACCACGAGACGATCGTAGGATAATTGAACTGCGTCTGACGAACGCATGAATGACAGCAGCTAACATCCGGGATAAGATTCCCCACAGACCACTGGAAACAGTTCACTGTAAGCACGACATTTCGTGCTGTCACGTATCGTTTGCCGCTGACACGAGAGACAAAAAACTCAAAATACATGTAAAAGAGTACGAGGTTTGGGGATGGGGAGAGAAACTTCAGAGACCAATGTTAATGTATAAAAAGGCGGAGAAGGGGAAAGAAGTCTCTAAAATATGGCACATGGTGGCAGTGTGCAGAAGGTCGAGCGCTTAGGATTTGATAGTAGGCATCCAGGGCTGCCCTTAAATGACAAAACAGGAAATCAAGTACAATAAAGAGAATATATTTCAATGTACGGTGTACAAGGGGTGCGCCTAAGGTCTTAAGTTAACGGGTTTAGGCCAGTCTAGGGGGTCGAACAATTAAATGAAATGGGCAACGGAACGGGAAGCGGTTCATGTTAACTTACGTTTGTGGCTGGTCTCGAAGAGCACAGCCAGAGGCTATGCCTTCCAAGAAGACGTCTGTACTCCTCTAAGTCTGGATTCCAAGAGAGAGAAGCAACTGTGTTCTGCACCGCAAAATACTCCAGCGTCCACACACGTGATCGGTATCCCGCGCACGCTAGCAGCTTCAGCAGAGGGCTCAGAGCGTCTCCTGTCAGCAGCCTTAACTGGACAGATCTGCTTTGGTTTTGAAATACAAGCGACTTGTGTCACGTAGACACGGCGTGAATTACTCAGGGAGAAAACTTGTAAAGATTCCACTGGGCCTTTAAAATAAATTTCTTAAACCATTTCCCTAAAATATTCCTTGACTGGCTGCCATCCTGTTCATTCACTTGCATGGCGTAGGTTTTCAGCCAATTGTGACACAAAGTGGCATTCTGCGGCCCTCAGCATTGAGTCTCGGTTCCGTTTGGGGTGGTAAGGTAGACGCTAACGTGTCGGTGGAAGACATTCTGGGTGGTCGCAGGAAACAGTCACTCTCAAGACCGTTATCTTTCCAACTCTTAAAATCGTGGTGTGGGAATCTATACAGTATTAAAACAGAAGTGATTTGGTAATTGTTACAGGGAGCCTGAATGCTCGTCAGTGTGTGACGAGATTGGTCAATCGTCTCGTCATATCCTTCAAGACTAGGGCGCCAAATGGCATTTTATAACAGCATTACTCGAGACCCTAGAGTAGAGATCACACAGCAAACGCGTTGAGCAAAGAACAGACATGCGTTTGGCGTGTCCAGCCCCTTGGTTTTTCACCCTGGGATCTTGTCTGGGATTCAGTGCGGAGACGTACACATTCAGACCCACCTTCCTGCAGCAGCAGACATGGCATTACAGAACATGTGTCTCAGTCATGTCAATAAACCTCACAAGAAGCCTTTCGAAGGATATTTTCTTCCCCTGCAGCGAATACAAGACTGTATTCGTGCCCATAATTGCTAAACATCAAACGAGAAGCATCAATCCTGAATGGATAGAAAGCTTAATCATTTAACGCTCGTTATGTGCTGAGAAGCTCCAACATACGTACTGGGCCTTCATGGTGCAACACTTCTCATTTCCGCCAGTCGTGTCTGCTTTCACATTCAGTGTGTCTAGAGAGTGGAATTACACTTAAAATGTCTAAGTACTACACTCTGAAACAGTGTGTGCACCGATTTTAAACTTTAAAAGACAGTATAGTACTGAGTGACGGGCTGCAAATCACAGCTGGAAAAGTGACTTTTGCTGGCAGTTCTCTTACCCACTTAGCTATCCGGTCACGACTCACGACGTGTCTTTTAGTGATTCAGTTCTGACACTCATTCTTTCGAGTTCTCCAAACTATATAAAAGTTCGTTATCCAAATAAAACACGAGTTTATAACGGAATTTTGGAAGATTCATCAATAGATTTTTGCATAAACACCGGCAGCCCTTGTCCTCATATGTACGAAGTACAATGGATATGAGCGCAGATATTACTATAGGTGGATGAGGACCCTGCTCTGACCAACATTACATCAGTATTTATTTCGTTTGGACACTAATAATTATACCTATTAGGAGTAGTGTCCTTTTACGTTGGTTAGTACCTCCAAGTTGGTGTGGCAATGGGAAACTATCAATCTAGTCTATATTTTCTCCTGGGCTGCAGGTCAGCTGTTGAAGTGTTAACACTTACAGACAGAACGTTTAGCCTATACTGACACGTGCAGTCCACTTGGCGGTGTGGGTACTACCGTGCAGAAAATATTGTTTAGTAAATTATGTGACGCGTTTTGAGGGAAGAGTGTTTGACGCAGAGGAAAAAACAACGAACACTGATATTCATGTACGTTTTTAAGGTACCACATACAAAAATATCTTCTCGTATACCCATTACACCCTTTATATGATGGGTGTATCATAGACACAGTTCATGGGTAACAACTTTTGTTCGAGGCAAAACGTTCGCTGAAGCTTCCTGGCGATGCTGGACAACACACTATTGAACTCACTAACGCTGCACTTGGCGACACTGCTTTACAGGACTATCAGGTCTCGTAACCTGGTGTACTGCGTCTATATACTATCTACATCAGTACAATGATAATTTTCAACAAGAAAACTCTATAAATGATTGCCTCGCCGTGCAAAAATATATTAGAAGTGAATCAGGAATTTTAATTTTGCTCGGTTTATCCCCTCTAATGCGGTTTAGAGAACTGTATCATAGCAACCCAAACTGTTTACGCACGCTGCAGATTGTCTTTTGCCGCGTCGCCTCTTGGGGAATATCCAATATTAAAACGACGTACATAAACAGAGTGATTTTCTCCAGCTTTTATAAATTCTAGGGATTGATCGCTGAGAGGATACGGAGAAAAAGGGTCTAATGACCTTTGGTCCGGAAATGCATGGTTTCCATGCGAGAGACCATTTATTCAATCAAACATTGTTACAGAGACTGCGGTCTAATACGCGCTGTACCATGCAGCAACAGTTTGTGCTGAAAATGGTTTCCATGTGCTTCGACTCTTGGGTGTGCACGCCGTAGCATGTTTTGTCTCACACGTTCTCATTGGCCAGTATGCATCCGAACAGTGTCGAAGGCTGCTCCAGTATCTCCACATCTGGAATGGGCTCTGCATACGCAATACTTTTGAAGTGGCCCCGTAACCAGAAATCGTACCGGTTAAGATCTGATGAAAGAGCAAGCCATGCAACTGGACTCCCTAGACCGATGGACGAAGTGGGCTGAAGCACATCACGTGGCAGCCACCTAACGCTTCGAATCATCAATGGCACGTCTTCCAGTAGGGGAGGCAAAATCAAACGGAAGAAACGCCGATAGTTCCGGTCTGTTAGAAGACGTGGAAGGAAACTTGACCCAAAATACAGTTTCCAGTTATTCCGGCCAATACAATCCGTCTGCAGCGATGCTGATGTTTCGCTGTCACCATTACATGGGGGTTCTGCATACTATCCCACTGATGACCGTTATGAAAGTCGAAGGTACCACTTCGCAGGAAGATGGCATCTGTGAATGGGATGGATGGCAGAAATATCGGAATCGTGGTTGCCTGGGGAAGAAACCAGTGACAAAACTGGTCCCGGTGTGGAAAATCTGCCACCAGTAAGCCCTTCACACAGTGTAAGTGATAAGCTGAGGAACAATTGTCATGGAGAATGTTTGACACGGTGGTCTGACTTACCCTGAAGTGGGCGGACAACTTCTTGGTACCGACAGGGCGGTGGCCCTCCACAGTGTTAACCCCTTTTTCATCCAAGTATGGTGTCTGAACATTTCGGGTAGTACTTCATGACTTCCTGCTTCCTGAAACGACCCTGTCTCAAACTACGAAACACTGTCGCAAACGTTGAATGCTGTGGTTTTTGTCGGCAGGGATAGGTCTCCCGATACAACCTTGCTGTCCATCGCACGTTGCCATTTGCCTTTCCGGAAGTAAACGCCATGTCGGTAAGCTCTCGATTCGAATACGGAACTACTGTGTACAACATTGTATCACATCCACTACAAGGTGAGTCAGCAACAGAAGTGAATCGGACCCTACATAACCAATGACTATGGCAGGAGAGGGCACTAGGGAGTTACGAATGACGAGGAAACCCTCTAGGACGGAACCTGGAACCATGCAGCATGGAGACCATGAATTTCCGGACATAAGTTCATGTTCTGTATCTGATATATATTCCAGGAATGATCTACGGTCCGGTTCAGGAAGAGCGGATCTGGATAAAGAGACCGACAAAAAACTGCATATACAGCCAGTGGCGACTACGAACAACATAGGACGAACGAAAATAGATTTAACAAGAAAATTTTTTACGTGTGACAGCGTATGTAGTGAAAACCAAATGGGTGAAGGAAACCATGGAAGACCTAGAGAAACATCACCAGAGGGGTCACGATAGACAGGGAAAAATAAGGAGAAAAAATCATTTTCATTTGGTTGCAGAACTTTGCATACTTCGCAGGGTTAGAGAGAATTACTGTCACAGTTGAAACTCTGACGACGCGTCGTAAGTCGTGACTCAATAGCTAAGCAGGTAAGAGCATTGCCAGCAAAAGGTGAGGTTGATGATGCGATTCCCAGCCCGTCATTCAGTTTTATACTGGCTCTAGAAGTTCAAATCGGCACACACTCAGCTCCAGACTGTAGGATTTACACATTTAGTGTGGAATGCCAATGCCGAGAGACATCCTGAATAAAGCAAGAGCTACAACTGACGAAAATGAAAAGTGTCACGTCATGGAGACCACGTTCTGTGCTCATCGAACGTTGTAGTTTTCCATCACATAACGGGTGATGTATAGTTAAGCTTCAGATCAGTTCGCAACCCGTGCTTCCCATAGGAATCAGTTTCATGCGTTTTAACTATGGGCTCGAAAGCACTGTTGTATTCGTTGGAATGGAAGAAAATGTCCTTCGCAAGTCATCTTCTGCGATATCTTATCAAGTTTCAGACACATGCTCTGTTACTTCATGCAGACTGCTGGATGAAGGTGGATCTGAAAGCGTACGCCTTCGCCTTGCACCTCAGACAGTACCTGTGGGTGAAACGTCAAGGGGCTGGACACGCCCGTCACGGATCTACACGTTGCTTAAGGTGTCCGTTGTGGCACGTGAAGTGAGTGGTCTTGTTGGAATATGCCATTTGTCACGCCAGTAATAAAGGGTATGAGAAAACGGTTGACCAGCTTCGTCACACATTTACCAGTATTCACATCCCTTCAACAATTGTCAAATGATTTCTCTTTTCCTGTGCAGCAGCTTCCCAGACCATGATTTCAAAAGTTGGAAAAATATCGGTCTCGAGAATGAGTGCTTCTTGTTGTAACACATAGTGTTACTAACCCTCCAAAGTTCGCGTCGTGCAGTCACGTGTGTATGGGCGACCGTTTTTTTCAACCGTAGACATTCTAGCGTGAGATGCGGACCTGCTGACAATATCCCTGAGCATCGCCCCTCCGGCCCCGTACTGGAACGACTTCTTGGAAGGTCCACCAGCTGTTGTCTCGCCAGCGACCGCCTATTGTCCATACGAACTCCCCGACATGCGACGGTAAATCTTGACGTTAGGTGATTTCAGGCACAGTCTAATAATGACGCTCGGCTTTAATCGCCGTTTCGATCGTTTGGCGATCGCCAGTATTTTGAGATACTTCAAGAAAGCAGCAACATCAGCCATGCGGTAAGGTTCACCGAATTATGCCACCCCCTCCCCCGGCTCTCTTTTGTTGCCGAAACCTAGTTCTGATAGTTCAATATTATCTTTCTGAGGTGTTCTCAGTTCACCTTATGTAGTTATAACTGAGCGCCATCTCTACACGTCATTCTGTGAATGTGTCTGTCAGTGGAGGCTGGCCTCGGTTAAGCGTACTAATTTCAAAATATACCTCTTCGTGCTAGTTGCTGTATCTTTCATTTGTGTTGCGATTTCTACCTCCTTCTCCCCATGTATCCATTCAAATTACCCATGCAAGTAGGGTCGTAGTCCAAGCCTTCCCACTGTCAGATAATGGGCAGAATAGACATGAGATTCCGTCGGCCAGTCAATATTTAATTCACCCAATAACTAGCACAAGCTCTTTTCATGCAGGGCGCCTAGAATACGAAAACTGTGGCAGTCAGTTAAGGTGTGGTAGCGTGCTGAGAAGTTCCACGATGTCTCGCACGGAATGTTCCGTCAATCTGACCGGCATAAATAGATGTGAGACTGAATGCTGAGCTCCACGGAATTCCACTTGACCCCCAGTTGGCTCGAGCTCTGCATCCATATAAGTCTCTGTTGTCTGTGGTCTCTGTTGTCAGCAGTAAAAGACGTGTGGTATCTGGACACCTCATCCCGGCTTCCAGTAATCTGCTCCCTACTGTTAATGGTGCCACTCAGACTGTAACGCCATGTCAAAAGGAGCAATTTCTGTTTGAAATAAAATGTTCCTTGACGCTTCCTGGCGACAATAGACGCATTTTCTAATTGGTTTTACCCCTGATATTCGTCAGGGCATAGACGCATTGGAGGGTTCATATACAATATGTGTTTTCTATAGGGCAGACACCTAAGACGTATGAAAAGCGTATTCTGAGCTTCTAAAATACCTTTCTCCTCATTTATAGAGATTTATTGTCGAAAATCTCTATCAATTTACTAGGTAGGCAGTATGCAGCTGCGGTACACCTGACAGGCAACCCCTGCTGGTTCTGTGATATCTCGTCGTCCCGGGGTCGGCGAATTGAATGAAATGGCACCTGTCATTTTATGTCCAACAAATGTTGTTACCCCTGATGTGGTTACCTACACACGTTTATCGCAAAGGTTTTGAAACACTCTGTATATGGGGCAGTACAGCCCATTGGTACATCTCATGTACACTGTAACAGTTTCAAATCAGGAAACTAAATGACCTTTAGATCCGGCTTATGCACAAAATCTGTACAAATGAAAACTAGTAAGCTCCTATCATTTCGATGTGAAATAAACGAATATGAGGTTTAAAATGTTTACTTACCCCTCATTCCCTTGAAAAAACTGTAATTAATTTTGCAATGTTGATAAATCTTTCACTGTTACTACAAGAGGTTGTCGACACTGAGTATGAAACACTTTGTTCCAAAAAAAAAGTTGCTGCGTTTGCGTTAGTGTCCTTTTTTGTGCTTAAGAACAAATCTGATGTTATTTTTCAGAAATTTCATGTTTAATGTAAAAAAAAGATAAATAAGGAATAAAGAACATCTATTTATCTTCATGAGCGCAAGAGACATCTTCATGATCTAAATTTCCTTAAGCAAATTATTTTCTTCATATTTCACATTAAGTCATCGTCAAGAAGCCACGTAATTTGTTAACGCTGTGAATAACTTTTGCTATGTGTGCGGTGAAGTGACATTTGCTTCTCAGAACCGAGAAATGTTTCCATTAATAAAGACGGCAGACACTGAGGCGACAAAAATCGTGGGATACCTGTTGCTCTCGTGTCGGACCTACTTTTGCGCAGGAACTCGGTGTGGCATGGATAAAACAAGTCGCTGGAAGTCCGTTGCATAAATATTTAGCTATGCTGCCTCTACAGCCGTCCATAAATGCCGAAGTGTTACCGGTGCTGCATTTTGTGCACGAACGTACCCCTGGGTTATGTCCCACAAATTGTCGATAGGATTCACGTTGGGCGATCTGCGTGGCCAAATCATTCGCTCGAACTGTCCAGAATTTTCTCCAAACCAATCGCGAACATTTGTGAGCCGGTAACATTATGCATTGTCATCCATAAAAATTCCATGGTTGTTTGGGAACATGGACAACTTGTATGGCTTCATGTTGTCTCTAAGTAGCCGAACGTAAATAGGAATAATTTTAATAAACATTTTTGGAACAGTGATCAAAACATTTTTAAAAAATTTTCTTTCAAAAATTCAGTCTTGATCACACCACGAATGCTTCAAGATCATCACAGGAGCTGAGAAGAGTGTTCCACCTAGCATCCTCGAATGTTACCATGGGTCTGATGATGGTCATGTGATATGACCGAAACCGGTCATCTATGTTCTTGAAGCATACGTGGTGTGATCAAGACTGAATTTTTGATATAAAAATTTGTAAACAGGAATATTCAATGATCGGTTCTGTTGGACCAGAGGATCTAATCCATTACATGTAACAGCCCACATCGCAATGGAGTCAACACCAGCTTGCACAGCGCATTGTTGAGAACTGCGTGGCTTCGTGAGGACTGAAATAGGGACTCATCTGACCAGGCGATATACTGTTAGCAAAGTCACGGGTGTTGTTCGTCTGTTGCCGTAGCCCATTAACGCCAAATTTCGGGGTACTGTCGTAACGGATACGTTCGTCGTACGTCCCATATCGATTTCTACGGCTGTTTCACACTTTTAGCACTCTCCATCGTTAAGTGAAGGCTGTCGGCCACTGCATTGAGAGACAATCCTGAAATTTGTAATTCTCAGTATACTGTGCATCCCGGATTATTGAAATCCCTAACGATTTCCGAATTGGAACGTCCCTTGAAACAAGCTCCAACTACCATCCCGTGTTCAAAGTCTGTTAATTCCCATTTTGCACCCATAAACAGGTCGGAAACATTTCGGATGAACCATCTGAGTACAAATGGCACCTGCGTCAGTGCAGTGTCCATTTTATGCAGTGTGCACGACATACTACCGCCATCTGTATATGTGTACGAGGGTCGTCCACAAAGTAAGTTCCGTTTCTATTTCTATCCGCGGCAGCGCTACGATCGCAGTTCCGAGCATGCGCGGCAATTATTCTGACTCACGGAGAAGACATGTACGCCGTTTTCAGATCGCTGCTGCCGACGTGTGCTTTGTAGTGCTTCTTTATAATGTCAGCCGTAATTGAAAATACCGCCGCGTGTGAAGTCACATCTGTGATTCGTTTTCTGAATGCAAAGAAAGTTAAACCAAAGGAAATTCATCGGCAAATCTGCGAGGTTTACGGACAAAATGCAGTGAGTGATTCAATGGTAAAAAAATTTGTCAGACTGTTCAATGAAGGACGTGATCAAGTGCACAGTGAAGAACAAGTGGACGCCCGTCTGTGGTTACTGATGAACTGGTTCACACAATTGAAGAGAAGACTAAGCACAACCGTAATTGTACACTTAGTGCCCTTGCTATGGAAGTTCAAATCTCACGATCACTAATACATGAAATTGTTACTGAAAGACTAAAATTTGGAAAACTTTGCTCACGTTGGGTACCCAAAATTCTTACTGAGCAACAAAAAAACAACGGATGGGCAGTGAACTTCACTTCAGTTTTTGACACGCTATAATGAAGAAGGCGATGGTTTTCTTCTCCAATAGTCATTTGGGATGAAACTTGGGTAGCGTACGACACCCTTGAAACAAAACGGCAATCAATGGAATGGAGGCACACTTCATCCCCAACGAAGGTTAAGCCTAAGCAAATCTTGACACCTCGAAAAGGCATGTGCACCGGTTTTTGGGACAGAAAAGGCATTTTGCTGATTGACTTCTTACCACGAGACCAAACAGCCAACGCACATGGTTACTGCGAGACCATTAAGAAACTGCGCCGCGCGGCGGCATTTTCATTTACGGCTAACATTATAAAGAAGCACCACAAAGCACACGTCGGCATCAGCGATCTGAAAATGGCGTACGTGTGTTCTCCTTCAGCCAGATTAACTGCCGCGCATGCTCGGAACTGCTATCGTAACGCTGCCGCGGATAGAAATAGGAACGGGACTTACTTTGTGGACGACCCTCGTTTTCGCAATCGCATGACATTTGTCACCTCAATGCATTACCATTATCTCAAATGTAAAACATATGAGGATAAAACTTGGGTGCCAAATATTTTCTGTAATTCTTGTGTAGTAAATCTCGGTTTGCAGATTCAAAAAGTCAGTAAAGTCGGTGTCCCATTCACATCTCCCACGGCGTGGTGAGAACCTTGAGATCACGTCAGTGATTGTTATTTTTCATGTTGCCCTTTCTCTAACATTGGATGTCGAGAAAGGGGAAATGGACCATAACATATCCAGCTTTGACATCAGTTACGCGACCATCACTTGGAGAAAGCCCGCCTGTTCCCGTCACTATGGAACATTATGTCCTAGAATCTGTTTTACAGAAAAATCGAGATTATACATCAGAGACTGTCCACTCCAGTAGGCCACAAAAAATTTCTCTAGAAGAACTTAAGGTTTAATTCTTGATCGCCGCACGGGATTAGCCGAGCGGTCTAGGGCGCTGCAGTTATGGACTGTGCTGCTGGTCCCGGGGGAGATTCGAGTCCTCCCTCGGGCAGGGGTGTGTGTGTTTGTCCTTAGGATAATTTAGGTTAAGCTTAGGGACTGATGACCTTAGCAATTAAGGCGCATAAGATTTTACACTCATTTGAACACAATTATTGATCTGGAGTTAACGAGAAGCAAAACCGAACTTCTTGACTCTACACTTCAGCAGTGGGATCTCCTCGGATAAAAAATTTGAAAGCGTCTTTATATAGACATCGAGAAAGAAACTTAACCCCTTTCTTTGACATGGGAAACAACCTTGTTGTGTGCAATGATGTAAATGGTCTGATGGTACCTTTAAGAGCAGAGCATAATTTCGAATATTGGAGACATTTCATTTACTTGTCTATGTTAATGTTGGAAACTGTTTTGGTTCACACCGAAAGCGTTCCTGTAAGTCACGCAGTACATATAAACGAGTGTTACGAAATTATTGCTTCCTGAAAAATGAAATTACGAAATACGTCAATGGCAGATAGGTGGCAATCTGAAGGTTATTGCTAGCGTACTCAGAATGCAGTTGGGATACACCAAGTATTGCTGCTTCGATTGTGAGTTGGACAATCGATACAGAAAATCACACTACATACAAATCTGACCTGAAACGAAAGTGGTGGGGCCTAGGAAGAAGAATATACAACACTCTCCATTAGCGTCTCCTTCATATAACCATATTGGCACCTGTACACGTACAGCTACGGCTTATGAAGAATATAGTGGAAATAGTGAACCAAGGAGAAGCTTCCGGGTATTTAAAGCGCTGCCATCAATACACTTCAGCAGTTGGAAGAAGGTAATCACTGCGTGTGGAGCTCATCTGTCATCTGTGCTTACAGAATAGTGTTGGAATTTCACGAGACCGTGTGGGATGCACTAGAAGTAGAGTACAAAAAACTGCTAAAACTCAAGTGAGTAATTAAATACGCAAGAGACGACAGGGAGAAGGTCCATATGTGGATGTATATAAGTAATTATTTGTAAACCAAGAGTTAACAAAAAATTTCTGATTTCATATTCTTGATCTTTGAGCTCCTTTTGGTCGGGATTCAGTATTTTGTGGAGGGCAAAACTAATTTTAATTTTCTGTAGGCCAATGGTACCAGAGGCAGTCTTATAGCCCCCCCCCCCCCCTCCCCAGCGACTTAAATCTTCCTTAATCAGATGGATCTGCCATTTGTTTCTGACATGAGGGAAAAGGTGAAAACAGTACTTTTAGGATTGAGACGAAAATTTGTTTTACAGTGTCTGCATCACAGGGAGTGTTTCGCGACGGAGTTTCAAGCTTAACGGTCCATATTGTGAAACTTCGGCCCGATTTTAGTGTTTTAAGACAAACGTTGTCGTTTCTTTACGTTTCGACGTTCAGTACATCGACAATCAGTTCTCAAACTTTCGTCAAAACTACATATGTGCCCACCTGATCTTGACTTCGGCACGGGCAATATAACGAATATTTTTAATTTATGTCTGGTGGAAGCCTTTAGATTTTACTATTGCAACGTCGTTGTGAACATGTGCCACACTCTGAGAAATATAGCGGTTCTGTTGCCGTATTCATTCAGCAAAAAGCGTGCAAAATACTCACCGAAACGAATTACTACGCAACGAAGCTCTCGTGAAAGTTTCAGTGATCGCAAATCATGCATCATCGTTTATTTTATCCAAGTTTGGGGAACTTTTCTAAAGAATGAAACTTAATTAGAATTGAATTTTGTGTTTCTCAGTAAACAGAGCTCGTCCCTGCTTAAATTTTGCTCTGCAATAGAAAACTTTGCCGAATGAGGTACTTGTTACGTGAGCGTACCGTGCGTATTTACTGTAAGCGAAGGTGAAAAGCTCTGTAACATACAACATAAGTTCAGGAAACCGAAACGTTTTTATTGCCTCGTAATGGAAATTTCGAAACCGTTTGATTCAGTGCGTTATGGCCATATTACGGAGTTATTACCTGTTTAAATCAGCCGTACGTGGTTGACTAATCGCGTTAAGCGGATCATGTAATGTGATCTGTCATGAATGATTAACAGTTACATGTACATGTATGTGCTTCGCAGAACACTACTCGGAGTGCATAATTAGCGCTTAATGCCTTCTGGGCCCTGGAAGGGTAATGTAGGTACATTTGCGTGTAATGAATAGCTCCTAAATGAAGTTCTGCAGTGGTATGCAGATAACATTCTCGGTGTTTCGAGTACCCTTTAAATGAACCACCGCGATCTGTATGCTATTGGTTAATCACCGTTAAGCGTGAAGAGTTTCACTACAGATAATGTTGATGGCTTTTGGGAACAGTGTGCGTTTTGTTAGCTCTTGGTGAATTACTCGCCTCTCAGATTCATTCACATTAAATAATATCCCACGGAAATGTTATCTCCAAGAAGAAAGTAACACCATTTTGTTCAATAACTATGTCTTTAGTGTCGTATTTTCGGCACATAAGTCTATTTTTGACACTGTGTTAGTGAGAGTTTGTTTTATGCGCTTTCTCGATGTATTATCCACCCCAAACTCTTCCAAAATATTCATTAATATCTGTCGATGGGGTCATATGCTTTCTAAAAATCAACAAACACGATCACGTACTTATTTCCTCCAGATGTTTTGTACCTGATGACATACATCAGGTTAGAGATCTGTTCTGGGCAAGATGTCCTTGTATTCTGTTCTGTATTGCTTTGGAGAGAATCTTATGTGGAACAGATACTAATGAGATGGCCCTATAGTTATTGGCATTCTTTTTATCGCTTCTTGAGTAGAGGATGGGTTGAAGCAGACTTCCATTCAGTATTATACCAGTTCTCCAGATCTCCTCAAAAAGTGGGACTAGTACATCTAGAGTTTCATTAAGACACATGTACCAAGTAAGGCCCGCTTCCTAATAAGGCCCACTCTCATTTTCTAGCAAAGCGAGTTTGAAAACAGCGTTAAATGTCTTCAGTAGTGATAGGTTGTGACATCAAGTGGCCAAGGCAACAACTATTTCCGCACCCGCTCTCGTTCCTGCCATTGTACTGTCAGTTGTGCTACGGCGTTCAACGAAGGAGGGCTGCTCCTTATTATCACGGTACGTTTCATCAGACGCAATCGTTTCGGTTATGATGCATTTTTTCTAGTAACTATGCATTTATGAACATAAAATTGTGCTGTATTAAGATAGTGGCATCTTAACAGTAAGTTCCTTTTCAAGCAACAAACGCACACTCGTTTTGAACTGGTTGTTCCCAATGAGGTCCATCCGTGGCGGCTGGCCGTTGTGACCTAGCGGTTCTAGGCGCTTCAGTCTACAACCGCGCTGCTGCTACGGTCTCAGGTTCGAATCATACCTCGGGCATGGATGTGTGTGATGTCCTTAGGTTAGTTGAGTTTAAGTAGTTCTAAGTTCTAGGGGACTGATGACCTCAGATGTTAAGTCCTCTAGTGCTCAGAGCCATTTGAGAGCCATCCGTCCGCAGCTCGTGGTCGTGCGGTAGCGTTCTCGCTTCCCACGCCCGGGTTCCCGGGTTCGATTCCCGGCGGGATCAGGGATTTTCTCTGCCTCGTGATGACTGGGTGTTGTGTGATGTCCTTAGGTTAGTTAGGTTTAAGTAGTTCTAAGTTCTAGGGGACTGATGACTATAGACGTTAAGTCCCACAGTGCTCAGAGCCATTTGAACCAAGAGCCATCCGTGGCGCTCAAAATGTGGCCCGGGTGGGCCTTATTAGTCACTTGTTGTGTAGAGTTGTGCATAACGATGATACGTATTTAATTTTAGCGCATCCTAGGAAACCTCATGTTAGACGCATTTACTATCTAAAAGTTAAATCTAAATTATTTTATACGTTTTTACTGAACTATTGGTCGATCGTTGCAAGAAATGTCAAAAGAAAACATTTTAAATTGCTTCTTGATAATCTTTGTGACAGGGCGTTCTTCATTTAGATCAATAATTTTTAGTAGCTATAACTGAAGTACGGTACTTTAAAAAATATATAGAATCATAGTTTTACAGCCTTAATTCAGGAACGTCAGGCTTACTGGAAATGTTTGTCTTTAGTTGCAACCACAGAAAAAAAGAGCAACATGGGATGGAAATAATTTAAACAGAGCTATGGAAGCTTTTGCTGAAGGGATTCCTGTCAGAGCCGCTTCGAAAACATACGGGATTCCTCGACGTACGTTACGCAACCACATAAGTTCTGGACTGGCAACCAAAAGTTTGGGACGAAAAACTTGTTTGGTCGAAGCTCAAGGAAGAGAACTTTGCAAAAGAATTTTTCGACTCGCTGAAGTTGGGCATTCAATTGTAGCAAAAGTGCTCAGAAAATTTGTATATGTATATTGTGAAAAGAATAGCGTGCAGAATCCTTTTAATGAGACTAGGAGCTTGGCTGGACGCAAGTGGCTCAAGCTCTTCCTACAAAGACACCCGGACATTGCAAGAAAGAAGGTACAACACTTGAATCCAGGAAGATCTGAAAAGCGAAACCAGATTATTCTAAACGATCATTTTCAGAAACTGAAAACGATCTTGTCCGAATTGGAGTTATCCGACAAATCTCACATCTACAATATGGACGACTACTGATGTTGCCTCTCATTCCTGAAGTTTTAGCGAAGAAATGTGCTTTCACTTTGTTGCCCCAGAGCATGGCAAAAATGTTACCATTGTCTCATGTGGGAATGTAATTGAGCAGGTTATTGCTCCAATCATACTTTTCAAAGGGAAGCGACGCAAGCCAGAATGGGAAGACGATTTGGCACCTGGGACAGCAGTAAAAATGAATACTGCAACATTCATCAAATGGATACATCATTTTACCAAATACAAGCCTGCAAGAGATGTTATTTTGATATTTGATCGTCACGTTTGGACCCTAAAAATTGCGACGTTGCTGAAGAGCACAATATCAGACTACATATGAAAGGGAAGAAAACAGGGCATTTAATAGACGTGTGTTTGGAAAAATCTTCAGGAAGGTGTAGCCAAAAGCACCATCCCCAGTAAATGTCATGTCTGGGTTCCGTGCCACAGGGATTAATCCTTTTGAACCAGAAGCTATTCCAGATACTGCATTTGCTCACTCTCGTCTGTCGGAGCGTACTGACCCAGAAGAGGACATGAAAATTGCCCCTGAAACAGGGAAATTGCCAGAGACTCAATCGGTCTCAGAGGCTTCCCGAAAAAAGAGACGCCATTTCATTGATTCCAGTTCATTACAAAACAAAGCATATTCAGTACAGGATAGTTCAAGTGAATTCAGTCTTGAGGATAGTGACACAGCTGAAGATCTCGATTGTTCTTTCAATGAAATTTTGTAAACTCTAAAGCTGAAGAAAAAAAAAAAACAAATATCACTGAAGAAGGCATTAAATTACAAGGCGCAAGTTGAATGTAAGGCACTGTTCTCGCAGAATCAAAAGAAAAATGGTATCAATGAAACAACTGGGTCTGAGGAGACACATGTCGAAAAGAATTTCACTGTCAGTAAATAACATTCAGAAGAAAACAATGCAAAAATAAAGACTCCGCTGAACCAAGCAGCAGCAACTCTTGCATCTAAGAAAGTATTGCAAGAGGTTGGCTGGTTTTGTCACGTGTGCTGTGAAGACAGGATATTTGACATGAGACATTTCATAAAATGTATGAAATATGTGCATGAAGATTGTGTGGGGTTGACACCTTAAAAGAATTTGCGAAATTTCCTCTGCCCCACCTGTAAAAACTGATTAAAATGAGCCAAACCAGTTTCACGGATCATTATTCATGTGTTCATTGAAAATATAATGATTAGATTTATTGTTCCTATTACGATGAGGAAACTTACTGCTATTTGAACAATTTTGATTGTTGATTAAACATAATAATTTGAAGAACTAATAAGCAGTAAGCACCAACATTTCGTATGAACCGTTTGTAAGAACAAGTAATTATAAAAGCCTATGTATCATCTCATTCCAATTATTTCTAAAATAAAACTGCATTACAACTCTTGCAGTGTATTTAAACATTTTTCCTGTTATTTACATGGCGCAGGATGTTAATATGAACAAGATGTGACTACGGGCCATCTTAGGAACAAGGTCTCCTAACAACGCCCGCTTGCAAGAGTTAAACATTTTCTTTAAAGTGATGATATTAATTAAATAAACTTTCAATGTACACTTATTTTTGAACTGAATATAGTTGTAGGATGTTGCACGTACGATTTCGGACTCTTAGCACTTACACATACTGAATACGAAATTCCTAAACGTTAGGTGGGCCTTATTTGGTACACGTACTTTATTTGCCAGCGTCAATAGTTCCGCCACTGTTGAATACTCTCCAGCTGCCTTATTATTCGTAAGGTTGTTGATGATCTCTTTCATCTCCTCTTTACCAGGTGGAGATGAAATGGGTAGTTTGTGGATCGGGGCACATATACGGAATCTTTCATTCGGTTCATCACAATTAAGTAGATTTTCAAAATAACGAGACATCATCGCGCAGTTTATTTTTTTTTTTTTTTTTTTTTTTTTTTTTTTTTTTTTTTTTTTTTTTGTGAGGCCGAGCTATCCATTTTCGTGTCTAAAAGAAAGACTAGGGGCTTGGTATTTTTCCGGAAATCCTGATCAATATATTCGAACTGCTGTTTCTCAAACAATCGCTTAGCCTTTCGTAAAGTTCTGGCTGCATATTTTCGCACTTCACGGAATACATCTAAATCTTCAGGTCTCTTAGTGTAGTTCCCCTTTTTCCAGGCATTTGTCGTTTGGGCCACCACCTCATCACAAACCTGATTCCACCATCTATGCTTTCTCTTCTTAGCTGTCAGGATTACAGTATTAGCTGCTTATCGGATCTTGCATGCGATGTGCGTCCATTTATGAGATTCAAATGTCTGTTGCTGGTGGTATGTTCCAATACGTTTTGATTGATTTTGAGCTCCGCAACGTCATATTTATGAATTTTATTTCCAGTTTTCATGGCCTTATTGAGAGGGAGGAAATTTGTTTTGATCTTGGCGAGGTAACGGTCCGAGTCAAACAGGGCACCTTTCTGTATTTTAACATTCATTATTTCCTTAATTGCTCTCCGAGAGATTGCTATATGATCAATCTGCTTCTTTTCACACACATTGCCTGGTGATCGCCGAGTCTTCTGTTTACTTGGCTTGTGTCTGTAAAATGTTGACATTATGTGAAGACTGAAGTATCGACACAGATTGACGAATCTTATGCTATTTCTGTTAGTCATCTTGTGAGCAGGATACTCCCAATTGTTGATCTGAATTGCGGTTCTATTTACACCTGAGCGTTAAAGCCACGTAGTGGGATCTTTTTGTTCTTAGATGGTATGTTCTCTAGCTGTTCTTCAAGAACGTCCCAGAACTGTTCAGCTCGGGATTACGTCTGTTGTCTTCATTGACTGGTGTTTGTGCATTGATCAGTGAGTATCCTTTGTTAGCACAGCTGAGAATTAGGATAGAAAGTCTCTCAGAAGGGCTGAACTCCACGACTGAACTGACAGCCTTCTTACGAACAACAAAATCTGTGCCTAGTATAGGCATGTTCTTACCTGTTTTGACTGCCCTTTTGCCTTCACAACTCTTGTAACCTTCAATATCCATTGTTTCTTCATCTAGGTATCTGGTTTCTTGAATGTCAATATGGTTATGTCATGTTTGTCCATCATCATCGTCAACTCTTTGTGTTCCCAACTTTCAGCAGAGTATTGACGTTCAAAGTCCCAAAATAGTAATTCTAATTTGTCTTTAATTTTGTAGGCTCACTCGTGTCTTCAAAGTATCTAGGTTCAGGCAACCCAGAATCCATAGGCCTGATTGCACTCCTAAGAGTGATAGATTACCTCAAAGAGGTACTACTACCTGGGGTGGTGTCCTTTTGGTGACGATATTCCATAATGCTTGGTTGTTCAAAGTAGTGTGGGTCAGACAAATCCTTCCAAGTATTAGAACAGAGATTGTAAGCCCTGGGGCGATAATAGGCTGCTCCTCTGAAGAACAGACGCTGTTAAATGAAGATAGTTCATCCGCTTTACCCACCGCTGGGATGTAATTGTTGTCTTCCGCCTTCAAAACCGTTAACCATCTTCACCGTCACACCGGCAGGGGCCGTCACAAAGTACTATCACCCGGGCCAACTGAACCAAGGTTTTTTAAAGGGGTGTTACTTCTTATTACTCCCCTTTTGTTCTGGCTAGTGACGGAAAGAGCCTGGCTCTGACGGGGTTGTTGTTGATTATCTTCTGATAAGTTTCCTTTTTTTCCAAATCTAAAATATACTAAAGGGCCTCTGCCGTTTCTGGTATTCTGTTGCAAGTGCAAAATTATCTCAAAATTCTCGCCCAACTACTTTGCGCCATGGTGTTAATTATTCCACTTCATCTCTTGGAGTTTAAGGACTGTGGAAATGAACAACAACTCCCAGCAGACAGAAAGGTTTAATCTCCGTATTCTTTCTAGTCTGCGTTTTACATAATGTAGTTAAACTACTGACGTCGGTGGTCCATTTTGGTGAAATAAGATAATAAACGTCACAGTAGTTACTACAGCGTGGATTCATGCACAAAGTTGAATTTACTCTTCGCTGAAAGCTGACTTTTGACCCACGCTCTGACGATCTTACATATAGATCTATAACAGTAAACTAAAACTACATTTAAGATTTTGTATTACCGGTTTGCTTCCATACTGTTACTGGGCGATAGCGATCAGTGATGTGCTTCAAGAACACTAAAGCCAATCGTTATGTTCTTTGGTGATTAGGACGCGTTTGTACTTTATTTTTCTTAAGAAAGATCAAACTGTTTCTCCACAAAGGATTTAAAAAATTCAAAAACGGACGTTATCGTGCCGGCTTTATTATTTGTCTGAAAGGACGACTGAAACACTAATTTATATTCATCTTCTTGCCAGTTAGTTCCGAAATGCACCGTTGTTCTTCGAGGAATATCTTACAAAAGTGGAATTGAAGCGTACGTCAGTTAGTGCAAGTAGCTTCCTATTTCTCCCCGCCATACTATTTACTGCTCTCACCTTACTGACTCGTGTTGCAGACATTAGACTAATAAATGCCAGTATTTTCATATCAAACTGCAGTTTTAAGTGAAAATTTTAACTATTCAGTTATTTTCGGTATCAAGAAAAGAAAATAGTTTTTGAATAATATGGGCTTAAAATTGAGCACCGTACCCATATATTACGCAATAACTTAGTACCCGGTGTTTTCCGGGTATGTATTTATTCCAGTCTTCTATTAATCCATCCTCTCCTTCTTTCTCTCTCGGTCCATCTGCTCCTGCTCCTCTCTCTCTGTGTTAAACTGCTCTTCCACCCTCTGCCCATACGCTCGTACCCCTACTGTCCCTCTTCTCCTTCCTTCCTATTATTCTATTTCTCCTGCCCCTCCCTTTTTCCATTTTCTCATCCCCATATCTTTGTCTACCTACTGCTCCCCTTCTCTCAGTGCACTTCCTCCTCCCCCCCCCCACCCCCTGTACATCACCTGTTCGTTCCTTTTTCTGATTCTCAGATACTGGGTGAGTGAGGTGTGGGTATTCGTGGGTCTGTTTTTTGACCCCTACCCTTTTGATAGGTATGTCGATCTTATCCTCAAAGTGAATCATCCCAGACAGTTAGTGTTATGTGTACCAAGTCTGACTGAAATCGGTTCATTGGCTTAGGAACAGATGTGGAACATACACGCATATGTACATACATAAACTGTATATACATTATGTGATCAAAAGTATCCGGACACCTGGCTGAAAATGACTTAGAAGTTCGTGGCGCCCTCTATCGGTAATACAGGAATTCAATATGGTGTTGGCAAATCGTGTTGGCAAATCCTTAGCCTTGATGACAGCTTCCACTCATGCAGGCATCAAGTGCTGGAAGGTTTCTTGGGGAATAGCAGCCCATTCTTCAAAGAGTGCTGCACTGAGAACAGGTATCGATGTCGGTCTGTGAGGCCTGGTTCGAAGTCGACGTTCCAAAACATCCCAAAGATGCTCAGTAGGATTCAGGTAAGGACTCTGTGCAGGCCAGTCCATTACTGGGATGTTATTGTCGGGTAACCACTCCGCCACAGGCCATGCATTATGAACAGTTGCTCGAACGTGTTGAAAGACGCAGTCGCCATCCCTGAATAGCCCTTCAACAGTGGGAGGCAAGAAGGTGCTTAAAACATCAATGTCTGCCTGTGCTGTGACAATGCCAAGCAAAACAAAAAAATAGTGCAAGCCCCGTCCATGAAAAATACGACCGCCTCCGAATTTTACTGTTTTCACTACAAACGCTTGCAGATGACGTTCACCGGGCATTTCCCATACTCACACCATGCCATCAGATCGCCACATTGTGTAACGTGATTCTTCACTCCGCATAACGTTTTTCCAATGCTCAGTCGTCCCATGTTTACGCTCCTTACACCAAGCGAGTCGTCGATTGGTATTTACCGGCGTGACATGTGGCTTATGAGCGACCGCTCCTCCATGAAAGCCAAGTTTTCTCAACTTCTCCCAAACTGCCATAGTACTTGCAGTGGATCCTAATGTAATTTGGAATTTCTGTGTGATGGTCTGGACAGAAGTCTGCCTATTACACGTTACGACCCTCTTCAATTGTCGGCGGTCTCTGTCAGTCAACAGACAAGGTCGGCCTGTATGCTTTTGTACTGTACGTGTGCCATCACGTTTCTACTTCACTATCACATCGGAAAAAGTGGACCTACGGATATTTAGGACTGTGTAAATCTTGGTGACAGACGTATGAGGCAAGTGACACCCAATCACCTGACGACGTTCGAAGTCAGTGAGCTCCACGGAGCGCCCCATTCTGCTCTCACGATGTCTAATGAGCACTGAGGTCGCTGATATGGCGTACCTGGCAGTAGGTGGCAGCACAATGCACCTAATATAAAAAAACCGTATGTTTTTGGGGGGGGGGGGGGGTCCGGATACTTTTGGTCACATAGTATACATTCATGTTTACAACACATATGGTTATTAGTGTTCAGTTTCATTTGTAGCTTCCCGTTTCGCGACCGATTGGACCTCGAAAAAGAAATAGCTGCCGTATTTATCCTTCCTGTATATACTGGACGCGGAATGGACAGCTGCAAATGAAACTGAACTGCCATAATCAATGAATCCATAATGTTAGAAACATGGATGTCTGTATATGGTATATGTATGTCTCTCTCTCTCTCTCTCTCTCTCTCTCTCTCTCTCTCTCTCTCTCTCTCTGTGTGTGTGTGTGTGTGTGTGTGTGTGTGTGTGTATGCGTGCGTGCGTGCGAGTCTTTTAAGTCGACATCTCTTCCTAAACCACTGAACCGATTTCAATCAAACTTGGTACAAGTATCACGTACTGTTCGGGAAGAGTCACTGTGCCAGCTGGAACCACCTACCTATCAAAAGGGTGGTAGCAATCCTGTCACCAAGCTTAACCTCCACAGCCTTTGTGACGTGGTCAGGGTGTTTTACACATACTGGTTCTCTTCACAGGCCACAGCTGCGGATGTAAACTTATGGATCATGAAGGCAACCTAAAAAAGTCACGTATAAAGGATTAGGTATCACAGATAAGATGAAAATAGCTAGATGAAACGTAAGATAGATAGGAAACAAAGAAATGGAGGTGGACAGTAAATTAAGACATATACGAAATGATATATAGATATTACAACAGGAACGAAAAACAAGTGAAAATCACAATAAATCTTGATTACTATGCAATGACATAGTAACTGAAAATGCATCCATTATTACATTTATTTAATTCATGTGGCACTACTGTGTAAATCCAAATGCTCCGAAAATGTCAGAAGTGATATTTTTTTTCTAAATAATGGAAGAAACTATGAAAATTATGGAGGAAGTAGCCTCCTAGACTCAACCTCTAAAATGTTTGCAAAAATAATCATTAATCGTTTAAGAACCATGACACAGCCTCTACTATTTAGAAGAACAGTTTGGATTCCAGAAAAACCATAAATACCATGAGAACATATTTAGCACAAATTTGTTTTTAGAGAAACGCCGAGAATCATATTTAGAGACACACAAAACTTTTCACGACTTGAAAAAGCTTTTGACAGCGTTAAGAGAAAGAAACCTTGGGACCTAACGATCAAAGTTGGATATCCCAGACATCTTACTGAAGCTACAAAAACTTTGTATATGGACACAGTTTGTATATGGACACACAAACTTTGGTAATAATAAAGGTGAAGATATCACAACCAATAATGGACTCAAAGAATGCACTGGACTATCATTCGGGAGGACGGCGGTTCAAACCCGTCTCTGGCCGTCCTTCATACCTACAAATCCTTGATCTATCTTATTCTTCGTTACACCTGTGTCACCTGGATCTCTGCCCCTCCTAAATTCTATAAGGCCCTCCAAAGCCTTGAATGCCATGTGCTCCACCTCACTTTCTGTATCCATCCCCATCCCCTATGTAGGTCCTCTAAGACCTCATCTCTTTCCCATACCTCCTTCTTTTCCTTGAACAAATCAATATCCTCTACACCAATGTTCACCTCGATTCCCCCCAGCCCCTGATGTCTCTTTTCCTCTCTACTCCCGGCCTGCTGCAGTGCCTCTACTGACATGTTCCAGTCTCTCTCCATCACCACACCCTCCACCTCCTCTCCCAGAGAAACTTCCAGCGTCTCTCCTTCTTTCTAACCCTGATCTTCCTCTTCTGCTCTCTGTAGGGCTCCCTCTCCTCCCCCTTTTCTGTTTCCTCCCTCCTACCCACCTTCTCACTTACCCTTTCCCAGTCTTTGCGCTCCTTCTGGGTCTCCTTCCTCCCTAACCTCCCAATCTCTTGCCCCTTGGTGTACTACAGGCTCCCTGCTTCTGCCCCTTTCTTGCCCCCTCCTCCATCAACACCCCTTCTCTCTTTCCTCTCTCCCTCCTCCCGCCTTCCCCCCTTCTTCGGCAGGTTCTTCCAATTTTAATCCAGTTACTCTCTGTAGTGACTAGATGCTCTCCGTGTACTCTTGTACGTTCTATAAGTACAATGTGTGTTCAGGGTCGTCGTACTTAGTGGTTTCTATGCTGTGAACGCCAGTTTTAATTGTGCTCTTCGTGCTGCCAGTGATTATGTGCTACATCTTCATATAATGCCATTTTAATTATATGTGGATTTTATGTCAGTGTGTCTCGTCAAACTGCCCATTTTTTATATATATTTTAACTCCACTTGTTCCCCATTCTCCTGTGGTGTTTTACATAGTCACTTGGCTGAAGAGTTGCGAATTGTGCCACTGCCAGCCTACTCGTGCCCACATGGCATTCATAACAATAAAGGGGAAAAAAACTAGCAGTCTCCAGTGGCGGACAGCTGAAGATGGCTGAGTGATAGCCAGCCGAAATATTCTGGCAAGAAGTTAACATGATCCGGTTGCAATCCCGAAACCTCGGTGAATAATGCAGACTGGATTGGGGTTAGGAACCTGCATATACATGCGGTCAAGGTTATTTGCAGAAATATCATTAAACCTTACAAAAGAATTTAATAAAATCCTACTTATGGGCGGTAATAAAACCAGTTATGGTGAGATAAAATGTACTAATCCTTATAGAACAATACGAAATGACTGATTCTCAAGACTCAAAACCCAAAAATCCACAACCAAATAGATATACGAAAACGTATAAACGTCAACATATACAAACACTTCATGTAATCAGTATGATTATTATGGACTTCCTACTAAGATCGGAAATGATAAACAATTACTTGTAATTTGTTTTTGTATTGTATGTACTAAAGACGATTTTGGATGAATAGACCGATATACGATAGTATTTTCTTTGCTACATGTTGTTAGAGGTAAATCTTTGTTACTGGTCAGTACGAGTAAGGAGTACGAGCTACACATACGCAGAGTTAGTTTAGAGGTTGTACTTAATGGTAATGTGAAGTGAAATGACTAAAAATACATACATTCTACAGCATAGACTTAACCAGTGTTCATACCATTTAAGAAAATGAAGCCGACCATCCCCTAGATCAATACATTAAGTTGAATTTCAGAAACTAGGATGGACTTGGATTACGAGCCTATAACTTTCGACAGTAACGAAGAACCATAACAGATGAGTAATATGAAAACTTTTTATTTAAATTCTACTGTCGCTATCTCTCACTGCAGTGTGGCATGTGGCACTATCTCAAGTGCTGTGAAATTGTGACCTGACGCCCGAATTTAAACTTACTTCAAAATTAATGAATTGACTTCGGGTTATAAGTGGGTGGTGACGTATACAGGACCTACAGCTCATTTTTCATTAAGAATGCTGCCGTAGCAAATAGGCGGTGCAGAGCGGCGGTAGGAGGATAAATGAGGCGCGATGTAGCAAAGAGTGAGAAAATAATTATCAGATGTCGCCGAGAATTTGTAGCTTCATCAACGGGAAGCCAACGACTTTCTCCAGAGAGCTGTACTGTAACTTCACTGCATCACCCAGAGAAAAGATAGACTTACGCTGTTTAGTAAACTATCGCAAGATATGTTCAATTACCGTGCTACGAATGTTGAAAGCTCTTTTCAAAATTCTTACGTCTTTAAATGTCATTAAGGGATACCATTTAGAGAACCTAAGATCAGGCGGCATGAACATTTAATTTCATTACGGTGTAGTCTGTGCGGGATAGTACACTCTGAACCAGAAAACAATATAAACAGTTGTTTCGTCGGGAAAGCATGGCAGATTAACTGCATAAGCGTACTACGAAAAGTTCCAACTGGCCATTAAAATGGGATTACAGTTTAAGAAAATACGTCCAAGAGTTGTTTTTACTGAGCTGAGACCCTTTTTTTAATCTTGTAAACGTTTTAAGATGGCACCATATTCTTCTTGTTGCTCTAGCCACTTGATAGCTGCGTCAAGAAAGCTCCCACACAGGATGATTAGCACCGGGTCTTCCTCGGCGTACAAAGAGTCTCTTTGGCCTATAACACAGTTTCTAGAAGGTGTAAACAGTGCCCAAGTTCTGGTTTCTGCGATTTTTATCGCTTTTCTGTGCAAGCTTATACCTTTAGTATCAAGCGAACCCGCTGATTTTGTAATGAGGTCACTATTCTCTTTAGTGCCCGATGTTGGTGCATTTCTTTATATTTCGGTGCTGACACACTATCGAACTTTTGTTGTGACTTAGCACGACAGCCAAGTCACAACGAGAGGAAGCCGAAAGGCACGCGTTAAGCTCACACAGATTGGCGTGAGGTCTGGAACAGTTAAAAGGAAATGAGAACTTAGAAAATGGACGCAGTTGCTGTAATACTTAACTTTAATCCACATTTGTAGAACATCTCTCGTTACGGTACATGCTTCATAATATTAATTATCAATTGAATACGGCGCCTTGCTAGATCGTAGCAAATGTAGCTGAAGGCTATGCTAACTATCGTCTCGGCAAATGAGAGCGTATTTGTCAGTGAACCTTTCCTTGCAAAGTCGGCTGTACAACTGGGGCGAGTGCCAGTACGTCTCTCTAGACCTGCCGTGTGGTAGCGCTCGGTCTGCGATCACTGACAGTGGCGACACGCGGGTCCGGCGTATACTAATGGACCGCGGCCGATTTAAAGGCTACCACCTAGCAAGTGTGGTGTCTGGCGGTGACACCACAACTTTTTCTAGTGGAGCGTTATTTCAAGTTTTTGCGAAACTCTAAGAACAATGCTTTTACGTCTAGTCACCATTGCAAACGGCACAACCGGTAGGTACAAGTGGACCTTCAGACGTCAACGCAGAACTCTAACACGACAACTGACTAGATGATCAAAATCAACTAAAAACTGGCTTAGACAAGATATCTGTGTGGTGTGAGAAGTGGCAACTGATTCTACCTAATGAAAAGTGTGAAGTCATTCACAAAACAAATCTGCAAAATTTCGGCTACATGATAAATCACATAGATCTAACGGTTGTAAATTCAACTAAATACTTACGGATTGCAATTACGAGTAACTGAAATTAGAAGATCACATAAATAACGTTTTGCGTAAACGAACCAAAGACTGTGATTTATTAGCAAAACACTTAGAAAGAGCAACAGGTCTATGAAATAGACTGCCTACAGCAAGCTTATCCGCACACGTCTGTAGTATTATTGTGTCGTGTGGGATCTGCATCAGATGGAATCGACGAAGTACATTGAAGAAGTTCAAAGAAGGGCACAACGTTTATTACTTTAGTACTATCGCGGAATAGGAGAAACGGGCATGATACCTGAATTGCCATGAAAAGAAAGCCGTTTTCGTTGCGGCAGGATCTCCTCGTGAAATTTCAATCACCAGCTTTCCCCTCCGATTGCGAAAATGTTTCTTTCGGGCGCACCTACGAAGGGAGAAACGATGAGTAATCAGAGCTCGCATAGAGAAACATTAAGTGCTCTTTGTTCCCGCATGCCGCTTGAGAGTGGAACAGGAGTCAAATAACTTGAAGGTGGTTCGATGAAGCCTCCGCCAGTTACTTACCTGTGAACTGCAGAATAATCATTTAGATGCAGATAAATAAGAGGGGGAATCCGTTGATCTGGCAAACCGAGCGCCTGTGGAATTTATATTCAAGTGCTGAGCGTGCAAATTTGAATTTGATGACTGGAGTGCTTTCTGTTCATTGATGTTTCTGTTGATCAGTATTCCGATATTGGACGCTCTGCCGTAAAATCTTCCGTCGTCTTACTTTTAAAGCAATACTCTACCTACATCGAGACTGTCTGATAAAGTTAACGGATCATTCACTGGAAAACCCATAAATCCACGAAGATTGTTTTTAAGGTGATGGTAGTTGCCATGTTAGGATATGGGAGCGAGAACAGGACAATATCAATACAGGAAAGACGAACTTAGACGGTGACGACATGGGATTATTGATTGGCGACTCCATGGAGTGTCCCGTGCACCACGACCAGATAATGGATATACTTGGAAGGAGTGACAGCATTGGTCGTATTTTTTTGTTTTATTAACCACAAAATCGATTTTCGGTCACTTAGTGACCATCCTCAGTGCTGTAATATACAATTTAAATTAGTAGGCGCTGGTGTCAACAAGCTTAGAGCGATCACATAAACTCTAAGCTTGTTGACACCAGTGCCTACCAATTTAAATTGTATATTACAGCACTGAGGATGGTCACTAAGTGACCGAAAATCGATTTTGCGGTTAATAAAAGAAAAAAAATACGTCCAAAGCTGACATGGGATTATTTAGATCTGTTGGAGGCTGTCCTCCGCTGGACGAAAACCGAACCAATAAAACCCTAAAGGAACTGGAAATTCTACATCGAAATCTTCGTGATTGCCTGCTATTCACAATAAAATGCCTGGGATTGGGTTCAATGAACCAGCTTCAATCTGTCCCTCTACCGTTCCACTCTCGAACGGCACGTGGGAAAAACGAGCACTTAAATTTTACTGTGCGAGTCCTTATTTCTCTTATTTTATAATGATGATTATTTCTCTCTATGTAGGTGGGTGCCAATAGAATGTTTTCGCAATCGGAGGAGAAAACTGGTGATTGAAATTTCGTGAGAAGATGCCGTCGCAACGAAAAACGCCTGTGTTTTAATGATTGCCACTCGAATTCCCGTATTATGTCTGTGACACTATCTCCCCTATTTCGCGACAGTACGAGCGGCCCTTCTTTGAACTTTTTCGATCCCATCCGTCAGTACCACCTGATGCGTATCCCACATCGCACAGCAATACTCCAGAACAGGGCGGACAAGCGCGGTGCAAGCAATCTCTTTAGCAGATCTGTTGTACCTTCTAAGTGTTCAGCCAATAAATCGCAGTCTTTGGTTTGCACTACCCACAACATTATCTATGTGATCTTTCCAATTTAGGTTACTTGTAATTGTAGTCCCTAAGTATTTAGTTCAATTTACGGCCCTCAGATATGTGTGACTTACCGCGTAATCGAAATTTTGCGGATTTGTTTTAGCACTCATGTGAGTAACTTCACACCTTTCTTTATTCAGGGACAATTGCTACTTTTCGCAACATGTAGATATCTCACTTAAATCATTCTGCAATTCGTTTTGGTCATCTGATGACTTTACAAGACGGTGAATGACAGTATCATCTGCAAACAATCTAGTAGGACTATTCACATTGTCTCCTATGTCGTTAATACAAATCAGGAACAATAGAGGGACTATAACACTTCCTTGGGGAACGCCGGATATTACTTCTGTTTTACTCGATGATTTTCCGTCTATTAGTACGAACTGTGATCTTTCTGATAGTAAATCACGAATTTGCCATGTAAGTGTCACCATAGAGGACAGTAGCATAAAATGGAAAGATTATTTGAACCAACTGACAAATACAGAAGCCCATAGACTCTATTGGTGCATAATAAACCAGGACGATATAGCATAGGATGATTCCCCCTAAATTAGGGAACAAACTCATAGGAATAACCCTTGAAGATGATGATGATGATGATGATGGTGAACAACCGGCCATTGTCAGACGACAGCAAGAAAGTACTTAGCGACTCAAACAGGTGATTCCTGGCTTATTTTGTTTTCTTACCTTTTGACAATGGCACTCTGACATTGTTGTATTAGTTTCTCTTTTAAAAAGATGTGAAGATGGTCATCACTGACCGAAATCGGTAATCAGAGGACAAATTTTTGTGATCAAATTCTGCTCATCCTAGGTCACCTTATTCATTCAGGACTAGGAGGAGGTTTACAGCAGAATCGGTGAAGACAGGAACATATGCACAACACTGGCAAGAAGGTGAGACAGTATGATAGGACAGCTGTATTAATATCGGGAATAATCTCGATAGTAATGGGGCAAGAGATGGAGTGGTCACAACTGAAGAGGGAATCAGAGATTGGAATATATCCAGTGATGAAATGCAGCCTCCAAAAAATCAGAAGACTAATGACGCAAAAAAGTAGCAGATTTTGACATAAAAAAATCGACATTCATAGCGAGGAACACAACGGAGCTGATTTGACGCTCACATCTTGTGACAACACAGTGCGTTTGGAAATTCCCGTCAGAAATTTCTAGGTCAGGCAGAGAAGTGCGGGTACATAGTGTTTTGCAACATGCTTGATAGGTGGGTGTGCAACAAGGTAGTCATGGTGGGGGTGATTACGTGTGATCTGCTGACGTCATTTGACGTCTGTTCTACCTCCCCGACTTGGTTCGAGGCTCATTTTCTTGTCTGTGAGTGTTACAGCAACATGATTAAGTACACGTTTGTAGAATACCCCGACTTGATCTTTCTGGACGGCGAATCTCGCGGTAATGGAGGAGTTTCTCGTCATCTTTACTGAGATCGTTCCCCACAATGTCCGACTCCATCGCATACCCTTTTCGCCTCAATTACGCAACTGTTTCTAGAAAGGGGTCATTCACAGTCAGCAGGCGGGACTCCAAGGAGACTCCGCACCGTCGAATTTTAAGAGGCTGTGCTGCGTCACGTTGAAGAGAATCCCTCAACGAGTAAACGAGCAATTTCTTTGGTTATTAAGGAGTGGAATTCTAATGCCAACGGCCATACCATATTGAATACACCGGTTCTCGTCCGATCCCCGAAGTTAAGCAACATCGGGCCCGGTTAGTACTTGGATGGGTGACCGCCTGGGAACACCGGGTGCTGTTGGCTCCCTCTCATTTCAGTTCCTTTTCAGCCGCGCTCGCGAGTGGCCGCTGTTAACTGTTGCGCTGCACTTCAGTGTTTGCATCGCTGTACTTGTGCTTTGCCGAGTGCCGTCCATCCGTTAATCTCCGTGTTCGTTCCTGTTCCTTGTGATCTAATCGCTCTTTCTGGTCTTGCTGCTGCTACTTGGAATTTCGGTTGTTTAACCGAAATTGCTTCGCTGGATTAACCATGGCTACAAACCTCAGGAAGAATACTCTGGTATTTGCTTTTGACAAGGAATCCCGTCCTGTTCAGCCGACATCCCTGGAAATAGATGACTGGATTACACAGGTAATTGGTCTAAATTATGAGACCGTTCATACCTGGCAACTGGATCAGGAAAAATACTGTGTTTTTGTCAAGTTAATCAGTGCTTCGACTGTTGATAAAGTGTAACGAAAGTGGGGCTATGAAGTAGATTTTGTGCATAGAAATGGTTATAAAAGTAAGGTTTCCATCTATAGAGCGAATATTCATTATAAAACCGTTCGTGTCTTGAATTTTCCCATTGAAATTGAAAATTATAAGATTAAGGAAGCTCTTTCAAACTACGGAGACGTTAAATCAATTGCAAATGAAAGATGGTCGCCTCGCTTTGGCTCTGAGCACTATGGGACTCAACTGCTGTGGTCATCAGTCCCCTAGAACTTAGAACTACTTAAACCTAACTAAGCTAAGGACATCACACACATCCATGCCCGAGGCAGGATTCGAACCTGCGACCGTAGCAGTCGCACGGTTCCTGACTGCGCGCCTAGGACCGCGAGACGACCGCGGCCGGCTCGCCTCGCTTTAAACTGCAGTGTTTTAACGGGGTCCGCTGTGTAGAGATGGACGTTAAGACGAATATTCCGTCTCACATAACTGTTTGTGGGTATAAGGCACAAATTGTTTATACAGGTCAGGAAGCTACATGTCATATATGTAACGAAACCGGCCACTTCAGACAGGAATGTTCGCGGCTAACTGTTGTTCTTAAAAGTAATTTGATACAGCGTCAGAAGCTTACCTTAAATGATCTGTTACCAAAGAATAGCCCGGAACAACTGGTTGAGGATGTTAACGCAGCGGGCCAAGCTGATGTCTCCCTTCACGATAACAGTCAATTTCCAACGTTAACAACAAACGGAAACCCTGTTGCCACTACTCGTGAACTGAAACGCAACCGAAAAAACGACCTCTGGAGATAACTGATAGTTGTTCAGAGGACTAGCTGTCTTGTCCCACTCCCTCACTTCGCAAGCAAAAACAGTGCGATGAGAAGGCAGAGGAACCTGAAGGCAAAATGCGAATGGAAACTAATGAACAGAAAGATAACGCACACACGGTACCAGAATATGAAGGGGTTGTAAGCAGCATTAATTTGCAAGAAACAACAGGTGCAGTAGCCGATTGCAAAGATCAGAATCTATCTGTTAATAAACAAATTCAGGGAGAGGCTGCAAAACTGCAGTCTCCATTTCTTTCCCTCGATCAGAAAGTGAGTGAAATTAATAAAGAACGAGGAAGTGGTGGCCAAACTTAAATCACGGGCAACACCTCAGGGCAGGCGCCGGCAACCGAAATTGCTGAAGCGTCTGCTGCTGCTCCAGATATGCCGCGAAGTAAAATAAGGACGCAACCAAATGAGAATATATCTCGTAACCAAGGGAAGGGAAAATCCGGTAGGGGCGACCCAAGCCCAAAGAATGTTCAGTCCGAAACGGTCGTAGACGAATCACTGGAGGAAAAATCAGAAAGGTTACCAGGAAATCAGTCTGCTTGCGGTACAAGAGAAAACATCAGAAGTAGAAAAAAAAGGGACAGTAACTAATAAACTGATTGAAGTGTTATTCCATGTTCAGCCTTCCGAGAAAACTGTTACAGCTTAACTGAACCCTGAACCACAGTAAACTAAATTAGTTCATCAAAACAACTACATAGTGACAGCACGATGACGCAATCTTATTCTGTCACCACTGTAAACATAAATAAAATCACGACCGGTTTGAAATTATCGGCCCTTAAGGAATTTTTGTACGAATCCGCGACTGATATTGCCCTGTTACAAGAAGTTCTAATTTCGGATTTGGTAATTCCCGGTTTTGTCAGTTACATAAATGTGTCTCCCGAAACAAGTGTTGGAACAGCTATTTTGGTGAGGGAAGGGATTACAGTAAGCGAGGTGGAACGACTGGAATCCAGAAGGGGAATATGACTAAATATCTATGATGTGACTATCATCAACTTGTACGCCCCTTCAGGAAGTTCTCATCGAGCTGACAGGGCACGCTTCTTCAAAGATGACTTGATATACTTGTTAAGGAAATCGCCAAGACAGTTATTACTTGGAGGTGATTTTAATTGTGCTTTAAATCGAAAAGATCAGTTACTTAATTTTAATTTCTCAAGTGAACTAAAACAATTAGTTACTGGTTTAGAATTAAAGGATATATGGGAAATCAAATACCCCTCCACTGTTGAGTTCACTTATGTCACGGCAACATCACGTAGCAGGATTGACAGACTATATATTTCTAAAAATCTTGTAACTTCCGTGACAAAAGTAGAAACCATTCCTACGTACTTTTCAGACCATTCAAGTGTCTTAGCTTGCATAAATCTAACAAGACAGCCGGTTCGCCGATTCAAGAATCAGTGTAATTTGAACACTTCCTTGTTAGTAAATCATGATTTAGAAGATCTGATTAAAGAAACATGGGCAATATGCCTGCGAGCCCATAGTAGATATGCCGCTGCTATTGACTGGTGGGTTAAAATGGCGAAGCCAAAGTTGAGGAAATTTCTTATTCAATACAGTGCCCAGAGTGCAAGGGAAATGAAATGCACTATAGAATACTACTATTCCGTTTTGAGAGATCTATATGATCAAGTTGCAGCAGGTTACTCACTTCGGATAGCAGACATCAAAACCGTCAAAGCCAAGTTACTTAATATCAAGAGAAATCAAATGGAAGGGTTGAAAATAAAATCGAAGGCAAATTCGGTGTCAGAAGATGAAACTACTTCCCTATATCATTTAGTGAAGCATACGAAAAACGGCAGAAGGACTTTTATTGAAGAAATTCGAACAAAACACGGTACGATTCTCAGAACCCAGCAGGATATCATGGACGAGATTTATCGCTATTATTGCGAGCTATATTCTGTGCATCAAAGTAGTGACGCTTCCTTGGAAGAATTCCTTGACATTCTAGCCCCACAGCTGACAGAAGATGACAACGATCATTTTCTCGAGGTTGTCAGTGAAGAAGACGTGTATGAGAATCTGCGCGCCTCACCGCCAAAAAAATCCCCAGGACCGGATGGTCTGCCAGCAGAGTTTTACATCCGTTACTGACCAATAGTAGGTGCGAAAATCACCGACATTGTAAATGAGGTTATTCAGGGTAAAATGATTCCGGCTGAGTTTAAGGAGAGTAAAATTGTTCTGGTGCCAAAAAATAATGGAAACAAAGATTTAAATAATTTTCGTCCAATTTCACTGCTGAATTCTGATTATAAATTAATAGCTAGAATAATAAACAAGAGAATTTCATGCCTTACAGATAAAATTATTAGTCAACATCAGAACTGTGCGCAAGGCAGAACCATTTTTCAAAATCTAGCGGAATTCAGGGATATCATTGTAATAACTTCTGTAACAAACATAAAGTGTGCTTTATTGTTTTTAGATTTTTATAAAGCGTTCGATGTAGTAAACCATGAATATCTTCTACAGACATTGAAGAAAATAGGTTTCAACGATAGGGTCGTACAGTTGATTAAGAACATAGCAACTGGAATAAATGCTAAAATAGCGGTGAATTGTCAACAATCCAGGCCGATGCAAATACAACGAGTTGTTCCTCAAGGAAGTCCTCTGTCCATGTCGCTCTTCGCCATTTCGCTGGAACCTTTCCTCCGACATGTCCATGCTACATTAAAAGGCTTAACATTATCAGGAAATAAAACAGTTATAAGAGCCTATGCTGACGATATAGGGGTCATTATAAGGAATAATGACGAGGTAACCACGCTAGCAACAGTGATTGATTCGTACTGTAGAGCATCTGGAGCCGATGCAAACGGAAAAAAAAGTAAGATGTTAAATCTCAGAGGTTTTGATAACATCAACGTTGAGTGGGCAAAATTAGTCCGACAACATAAAACACTTGGGATCACCCTGACAGCATGCCCTATGAAAATGACTGCTTTAAATTGGAAAGTTGCAGCAGATAAATTGCAAGAAGCCATTGTAGAGAATTTAACTCGATACATGAACCAAGTCCAAAGAACACAGTATATCAACTCATGCATCCTTGCTAAGGCTTATTATACTGCCCAGCTGTTTCCAATACCAAGAATGATAGCGAGGAGATTAATGTCCAAAATCACAAACTTTTTGTGGAGAGGTGAAGTGTTCAGAGTACCTGCTAAAGTAGCCACTTTAGATCCTAAAAATGGTGGACTAGGGTTAACTGATATAACGGATAAAGCTTCTGCTCTTTTTATCAAAAGGCAAGTTAATTTAATAGGAAACTCGCGAGAAAGCATAACCAGCCAACTTTTCGAGATCGTTAAACCTCCAAGCCTGCTTCCCTCGATTGACGTGCAGAATATCAACAGTCGCTTACAGCACGTGAGGATTTTCTATGTTGAGTTTAGTTATGTCAGTGTCGAACTCACGCAGTCCCGACACTTAACATCGAGAGCCATAATGCGGGAACGAAAGAAAAGCGAAGGAAGAAACAAAATAGAACGACAGTTTCCAAACATTGAGTGGACTGAGATTTGGAAAAACATTAGTTCTAATGTGCTCACGTCTAATATAAAAACGTGATGGTACAAGACAGTTAACAACATAGTTAGCACCAATGAAAGACTGCACGCAATCGGACTCTGTGAAACAAATTTATGTCAACAATGCCATCTAGTTGACACAGTAATTCATAGATATACTTGCAGTGGTCACACGAATAGTTGGAAGTGGATCCGGGAGCAAATAGCTCTGATTACAAGAACATCCCCTGAGTATATATCGCTGTCATTGATACACAGGCCTGAAGCACGCTATTTCCCAGAAGCAAAAAATAATGCTGTGTACTGGTTGCTGGGAAATTTTGTTAACTACGTTCTTAACAAATTACACTCCTGGAAACTGAAATAAGAACACCGTGAATTCATTGTCCCAGGAAGGGGAAACTTTATTGACACATTCCTGGGGTCAGATACATCACATGATCACACTGACAGAACCACAGGCACATAGACACAGGCAACAGAGCATGCACAATGTCGGCACTAGTACAGTGTATATCCACCTTTCGCAGCAATGCAGGCTGCTATTCTCCCATGGAGACGATCATAGAGATGCTGGATGTAGTCCTGTGGAACGGCTTGCCATGCCATTTCCACCTGGCGCCTCAGTTGGACCAGCGTTCGTGCTGGACGTGCAGACCGCATGAGACGACGCTTCATCCAGTCCCAAACATGCTCAATGGGGGACAGATCCGGAGATCTTGCTGGCCAGGGTAGTTGACTTACACCTTCTAGAGCACGTTGGGTGGCACGGGATACATGCGGACGTGCATTGTCCTGTTGGAACAGCAAGTTCCCTTGCCGGTCTAGGAATGGTAGAAGGATGGGTTCGATGACGGTTTGGATGTACCGTGCACTATTCAGTGTCCCCTCGACGATCACCAGTGGTGTACGGCCAGTGTAGGAGATCGCTCCCCACACCACGATGCCGGGTGTTGGCCCTGTGTGCCTCGGTCGTATGCAGTCCTGATTGTGGTGCTCACCTGCACGGCGCCAAACACGCATACGATCATCATTGGCACCAAGGCAGAAGCGACTCTCATCGCTGAAGACGACACGTCTCCATTCGTCCCTCCATTCACGCCTGTCGCGACACCACTGGAGGCGGGCTGCACGATGTTGGGGCGTGAGCGGAAGACGGCCTAACGGTGTGCGGGACCGTAGCCCAGCTTCATGGAGACCGTTGCGAATGGTCCTCGCCGATACCCCAGGAGCAACAGTGTCCCTAATTTGCTGGGAAGTGGCGGTGCGGTCCCCTACGGCACTGCGTAGGATCCTACGGTCTTGGCGTGCATCCGTGCGTCGCTGCGGTCCGGTGCCAGGTCGACGGGCACGTGCACCTTCCGCCGACCACTGGCGACAACATCGATGTACTGTGGAAGCCTCACGCCCCACGTGTTGAGCAATTCGGCGGTACGTCCACCCGGCCTCCCGCATGCCCACTATACGCCCTCGCTCAAAGTCCGTCAACTGCACATACGGTTCACGTCCACGCTGTCGCGGCATGCTACCAGTGTTAAAGACTGCGATGGAGCTCCGTATGCCACGGCAAACTGGCTGACACTGACGGCGGCGGTGCACAAATGCTGCGCAGCTAGCGCCATTCGACGGCCAACACCGCGGTTCCTGGTGTGTCCGCTATGCCGTGCGTGTGATCATTGCTTGTACAGCCCTCTCTCAGTGTCCGGAGCAAGTATGGTGGGTCTGACACACCGGTGTCAATGTGTTCTTTTTTCGATTTCCAGGAGTGTAGGATCCGATAGCATCATAGAGTTCAAGGTACACATGCTGTGTGAGTTCCACAAAATTAGAAGCTATTCGAATCACAAGAAAAAGTTCGGTAATATGCTAAAAATTGTATTTGAAAGAATGGGCACTGGTTAATATAAAAAAGAAGACTGTGTTGACAGTGATGTATTGTAGTTACCTTAAGGATACTATTTAAGATTTTACAGTATATTTATGATGTGTGCCTTTTCTACTTCAGAGAGTAATTTTTTGAAGTTTATAAGCTAATGTACAGAACTTATGTGACATTGAGATTGTGTGTCTAATAGTGCCAAACACAAAACATTAAAGGTGCATTATTGGCTTATACTAGAAATTTGGAAAAAGACAGTCTTTATAGAAATGTCCTTATCGATTGGTTAAAATCATAAGATTCTATCTGATAAATGTAATATTCAATGGCTGGCATATTGCCCTGTTCATTTTTGCAGTGAAAGATTGATTATATAGATCTGATCACTTCAGATACTTAGATGCAATTAATGTAGTTGGAAGGCTAGTCAACATTATTATATATCTCCTTTCCGCCATTCTCAAGTATTTCAGAAATTGGCTAATATGATTATTAAACTGCTTTATATTTAAAATTATCCCACCAACTTGCTGATATCCATCATAAAGAACTAATTATGCTTCTGTAAAGATTGCAGCTCATAATTCGAAGTGCTGATTTTACTTCTTCAGGTTGAAGTTCGAATGTCTTTAAAAAAAATTTTCTTGATGTTTAATTTAATTCTTTCTGGTAATTTAGTCAGTAACACAATCTTCTGTTGTCTTTCCTTAACGTCAGCGTAATTGAAATGATCAAACCGTTTTGTTTAAATAACTTCATGTATGTATAACTTAGTATGTATTTGGAATGTGTAACATAGTTTTTTTTAATAAAGGTTTTTATATTTAAAAAAAAAGTGGTCAGCGTGGCAGAATGTCAATCCTAAAGGCCCGGCTTCGATTCCCGGTTGGGTCGGAGATTTTTTTCTGCTCAGGGACTGGGTGTTGTCCAAATCATCATCATTTCATCCCCATCGGCACGCAAGTCACCGAAGTTGCGTCAAATCGAAAGACTTGCAGTCGGTGAACGGCCTACCCGACGCGCGGCCCTAGCCACACGGCATTTTCTTAGTGGAATTGTAAAACAAGTGATGTGCTGGACAAGGCCTAGTCAATTACTTCTGAAAGTGGTCACGTCATCAATAAGTTTTCAGATGGTTGTAGAGCGAAACTTGGTGACTGTGTGTATTGTCACATTATAGACCGCGTATCGGGTAGTACGATATTTATGTAGGTTGTGTATCGGCAAGTACAATACTGGTTGCCGTGTATCAGGTATTACGATGGAAATTCGTACAATACAAATGGTTCAAATGGCTCTGAGCACTAGGGGACTTAACTTCTGAGGTCATCAGTCCCCTAGACTTAAAACTACTTAAACGTAAATAACCTAAGGACCACACACATCCATGCCCGATTCAGGATTCGAAACTGCGACCGTAGCGCCTAGAACCGTTCGGTCACAAGGGCCCAAAGACTTAGACATTTGTGGTAGCCTTATACCAGTTTTCAAATACCCTCGTAAATATAGGGCAGCCGCCCGTGCTTCGCGCCAATTCTCTACGCTGGTCTACAGCTCATTGCCTGTGTCACGTTGTTGTCTTCATAGCCGGCGGTTCCTGTGAGGAGAGAGGAAACTCATTGCGTATTGTGAGTGATCGAGCACTTTCTATCGAAAATGCTGCACGAGTGCCTCTATTGCCCCTGCAGACTTTGGCCGAGAAGATTAAGAAGAGAACGCATGTGAGCTACATGACATCAGATGAAATCTCTCACCAGCCTCTCAAACTTGCGCTCAGAACTTAAAAAAGCGACGAGATGCGATCGACGGGCACACCAGAGACATTGCTCAACACATCTGCGCAAAGCTTCATCGGGTTCCCACGGCGGTTTCCATTTCACGCTCGATCGGACCTTACTTCCCAAACACCTCTTGTAGTCATGTGATGTGCTTCCTACAGTTGCTCGTATCGTAAAAGATTTGCTGTTTTCGTGATCTGGCAAACTATTTTTATCTGAGTTTGTTACCAGATGGCCTTTGCGTCGCCACAGTCGTTACTTGACCTAAGAGACGGATGTCGTGTGCACCAGCTGTATGTGATTGTGTTAATTGTGTTATTCTACTTTATCAATTTCTGTGAAGTATTTTCTGTGGCGGGGATTGAGGAATAGCGCATAATTTGCCTAAAAGTGAGTAAAAAACAATGCAGTAACCCCACCCACGGCCGATGGAGGAGATCAACAATCGTTAATCGTGCAGGTTCGGCCCGAGTGTGGCTTCCCTCCGTGGCTCGCGAGTACTGCATGTTAAACTTCACGTGAGGCTGCTGTATAATAACTTTAAGGTGTACGTAATGAGAGCCCCAGAAAGAACCGTAATTTCAGTTACGATGCCGCGTTTACTCGCACCGTAAGCGCGACGCAAACATAGGGTGGACGACGGCATCGTGGGAGGTGGGGCCCGGCCGGTCCCTACATTCGTGCAAGGCGCACATTCAGCGGCGGAATACTTGGCATCCTAATGACACCCCCAGCCGTGTACCAGGGGGAGAAAGCTGCGACCTAAACACCGCCGACAGTGATAAATTGAAGGCGGCCGCACGCGAGACCGGGCCGGCCTTCTCTGAACAAAAGACGGCGCGGCGGTACCGCAGGGGGCTGGGAAGGCGCGGCTGTCTGCCTGCGTCACGTGACGTCACCAAAGCGGCGGTGGCACCCGACAGCAGTGTGCCCGTCCGTCGCCTTTGTCTTTCTCCAGGAGGGCAAAATAATTGGTTTTCATAGGGACAAAAAATTCACGTGGAATCTAGGACAGGTAGATACTGATCTGCTTACTGAAGGGTGTGTTTATGGAGCGCCATTGTAAATGGACTTTTTCTGTACTGTGAACTTCCGGTAAACTTCACTCCATTTCTGTTTTAGACGTGATTTAAAGAGGAAATAACAAATACAGGAAATGTATCTATTCAAATATCGAGAATTGTCTAATTAAAATTAAAAACCGATCAACTGTTGATTTGTTTTGTTTCTTGTTCAATGAGGTGACAAGAGTCATTGAATACCTCCTGTATCGTGCTGGATTTCCTTTCTCCCGGCATAGTGCAGAGCATCGACTGACGAGTAAAAGCTGGAGGACTGGAGGAAGGGATGAAAATTAGCAGGACAAAGTCAGAATATTTAGCACTGAAGGATGTGCAGATGAGGTCTTGCAAGATCCAGTATGATGAGCTGAAATCTGTCTGCAAATTTAAATACCTGAGGTCGTACATACAGATGGACGGAGGACTGGAAAGCGAGATATAACACCGAGTAAATTGCGGTTGGAACAACTGGAGGAAAATGAGTGGGGTGTTGTGTGTCAAGAAGGTGAGCACTGGTTTGAAAGGAAAAGTGTAGAAGTCGGTGGTAAGGCCTGCCATGATGTATGGGGCAAAGACATGGCCAATCACAGTAGCCCAGGAAAGGAAGATGGAAGTGGCGGAAAAGAGGATGTTGAGGTGGATGTGTGGGGTAACAAGGAAGGGCAGGATTAGAAATGAATTTGTTAGAGGAGCTGTGAAAGTGGGACCCATGGGGAAAAAGGTACAAGAGAGCAGACTAAGGTGGTACAGACACTTACAGAGAAAAGAGAAAGAGTGTATCGGAAACAGAGTTGAAGATATAAAGATTGAAGGAGCGAGAAGGAGAGGAAGACCGAAGATGAGGTGGAAGGATAAGATATCTGGGGACCTAAGGGAGAAAGGATGGAAGAAGGAAGAGGCAATGGATAGAGTACTGTGGAGGAGAAGGATCCAGAAGAGCAACGCGACCCTCCGTGACGTGGGACAAGGCGACGATAAAGATGAAGAAGAAGAAGAAGAAGAAGAAGAAGTGCAGCAACTCGACGTGGCATGGATTCAACAAGTAGTTGGAAGTCCCACGGAGAAGTATTTGAGCCATGGTGCCTCTATAGCTATCCATAACTGTGGAAGAGTTACCAGTCCAAGATTTTATTCACGAACTTACCTCTCGGCTATGTCCAACAAATGTTTGATGGGATTCTTGTCGGGCGATCTGGGAGGTCAAAGCATTCGCTATAATTGTCAAGAATATTCTTCCAACCAAACGCGAACAATTGAGGCCTGGTGACATGGTGCATTGTCTTTCATAAGAATTCCATCGTTATTTGGGAACATGAAGTCCATTAATGGCTGCAAATGATCTCCAAGTAGCCGAACATACCCATTTCCAGCCAGTGGTCCATATAAACGCAGCCCACACCATTATGGAGCCTCCAGCAGGTTGCGCAGTGCCTGGTCGACAACTTGCGTCCATGACTTCGTGGAGTGTGCGCTATTATCAACCGAAATCTTGTCTCTCTGACTACGACAAGGGTTTCCAATCGTCTAGGCTCCAACCTGTAGGGCCACCACCTGTTGGCAAAGGCTGTCACACCGTTCGTCTGCTGCCATAGCCCATTAACGCCAAATTTATCTGCATCGTCAAAACGGATATTTTCGTTGTACATCCCAAATTGATTTCCTCTGTTATTTCAAGCAGTGCTGCTTGCCTGTTAGCAATGACGTCTCTATGCAAACGCCGTTGCTCTCGGTCGTTTAGTGAAGGCTCTCAGTTACTGCGTTGTCCGTGGTGATAGGTAATGCTCGAAATTTGAAATTCTCGGCACACTCTTGACACTGAGGACCTCGAAATACTGAACTGCCTAAAGATTTCTGAAATGTTTCTAGCCTCAGATAGTGTTCTGTACTCAAAGTCCTAATTCCCGTCTTGCGGCCATGATCACGTCGCGAAGCCAATTCACATGAATCACCTGAGTACAAATGGCAGCTCTGCCAATGCACTACACTACTGGCCATAAAAATTCCTACACCAAGAAGAAATGCAGATGATAAACGGGTATTCATTGGACAAATATATTGTACTAGAACTGACATGTGATAACATTTTCACGCAATTTGGGTGCATAGATCCTGAAAAATCAGTACCCAGAACAACCACCTCTGGCTGTAATAACGACCTTGATACGCCTGGGCATTGTGTCAAACGGAACTTGGATGGCGTGTACTGGTACAGCTGCCCGTGCAGCTTCTACACGATACCACAGTTCATCAACAGTAGTGACTGACCTATTGTGACGAACCAGTTACTCGACCACCATTGACCAGACGTTTTCAATTGGTGAGAGATCTGGAGACTGTGCTGACCAGGGCAGCAGTCGAACATTTCCTGTATCCAGAAAGGCCCGTACAGGATCTACAACATGCGATCGTGCATTATCCTGCTGAAATGTAAGGTTTCGCAGCGATCGAATGAAGAGTAGAGCCACGGGTCGTAACACATCTGAAATGTAACGTCTACTGTTCAAAGTTCCGTCAATGCGAACAAGAGATAACCGAGACGTGTAACCAATGACACCCCATACAACCACGCCGGGTGATACGCCAGTATGGCGATGACGAATACACGCTTCCAATGTGAGTTCACCGTGATGTCGCCAAACACGGATGCGACCATCATGATGCTGTAAATAGAACCTGGATTCAACCGAAAAAAATGACGTTTTGCCATTCGTACATCCTGGTTCGTCGTTGAGTACACCATCGCAAGCGTTCCTGTCTGTGATACAGCGTCAAGGGTAACCGCAGCCATGGTCTCCGAACTGATAGCCCATGCTGCTGCAAACGTCGTCGAACTGTTCGTGCAGATGGTTGTTGTCTTGCAAACGTCCCCATCTGTTGACTCAGGGATCGAGACGTGGGTGCACGATCCGCTACAGCCATGCGGATAAGATGCCTATCATCTCGACTGCTAGTGATACGAGGCCGTTGGGATCCAGCACATGCGTTGCATATTACCCTCCTGAACCCACCGATTCCATATTCTACTAACAGTCATTGGATGTCGACCAACGCGAGCAGCAATGTCGCGATACGATAAACCTCAATCGTGATTGGCTACAATCCGACCTTTATCAAAGTTGGAAACGTGATGGTACGCATTTCTCCTCCTTACACGAGGCATCACAACTACGTTTCACCAGACAACGCAGGTCAACTGCTGTTTGTCTATGTGAAATCAGTTGGAAGCTTTCCTTATATCATCACGTTGTAGATGTCGCCACCGGCGCCAACCTTGTGTGAATGCTCTGAAAAGCTAATCATTTGGATATCACAGCATCTTCTTCCTGTCGGTTAAGTTTCGCGTCTGTAACTATTCAAACAGCGAGAATTCTGTCATTAAAATTAAAACCGGTCAACTGTTGATTTGTTCTGTCTCTTATTCAATCAGGTGACAAGAGTCATGCGATACCTCCAAGTATCGTGTCAGACCTCCTTTTTCCCGGTATAGTGCAGCAGCTCGACGTGGCATGGCCACAACAAGTAGTTGGAAGTCCCGTGGAGAGCTATTGAGCCATGGTGCCTCTATAGCGACCGTAATTGCGAAAGTTTTAGCAGTGCATGATTCTGTTCACGAATTGACATCTCGGTTATGTCCAACAAATTTTTGATGGGACTCATGTCTGGCGATCCGCCTGGTCTTAGCATTTGGTCGAATTGTCCAGAATATTCTTCAAACCAACTAAGGCCTGGTGACATGGTGCATTGTCTTTCATAAGAATTCCATCGTTATTTGGGAACATGAAGTCCGTTAATGGCTGCAAATCGTCTCCAAGTAGCCGAACACACCCATTTCCAGTCAGTGGTCCATATAAACGCAGCCCACACCATTATGGAGCCACCGGCAGCTTGCGCAGTGTCTTGTTGACAACTTGTGTCCATGGCTTCGTGGAGTGTGCGCCACACTCGAACCCTACCATTAGCCCTTGCAAACTGAAATCTTGTCTCTCTGATCACGACACGGTTTTCCAATCGTCTGGGCTCCAACCAGTAGGGCTACGAGCTGTTAGCAAAGGCAGTCACGTCGTTCGTCTGCTGCCATAGCCCATTAACGCCAAATTTCGCTGCATTGTCCAAACGGACACGCTCGTTGTACATCCCAAATTGATTTCCGCGGTTATTTCAAGCAGTGCTGCTTGCCTGTTGGCAATGACATCTCTATGCAAACGCCGCTACTCTCGGTCGCTTAGTGAAGGCTGTCAGTTGCTGCGTTGTCCACGGTGACAGGTAATGCCTGAAATTTGGAATTCTCGGCACACTCTTTGAGCCGTGGTAAAAATTGCTGTTTTGAAGAGGCCCCCGCAGCGCACTGTGTGAAGCAGTCACCCTCCGTTTCTGGCGGTGGCGCCGCTGTGGCAATCGCAGCTTTGTTTTCTCCCTCTGGTGGGAAAGGGGAAAGGTTGCCTGTTCACTTGCAGTTAAGGGGCGCTATGACCTCGCCAGTTGGTCAGTCTGGGTGAGTCTGGAGTCGACACGAGAGCAACAGGAATCAGCCCACGACATCGGTCTGGCCGGTGCGAGCTGCGACGCCTTGAGACGAGGGACGCGCGCGCCTTCCTGCGTCCGTTGATGCGGCTGGCAGCGGGCGGTTCGGGAGAGCGTTGGGGATGCTGCGCCAGGTCTTCACCAGAAATGGCAGTTATTAGAAGTGATTGGTTATATGTTGTTTCATTTAATTGTTAAATCCTACTTGTTTTCTTGGTGAAGTCACCAACTGCTTTGTTTTGGGGTCGTCCCACCATTCTTCTCCGTTTGCCCACCCGCGGGAAGGTGGTTATTTATGAATTGGGTGGTCCGTTTTTCCCTTGTGGAGTAGGGGTTAGAGCAACCTGCGGTTCGGGTTGTTCGGTAATCTCCCTATCAATCGGCCGTAAGTTAATAGCTGCCTCTGTCATGTTTGTCGGATTCGGTGTGTTAACGAATTTATTGCTTGAAGTGTAACGGCCTAATTCCTGAAATATGTTTTTATCTTGCCTATCATCTTGAGAGGCGGTATGTGTGTACGGTAGAGCATGTTTGGCCAACCTTGTATAATTTTATGTAAGATTGCATTTCATGGACTTTTATTTAAATTGCCATTTTAGCACATAAAGTTGCCACCCTGCAACTGTAAGACTTCTTAAGAAGTTAAAATCAAGTAGCACCTTCGGTGGCAAGTTAATCTTTTAATTTTAGTGTTTTGTGCCATTCCCTACTATGGGGTGTATAGTTCGTGTGCTTGTGTGAATTTTTAAAACTTTTACTTTAAGATAATCTGATGTGTTACAGATTTGCACCTGTATCGTCTTTCACAGGTTGTTGTGAGCGGTCGTGACTACGGCCGTGTCAAAAGGGAGCGGCAATGTTCTCAGCCCGAAAGCTCATACACTCAAAAATTTGTTTCTTTCTGCCTCTGAATAAATTGTGACTTGATATTTAGAGCGTGCTTCCTGCTTATAATTTTAAATCTGTTTCAGAAAAAAAATCTTTTAGGAATAAAATTCCCATTTATTGAAAGCTATTTCATTTTGATTTCATCTGTTTCTCCCTGGCAACTACTTCCATGCTCACATACTGTGATTAAATGTGTTAATGTTCTTGATCAATCGCTAGTAAATAAGAAAAAGTTTTAAAAGTAAATTCACGGTTCTCTCTTGACACTGTGGACCTCGAAATAATGAACTCCCTAAACATTTCTGAAAAGTTTTCTGCCTCAATTAGCGTTTTGCACTCAAAGTCCTAATTCCCATCGTGCGGTCATAATCACGTCGGAAAGCTTTTCACATGAATCACCAGAGTACAAATGACAGGTCTGCCAATGCACTACACGTTTATACTTTGTGGTCGCAGTACTACTGCCATCTGTATATGTGCATATAGCTTTCCCATGGCTTGTGTCACGTCAGTGTGTAACAGTTTCCCTTTTTCCTTAAATATTTTTCGCCTACGGACTGGGACAAGAATTCTCTGGATGTACAGGTAACGTCCCACCGACGCAATTTCGTAGTACGTCGTAACTTCTCCATAGGAAGACAAGAAAACATATTCAATCTGCCACAGGCTGTAGTGCGTTGATCACAATCTCTTAACAACGGCTACCAAGTTAACAGTGACCTGCAAGCTGTGGTGCAATTTGCTGTTATCTTTGTATGTTCTTTGAGTCTAGTCCCTAACTTTCGACACTGGGCAATTCTTCGCTTTCCACTTCATAATCATTTTGTGTCGGCTTCTGGACAGAAATATCGTGGGATAATAATGAAGCATGGGCCAGTTCAAATACATCAGCCTTCTCCAACTGTTTGTCCAACCAAAGGACGAGTCACCACCAAGAGTTCTGATAAAATTTGTGAGGTATAGTATGTCGCGTGCATCGCCACCAACAACTGTGATAAAATTATTAAGTCAATTTATGTTGTTTATAATTTAATAGTTTAAAAATATAGATCGACAACAATCAAAGTTAACGTCGTATCAGTTTTCATTTAATGGAACCCATGTACATTTTAGTGATGTAATTCGTAAGTCATCTGGATTCTTGATGCTAGTAAAAAACGTGAATCACATGATCCAGTTCTAATTTGCCAAATAGCTGTTTTTTTTCATTTTTCAGTACGGTATAAAGCTCTATCATCCAAGTCCACATAAATATTGCATACAGATGATTCCAAGTGGTGTTCGAACATGAGAAATAATCATCGTAATCTAGGTGATAGCAGACACAAGAACACCAGCAGTGGAAATAATCTGAATGGCTTGAGTGAAGAAAGGTTTAATAATTTTATACTAAGCTATACGCAGCTGATAGACATGACACATGGTTTATGTAGCTAAGTGCTTTATTTGATACCCAACTGTTCCAGAGGATTACTAAAGTTTAGATTTCTCTTCCATACTAATGAAGGACTATCGCTTAATTGCACCACTTGTTGATTGTCAGATACGAACAACATTTACGCGCTACATCCTTGGGAGTAACAACAAATTAAACACACAAATTCTTAGAAATAGTTTATTAGCTCTCAGTTGCCGGATCGGGGTAGGTAGCTGGTTTGTTGGCTCCCAAGGTGGCAGGTGTTTTTATTACAGTAGTAACAATTTCTATTGTGTTTCTGCGAATTATGAGAAAATAATTCTGTAATTTTTGTTTCTTGAGCTACCTTCGTGGATACGACCTCCCGAACGCCACGTTCCCTGTTCCTCATGTGTTAGTTTCGTACTGCTTCAACACTGGATTACGGCAGACTCACAACATGATTTTTCCCGCGCCTCCTATGCTTCTTAACTTAATTATTTCCTTTTTTCAATATAAAGGGGCTTTACAATCAATGTTAAACCTTTTCAAACGTAGATTAGCCCATAATATATAGGGGTTTAAGCAATTTCTACAGGAAAAAAGAGCAGTTAATGCTGCCTTTATTATAAGAGTCAATCTGTGTGTAAAATCTGTGTGATTAGGATAGGAATTTTTTCTAACTGTGATATCTTTTTCCAATGATTTGAGAAGGTCAAGCACAATTTTTCTGGTGAATGATTAAGATTAGAGCGCAATTCAAGCTATCTTCCGAACTAATACGCCGTTTGCTTCTGAAGATAGTCTACACTTAGTACCTGAGGACATTGGTCACACTGTCTCACGAGATAATGTACAGTATGTACCAGACGATGTTGCACAAAATGTCCAACAAGACAATGTACAATTGCTAACATTCATGGAAGTTGAAGCTAATCCACAGGTTTATAGTCGACCAAACGTAGATCCATTGGCAGTTATTAAGGAACAATTAAGCTACTTGGACAAGGACAGTTCAGGTTAGTCAAAGCTCAGTTTGAAATGGGGAAGCAGACAGCAGACACTGCTGAGCAACTAAATATGATGGGTCAGGCATAGAACGGCACGAAGACTCAAACTGCAGATTGTGGTAGAAAGCAAGACGATCTTGCGAGGGAGCTTCATGAAGTAAAGAAGATTCACGAAAAATTCCCTGATGTTATCGAGAAGTTTGAAACCGAAATGACGAGTCCGTATACGAGATAAAATGCTACAGGACAAGAGATTGCTAAGTTATCTTAGGCAGTCGAATACTTATCTAACTGTATGACGATAGGATAAAGGTACACTTTCAAGAACATAAAATTCACTTTTCGAAAGAAATTTATGAATCTGCAAGGACCAAGGAATAACAAGGTACTGGTCATGTAGATGCAACATGGAAGTGAGTTCTAGCGAATATTTCATCCGACAGGTTCTCTGATCGGAGTCAAATTAAAAATATGTTACAAGATACGAGAAACCAAATCGGATAGAACTTTTCCTGGTGGCGATCTGCTAGGAATCCTTTAGAAGAATGTTGGAGGGCAGTTAAAAGAGCAACCTCGGACACGCCAGAGAAGAAGTCTATTAATCCAGTGGTATTCACTAACCCTTTTTGTGGGGACCACACGTCGTTTTGCAGGCTACCGCATGACGATCTTCTGAGCGGTTTTCATTTTACAGCCTGCGGCTCGGTCATGTTTGAAAGCCCTTTGTACAATGCTGTATCTACATCCACGCGCCAAAGAAACTGGTATAGGCATGATGATTGGCTTTCAAGGCACAGGTGGAACCATTTCCGAAACGGGTAAGTTTTCAAACTGCTGTGACGCAGCCGTGGTTAAAGTATACCTTGCTTGACAAAATGGTGCCTTCCAAAACCGGTGCCGTAGTATATGTGGTGCACCATGGGCCACATGGGTGAACGAGGGGTGCAGAAACGAGTACCGGGGAATAGACATGTAGCTGTTGAGCAACTGGCCCCTCACATAAACCAAGGGGCTGCAAACAGTGTCTCTATAACTCGCTGCGTATGAGCCTCCTTATCAGGTCACTGGTTCATGCAAGGCCAATTCTACAGCTGGGTGTCCTCTGAGTGGTGACAGGTAGCCTTTTCAGATGGATCACGTTTTATACTCCATCCGACAGAATATCTCGTCTTTCTTGGAGTCACAGTGGTTAAAATGGCTCTGAGCACTAAGGGACTTAACATCTGAGGTTATCAGTCCCCTAGACTTAGAACTACTCAAACGTAACTAACCTAAGGACATCACACACATCCATGCCCGAGGCAGGGTTCGAAACTGCGACAGTAGCAGCAGAGCGGTTCCGGACTGATGCGCCTAGAACCGCTCGCTCACAGCGGCCGGCGGAGTCACAGTGGATCCACACAAGTATGCATCTATCCTTTAGGACCGTGTCCACCTCTGCATGGAGTTTGTTTTCCTCGACACGATGGCATCTATGAGCAGGACACTGCAGCGTGTCGCCCAGCTCACAGTGTACGGGTGTGGGTCGTAGAGCACCTGGATGATACTATTGTACCCCACTCCCGGCCACCAGACTCATTGGTCTTAAACCCAATCTAGAATCTATGGGAGTGTCTCTATCAGGATTTTCGCGCCTTGCATCATCTGTGAACCCTAGAACTGCTGGCCAATTCGCTGGAGCAAAGCCTTCTAGATACAAGGCCTACGCATAGCGGCCATAATGGCACGTGACGTCACAAACTGTTGGCCATCTTATCTTTAGTTGGCAGTCCTGTTGGCGTGTATGTTGTGTTGTAAGTGTGTGCCACGTGGAAGTGATATATATTTCATACAGTATTCACCTACAGTTCTTCGAAGTATGGGATAGAAGTGTTGCGTTCCCTTTTGCCAGGGAAATTATAAATCCCAAAAAGGCATGAAAGTGCACATGTTTCGATTTCCCAAATGTGTGAAGTTGAGAAATTGCTGGATTGCAGCTATTCCTAGACAGGAATTTCTGTCTACGCATCATTGAAGTGTAAGTAAATGGCAAAAAATTTATAGAGTGTTATTTGCTTCCCTTGCACCATATTTGCCAATTTTTTTTAAAGCAGTTATTTATCATGTACCAGTGTAACTTGTTTCTTAATTCTGAACCATTGCTGCGAATCTAATACGAAGCTGGCTGTGAAATGTCTCTCATATTTGCAACTATTGTCACACAGAATAGTTATATTAATTAGTGTGTCTCGATAATGTTTAGTTTCCTTATCATTCCTACCAGATTATTGAGATTCCAGTACTTTTATTTGGAAGAGCGACAGAATGATTTTGTTCGCTTTTACATATGTAGCTATTCGTAAATAATTTCAGTCTGCGTAAACTACCTTAGAAAATTGCTTTCATGAATTCAGTGTTCGACAGATTAAACAGTATAGAAAGCAGTATTTTGAGGTAAGCGCATTGTGATTAAATTAACAGCACTCTGTGACGCGAATGTCAGTCAAGGATATAGGAGACGCAACCGTTTCATCTTTAAGGTTCTAAAGTTCAGGAGAAACAGAGAAATAAAACAGTTTTTCGGGTTTTTTGATTTATTAAACATTATGTCAGTAGGTGCTCCATTTCGTCGAATGATTTGAATTTCGTGTGAGGTCAGCAAATTTTGAAGTGGAGAGGAAAATTTACGGAAAATAACCGGGGAAACAAATTCTTAAATTCTATAGGAGCTCCAACTGCTTTATTTAAAACCGAAAACGTCTGCTTGTTGTTGCATATTGCCGATTTTTTACAGCAAGAAAACGTAGCTCCTGAGATAAAAGACAGAATTTAAAATTACAGTTTGTATTCAAGCCTAGAAACGTATATTTAAGGCAAATCGTCAAAATAATTTTACAGCTTGAAATAACATTTTTGTTCAATTACGTTATGCAATTATATAAATTTCCATACCTTCATTACAAGGCCGTGTAGAAGAGGAAAGCACGAGAATCCCTGTGCGGTCTCAGCTCTAAAACTCGTAAAGTTCGTGTAGCTGCAGAGTGCTTGACAGGAACGTTCCGATACAGACCCGGCCATCAGTACGTGACGTCACAAGTGTGCGCGCAGGCCTGTAGTCTAGGTGGTGTTCGCTGGAGTCAGCATGGCTCTGCATCCCAGGCAGTGCCTTCCTGCACGTCTCGCAGAGGTCTTCTCTGCAAAGGGTAATCATTCAGGCTTTTGACGGGTGGTCACACTAATGTGACGGGGCTGTGTAAATGAATAAATAAGTATTGGAGAAATACCCTGAATAGTTTTTAAAGTGTTAACGGTATGGATCATCACTTTCACATATTTGCTTTCTAGTTGTCGTTGTACTTCCTCTCTACCTGTCCTCACATAATTTTACTTGCTTGTAGGTTAATTACCTAGTTACATTGTCAAATTTGATACTGTCAGATACGGGAACGTGTATAATGAAGGCTGACGGTATTGCACTGGACCGTAAACAAGCATTTACGAATGTATTGCAGTAATAAACTTCTGCTGCCCTGCCAGGAAGCGAGGTAACAACGGGCACCCAGGCTTTATTTCGTCTCGTTCTGTTCCAGCCGTATAACGAGCAAAATACGAAGCGACGAAGTTGGTCGGGTGTCGGAACAGACGTGATATCGAACAAACGGAGAGCTGCCGTAGACAATAGACATCCGGCAAAGGGGCGAAATTGGGAACGGGAAGACAATGCTCCGAGCCGGTAAACAACGCGCGCACCAGGCTGGCAGCGAGCAGCGGCAAAGCCGCAAGACTCGACGGCGCCGCCAAACAGGTGGCCCGCCCCCGCCGGGGGTGGCGGCAGCGGGGGCGGAAGCGCGCCAGCCAGCCGTCCTGCCACCGTAATGAAAGGGGCGGGGTCACGCGCCCTTTCCGCTCGCCGGTTTTGTTTCGCAACTTTCCTTGCGGGTCCGCCCTTCATTAGCGAACTCTGGCCCGATGTTCTCGGCTCGTCCTCGATATGTTAGCGCTCTCTTCACCTCGCGATCCTCAATTGTTTCTCCGGAAAGAGGCGCTGCGTGTGGCCAGCTCCTCGTCTCCGCCTCTCTGGCCCGCTACACGAGCCCCCTTCTGACATCTCGCCTGAGGTACGTTTCCTGTAATCACCCGCCGCTTCTGTCTACACCGTGTAATATGGTTTAATGTGTGCAGTGGAGATTACTTCCTCTGTCTATCACTACCACCCCCCCCCCCACCCCTCCAACCTCTACTTTTTGACTCCCATTGGCAAATGGTGCGCTGGTCGAGCATCTGCTGTAAACCTCGATACGAGCTGGAATTTCTCCGATTTTCGCGCCTTGTTCATTTCACTAGATTTGTGTAGGAGGGCGGAATGTACTGCCTGCTCTCCTTTGGCAGAAAACCAGTTATACCTGTAATATCTGGAATAGTATAACACGAACTTCTCCCTGACGATTCTGTGCTCAACAGGTGAAACTATGACGCAGCACGCCGCTAGCCCTTAGATCGCAACATAACTCCTATTCATCCTAGGTGGTAGAAATAGCAAATTTACAAGCAGTATTCTAGAATCCGTCGAACTAAGGCGTCGTAAGCTGCCTCTTCCTTAATGTTTCTCCAGTTAACTTCCTTGTCGCATCTACCTTTGTTGTAGCTAGTTTTAAGAGCTCTTTAGTATTTGTTTATTATTTTCGATCATTTAATTAACCTATCTGATTAGTGCCATCAGGCCCTCTCTTACATTGGACCAGGGTTTCACACATATAGTACATTTTTACATCATATTTACCTACTAAATTACGATTCTTATATGATATATAGTATTAAAATGATCTGATGGTCTATAGCGAGAATGTGAGCAAAAAATACGGACTATGAACAAATAAAATTAATATTGGCGGCACTTGTACCACTGCTGCCGCTGCCACTAATAAAGATAATAGTGGTAAGAATAGTAAAGACAGTAACTACTTTAATGATAGTGGTGTACATAAAGAGAATTTATAGCTGTACAAGATAGGTGTGTTCTGAGGTAGAGAGTTCTGGAGAAAGGACATTTAAGAAAATTGCACGAGTTATAAATACTGGGAGATGACCAAGATCTCATTGGAAAGCAATAATTGCTTTTAACAATCCTTCCACTTTCTGTTGAGGAACTGTGATGTAGTGACGCAAAAGAAGTAATGAAACGTTTTGTTAGTACATCATGAAGTTTCTAGGAATGTTTCAGGGGTCTGTGTACACTATCCCTACCTTGTGAGCTACATAAATTTCCTATTTTTGGCTTTGTTATGTGATTTCGTGTTTCTCCTATATTATCATATATGCATGTTACCTTAGGAAATCAAATGACTTTGTATAGAATTATTAACTGGGGCTCTGATACGTGTTCCAAAGTCCCGTGAGTGTGATGCCGTTAGCTTCCTGAAGTCTTGCCATAGTCTGCATACAGTGATGTAATAACAATAATGTCATGTGACGAGGGCCTCCCGTCGGGCAGACCGTTCGTCTGGTGCAAGTCTTTCGATTTGACGCCACTTCTGCGACTTGCGTGTCGATCGGGATGAAATGATGATGATTAGGGCAACACAACACCCAGTCCTTGAGCGGAGAAAATCTCCGACTCAGGCGGGAATCAAACCCGGGACCTTTGGATTGACAATCTGTCACGCTGACCACTCAGCTACCGGGGGCGTACCGTGATTTAATGGTTCTGCGTAACATTTCATTCATTAGGTTATGATCGGCTTTTGTCTTTTATTTTAAATATTTGCAGTGTTAACGAAGTTTGGACACTGTGAATATCATCCGTACTTTCTAGATTTTTTTAGATGATCAGTGTATTGGGCTGTAACTGGTTATCAATAAAAAACGGTAATGATCGAAGCTCACATGGAATTATTTCCCTATATGCAAGAAATAGACGTTATCTTTACAAATTAATCAATTATAGTACGATTGTTACAGTGTAATGGCAATATAAGCCCATAAAGAAAGGAAAAGAGGACTCATGTGGATTGCCTTGTCTTTACGTACGATGTAGCGACAGTAAGGGAGACAGAAGAAGACACAAAGAAGAAATTCAACAGTCTGAGCAAAATAGCGAAAGAGGTCGGCCTGAGGATCGCCTTCAACGAGACGCTGATTGCAATAGGAAGTTCATAAGTATCAGACGACTCTGTGTTAGAGGTGAACAACTCTGAATAGTTGGGAGAACGAATAACTGGAAAAAAGAAGAAATGAAGGATTAATGAAGAGGATGAGTAAGTTGAGGTGATGTCTATGGCCAGAAATATAAACACAATATAAAAATAGAAAATATGAGGCGCAAGAAGGCAACGTTGGGGAGTGCAGTGCTGTAAGCAACTTAGATCGTAACATGAGAATATGGCATTGCGTAGGGCAACTAGATATACAAGGGAAAAAAAATACTGAGGAAAACAAGTAGGACAAGTGGAAAGACAGGAACCAAGATGGCTGTTAAACACAGAGGACATCAGATTGGAAGGGAAGGAAAACTGAACAATCAAGTACACACCAACGAACTTGCCAGAGATTAACGACCGGGAAAGCACACTGAGTGACCAGTAGAGCAGGGAAGAGAAGAGGAAACTGAAGAAGGCAGAAGAGCAAGAGAAAGGGAGCAAAGGGACAAAGATTTTCTTGGAGGAAGAAAACCTAAGCCATGAACGTGCTGTCTAACGTCCTACAGAGAATGTAACAAAAAGTAAGAAGAACAGTAGAAGTAGTAGTAATAGTAGTAGAAGAAGAAGAGGTTGTTACAGTGTTTGATATTTCATTGCCAACTCTAATCATATTCCAACAGCCATGTCAATCGCTAAGTTTATCCAAATGTCTGCAAATAGAATCTGCACTGTTGTAACGTACGTACGTCTTGAGGAAGTGCAACTTTGTGAGGCAGAGAGCTCACTGCGCAATGTTGTTACAGGATTACATTCTGCAGAAGAAGGTGTAACAGAATACGCATACTGATGCTGGGATTAATCATCAAGAGAGTATTCTCTGCCGCCCTTTCTCTTTCTCGACTGACTGCCAGTTATTTGACAAGCGTGTGTGGGTGGATGGCTCTGAGCACTATGGGACTTAACATCTATGGTCATCAGTCCCCTAGAACTTAGAACTACTCAAACCTAACTAACCTAAGGGCAGCACACAACACCCAGCCATCACGAGGCAGAGAAAATCTCTGACCCCGCCGGGAATCGAACCCAGGAACCCGGGCGTGGGAAGCGAGAACGCTACCGCACGACCACGAGATGCGGGCAAGCGTGTGTGGGCGTAGGCTGAGCTTCAGCAAGTGTTTAGAAGCGGAGAACCGAGTAGGAGATCCCGTACTCTGCAGGACATCTCAGATATCTAGGATAAAAATTTTGTCGACTGCTGGGGACCTCATACGGAGAATTGTGCGGTAAGGATTCAGTGGGCGGAACTGAGAACTCCAGGTGGTAGCAGTTCTCGAGCAAGTAATGCGTCCTAGGACCAAGTTTGTAAAAGGAATTTGTTTTGTAGCAGACAACTGCCTCCCACGTAGACGATTACGGCGCTTCGTTCTTCTGCAGTACGTAACACTGATTAAGAATGACATTTTTTCTTATAGCTTGAAGGTGTTTCTTACGTATTTTTGAGTGCTGATATCATGTAAGGTACGTAAAATGGTCAAACACATGCAATTTTGTCACAAACTGAGAATTTCTGAGAGGTTTCCAAGATGTAGCTATGTAGTTATTATAATAACGCTATTGTTGTTTTGTAATGTTTTTCAGTGTTACCTGCTACAAAAAGTTATTTTATTTCTTTATCTACCTTCCTATGGGATAGTCGTGCGAAAGACGAGCACTGTAACCCGGGAATCTACCCAAGCAGGTTGTTTAGAGAGAAAAAAGTACCAGTAGATACTTTGGTGGCCCCAAGGAACGTACTCCAGCCTTCATGTCACATAACACTTGAAATTATGAAACACTTTATAAAATTCCTGCCAAAAGATGGTGACGATTTCAAGTAAGTGACGCGTAAGTTTCCGAGGTTATCAGAAACCAAACTGACGGGTGGGGTTTTGTCTGCCCCTGACGCTGTGAACATCTGAAGATAAAGACATTTAAAGATAAGGTTGTATATTTTAAACAAGTTAGCAATTTTCTTGGCAACTACAAATACCATGATGACGTCAATTAGGAAAAATGTTGTATAACTCGATGAGCTTGAAACTGAACTCCAATATCAGTTGTCTTCCAGAAAATATAGATCCTGCGAGCGAGAAACAGGGAAAAGGTTCCATCAAGAGATTAAAGAAATGGAACTTAAGTTCTGGGACCTATGGGATGTGATGTGATAGCCGGCTATTACTGGTTGCTGCACAAGGAGTCTCCTCAGGCGGTACACGAAAGAAAAATTTCGAAACGGAGAAAAGAAGAGATATTAAGAGTCATGCCTTTATATTAATACTGAGGAACATAGTACTTCATTGCCATTCAAGTAGGAAAAAGTGAGAAAACAACCAAGTCAGTTGTAATAGAACAATTTTAACTGAAAACTCCCTTGGCTTAGTTCTCGACGTCTTTAATAAAGTCCTCGTCAGAAGGGTCAATGATCAACACTGGTTATGTGTGTTGTGGAGATAAGTGAAATATGTAGCCATAAGGTACAAATGAATATCAGATTCACCTCCGTAACAATAAAACCATAAATTGTCATGCTGACTGTGATTAGAAAGAGCTTTACAAATGCTACTAGTGAACTGACACTAGTATTGCCACTGATTTAGCTGTTGTTTTTTTTTATCTTGTTACTATACGACGACGCCGGCCGAAGTGGCAGTGCGGTTAAAGGCGCTGCAGTCTGGAACCGCAAGACCGCTACGGTCGCAGGTTCGAATCCTGCCTCGGGCATGGATGTTTGTGATGTCCTTAGGTTAGGTTAGGTTTAAGTAGTTCTAAGTTCTAGGGGACTGATGACCTTAGATGTTAAGTCCCATAGTGCTCAGAGCCATTTTACTATACGACGAATACATTACAGTTGCTGCCTCTGGCGATGTTGAAGATTTTAAACTTCGTTATAGTGATAGGACTCCTATTTTGGCATTATTAAAGAAGCTTTTTTGAATGTGTCTTATTTGTATGAAGTTTTTGAATTACTTTGTGAAAAAAAATCTTTTGTGACAGAGAGAAACCGTTGGCGTGTCTCATTTTAGTGTATCAGAAAACCTTGGATCATCTAAAACAGGAGCGGCAAAGAATTTGGCTGGCGAGCCGTGACGCCGCACGAGCGCCCCAGAGCTCAACCCTAGCTGCACACTTCCCCCACCGCCAAGCTACTATGTCTGAGCGCGAGGAGTTGGAAGGCCGGAAACTGCAAATGCACCGCATTTAAAGTGCGGTCCAATCTCACTGCATGCGACTTGGTTTTATATTTCACATTTCGGCGCAACATATATCACAAAGAAAGAAATTTTTACTGCCGTTAAATTTTTTGGAACGGAAAGTCGTAATATAATAATTAATATCTGGTACAGACTTTCAGCATACGGACAGACGGAGACAATTCCACAGAGTTTTGTGACTTATTTAGTTTCATAATCGAAGAAATTTCTGTCACACAAACATGTCGATCGAAATATTATAGCACTTTTGCAACCTCATTATGGGAAAAGTCTACCTGAGGAATCCAACGTAGATTTCCTAGACAGCTTTACCGTAAAAGGATATTTCATTAAAATGGGAATTACGTTGCAGGTCAGTGAGTAGCTGCGCTACGTTTCCCAGTTGAAAATCAAAGGCAAGAACATCCCGGTAGCAATGTTCTCACAGATTCTCCAGTGGATTTAAGTCCGTGGAGTCCGGTGGACAGGAGAGTAAGGTAAACTCATCAGTGCTCTTCAAACCCCAAACGTACAATGCGAACTGTGTGAGAAGTTGCATTGAGTAATGACCCAGAAATATTATAAAAACTACTGTGCTACATTAAGAAAGGTTATTAAAAAGTCCAGAAGCATGTGCATCATGTCTGAGATTAGTACCTCTGATAACAAAATCAAAACAATTTCGAATATTATTACAAGGGAGACAGGGCAACCAAGAGTACAGGACGACGGCATTATAATCAAAGCGAATGGAAACTTGACAAACAACAAGCCGGAAGTCGAAAACATTTTGAATGATCATTTTTTAAATGTTGTAGAGAAAATAGAATCTAAATTTTCATTGGAAGAAGCAAGGCAGTCAATGAAAGGGGCCTTACCCACACAATTTGATACAATTGAAATTCCACCCACCTCTCCTTCTGAAATTAGGAAGATAAGAAACTCTCTCCAAAATAAAAGCTCACATGCAATTGATGGCATTTCCAGCAGGATAATAAAAGCTTGTTCCCTAGAGATAAGTGGGATTCTTAGCCACATATGTAATAGTTCTCTGAAGCAGGGGATTTTCCCAGACAGACTGAAGTATGCCATTGTTAAACCACTACATAAAAAAGGGGATACGTCTAATGTGAACAACTACCACCCAATCTCTCTTCTGACTGCCTTATTCAAAATTCTTGAAAAAGGAATGTTTTGTACAGTAGCTTCACACCTTTGTAAAAATAAAGTTTTAACAAAATGTCAGCTTGGCTTCCAGAAAGGTTTTTCAACGGAAAGTGCTATATATGCTTTCACTAATGATATATTAAATGCTCTGAGTAACCGGAAGTCACCCGTTGGGATTTTTTGTGATCTCTCAAAGGCGTTTGATTGTGTATATCATGAATTACTTCTAGATAAGCTGAAGTACTGTGGTATGAATGGGACAGGTCTCAAATGGTTTAAATCATACCTAACTGGAAGACTGCAGAAAGTTGAAATATGCAGTTCAGGTAATATGCAAAAAACTGGTGATTTTTCAAACTGGTGAACAATCAAGAACGGCGTGCCGCAAGGTTCGGTCTTGGGTCCAATGCTGTTCTTAATATGTATTAATGACTTGCCACTCTATATTCACGAAAATGCAAAGCTGGTACTTTTTGCGGATGATACAGGTATAGCTATGACACCCAACAGACAAGAATTAACTGATGAAAATGTAGACGATGTTGTTCAGAAAATCATTAAGTGGTTCTCTGCAAATGAGCTCTCATTAAACTTTGACAAAACACAGTATATACAGTTCGACACAGTAAATGGAATGACACGATTAATAAATATAGACATCGATCAGAAATCGGTAGCTAAGGTAGAATATTCAAAATTTCTAGGTGTACGCATAGATGAGGGGTTGAACTGGAAAAAACACACTGAATATCTGTTGAAACGTTTGAGTTTAGCTACTTATGCTGTTAGGGTCATTGCAAATTTTGGTCTTCAGTCCTGAGAATGGTTTGATGCAGATCCCCACGCTACTCTATCCTGTGCAAGCTTCTTCATCTCCCAGTACCTACTGCAACCTACAGCCTTCTGAATCTGCTTAGTGTATTCTTCTCTTGGTCTCCCTCTACGATTTTTACCCTCTACGCTGCCCTCCAATACTAAGTTGGTCACCCTTGATGCCTCAGAACATGTCCCACCAAGCGATCCCATCTTGGAGTCAAGTTGTGCCACAAACTCCTCTTCTCCCCAATTCTATTCGATACCTCCTCATTAGTTCTGTGATCTACCCATCTAAATTTCAGCATTCTTCTGTAGCAGCAAATTTCGAGTCTTCTATTCCCTTTTTGTCTTAACTATTTGTCCTCCACGTTTCACTTCCATACATGGCTACACTCCATACAAATACTTTCAGAAACGACTTCCTGACACTTAAATCTATGCTCGATGTTAACAATTTTCTCTTCCTCAGAAATGCTTTCCTTGCCATTGCCAGTCTACATTCTATATCCTCTCTACTTCGACCATCATCACTTAATTTGCTGCCCAAATAGCAAAACTCCTTTACTACTTTAAGCCTTTCATTTCCTAATGCAACTCCCTCAGCATCGCCCGACTTATTAGACTACATTCCATTATCCTCGTTTTGCTTTTGTTGATGTTCATCTTATATCCTCCTTTCAAGACACTGTCCATTCCGTTCAGCTGCTCTTGCATGTCCTTTGCTGTCTCTGACAGAATTGCAATGTCATCGGCGAACCTCAAAGTTTTTACTTCTTCTCGATGGATTTTAATTCCTACTCCGAATTTCTCTTTTGTTTCCTTTACTACTTGCTCAATATACAGATTGAATAACATCGGGGAGAGGCTGCAACCGCCGGCCGAAGTGGCCGTGAGGTTAAAGGCGCTGCAGTCTGGCACCGCAAGACCGCTACGGTCGCAGGTTCGAATCCTGCCTCGGGCATGGATGTTTGTGATGTCCTTAGGTTAGTTAGGATTAACTAGTTCTAAGTTCTAGGGGACTAATGACCTCAGCAGTTGAGTCCCATAGTGCTCAGAGCCATTTGAACCATTTTTTTAGAGGCTACAACCCTGTCTCATTCCCTTCCCAACCACTGCTTTCCTTTCATGCCCCTCGACTCTTATTACTGCCATCTGTTTTCCGTACAAATTGTAAATAGCGTTTCGCTCCCTGTATTTTACCCCTGACACCTTCAGAATTTGAAAGAGAGGATTCCAGTCAACACTGTCAAACGCTTTCTCCAAGTCTAAAAGGTTTGCCTTTCCTTAATCTTTCTTCTAAGATAATAATAATAATAATAATAATGTCGTATGACTAGGGCCTCCTGTCTGGTAGACTGTTCGCCGGGTGAAAGTCTTTCGATTTGACGGCACTTCGGCGACTTGCGCGTCGATTGGGATGAAATGATGATGATTAGGACAACACCACACCCACTCCCTTAGCGGAGAAAATCGCCGACCCAGCCAGGAATCGAACCAGGGCCCTTAGAATTGACATTCTGTCGCACTGACCACTCAGCTACCGGGGGCGGACTCTTCTAAGATAAGTCGTAGGGTTACTATTGTTTCACGTGTTCCAGTATTTCTACGGAATCCAAACCGATCTTCCCCGAGGTCGGCTACTACCAGTTTTTCCATTCGACTGTAAAGAATTCGCGTTAGTATTTTGCAGCTGTGACTTATTAAACTGATAGTTCGGTAATTTTCACATCTGTCAACACCTGCTTTCTTTGGGATTGGAATTATTATATTTTTCTTGAAGTCTGAGGGTATTTCGCCTGTGTCATATATCTTGCTCACCAGATACTAGAATTTTGTCAGGACTGGCTCTCCCAAGGCTGTCAGTAGTTCTAATGGAATGTTGTCTGCTCCCCGGGGCTTGTTTCGACTCAGGTCTTTCAGCGATCTGTCAAACTCTTCACGCAGTATCACATCTCTCATTTCATCTTCATCTACATCCTCTTCCATTTCCATAATACTGTCCTCAAGTACATCGCCCTTGTATAGACCCTCTATATACTGACATTATATAGACCGTCTATATAATGTCTTACAATTTAAAACCTGGTTCCTAACTCTGTCTTACCATTATACAATCTATCAGAAACCTGTCAGTATCTCCAGCCTTCTTCCATGTATACAACCTACTTATATGATTCTTGAACCAAGTGTTAGCTATGATTAAGTTATGCTCTGTGCAAAATTCTACCAGGCGGCTTCGTCTTTCATTTCTTATCCCCAATCCGTATTCACCAACTACATTTCCTTCTCTCCCTTTTCGTACTATCGAATTTCAGTCACCCATGAGTATTAAATTTTCGTATCCCTTCACTATCTGAATAATTGCTTTTATCTCATGACACATTTCATCAGTTTCTTCGTCATCTGCAGAGCTAGTTAGCATATAAGCCTGTACTACGGTAGTAGGCGTGGGCTTCGTGTCTGTCTTGGCCACAATAATGCGTTCACTATGCTGTTTGTAGTACCTTACTCGCACTCCTATTATTTTATTCATTATTAAACCTACTCCTGCATTACCCCTATTTGATTTTCTATTTATAACCCTGTATTCACCTCACCAAAAGTCTTGTGCCACCGAACTTCACTACTTCCCACTATATCTAACTTTAACCTATCCATTTCCCTTTTTAAATTTTCTAGCCTACCTGCCCGATTAAGGGATCCGACGTTCCACGCTCCGATCCGTAGAACGCCAGTTTTCTTTCTCCTGATAACGACGTCCTCCTGAGTAGTCTCCACCCGCAGATCCGAATGGGGGACTATTTTACCTCCGGAATATTTTACCCAAGTGGACGCCATCATCATTTAATCATACAGTATATTTCCATGCCCCCTGGAAATATTACGGCTGTAGTTTCCCCTTGCTTTCAGCCGTTCGCAGTACCAGCACAGCAAGGCCGTATTGGTTAGTGTTACAAGGCCAGATCAGTCAATCATCCAGACTGTTGCCCCTGCAACTACTGAAAAGTCTGCTGCCCCTCTTTAGGAACCACACGTTTGTCTGGCCTCTCAACAGATACCCCTCCGTTGTGGTTGCACCTAAGGTACTGCCATCTGTATCGCTGCGGCACGCAAGCCTCCCCACCACCGGCAAGGTCCAAGGTTCATGGGGTGGGGGTGGGGGGGGGGGTAACTAGCTTACCACGCCTATTTTCGTTCTCTGCTTTCGCATGGCATCATTGAATAAAAGAGTGCTCATTGCACTAAAGCGTGTAATCAGAATAATTGCTCACACAAGATCATCCTGCAGACACTTATTGAAAGAGCTAGGGACCTTCACTGTAGCCTCACAATATACATATACACTCCTGGAAATGGAAAAAAGAACACATTGACACCGGTGTGTCAGACCCACCATACTTGCTCCGGACACTGCGAGAGGGCTGTACAAGCAATGATCACACGCACGGCACAGCGGACACACCAGGAACCGCGGTGTTGGCCGTCGAATGGCGCTAGCTGCGCAGCATTTGTGCACCGCCGCCGTCAGTGTCAGCCAGTTTGCCGTGGCATACGGAGCTCCATCGCAGTCTTTAACACTGGTAGCATGCCGCGACAGCGTGGACGTGAACAGTATGTGCAGTTGACGGACTTTGAGCGGGGGCGTATAGTGGGCATGCGGGAGGCCGGGTGGACGTACCGCCGAATTGCTCAACACGTGGGGCGTGAGGTCTCCACAGTACATCGATGTTGTCGCCAGTGGTCGGCGGAAGGTGCACATGCCCGTCGACCTGGGACCGGACCGCAGCGACGCACGGATGCACGCCAAGACCGTAGGATCCTACGCAGTGCCGTAGGGGACCGCACCGCCACTTCCCAGCAAATTAGGGACACTGTTGCTCCTGGGGTATCGGCGAGGACCATTCGCAACCGTCTCCATGAAGCTGGGCTACGGTCCCGCACACCGTTAGGCCGTCTTCCGCTCACGCCCCAACATCGTGCAGCCCGCCTCCAGTGGTGTCGCGACAGGCGTGAATGGAGGGACGAATGGAGACGTGTCGTCTTCAGCGATGAGAGTCGCTTCTGCCTTGGTGCCAATGATGGTCGTATGCGTGTTTGGCGCCGTGCAGGTGAGCGCCACAATCAGGACTGCATACAACCGAGGCACACAGGGCCAACACCCGGCATCATGGTGTGGGGAGCGATCTCCTACACTGGCCGTACACCACTGGTGATCGTCGAGGGGACACTGAATAGTGCACGGTACATCCAAACCGTCATCGAACCCATCGTTCTACCATTCCTAGACCGGCAAGGGAACTTGCTGCTCCAACAGGACAATGCACGTCCGCATGTATCCCGTGCCACCCAACGTGCTCTAGAAGGTGTAAGTCAACTACCCTGGCCAGCAAGATCTCCGGATCTGTCCCCCATTCAGCATGTTTGGGACTGGATGAAGCCTCGTCTCACGCGGTCTGCACGTCCAGCACGAACGCTGGTCCAACTGAGGCGCCAGGTGGAAATGGCATGGCAAGCCGTTCCACAGGACTACATCAAGCATCTCTACGATCGTCTCCATGGGGGAATAGCAGCCTGCATTGCTGCGAAAGGTGGATATACACTGTGCTAGTGCCGACATTGTGCATGCTCTGTTGCCTGTGTCTATGTGCCTGTGGTTCTGTCAGTGTGATCATGTGATGTATCTGACCCCAGGAATGTGTCAATAAAGTAACCCCTTCCTGGGACAATGAATTCACGGTGTTCTTATTTCAATTTCCAGGAGTGTATATTCACTTATGGAATTTGTTATTAATAATCGGAACGAATTCAAAAGTAATAGCAGTGTAAATGGCTACAACACTAGGAGTAAGGATAATCTTCACTACTCAAGGTTAAATCTAACTTTGGCTCAGAAGAGGGTAAATTATGCTGCCACAAAAGTCTTTGGTCACTTCCCTAACAGCCTCAAAAGTCTGACAAATAACGATATAGCATTCAAAAAGAAATTAAAAGAATTTATGAATGAGAACTCCTTCGACTCATGAAATCAATGTTTGGATATACTATGTGGGTAATTTCCCCACCCCCACCTAAAAAAGAATAATTAAAAATATTAAGTGTCATGTAATATTTTGTGTAATGTAATACCTTGTATAGACACCTTTTATTAACCTGAGACGTTCCACATCATTACGAAATATCGTATTCACGATCTATGGAACAAGTACTAACGTAAGCTAATTGTGCTGCTAGTAGATGCCATAGTGCCAAGGGAAAAACGAAACGCATGTGGGTGTGGCAATGGTCCCCAAGAGTAGATGCATAGCTGCGTTCATCCATTGGGCTTTCCATAATGACGAGAACAGCCATGGAGTACAATAATGCTCTCTCCTTCGGCCTGAACCGTTTTAACGATTGATACAGGGCCGTACATCACAACGGCCAACCATCCGATAGAGCATAAGTGATTCACCAGGAGAGGGCACCTGTCGTTACTCAGTGGACATCCAGTTGCAGTTATGTCATGTAAAATTCAACCGCCGTTGCCGATGAACAGCAGTCAACATGGGTGCATGGACCAGGCACCTAGTGCCGAGGCCAAGACGAAGCGTTAGCTGAACAGTCGTTAATGAGACCCTCTGCGTAGACTTTGTGTTCATCTGAGCAGTCGGCTGCTCAACCGTTACACGTGTATTCGCCCGTACACATCTCCGCAGCCGTCTTCACCCCTGTCATCAATTGTTTGTGGTGCACTACGGTTTTCTCGGAGCCGGTTTTGGATGGCGCCTTTTTGCCATGCACGGTATACATTAACCGCGACGGCACGCGAACTGATTAGAAAATTACACGTTTCGGAAATGCTTCCGCCCTTGACCCAAAAGCCGGCGATCGTGCCCTTCCGGGAATCAGATAAATCACCTGTCTTCAGCATTACGACAACGAATACACTGTTTTCCGCGTCCACCTAGAAGATATATGTACCATCCCATTCTAGTGTTGCCACCTGCTGTGTGTGGGTGGTTACTGTACGTTCACTTTGTACATGGGTGGTGGCCACATTAATGACTGAGACGTGTACTTTCACTGTGATGTGAATGAAATTTTGGTTTCATTAAATACTGTTATTTGGTAACCCCCAATTTGCTTCCTGCAGAGTAACCACCACCTACTTACAAAAGCGAATTCCAACATTTAATAAGCACTACATCCAACGCTGCTGCTATACTACTGGCCATTAAAATTGCTACACCACGAAGATGACGTGCAAGAGACGCGAAATTTAACCGACAGGAAGAAGATGCTGTGATATGCAAATGATTAGCTTTTCAGAGCATTCACACAAGGTTGGCGCCGGTGGCGACACCGATAACGTGCTGACATGAGGAAAGTTTCCAAACAATTTCTCATACACAAACAGCAGTTGACCGGCGTTGCCTGGTGAAACGTTGTTGTGATGCCTCGTGTAAGGAGGAGAAATGCGTACCATCACGTTTCCGATTTCGATAAAGGTCAGATTGTAGCCTACCGCGATTGCCGTTTATCCAATACCTGTTACCAGAATATGGAATCTGTAGGTTCAGGATGGTAATACGGAACGCCGTGCTGGATCCCAACGGCCTCGTATCACTAGCAGTCGAGATGACAGGCATCTTATCCGCATGGCTGTAACAGATCGTGCGGCCACGTCTCGATCCCTGCACGAACATTTCGACGACGTTTGCAGCAGCATGGACTATCAGATCGGAGACCATGGCTGCGGTTACCCTTGACGCTGCCTCAAAGACAGGAGCGCCTGCGACGGTGTACACAACGACGAACCTGGGTGGACGAATGGCAAAACGTCATTTTTTCGGATGAATCTAGGTTCTGTTTACAGCATCATGATGGTCGCATTAGTGTTTGGCAACATAGCGGTCAACGCACATTGGAAGCGTGTATTCGTCATCGCCATAATGGCGTATCTCCCGGCGTGATGGCATCGCGTGTCATTGGTTACACGTCTCGGTTGCCTCTTGTTCGCATAGACGGCACCTTGAACAGTGGAGGGTACATTTCAGATGTGTTACGACCCTTGGCTCTACCCTTCATTCGATCCCTGCAAAACTCTACAATTCAGCAGGATAATGCACGACCGCATGTTGCAGTTCCTGTACGGGCCTTTCTGGATACAGAAAATGTTCGACTGCTGCCCTGGCCAGCACATTCTCCAGATCTCTCACCAATTGAATACGTCTGGTCATTGGTGGCCGAACAACTGGGTCGTCACAATACGCCAGCCACTGTTCTTGATGAACTGTGGTATCGTGTTGAAGCTGCATGGGCAGCTGTACTTGTACACGACATCCAAGCTCTGTTTGACTCAATGCCCAGGCGTCTTAAGGCCGTTATTACGACCAGAGGTGGTTGTTCTGGGTACTGATTTCTCAAGATCTATGCACCCAAATTGCGTGAAAATGTAATCACACGTCAGTTCTAGTATAAGATATTTGTCCAATGAATACCCGTTTATCATCTTCTTTTCTTCTTGGTGTAGCAATTTTAATGGCCAGTGGTGTAGTTCATCACTAATGTAATGGGGTCAATTATGTTCCTTAGCCGATTCGATCACTGAAAAACATGAGTGAATAATTGATAATTCATCACAAAGCTCATTCCTTGACTAAGAAACAAGTATAACAGCTGGACACTCCACGATGTCTCATGGTGAAGGAAATAAGGCTCACTTTAAACTCGTCACGCATGGACTAGAACGGATAATGTTTATCTTCTCATTCTTCAAAAAGCCGCAATAAATTCTCTATTCTGTGCAGAAACAATTTAGTTTATGTTTTGTTGCCTTGAGGACAGCCGTCGAAGTTCTGAGGATTGGCCAGTCTCATTCAACAGTCAAATACGATCGTATACTTACCCGTATTCATAGGTGGGATAATGATGACCATAACAGGTTTGAAAAAAAGTAGTAAAACCTTCGACTTCTCGAATCGATTACTTTATCGATGTGACGACGACATGCCAGAAGAATTTTGTATTTTGACAGGTGCTAATGTGTTATTATTTCCATTTTATAATGGCTACACCATCAAAACTGCGATAGTTGGTTGTTCAAATTAAAAATTTAACAGTCATAAGGCAACCGTGATGTCTACATAACTTTTCAAATGTGTTTATGTATGCCGTAACTACACGTTTTGGTAGATACTTTGGAATCCACTGTTTTTTGGTGATATATTAAGAGTGTTATTAGTTTTTCCATGTCTGAATGATGATGCTGCTGATTCCGCAGCTGTATTCAGTTATTGAAAACTGCTACAGTTGCTTTTTTTCTCTTTTTTGGAACTCTATAGGTTCATACGATTTGTTTCGGCGCTTATGCTTGTCCATTATGATGTGAACCTGAAAGTTGTGTAAAACGCCTGGTTAAATCCGCAGGACAGAACAGGTAGTTGGAATTGCGGAAAGGGGCCAAAAATGAGCGGCTGTCAGTTACAGTCGAACACATATAACTTTATTTAGTTGCCCAAACATTACAGCGCAAATTTCCGAGCTTAACTCTCGACTCAATATGTCACACAATCTTATGGCTTAAGGGCACAACTTCTTTAATTTTTAAACGGCTGAAGGCCCATGATTTAAACACAACTACAATAAACTTTCAAAAGGTAGAAGGGCCAAAGCATTATCCAGAAAGAAATATTTTAAATGAGGCTGAAGGCCTAAACAATCTAAGACTTAGTAAGGAATTTTAATTTTAAGACGGTTGAAGGCCCATGATTGAAAATCACAACTAAAATAAATTTTCAAACGGCATAAGGCCCAAAGCTTTATCCGAAATAATTATTTTAAATGAGGCTGTAGACCCAAACAATGCAAGACATGACAAGTAAGGAACTTTCAGTTTTAAAACGTCTGAAGGCCCACTATTTAAAACCCAACTAAAATCATACCAATTCAAATCATTGGGTATGAGCCATTAAAATACACAATCAGACACCAATAAGAAAAGTAAGTACTGCCAGAGGCACTCAGAAGTTTCCGGGGGTTGGTCTGCACTTGAAATATTAACGTTCGCTTAGGGGAGACAGGTAGTGAGCCCAACTATATCCGATCTGCCAGTACACAAGGAACTCCAATGCCAAAATGTAAAACGCATAGCCAGCCACAACCAAGTATGCATAAGCTGTCAAAACTACGCACAAGTGTTGGACAGCGACAACACGGTGAGGAAAGGACACAGCCTGAATTTTACGTCAGCGGCCAGGAACGCTAATGGACACAAGGCAGAAAATTCCGCTGGTGCACTTGGACTCCAAATAACCAAAATACAGTTAAACTCCACGGGATGTTGGCCAAACTTTCACCAACTCGAACACTCGCTGTTGCTCATGGGAATACCCCCAACAGCCAACCATGTAAATCAGTGGCATAATGTGAACAGACTGGCTTCGGTAATTAAATCACCACTCTACTTTGATGTTCTGGGTTGGTGAGCTACGAACCTTGTAGCAATCGAACAGCTCCCACTCACTCCAACACTGTGTAGAGACCGCCAGCAGGCCCGGGCCATTGCGCCGCGCGGACATTTCCTGGCTGACCCACCCCAACCGACCGACTGCCACACAACAGCATGGAGACAGCACTTAAGTAACTGAGCAGTCGACATCACAAGGTACACTCAGTTTCACGAAGGACTAGACAATATTGGCGGCAGCGACTGTGCAATAACAAGGACGAATCACGAGCTGGCACACACAGGCCACCGATAAGCGATCGCAAGCCAACATACACGTCATCCGACCAGACGACCGACCGACGACATACCGAGGTGGTCCACACTCAAGTGGTATGTATCGGCAAACGTCGGGCGGGTCATGGCTGTCCGGACCTCAATGCAGCCGCGGTCCCGAATGAACTTCTGCCGCGCCCTAAGTTAAACATTGGGAGGTTTTAACTGCATTGCTAGCGCATCCCAAATCACTGGCAAATCCAAACTAACACCAAACACATGACAACCGGGAAGTAATAGCAGTCAGACAAGATAAAACGCCAGGGTTTATATCGATAAGCGCCGCTGCTGCCACTCACGGGCAGGCAAGGCAGCAACTCAGTGACACCAGTAATTGAAATTAACATAACGTGGTGGTAGTACAGTAAAAAGATGATGTCAAATGATATATGGCACAAACACGAGCCATGCACTGTTCATTGTGCTGTACAAAAGCAATATTTAGATTTTCCCGAATTTTAACAACATTGTCCATGTGTAAGTAGGCTGTTTATGTTTTCTCTATGTAAGTAGGCTGTTTATGTTTTCTTATTGGCAACGTTACGTAGCGCTCAATATGAAAATCACTGGCTATGCTGTGTGCAGTCTGTGGCTGCTTTGCATTGTTGTAATACTCGCCATTGTAGTGTTAGGCAGCAGGCTGTGAACAGCGCGTAGCGTTGCGCAGTTGGAGGTGAGCCGCCAGCAGTGGTGGATGTGGGGAGAGAGATGGCGGAGTTTTGAAATTTGTCATGAACTGCTATATTTATATATGATGATATCAAGGTAAATACATTGTTCGTTCTCTATTAATATCTTTCATTTGCTAACTATCCCTATCAGTAGTTAGTGCCTTCCATAGTTTGAATCTTTTATTTAGCTGGCAGTAGTGGCGCTCGCTGTATTGCAGTAGCTTGAGCAGCGAAGATTTTTGTGAGGTATGTGATTTGTGAAAGGTATAGTTTAATGTTAGTCAGGGCCATTCTTTTGTAGGGAATTTTGAAAGTCAGATTGCGTTGCGCTAACAAAATATTGTGTGTCAGGTTAAGCACAGTCATGTATAATTGTTCAAAAGGGGACGTTTCACATGGAGAGCAGCGACCTGATTCGGTGTTTAAAAATGAACGGTCATGGTATCACGAAAAATCCTAGGAGCTCCCTGCACCAGCCATAGTGGGCCAAAAAATTCTGAAGATGGGTTGTACAGAATCCGAAACCGGTTAATATAGAAATATTATTGCGATCTCGACTGTTCATTTTTAAATATTAGATTATTCCAATGACTGAATCTAGAATAGCTTTTACACATAGACACATCTGAAGATGCAACGTATCTCCCGAAATGTACTGTATGAGAAATAAATCAGCTTAGCGGCATGAGTCGCACTTTCTCTTTAGATTGTTTATCACGGCACACAATACAAAGAAATTTAAAAATCCGTTCCTCTAAACATTTGTTGGGATTAACAGCTGTAGCTGGTCACAACACACTAATCGATCAGATACCATGTTGGTTACCCACCACCGAAATCCATCAGCTGAACGACATATAGTGGCAGCATGCGTTCTCTCGCAAATGGGACACATTCCACCCATACGTGGGGGTGGGAGCAGATGGGGGGGGGTGGAATGAAATTTTAATTTTTTTTTTCGTCCTGTCACCATCCCCGTCGCTAACGAGCGTAAGATGACGGTGCGTCATCTGTGCTGACCAGGGTCTAACGACACAGCGGCGTCATTACCACTAATATCGACTGGCTATTAGCACGACGCGTCACCCGTAATGGACGGCCCCGGCCGGGGTGGCTGGCTGGGTGGATGTGTTTTTGCTCCTGCGAGCCGCCTCCGCTCGCTTGTCACGGTTTGCAATTCTGGGCGTACGCTGAAGCATGCGCCAGACGCTGATCCGCCGCTAGCCTTCACATCAAAACGAACGCCCTTTTACACACGATGAAGAAGTTTTCGCGGAATTTCCAGTGACTTTTTTTGTACGATTATTAACACAACCGCGAAAATCAACAATTTTTCTGCTGAAGACTACTGCACAACTTACATTGTTAGTGAAAAGTCATTTCGCTGTATACCACGAACTGCATGTACAAATACAACATTTATCTGTGAGACTAGCATTCAGGCACACAGCCCACCATTGTTGGCTTCTGACGCAGAGGAGAGACAGAAATAAGTACACCTGAAATGTTTTCACAGTTGCGAATATGGACAACTATCGGCTGTATATTGGAATGAAAGCAATGAAAATTTGTGCTGGACCGTGATACGATACCGAATTCACCACTGTACGCGAGCGGTCGCCTTACGCGCTTTGGCTGTTCGTGCGCGACGCACGACCAGATCCAAACATCCGATGTCGTCGCTCATGCGTCACAGGTTGCAGTCGTACATATTATGTAACCCCGTACAGCAGATGGGCGTTTTAATTGAATGTCACTGCCTGGTCTCGGCGGATACATACGATATTGCATTGAAAGTGTTCGTAAGAATTACTATGCAACGTTTCTTCGGCCACGTATGCTTGTAGCTTGTGCACGGATAGCCGAAGCGGTTAAAACGACCGCTCACGTAAAGCAGGAAATTCTGGTTCGACTCCCGGTCCGGCAAAAATTTTCACTGTCGTCGTTCCGACTGTGAATACATTTAATTCATTTCATGACAACTGTAGTCGCTGCAGTGCCTGTTCCTTCGAAAATGCGTGCACGTTCGTCTCTAATAGTATCAACAAACAGCTGATACTTTCAATGAGTCACAATATAAAGGGAAAGAAGCACTGCCTCGTATTTGTCTCCTATTCTGAATATGTATAGTTGCATCGAGTAATGGGCAATATTTTCCGTGTGCCAGTATATATAGAGGTTGTAGTGCTATTTTACACAGGTATCCCATCGTGGTTAAAGTACATTCATGTTCAGAAACAAAAACACCTTGAACGACTGGAGATATGATGCTCATATTCACAGAATATGTACATTAGTATGTTCTTCCGAAATGATTAGCATCTGAACCACGTCGGCCCGCAGTTTCAAGGTCAACACTGATATCGCGGCGCAACACCACCTACCGGTAAAATGTGTCTGCGACTCTCGTCGCTATAAACGAAGGATCACTGTGACTTGGGCAGACGTGCAGGATGCCTCGAAGACGTATGGCCGAGCCGTATCGTCAAAGTTGTGCATTTGAAAGAGGGCGCATTATTTGCATGAGAGAATGTGATGTATCCAACCGGGAAATTTCTGCTCGTGTGTGACGAAGCGTTTTATAGTGCAACGAGTGTGTGCAGAATTGTTCACGGAAGGTCGTAGAACACTACGAGACGGGTCAAGTTGCACCACCCATACCACCCCCAAAAACAATGACACCTCATCCGAATGGCATTGCCGGCCGCTGTGGCCGAGCGTTTCTAGTCGCTTCAGTCCGGAACCGCGCTGGTGCTGCGGTTGCAGGCTCGAATCCTTCCTCGGGCATGAATGTGTGTGATGTGCATACGTTAGTTATGTTTAAGAAGTTCTAAGTCTAGGGGACTGATGACCTCAGATGTTAAGTCCCATAGTGCTTAGAGCCATATTTGAACCGAATGGCATTGCAGGTAAGATATGAGTCCTTCTCGGATCCGGCGCAACAGTGTAACACATCGTACACTATCAGGGATGACAATCCATAGACGTTTATTATGACCTCGGTTACGTGCGCGTCGTTGCCTTCTCTGCCTACCTTTGACGAATGTGCAGAAACATATTAGACGGCAATTGTGTATGGAACGACGTCACTAGGGACAGGAATGGCATCAGATAGTGTTCTCGGGCGAATCCAGGTTCTGTTTGTTTGAAAATGATGGCCGCATTTTGATTCGCTCCACTCAGGGGGAGCAGCATCACACTGACTGCATCTGCACAAGACACGTAGCGCCAACTCAAGGTATTATGGTGGGGAGTGCTATTGCACACAACCACCAATCATAGTTGGTGCGTGTCCAGGACACTGTGACCAGTGCGACCTATGTAGGTCTTTATGCACAACGCCTCAGACGCCATTTTTCAGTTAGACAATGCACGACCACGCTGCTGCACGAACACCTGCCTTCTTGGTGTCACAGGGCACAGAATTTCAGCATTTTTCAATGGCACACCAGATCACCAGAACTGTCGCCAGTCGAAAATATCTGGGATATGTTGAAGTGACAGGTGCAGTGCTGTGACCCAAAACCATCGACCACAGGTGAACTATGGAATTAGGTGAGAGCTACATGGATGGTTACACTACAGGACACCATTCGACTCTTACATGCATCGATGCCATCACGTATGGAAAATGGTGGACCCTATGCCTACTAGGCAACAGGACACATGTTGAACTGGGGTAACTGAAGTGATAATCATTTCTGCAAAACATACTAACGTACATGTCCCCTGAATATGAAAGTCTTGTCTCTAGTCGTTCAAGGAACTCTGTTTTTTCTGAACAAGAGTGTACTTGATAAGGTAGAGTTAGAACTCAGGAACCAGGAGCTAGTGGAAAGGTCAAGTATATAGAGATGTAGGGTGTAAGCATTGATTTGCAAAGATATAGGCGTTGTATGACAGCTCTAAGAAGAAAATCAAACTATACAGAAACAATTTGTCCATAAATCGAATCCATGAGTGTTTTCACCCTTATTCACTTTCTAGGAAGCCAAAAATTTCTCCTCTGCATTCCAAAATCACTTATGCAAAGTATCATAGGAGGCTTTCTCCTTCTCACTCCGTTAAAGGTAATTCTCGGTCCACATTGTCGTCAATGCCTTGACTCTGCCAAAGCTGATGATAGGGCCTGTGCTGGGACATGAGATAAAATTTTTAGTGCCAGGTGCGGGCTATGATTTCTGGAGGTGTTCCAGAGTAGGAAATCAGGTGACAGAATTGAACTCCCTGGCAGATTAAAACTATGTACCAGACCGAGACTCGAACACAGGACCTGTGCATCTCCTGGGGATGTGCGCTACCAGCAGAGCTACCCAAGCACGTCACACAACCGCTCCTCAAAGCTTTAATTCCGCCAGTATTCGTTTCCTATCCTCCAAATTTCACAGAAGTTCTCCTGTGAAACTTACGGGACTAACAAAAAAAGGATATTGCAGAGACATGGCTTAGACACAGCCAGAATGAAATTTTCACTCTGCAGTAGAGGACGTACTGATATGAATCTTCCTGGCTTGTAAAGGTCCCGATTTCGAGTGTCGGTCTGGGATACAGTTTTCATCGGCCAGAAAGTTTCGTATCAGTGCACGGTCCACTGAACAGTGAAAATATCATTCCAGCTGATGGAGTATTTCTGGAAACAGTTCACTGAACTTGAAAGTTAAACCTAGTGGTGACTATGTAAATGATTGCGAATCATGACATAATTTTAATGTTCGAACAAGACTTATTTTTTTCTAAAAAAAGGCCTAAATTATGCTAAATAAGTAAACAACTAACAGGTGGTTTAAGACTACACTGGACAAGGATCCTGGGTTGAAAAAGGCAGTTTAACTCTCTCCGTAAAACTGCGGATAACGCGATCTGTATTGATCTGACACTGAGCAGACTTTGGTTGATCAAATCTACTGAAGTTTCACTATATAGATGCAGTTGAGAGAAATTGGCGATTGACATCTGTACGCCCTGACAATGCCGGAGCGGCAGTAAATTACCCAGTTTGCTTCATGCACCGATGTAAATTGCAGCTGTCGAGATGTGTGCAGCGGAGGTGAGACGTGGAGACGGCACCTGTGAATCGTTTGCGGCTACGACAGGAATGCAAAAATCTCACGGCCTAGCGATCAGGCAGACAGATCGCAATTTACTCTCTACCAGTCCTGAAATCACGGTAGATTGTAGTTTGTGACACACCCATTCGATGGTCGTACCAAGAACCAATTTGGTTCACTTATACAACAGAGTGCACAAGGATACCAAACGTTAAGACTGGTAAACCCCAAACGAATAAGTGTGCCCTCACAAACGAGCAGTTGGAGACGTCTGAAGTCACACTGCCGGTATAATATGATCTTCACCACATGCGCCCCAGCCTAAACTACTCGCAAATGAAGTCAATCTCAGGACAGGTCTCAAGTACCAACGACACATGCCAGAGCCTCCACTAGAAGTGCTTCCAAAGCAAAGTCCCACACCCGAGTGCTTCGTGCCTCCTCAGAAGAAAATTCTGTTTTCCCACAAAGTGCATAAATGACACCACCTTCACCCCATCTTGAGCCAATCACAGGGCTCTAGAGGCGCTAAATCTCCCCTTGAACACAGCAGCACCAACTCATGTCAAACCAGTGCAAGAGTTAAGTAATGTGCATCTCTGAAAATACAGAAACCACTAATTACTGATTTTTTTAAAAGTTTTTGCAGAGGGGGAAGATGATTCTTTCTGAAGTCATTTCGCTTCCCACAGCAACAAGTGAACAGATACAAACTTAAAGATCTTTATCTAAATTGCTTGTACCTAGCTATGAGGTGTAATAAAGATTTTGTCTCCAAACGTTTCTCAGACGCCAGAGGTTTCTTATACAACCAAGGCAGCCAATAGAAGTGGTTCACTGGCCTATTTGCACTACCAGTGAACATAAAAACAGGTGAATTTTTATTACATGTGGCTCTGCACACAATTCCCAGTTTATGACTTCACTGTGTAAATGTGTTCCTTCAGACCGGCGCCCCCAGCCCAGGCCTCTGCTGAAGCCACTGCAGGTATTGTGGCATTATTCTGCTGGAGACCTGTCTCAACAAGGGGCTGCCCTGTCTGCCGTGTACGGCTGTGGGCCTGTCTGGCAAGATTTGCTAAGGGATGGGGTCGCTGTCAATTGCTTTCAACTCACAACATGCCGTTTCTACAAGCTAAGAAAAATAAAAATACCTCATGCTTTTAGCGCCCTATCAGGCTCCATAAACATCTGCTCAGGCCATTAACTTTGTAGAGTCTCGCTCAAGGTGCGTCGGGTTCTAATGAAATCTTTAATAATTTTCCGTATGTGGAAAACAGGTGATAGAGTAACTTGTCCTCTCTCAAAGTGTGTACTGGAAGAAGATCAAAAATGGTTCAAATGGCTCTGAGCATTATGGGACTCAACGTCTGTGGTCATCAGTCGCCAAGAACTTAGAACTACTTAACCTAACTAACCTAAGGACATCACACACTTTCATGCCCGAGGTAGGATTCGAACCTGCAACCTTAGTGGTCACGCGGTTCCAGACTGAAGCGACTAGAAGCGCACGGCCACACCGGCCGGCAAAAAAGATCGATGACCAGGCTTGTGGAACAGGTCAAAAGATGCAGAAGCGATCCTGAGAGCCCAGCAGAAACTTGTTGAACCTGTCGAGGTCAAACAAGTTGCAGGAGAGCGCAGTTTGGGAAGAAACAACTAGTAGAAGGAACACCAAGGAAAACATGCAGAACTACAGCATCAGAAACACAAAGAGTTGAGGCAAATGACAACAGAAATAGTTTAGAGACACTTTGTATAGCACTGTGTTAACAGAAGGTGACTTTAACTAGTAGTTGAGTTGTTATAGGCATGTACGTATAGGATGCTCTTATATTAGTAGGTAAGTCATTTAATGGGACTTAGTCCGAACATAGGACTATGGTATCTGCAGTAGTCTAGATGGATGAGGAGCCATTGTTATTTCAGTACATTACGCCTAAAGTTACGAAGAAGAAAGGGCGAAATTAACTGTCTGGGATAGAGATAATGATTAGGATCTAGTGAAGGTAATTTTGGAATAAATTATTCGAAGAAGTGCACTGTAGACCGTTATTCCTGTAGGATGTTTCAGACTAGACAACACCCATGGGAAGCAATTGCCAATCGAATAGTGATTGGTGTAGCACAACTGTAACGTGCATTGAAGCCCATATGCACACTAAAATGGGATTGCTTCATACAAGACCTGATATGTGACAGCATTCAGATGATTGTATCAAGATGGAGTGAACAGTTAGCTTAGGTGACGGAGTGGGAGTAGTGTGGCAAGTGGAAAGCATCTTATTGTCCATGAAAGAAAAGTGAAACACAGTTTTACTGCAGGGTAGGAACGGGCGAGAGGTCCTCTGCTGGGGGTTAGTGCAGAGGTGAGGCGAAGAAGATAGCGAATCAGTTGACACAACACTTTATGACCAGATATGGAGCTATACATCTGAGACAGACTGCAGGCGACGGGAGGTAGTCCTAGGATCCCGGCACACTGGTACTTGCGTGCTGATGCCGTTTTTTCCCGTGGACGGTAGTGATTGCCTGGCTACCACAACATGCTGGTTTACGGTAGCTGACGGCTGCAGGTTGTGGGTGCGAGGGCACGGCTTTTGCAGTTGCGCACCTATGGTCAGACTCCACATCACACATCTCCCAATAGGCAGTGCATTGGACAGCGTATAGGCAGCCTGGGCCTATTAGCAATCCCTGCCTGAAAACTCAGCCTTTACTGCAACGAGTCCACCTGACCTGCAGCGTCGTATTGAGGTTCAGCTAGTGGTTCACAATATCAGTCAGTACCTCACGTATAGTCTGAAAGCGTTGTTGCTGTTACCTTGACGGTGGCATCATTTTAGCTTCATCGCTTTTCCACTTCGTAACTTTGCCAGCCATCAAAATCGTGTGTCACCGTGTATTTTGTTTCGTTTCTTTTTATTTTTACTCCTTTATCTGTGTGCTAATTCTTGGAATTCGCGGGTTCGCTTTGTAATACACTAAGTCTGAAAAGAGCGATGTTTCATTTCAGTACCCTGTTCATCCCCACCATTTTAATTAGAATAGGGAGCATATAGTAAGTGCAGGAAACCTTACAGCATGACCCAAATACACTCCTAGAAATTGAAATAAGAACACCGTGAATTCATTGTCCCAGGAAGCGGAAACTTTATTGACACATTCCTGGGGTCAGATACGTCACATGATCACACTGACAGAACCACAGGCACATAGACACAGGCAACAGAGCATGCACAATGTCGGCACTAGTACAGTGTATATCCACCTTTCGCAGCAATGCAGGCTGCTATTCTCCCATGGAGACGATCGTAGAGATGCTGGATGTAGTCCTGTGGAACGGCTTGCCATGCCATTTCCACCTGGCGCCTCAGTTGGACCAGCGTTCGTGCTGGACGTGCAGACCGCGTGAGACGACGCTTCATCCAGTCCCAAACATGCTCAATGGGGGACAGATCCGGAGATCTTGGTGGCCAGGGTAGTTGACTTACACCTTCTAGAGCACGTTGGGTGGCACGGGATACATGCGGACGTGCATTGTCCTGTTGGAACAGCAAGTTCCCTTGCCGGTCTAGGAATGGTAGAACGATGGGTTCGATGACGGTTTGGATGTACCGTGCACTATTCAGTGTCCCCTCGACGATCACCAGTGGTGTACGGCCAGTGTAGGAGATCGCTCCCCACACCACGATGCCGGGTGTTGGCCCTGTGTGCCTCGGTCGTATGCAGTCCTGGTTGTGGCGCTCACCTGCACGGCGCCAAACACGCATACGACCATCATTGGCACCAAGGCAGAAGCGACTCTCATCGCTGAAGACGACACGTCTCCATTCGTCCCTCCATTCACGCCTGTCGTGACACCACTGGAGGCGGGCTGCACGATGTTGGGGCGTGAGCGGAAGACGGCCTAACGGTGTGCGGGACCGTAGCCCAGCTTCATGGAGACGGTTGCGAATGGTCCTCACCGATACCCCAGGAGCAACAGTGTCCCTAATTTGCTGGGAAGTGGCGGTGCGGTCCCCTACGGCACTGCGTAGGATCCTACGGTCTTGGCGTGCATCCGTGCGTCGCTGCGGTCCGGTCCCAGGTCGACGGGCACGTGCACCTTCTGCCGACCACTGGCGACAACATCGATGTACTGTGGAGACCTCACGCCCCACGTGTTGAGCAGTTCGGCGGTACGTCCGCCCGGCCTCCCGCATGCCCACTATACGCCCTCGCTCAAAGTCCGTCAACTGCACATACAGTTCACGTCCACGCTGTCGCGGCATGCTACCAGTGTTAAAGACTGCGATGGAGCTCCGTATGCCATGGCAAACTGGCTGACACTGACGGCGGCGGTGCACAAATGCTGCGCAGCTAGCGCCATTCGACGGCCAACACCGCGGTTCCTGGTGTGTCCGCTGTGCCGTGCGTGTGATCATTGCTTGTACAGCCCTCTCGCAGTGTCCGGAGCAAGTATGGTGGGTCTGACACACCGGTGTCAATGTGTTCTTTTTTCCATTTCCAGGCGTGTAGTTTAACGCAAATTGGCTATATAGACATACTATTAACAGAAGTTTCAAAAAAATGTCTATTCATTTCAGCTTCTAATTTGGCTTCCAAATATTGAATTTGGATATCTGGTCACCATATGGATGCAAAAGAATAGTCCTTTCTGAAGCTCGAAAGGTGCAGGCATCAAGCACAGGATTGCAAAACACGTAAATGTTACAGATAAACCTAGATGTTACAGGTGCACATTAGACCCCAATGCAGTGAGAAATTATGGACCTTATTGACGAGTAAAATGGGAAACTTTGTGTGTTGACCGTGAAGCAATTATGTATTACTACGATGAAATGGCCAAAAGTTAACAGTCATAGACTCTGAAGTAAAGACAGAAATTATGATGGCATATTGTACGAATTAAGACGGCAGTTGCTGTTACTAATAGGTACTGTGGCGTTTGCCAAGGAAGGGAGGGTCAGTAATGCTAAACATACGTTTTCTCATCTTAATTCTGTCATAAAATTTAATTAAGCATTCATTACATCATGAACTTCTGCTTGCTACAAAATATCATTTATGATTTTCAGCACATAGCTGTCCTTTAAATTTTCTGTAGTCTTGTTATTCAACAATAAACATCGGCCCCTGGACCATTAAATCTCCTCATAAACACTGTGAGACGCCCTGCTAAACCCGCAGGACAGGGCAAGTAGTAGGAATTGTGGAAGGGGGCCATAATGAGCGGCTGCCTGATACACTCCAAACAGAACACCTTATTTAGTTTTCCATACATTACAGCGCAAATTCTAAGCTTGACTATCGTCAGAAACCGTCTTTAATTCTGAAACGGCTGAAGGCCAATGAATGAAATACATACAACTCCTATACTTTTTTTTTTGAGACAGAAGGCTCTAGGCTTTAGCCTTATATAGTACTTAAGCCCAAGCGATGTAAGACTTGACTAGTCAGATTAAGTTTTTTAAAAGCGGCTGAAGGCCGATAAATTTAAAACAACATAGCTACAATAACCTTTCAATAGGCAGATGGCCCAAGCTTTCGTAGCCAGGAAGAAACCTTACTCCAAAACGGCTGAAGGCCTTTGTTTGAAAAAAAGTGCAACCAATTTTCGAAGGCAGAAGGCACAAAGCTTTTAACCTTAAACAGTATTTAAGACCAAGTGATGTAAGACTTGGTAAGTAAGAATCCAAAATTTTGAAGCGGCTGAAGGCCCATCATTTTAAGAACAATACAGCTACGATAAATTTTCAACAGGCAGAAAGCCCAAGCTTTATCTTCAGACAATGTAACACTTGCCCAATTTAGAAAAACTTATATTTAAAACTTCCGGGCTGTTGGCCGTGGTCTAAGTATAAAACTCTCTCCTGACGTTTCGTGTCAGACTGCGGGAGACATCCTCGGAAGTAAAGCGGCGAACTGCGAAGAGAACTCGAGGAAGCGCTGATTATATAGTCAGTACAGAGGGCGCCACTGTCGATCACGTGGCGTCGGCTATAGATTGTCTCTGGTAATGCCAACATTCTCGATTGAAAGTAATCGATCGTCATGCTTGCGGTGCAACGCTGACATCCAAATTTTATCCAGTTTAACACCTTCGTCTTTCCTGTTAAAATTATTACGATGTTTATCAATCTCGAAAGCCTCTCTATACAAGCGTGCATAATAATGCGAGGCTTTTGATATGACGCTCATCTCGCTGAATTTTATTTCATGATCACCTTCCTGGTAAACATGTTCCGCTACGGCCGATTTATCCGTGTGACACAGGCGGCAATTCCTCTTATGTTCAACAAGACGAGTATTCACACTTCTCTTTGTGGTACCGATGTAAACCTGTCCACAGCTACAAGGAATTTTATATACCCCCGGTGTAGCCAAAGGGTGTCGTGCATCTTTTGCCGACCTTAAAAATTCTTTTATTTTTCTGGTGGGTCTGAAAATAGTTTCCACCCCATACTTGCCTAAAACTTTCCCAATGCGGTCTGTGACCTTACTAATGAACGGAAGAAAAACTTTGCCCTTGGACGACTGTTGTTCGTCGTTACTCCTGATTCTCTGCCTAGAACGAAGTGCTCGATCTATATCCTTGCTAGAATAGCCATTCTTCACGAAAGTTGACCGTAGATGTTCAGTCTCATCTTTTAAATAAACAGGTTCACAAAGATTGTACGCCCTGTCTACCAAAGTTTTCATTACATCTCTTTTTTGTCTAGGGTGGTGGTTTGATTCTTTGTGTAGATAACGATCAGTATGTGTGGGCTTTCTATGCACCTTATGGCCCAACGTTCCGTCCCGTCGTTTAATCACAGACACATCCAGGAAGTTCAATTGTAACTAAAAATATATATTGTCGGCGCAATGCCGTTCATCTTTAGATAACACACTTTTTTTAATCTGAAACACTATCGTCATCATGCTGTACACTTTCACCTAGTAACACTCACATTCTTTTATCTAACATCAGCGCATTGTCTTCCACTTTTGCCTCACAATACTCACAATTTTTACTTTTGCCAGCACTAGGTCGTCCATATATGTCGTTTACTATCACATGACTCAGAAATACTCTAAATTATATCGGCATGTAAGTGGCCTTAGATAAAATTCATACGTATATCACATAGTTAAACCATACACAAAATGTTGCATTTGAGTACAATACAATAATATTTACGAACTTTTTGTCACCACTGTGGTGACTACAGGGCTTTTATTTGCATTGTCTGACTCATCGGTCAGTGTATTCTCGAACCATTTATTAATATTTTTTTGCCGTTACACATCAGACATGACTCTTCCCAGTCAGTGCTCACTTCCATTCGAGTTTATAACGGCGCTCGAAGCACTGCAACCTTACATCTACATATTGAGAATGTAAATGATATGAGAATAGCTCCGATTTTATGCTTCTGTTTTTGTTTTCCCTTCATTCGATAATTTAACTAGGCATTCAAACAAGTTCCACAGGTCTTTTGAGAGAACTAAAGATACCCTAGATCTCGATAACAGAGAATGATACGGAAACAAATCCTGTTGCTTTAATTCGCTCATAATCTATTATGGACTTTGCTGCTCAAACATGTAAACACTATGATTAAAACCAACATTTCTCATGTGCTTTATGTATTTTGTATCTCAGTACTTATTATTGTCTGTACCCTATGTGAGATTCATGTTTTGTGTTCATTAGCTATGCGGGTAACATTTCTGCGCCATGATAGAATTAGTTATAATGTTTCGGCGGAAAACCCTCACCTGCTGATCCCTAAATGTGTGGCCGGCTCTCATGCCGCGTACGACTGTATATGTATTGCAGAGGAAACCTCATCACTGCTTGTAATCACTAGCAGATCATCTACCAACTGTTGTTAATAAAGTTTAGCCTAATTGTCCCAGAACCATGGCGTATTGATTGTTCTAATTGTGTCAACTTGATTTGGCATCGTACTCTTCCTCTGCGTCAGCTGCAAGCTAGCTAAATAAAGAAATGTAGAACATTGTTTATTCTGTATATATTCGAATGTAATTTCTTTGTGTTTCATAATATACATAAAGAGTTTCTGCATGTAGTTTATTGGGTTTTTTCCTGCCTGTATGGATGATGATTTTATGTCTTATAGCCTACGTTCTGTACTTGCTTTGCAAACTTTATGCGGCATGTTATCTTTTGGTGTACATAAGTATAGTCCATGATCGATTGCTTAACAATTCAGTTCGTACGTCTTTTGTTTCAATTGATCCCTTTTTTGTCTCTTTTTTTTATCTTGAATAGAAAGAAGGATAGCCACAGATTTTAGTTTAGGATTATGAAGACGGAAGAACTTACAGCGTGAAAAGAAGGGATGTAAACCGTTAGTTAACTCGGGTACCCGGTAGGCGTCAGCTACCTAGCAATGCAAAGAGTGCTATTGCTGCCTGAGGTTATCATTGTGGTGGTCTGCATGCCACCTGTTTTTAAGCCAGCCTTCCGGCACTTGTCTGTTGCCGGAAAGCGCGTCCAGCTCTTCTAATAAACTACTGGCCATTAAAATTGCTACACCAAGTAGAAATGCAGATGATAAACGGGTATTCATTGAACAAATATATTATACTAGAGCTGACATGTGATTACATTCTCACGCAATTTGGGTGCATAGATCCTGAGAAATCAATACCCAGAACAACCACCTCTGGCCGTTATAACGACCTTTATACGCCTGGACATTCAGTCAAACAGAGCTTGGATGGCGTGTACAGGTACAGCTGCCAATGCAGCTTCAACACGATACCACAGTTCATCAAGAGTAGTGACTGGCGTATTGTGACGAGCCAGTTGCTCAGCCACCATTGACCATTCGTTCTTTATTGGTGAGAATGTGCTGGCCAGGTCAGCAGTCGAACATTCCCTGTTTCCAGAAAGGCTAGTACAGGAACTGCGACATGCGGTCGTGCATTATCCTGCTGAGACGTAGGGTCTCGCAGGGTTCGAATGAAGGGTACAGCCACGGGTGGTAACACATCTGAAATGAACTGTTCAAAGTGCCGTCAATGCGAACAATAGGTGACCGAGACGTGCAACCAATGCCACCACCCCATACCATCACGTCGGGTGATACGCCAGTATGGCGATGACGGATACACGCTTCCAATGTGCGTTCACTGTGATGCGTCAAACACGGATGCAACCATCATGATGCTGTAAACAGAACCTGGATTCATCTTAAAAAATTACGTTTTGCTCTTCGTTCGTCGTTGAGTGCACCATCGCAGGCGCTCCTGCCTGTGATGCAGCGTCAAGGGTAACCACAGCCATGATCTCCTTGCTGATAGTCCATGCTGCTGCAGACGTCGTCGAACTGTTCGTGCACATGTTTGTTGTCTTGCAAACGTCCCCATCTGTTGACTAAGGGATCGAGATGTGGCTGCACGATCCTTTACAGCCATGCGGATAAGATGCCTGTCATCTCGACTACTGGTGATACGAGGCCTTTGGGATCCAGCACGGCTTTCCGTATTACCCTCCTGAACCCACCGATTCCATATTCTGCTAACAGTTACTTGATCTCGACCATCGCGAGCAGAAATGTCGCGATACGATAAATCGCAATCGCGATAGGCTACAATCCGACCTTTATCTAAGCCGTAACGTGATGGTGCGCATTTCCGCTCCTTGCACGAGGCATCACAACGACGTTTCACCAGGCAACGCCGGTCAACTGCTGTTTGTGTATGAGAAATCGGTTGAAACTTTCCTCATGTCAGCACGTTGAAGGTGTCGCCACCGGCGCCAACCTTGTGTTAATGCTCTCAAAAGCTAATCATTTGCATATCACAGCAACTTCTTCCTGTCGGTTAAATTTCGCGTCTGTAGCACGTCATCTTCGTGGTATAGCAATTTTAATGGCCAGTAGCGTATATACAGTAGAAAGTTAACCTCACTCTTGTTAACATGAATTAGTTTCTCCTGCAAAAACACTGCAAACTTAAGAACTGTTGTTTCTACTAAGTCATATTCACGTAAAGGATCAGTTAAATACTGGTTCTGTTTCCAGTAGAGCTGAAAGAACTCCTTGTGACTATCGCAGCCACTGTTTTCAGAGCCCCTAGCTTCAAATTTTTCTGTGCTGATACTGGTCTGTGTCCTTGTGGACCAGTATCGGTTTAAGAATGCCGTAACAAATTCTTGGTATGTTTTACTAGTACTACTGGCTCCTGTTCCCCGTGATAATGTGTCCACTTCAAAACGACTGGCAAAAAATTTGATTTTTTGCTGCTCTGTCATGTTGTCAGTTTCATGCCCTCAAATTGACGGATGAAAGAACAGGAATGTATACCACCTTTGATAGAAAAGTTTTGAAATTTGTCAGCTTTGGAATTACTGACTACGTTCTTAATATGAACAACGCTTTTACCTTTTTCCTGTTCAACCCACGTTTCTTACACTTACCGAATTTTTCAACCCATTATTTACTCTCATGTTCAATTGTTTTCTCAAAGCCCCTATTCTAGTTTCATGAGAATCAATCCTAGTCTCTAAAAGTTTAAACTTTCGATTCATTTTTGCAATTAATTTTTTGTTGCGTCTATTTTATCAGCAATTTTTGCCATTTCTTTAATTCTTTTTGCTCCTGTTCTATTTTTTCTTCTAGCTCTATTTTTAATTCGTTTTGTCCACATTATAACTCCATTAATACACACATCAAAAAAGTTTTACATCACCTCGGTTCCGAGAGTTCCGGAACCAGTAAAGAAAACTGGAATAGAGATCAACATAAATATCATTTCCGTCCTTTTTATTGCTCGTGAAAACCACACGTTGTATGTTGTACCAACATCCAGCGAGACCTTCAGAAATACTGCTGTGCACACCAGTACCTCAAATACCCAGTAGCACGTCGTCTTGCATTGATGCATGCCTGTATTCGTTGCATACAATGGACAAGTTCATCAAGGAACTGTTGATCCAGATTGTCCCACTCCTCAACGGCGATTCGGCATAGATCCCTCAGAGTGGTTGGTGGGTCACGTAGTCCATAAACAGCCCTTTTAAATCTATCCCAGGCATGTTAGATGGGGTTCATGTCTGGAGAACATGCTGGCCACTCTAGTCGAGCGATGTCGTTATCCTGAAGGAACTCACTCACAAGATGTGCACGATGAGGGCGTGAATTACCGTCCCTGTAGACGAATGCCTCGCCAATATGCTGCCGATACGGTTGCACTATCGGTCGGTGGATGGCATTCACGTATCGTACAGCCGTTACGGCGCCTTCCATGACCACCAGCGGCGAACGTCGGCCCCACATAATGCCACCCCAAAACAGCAGAGAACCTCCAGCTGGCTGCACTCGCTGAACAGTGTGTCTAAAGCGTTCATCCTGACCAGATTTTCTCCAGACACGTCTCCGACGATTGTATGGTTGAAGACATATGAGAACTCATCGGTGAAGAGAAAGTAATGCCAATTCTGAGCAGTAAATTCGGCATGTTGTTGGGCCCATCTGAGTTGTTAAAAATTTTTTAGTTTAAAGTAATATGGTGTGTTCCAGATTTGGACCAGTGTTCTCTTTCAGAGGTTGTTGTGAGCGGTCATGACTATGGCCGTGTTGAAAGGGAGCAGCCAAGCTTCTCAGCCCGAAGGTTCCTACTGTTAATATTGTTCCTTCTGCCTCCAAATAAAATTGTAACTTTGTATTTCGAGGGTGCCTTTCTGCTTAAAATTTTAAATCTGTTTTTGATAAAGCTTTTAGGAATAAAATTCATATTTGTTAAAAGTAATTTAATTTTTCATTAGTTACTTGGTGGCAACTACATCCACGCTTACCTAGTGTGATTAAATGTGTTAATGTTCTTGATGAATCGCTGGTAAATAAAGTAAATTCTTTAAGAAAAGATTTTGAAAGTTAATATCACGGTACAATGGTACTAGAGGGAGCTGCAGAGGGCACAAACTGTAGAGGAAGGCAGATTGGAATACATCCAGCAAATAATTGGTTTCAAGTGCTACTCTGAGATGAAGAGGTTGGCACAGCAGAGGAATTCGTGGCGAGCCGCATTAAAGCAGTCAGAAGACTGATGACACAACAAAGAAAGAAAGGCGAAAACCATAAAATATTATTCGGAACTCAAGACAAAGTAGGCGCTTCATGTCGTATATACACATCGTTGCAATGGAAGCAGAATCGGAATGTTTGCTGAGACTGTCGCAAGAACAGGTTGACATAGTGCGAACAACTTCTTTCTGGGCTGACTAGCATGGTAGACTGTAAAGCGACTAATGAACAAATATTAAAAAGCGGCATGAGTAAGTTGGGAATGTTGTAATACTCGAGCGAAAACATGTTCCAAAATTCAACAACAGACCAACGTCAGAGATAGAGGCCCATAACCCTGTGTGTCTGTTCCACAACCGTTCGGGAAAATCGGCATGCACTGTGCTTCTTTTCCAATCATTGCGAACGCTTTCCTACTACAGAGACCATTGGTGCAGTGATGCAATGCTTCTTTCGCAAACACCATGTACAGTAGAATTGGCATTCCTTCAATTTCCGTGACCTTTCCTCTGTTGGGCGATATTGTTTTTCCATCAGGTGGTCACTTATTTCGATATTTTTCATTTTGTCGCTCGTGCCATGATTTAAAGGAAAAAACACAAAGCGATATTCGTCTATAAGACATGAAAATAATCCTTATCAGTCTAAAAAAGACAAGAAAATAATCCTTATCAGTCTAGGTCCTTAAAGACGTATTACGGCAGAGTAAAGGAGTAGCTTAAGCTGAGTTCGTACAGATCTGCACTTGATGACAGATACTTTACAAGGAGTGTTCCGCATGGCCACAGTTGATGTGAAGGCAGGCTCCAGCAAGTCTCGTTATTGATGCCCGTACGCCTTCAAATACCCAGGCGTGTTCCGAATGGACTGAAAACCATCTCAAATACGTTCCCGGAGGTCATCGACACTACCATCAGGGCTGGATTACGCCAAAGCTTATCAGTGTACCCACGCAAAATTATCCAGCGATTTCAGTGCGAGGGACCAGGGAGGCCATAGTAATGGCGAGCAGTGATCAAATCGCATGTTACTTGACCGCCTATTTGCCAGTAACTAGGTATACGGAACAATGATGAAGTCAAACGAGAGCAGTTTGTCACTTTGTAACTTATGCTTCATTCGCAGTGTTTGGAAATAAACGTAAACTTGGGCGTTAACAGTATTGTGATGTTGACATGATAGCAGATGTGGATACGCCGTATCAGGGAAACCATTGGGTTGTGCCCGCCATGACAGTGAGAAGGGTTCAGAGGAATATGATACTCAGATCTGTGGGGGCCTATAGAACATCACCAGGGAGAGCCCTATTAGTCATAATGGGGCTCTGCCCCATGGACATCAAAATTAGAGAGCAGGCTGCGTGGTTCTGGGTTAAGAAAGGGAACTTCGCGAAGACAAAAGAGATACTAGGCACTGGGGTGAACAATTGTGGCAAGAACTATGGGAGGCGGATGAAACAGGGCGTAGAACATTTGAATTTCTTCCAAACATTAGGGAACGACTGAAAATGAGATACTTTGAACCCACTAGAGGACCGATCCATTTTCTCACTGGACATGGGCCATACCCGATATACTTATGTCGGTTCGGGAAAAGGGCCACACCCGCGTGTGAATGTGGTGAACCAGAGGGTACCCCCGATCATGTGATCTACGAGTGCCCCCTTTTCAATGATGTTGCTTCCACATTACGTGACCAGTTACCTGACTCTGACACATACCAACTAATAAGACAAGAAGACATTTTTCAAACTCTCAATAAACCAGTAGATGAGGTATGATGAAAAGTCCTAAAGGAATACCCGAGGGACATAAATTAATGAAAAAATTGAGACATACTAAATACTGAATACGCGCCCTACTCCTATACCGCCAGCGCGTGGATAGGCTGACTTTCTCGTAGTCTGCCATCCGGCACGTACAGGACTAGGGGGAGTGGGGAACAATATCACCAACTAGACAAAGCAGCGGATTTGACTTTGGTTAGAACTAGTTAGTAGGACTTAGGTTAGGAAATTAGTTATTAGGAACCTGCAGCGAATAACATCTTGGCCTGCCCAGCGTCAGGGGCACGCCCATCGGAATTAGCTCGATGGGCAAGGCAATAAAGTAGGTTTATATACATCTCTGACACAACTGTGACGCTGCAGGCAGTAGAGTTTCTAATTAAGAGATTATACACTAAATACAAATAATAACACTTGTAGGAATTTAGCTGCCCATTGTCACTAGTTATAGCTGTAGCTCACAAATTAATCAAATTATAATTAGCTGCATTTGATGTTTAAACACATTAGGACCCACCAATCATATAAGGAAGTGGGTTATGTTGTATAATTATTATTGTTATTGAAATAAAGATTTTTTTAAAAAAAAAAGACCATTGGTTTCCGGATCTATGTTTACTTGGATTACTTGCACGTTTCATCGTCCTTACTCGCTGCTTTCCTTTGTACCTGTAGGAATGAAGCAGCCGGTACTTAAGTAAACATGGCAGCGTCACAGGGCGATAAGTAACATGAACTCGCTAATGTTCGCCGCAGTCACCTCCTCACTCCTAGAACGCTCTTTCCGTCAGAGAGATGTTGACAAATATTTTTATTTAGAGTGTTGTGAGAGGAACGGATGCTAACTCGTCAGGAGAACTCTGCCTACACAGGCAGCAGTCAGCAGCTAATGAGTGAGCGGGCTGACATGTGTCCGGGACGGCACGTGACGTGTGTATCTTGGCGGCGGCAGCGACGCCCCCCGTACCCCAGTCACGGGCTGCAGCCGTCCGTCACCGACAGAGCTGGCGCAGCGCCTCTGCCTCCTCCCCCCCCCCCCCCCCCCACACCACACCACGCTGACGGACACCAGCGGCCGACGAAAGGCCCGCACTGAGTCACGGCTCTCTTCTGGGACCGAAACAGATACCCGGAGTGAGTGATACCAACGTAAACAGACTCGAAAGCGAGGCGAGTGCACACGGCCATTAAGACGTCGGAACTGACATGCCGACACAAGTCTTACTTCATCAATTATTACGTGCAGATATCACCTAACTTCTTAATATACTACTGTCCATTAAAATTGCTACACCACGAAGATGACGTGCTACAGACGCGAAATTTAACCGACAGGAAGAAGATGCTGTGATATGCAAATGATTAGCTTTTCAAGCATTCACACAAGGTCGGCGCCGGTGGCGACACCTACAACGTGCTGACATGAGGGAACTTTCTCACACAAACAGCAGTTGATCGGCGTTGCCTGGTGAAACGTTCTTGTGATGCCTCCTGTAAGGAGGAGAAATGCGTACCATCACGTTTCCGATTTTGATAAAGGTCGGATTGTAGCCTATCGCGAATGCGGTTTATCTTATCGCGACATTGCTGCTCGCGTTTGTCGAGATCCAATGACTTTTAGCAGAATATGGAATATGGTGGGTTCAGGAGGGTAATACGGAAAGCTGTGCTGGATCCCAACGCCGTCGTATCACTAGCAGTCGAGATGACAGGCATCTGATTCGCATGGATATAACGGATCGTGGAGCCACGTCTCGATCCGTGAGTCAACAGATGGGGACGTTTGCAAGACAACAACCATCTGTACGAACAGTTCGACGACGTTTGCAGCAGCATGGACTATCAGGTCGGAGACCATGGCTGCAGTTACCCTTGACGCTGCATCACGGACAGGAGCGCCTGCGATGGAGTACTCAACTACGAACCTGGGTGCACGAATGGCAAAACGTCATTTTTTCGGATGAATCCAGGTTCTGTGTACAGCATCATGATGGTCGCATCCGTGTTTGGCGACATCGCGGTGAATGCACATTGGAAGCGTGTATTTGTCATCGCCATACTGGCTTATCACCCGGCATGATGGTATAGGGTGCCATTGGTTACACGTCTCGGTCACCTCTTGTTCGCATTGACGGCACTTGGAACAGTGGACGTTACATTTCAGATGTGTTGCGACCCGTGGCTCTACCCTTCATTCGATCCCTGTGAAACCCTACATTTCAGCAGGATATTACACGACCGCATGTTGCAGGTCCTGTACGGGCCTTTCTGGATACAGAAAATGTTCGGCTGCTACCCTGGCCAGCACATTCTCCAGATCTCTCACCAATTGAAAACGTCTGGTCAATGGTAGCGGAGCAACTGACTCGTCACAATACGCCAGCCACTACTCTTGATGAACTGCATGGACAGCTGTACCTGTACACGCCATCCAAGCTCTGTTTGACTCAATGCCCAGGCGTATCAAGGATCTTTGCACCCAACTTGCGTGAAAATGTAATCACAGTTTACTTCTAGTATAATTTATTTGTCCAATGAATACCTGTTTATCATCTGTATTTCTTCTGTGTGTAGCAATTTTAAATGCCAGTAGTGTAATAATAAAATCGCATCACTGTATACTTTTTTATGTACATTAGTTATAGTTAACTACAGATACCATCTTTGACACAATGTAACTTACAAAATGTGCTTAAACTGACGGTCATCAGCCTCAGTGCTAACATGACATCGGCGAACAAGATTCTCGTGTGGTTTGAATGACATCACGTGCAGCCCCAATTCTGGGAAATAATTCCATCTCCATAGCAAATAATCAAGGGGATTTAGATCAGATGATCCTCTCCTTCCGATCCATCGTCCAGGAAATACTGCACTGAGATGGTTGCCGGCAACCACACTGAAGTGCACCCATGTCCTCTCACGAGATGGGGCAATGTAAATACCACTAGATGGACAAGCAAAGTAAGCAAAACCAGCATCATGACTTCCTGATAATCAGGCTTCTCCTCCTCGTTTTCTTGCAGCAATGTACGTGTAAATTAACAGCACAGTGCGTGTAAAGTTGAAAGCATGCTAGCTGCAAATGAGCTGGAAAACAGTAAGCTAAACAAAGCGGTAGACAAGTTGACATCTATATCTCCTTCAGCTGGCTTCTCCAACCCCAGGTATCTTACCTCAAATTGTACAGTGGAGAATTCTCTATGTCCCGTTACATTTATGCACGCTCTTACGGAAACACCATGTGTATGTGTATGTGTGTGTGTGTGTGTGTGTGTGTGTGTGTGTGTGTGTGTGTGAGTCACATCTCCTCCTAAATCAGTGTATCGATTTCAACCGAACTTGGTACGTCTATCACTTACTGCCTGGAAATCATCGCTGTGGATGTAAGAAGGGGTGGGGGTTGGGTGAAAAAGCAGAGTAGGCTATGGCGTGCGAATCCCCATACTTGAGTCATACAGTATTTGAGAATGTCTTGCAGAGTACGAGGTGACACTATATACATCGTTGAATCTGCATCGGTAAGGTGAACTACCAAGCAGGCTGTTAGTTGATCTGAACAATTAACAAACCTGTGTGGGAGATCTATACAAGGACTTTCCGTAGACACTGAGGCATCCACTAGCTAAGGCTACACTTGCAAATATTAAATGTCCGTCAGAGAAGATGAATTCTTGCTGTAACTTCCCTTTTCAAACACAATAATTCGAGAAACGACACCATCTTTCATTATTGCCTTTGTGAAAAATGAACATTTTGAGGACACTCACCATTACCGCAAATCCTTTGTGGGTCGTGGACACTTTCCTGTTGCTAACAAAATTATTAATTACTGGTCAAATCTTAGGGCGAGGAACCAAAAGTTTACGATTTTAGGAACTATTAGTGATGCGGAGAATATCTGATTACAGCAAGAAGCAGACTGTCATAAACTTTATGTTGAGAAGATCTGCTAGAACCATAAACACTAGACGTATATTACTTTTCAATACATTGTGGGAAAGGCAGTTCAATTTCTTACAAATATTTGCTATTAAAAACAGTCTTGATCACGATTTATTTATCAAGGTGACCGGTTTCGACCACTACTGTGGTCATCTTCAGACAATTGAGTAGGAACCTCTTTCTGTTGGAGAATCACTACTAGTGATTCTTCAACAGAAAGAGGTTCCTACTCAATGGTCTGAAGATGACCACAGTAGTGGTCGAAACCGGTCACCTTGATAAATAAATCGTGATCAAGACTGTTTTCAATAGTAAATACTAGACGTATAGTTTCCGCGTTTCTCGTATGTTTGTGTGTGCGTATGTTTGTTTGTTTGTTTGTGTGTGTGTGTGTGTGTGTGTGTGTGTGTGTCGAACGCTCTGTAGAAGCAATCCAGGTGACAGACAGTGTATTGCTCGAGACCAGTGAAGCAGTGAAGTGACAGTTGTTTTGTGTTTTATTCTGTACTTTTCAGGGACAATGTTAAAGTAGTGGCCTTTAGGCATGAGGAGTATTTATTCACTAATTTTAATGAGCGCCATGAGCGGTTATGCAAATTTGTTTGCTGTTGAGATGTCATATTGTATTTCGTCACACACATACTAATTCTAACACATGTCATCAGCGCTGTCACAATTTGTGAATACCTGTAAATTTGTAATATTTACGACGAGAAGGTCATTTATGCCTGAGACTGTCTAAAATGACGTCGCAAATACGATACTCATTTACCGACATGTACTTCACACTGTCTACACAGTAGCAGAAGTTTCAAAACAAAGGGATTTATGGTAAGCTGTAGTAGTCACTTTTACGGTTTAATTTGTTGCGCACATGCCTTTAAGCCTTTTACAAATTTGTTCTGGTACAAAACCATACAATACCGCAAGTGTATTGTAGTCTGTTGCTGCTTCTATCTTGTTGGTTTTGAACAAGTGCTTCTGCAATCGTCATTCCTTCGTTATTCGATGTGTTTTTCTCCACATGTGTTTCTGTAAATGATATTCTTATTGTTCAACATAATATTTTACATACAAGGGACGGTTAAAATGTAGTGAGTAATTTGCTGTTGTAATATCGTGAGTGTGGATGGAGTAATTAATTGTGCAGGGTACTGACAATATATGGACCTTGACAACAAGCCATCTACATATACGTGGAAAAACATAATTTGTGTATATACCCAATTACAAACCGTCCTTCATGAACTTTTGCTGCAGATCAGTGTTACCGCAACTTCATCAGCACTCTTTTATTCGCAGCCAGGACGTGATGTTACGTGGCAGTTTTCTTTTAAACTGTCATGCAACGTATTTCATAATATTATATGCTCATTCACTTGATCGATGTAGATGTTGTCTTACATTGCTCCATATCTGCAGACCGTATTTAGTATCCGGAGCTGCTACCTGTTTAGCGGCTACAAGCTGGCTGGCGAAACACAGGAGTGTCGCAAAATTGTTAGCCTAGGGCCGAGTCTCAGGCTCAGGTAGCCACCGCAGCATTCACGTCCCCTCCCCTCCCTGACCATTCCCATACACTCAGGCCGATTCACGGGATAGGCATCCGCCAGAGACAAAACAGTATTGTTCGAAGAATCCTTTAAGAAAGAGGCCGATGTGTGAAGCACCGATGTCTCAGCAACTACGCCACAGAATAACGTTGTGTTTAAATGTATAAAACAATAGTTTACATCGACTCGTATCGTTAGTTTGCATAGAGTGCTCGCTTTTTCATGCGTGTCTTAGTGGCAGTTCTCTCATTTATCAGCTTCATACTCGTATCATGGAGTTGGAGAAGTCTCCTGGCTTCATCTTCTCACCACTATAGTATTGGTTAACAATTAGGAAAGACGCAAGAGTAGGAATTTGTTTATAGTCGTTAATAAAATGTTATCAGACGACGACTGACGGCATGAGCCTTCCAGTCACACAAGAGGTTGTCTCCACTGTAGGAGTGAGCAGGAAGAGAGGGCTGAACTTAAAATCTCAGGCCAGTATCTGCAGCTTTCACACTACGCAAGTTTGGTAAGGTCGGCTTTCAGTAGAAAGACTGATGCAGAATAAATGCGAAGTTATTCACCCTCTTCAGGAGCAGCTTGTACGGTTTTAACGTTTCGCAGCGAGCTAGTTCCTTATATTGTGCATTTCGGTGAGCTTTCTTGTGTTCGTACTTATTTTTGTGTTATTTTTGCAATCAGCTAAATTCTCTTACAGTCATTGGTCGCTGAGCCGTGCTATTTCCCAACTAAGTGTTTTCGTGAACTTCGCTATCTGTGTTTGGTTTCCCGCCCTTGTCGAGGTTGAGTCGTGATTCTTCTTCCTTCTACGCGTGGCAGCAGTGATGTGTATCGATATTTGCGCCGTGTACCCTGTTTGGTTTGGTGCATATACTCGTAGTTTCCGGCAAGGGGGTCTAGAGTGAGGCGGTCGGTTGTTGTGGACGAGGGAAGTTATCTCCGCGCGGTGCAGTCGGCTGAGGCCACTGGCAGCCCCTGCGCAATGTCGGAGTGTGTGTGGAGCTGTTCGATCGCCATGAGCTTCGTGGATCGCCGACTCAGGACGTCAAAGTTGAGTCGTGGTTTCAACTACACAAGCCACGTCTATTCATGTTGTGGTAGTTCGCTTCGGTGGTTTGCTGTTGGGGAGGTTTCCCGGTGAGCGATACCTAGTGGTTCGACTGCTGCTATGCAGTGCAATTAACTTTTAGGGTCGACTACGATTTGAGTGCACCAGTGGATTTTCTGTCTTGTGGCCGTTAGTGTTCTGGTTACCTGCCCTTGGCACTGAAGTACATTCAGGCAGTGTGCTTTTGAGCGAAGTCAACTATTACCGTGTTTCAAATTCAAGTGTACCAGCTGAATTTTCTGCCTAGTGGCCGTTAGTGTTCCAGTTATCTGCCCTGGCCACTAACGTAATTTCAGGAAGCGTCCTTTCTTCGCCTGTTGTCGCTGTCCAACATGGTGTGTAATTTTGACAGCTAATACATTCTCCATTGTGGATTATCACGTTTGTAACTTTGACGGTTTGAGTTCTCATGTACTGATTAACGGGAAGCAAGTCGTTGTGTCGGTCGGTCCGTGGCTGCCCCCTGATTGGGTTCCGACGGATCAAGTACAGTTGGGCTCACCACCTGTCTCACCTAAGTGAACGAGGGCAGACCGACCTCCCTGGAGGCCTTCTGAATGCCACCGGTGTTCTATTATCTGTTGTCAGCTATATTAAATTTCAGGCTTATGGTTATTTATATTGTTATCTTAAAATTTTGCAAAATTAATTTTGAAATTTATCTTTCAAGCTTAAACACTGCGGCCCTCTGCCTTTAAAGATTATGGTAATATATTTTAAAAAATTTGAAGTGTAACTGTGGCCCGCCGCCATTGGTATTGCAATGTGCATATGTTGCTTCTTTAAATTATTTTATTGCTCTCTGAATTGTAGATTTCTTGTTGTTAAACATGCTGGGCTTCTGCCTTTAAGGGTTTATGGCAAAATATTCTGAAGTTTTTAAATTTAAATGTTGCCCTCAGCCATTTCTGTTGCTCCTTGCATATGTTGATTTTTTGGGTATTAAATTATTTTATTGCTATCTTAATTGATTTTTTGATTTTTTTTTAAGATTTATTGTTGGACTTTTACCTTTAAAGGTCTATGATAATATGTTCTAGAATTTTGGAATTTCATTGCGACCATCAGTTAGTTATATTGCACCTTGAGTATGTTGTTTTTTGGATTATTTTATTGCTATCTTAATTGGATTCTTATCTTGTTAAGATTTTTTGTTGGAGGCCGTCAGCCGCGAAAGATTTGCATTCGCTACAAATTCGGCTATGTGCCGCTTTGGTTGTAAAGGCTATTACACTACAATACATGACAATTAGAAGCAGCAACTGACCTCAACTCTTGGCCCTTTCCACAACCCTATTACCTGTTCTACCCAGCGGGTTTAGCGAGCGTCTCATTCAAATCCGCGAATTACGTTCTTGACTATGCTTTTATCGCGTCCATCCACGTTTGCAAAGGTTAAATTTTACAGTTGTAATCCCTTCTCCCGTTCTTATATGTTCATCCTGTTACGGCAGTGGGTGACTCATATGTTAATGGTTACGATAATAAACCTGGCTATTGTCGTGACCATTTGTTCCTGCTAGACGTATATGACCCCTCCTTTCCCTAAACAGGTACGGCACCCTCTTTCCCCTAAACAGGCACGGGACTCCATTGACCGTCAACGGATTCAAATACCACGCTGTTGCTACGGTCGCAAGTTCGAATCCTGACTCAGGCATGGATGTGTGTGATGTCCTTAGGTTAGTTAGGTTTAAGTAGTTCTAAGTCTAGAGGACTGACGACCTCAGATGTTAAGTCCCATAGTGCTTAGAGCCATTTGAAAATTTGTCGGAGTCGAACGTGGGTTCTCTGCTGGGCATGAGGAAGAGAATGGTGGGGGTGTGTCCATGGATGATCCCTGATGACAGAATAACAACATTCATTGATCAATTGCATACATTGGTTGCTGGACGTCAGGGCGAGATTTGCTTCCGTTCGTAATATTCTCGGCATCGATGAAGGTGGCCGGCAGACGCTCACATCTGCACCTGCTGCTACGAATGTAGATGCGCTGCCTGAACTGGAATCCGCTGCCTCAGTAGCGGCGCTACGCCCTTGCTGGATCGTACCGCGGCGGCTGGAACCACGCGCCGTGGGGCTCTGCTGCTCTGCTGTGATCGCAGCCGGGGGGCGTGCGCTGGCGGCCGTGGGACAGGCCAGTGCCCTGTCTCAGCGACCATCGCCGGGGGCGGCTGTCTGACGTTGGCCGACCGGGGGCCCCGGCTCCGGCCAGGGTCACGGTATATGTGGAGACAGCAAGCATTCCAGGACGATGGAAACGGTGCTTTGCCACGACGCGTCCCAGTTGTTGATCCGCATTACAAGTGGCTGCCTGCTGCCGGCGTCCGACGATAGTGGTGGTGAAGACTACAGCCGTGGCGTCACTCGGGTGCCTTCTAGGCGACGACCTCCACTGCGACGGCGACTGTTACGATGATTGCGATGACAATGACTGAACTGTGATTTATTTTCAAAAAAAATATTGGTAGGAATTTAAATTTATTTACTAGTGATTCATCAAGAACATCAGCACATTTAGTCACACTATGTGAGCGTGGAAGTAGTTGCCCGGGAGTAACTGATGAAATCAAAATCAAATTGCATTTAACAAATGGGAATTTTATCCGTAAAAGCTTTTTTTTTTTTAAAGAAACAGATTTAAAATTATAATCAGTAAGCGCCCTCTAAATATCAAGTTACAAGTTATTCAGAGGCAGAAAGAAACAAATTTTTGAGTGTATGAGCTTTCGGGCTGGGAAACTTGCCGCTCCCTTTTGACACGGCCGTAGTCACGACCGCTCACAACAACCTCTGAAAGACTACACTGGTGCAAATCTGCAACACACCAGATTACTTTAAACTAAAAGTTGTAACAATTCACAAAACACACCAACTATGCACCCCGTCGGAGGGATGGAAATGGTACAAACACTAAAATTAAAAATTTCTTGCCACTGAAGGTGCAACTTGATTTTAACTTCCAGGAAAAGTCTTACAGTGAAAGGGTGGCAATTTAGTATACTAAAATGATCATTTAAATAAAAGCCTATAAAATTAAATCTTATATAAAAGTCTACAAGTTTGGCCAAACAAACTAAGATGCTCAACAGTACACAGATACCGCCTCTTAAGATGATAGGCAATAATATCAAAGTTTCCAAAGACCAAAACATATTTCAGGTATTAGGCCGTTACACTCCAAGCAATAAATTCGTTAATACACCAAATCCTACAAACATGACAGAGGTAGCTACTAACGTACGGCAGACAGACAGACTGACAGACACTAACTGCCTAACAAATGCGGACGAGAGACAGACGAGCAAGCTGGGGACGAGAGACTGATCAGGAAAACAGGTAGAATTTAACAAGTAAATGAAGCAACATATCACCAATCACTTAACTTCTAATAAATTGCAATTTCTGGAGAAGACCTGGCGCAGCACCTCCAAATCGCTCTACCGAACCGTCCGCTGCCGGCCGCTTCAACGGACGCAGGAAGGCGCGCCGATCTCCCGTCTTTCCTGGTCCGCAGCAACCGACCGACTGCCCGCTGCTCCGTCCGCGACTGCTGCTCCGTCGCGACTGCACTGCTGGTGCGTCTCCCACTCACTTCCAGACACACGACGGTGGAAATACTGGCTCGGACCCAACAGTGCAGAGGAAACACGCCCACTGGCAAAACGACATCCCTGCACCATGAAAGGACCGACCCAAGTTCCACAAGATGGTAACTGAAAGGGCCCAGAAGCGCTCGGAGAACCATTTACACCACGGCGCTGCAGCTCGCACCGGCCAGACTGATGTCGTGGGTTGACTCCTGTTGCGACTACCCCTAGCTATACGGCGCGACCCACTGGACTCACGTGGCGACCTCACATGCGCCGACGCTCAAGGCGGACAAGTCATCTTATGTCTCAGTGCGCGACTGACCAGTCGATCGATCAATCCGCCAATGACCATTGCCTGAGAACACTCGTGCAGACTGGCGGCCTAACGCGCGGACACAGATGCAGGAACTAAGACCCGAACGTGCGACTACTCGCTGAGTTCTCTTACTGGCGGAGTGGAAAGACTCTCATTTATCCGGCTTTAAAGATTGATCCGAACATAAGACATACTAGCACTCCTGACGGCAGACAGACACTAACTGCCTCACAAATTCTGACGAGAGACTGACCCAGACTCACTCAGACTGACCCCGACTGACTCAGACTGACTCACTGACGAGCTCATAGTGCCCCTTAAATGCACGTAAACAGGCAACCTTTCCACTTTCCCACCAGAGGGAGACACCAAAGCTGCGACTGCCACAGCGGCGGCACCGCCAGAAACGGAGGGCGGCTGCTTCACACAACGGGCTGCGGCGCGCTCTTAAAAACAGCAATTTTTACCACGGCTCACTGACGACTTCGAACTGGTGGCGCCGCTGAGTGGCACAAGCTTTGCAACACTCCAGTGCCTCATGACGGTCGATGATGACAAGATGGCTGGCAGTCCTTAAGTACAGCGTTCTGCCGCTGGTGTTTGTGGTTCTTCCACCCCAGTAGCTTGGTGGAATATTTTGGTGCTGCTCAGCTGGCGTAACTGACTCGAGTACTGGACTCGATGTTGGCACCCTTGCGTGCGGCGAGTTGCTTTTTGTCACATCCTCCGCTGGTCATTACACTGTTCTTCACGTTGCTTAACTAAACGGTCCACCGACCTGCATGCATCAGCGTACCATACCACTGAGTTGCACTACAGCGTATAGCACACATACTACTTCGGGCTCCGAATATTCCTTCATATTTTAACTAATCTCGTTACTGTGTAACTTCTACCTTTAACCAATTTACTCACTCAAATCATTCAACCCTCTGAATCTAATTAACACAACCATGTGCTAGGTGTTGTGCTTATCTTTCCACACTTGTTTGGACCACCACTATTATTATCATTTCACCTCTGTGTGTGACACCATCACTTCTTTCAAATTAATTTGTCTTATGTTATGGGGTGCTTTCATTCCCTCTAGGTCATCATAGATCGGACTATAGCGTCTAGAGGAATGCTAATCAGCAAAACGACACCCCACGATGGGTCCACCACTACGTCTTCTCCTTCTGACCCAGCGACATCGTCAGTTACGATTTCAGATGCCACAGGATCACCGAGACTGTGTCGTGGTTCAATATAAATGTATTACCTGATCTACTGAATCACAAATTATCCATTGCTTACTATTGGCCAAATTCCATTTTTGCCAGTCCCGCAGGTAAATTGTATAGCCTTCGGTACATTACTGACTACTGGTACAGAATAAGACAAATCGCTAGGCGGCAACACATCAACTGGAAAGCAATGCTACGCCATTCCTTAGAGGCAGAATCAGGTGTATTTCTAAGTCGACGAATAGGATTCGTTGTTTTTAAGACGTATTGCACGAAGCGTTAGGTCTATGGGAGAAAGCAAGTTGCAAGTGAAGTACAGCATTTGTCCAATAATAATGAGGAGTGAAGAACTTAGTTCAAGGTCGCATTATTTAGATACATCAAACTGTGAGCCTTAGAGGCAGAAGCAGGTGTATTTCTAAGTCGACGAATAGGATTCGTTGTTTTTCAGATGTATTGCACGAAGCGTCAGGTCTATGGGAGAAAGCAAGTTGCAAGTGACGTACAGCATTTGTCCAATAATAATGAGGAGTGAAGAACTTAGTTCAAGGTCGCATTATTTAGATACATCAAACTGTGAGCTGACCAGATTAACGGAATGGATCATACCACCAGGTTCAACTAGGAAATTGATGAGTATCGGCAATGTTACTTTACTAGCATCACTCCAGCTCGCAACAGCAAACGTAATAGTACAATGAGGCTCATCTGCAAATTGCGTCACTTTGCTGTTCTTTGATATCAGTGATGCCACCCTATCTATAAGCTGCGGCCATGGTCCTGGCCGTGCTAGAGCATGGGTCCTTTAGGAAACAGACTGAAATACTGTAGCTAAAAAATGGCTCTGAGCACTGTGGGACTTAACAGCTGTGGTCATCAGTCCCCTAGAACGTAGAACTACTTAAACCTAACTAACGTAAGGACATCACACACATCCATGCCCGAGGCAGGATTCGAACCTGCGACCGTAGCAGTCGCACGGTACCGGACTGCGCGCCTAGAACCACGAGACCACCGCGGCCGGCGAAATACTGTAGCTGTTCTTTCAGTGATAGAAAACTAAATAACTTTACTATAAAAATAAAGTTTCGCCCGCGATGATTCCTTCACCCCACAGAACCAAATATCGGGAATGAAATTTTTCCTCTACAGCGGATTGTGTGTTGATGTGAAACTTCCTGGCAGATTTAAACTGTGTGCTGGAGCAACACTCGTACTCTGGACCTTTGCCTTTACGGGCAAGTGCTCTGCCATTAAAGCACTTGCCCTCGAAATGCAAAAGGTTCCGAGTTCGAGTCTATTTCTAGCACACAGTTTTAATCCGCGAGGAAGTTTCAGAACTGAAGATCTTCACATTTCCGTCTGTTTCCATCTGTCACTCTGCTATGCGACTAGAAAATCCTCGAAGATCAATTATGACACTGGTCTGTTCTTTGCGTCAGTAAACTTAGTTCGCCGCGGGGGGATAGCCTTGTGGTCTTGGGATTGTCACGGTTCGGGTGGCTGCCACCGTCGGAGGTTCGAGTCCTCCCTCGGGCATGGGTGTGTGTGTTGTCTTTAGCGTAGGTTAGTTTAAGTTACATTAAGTGTGTAAGCTTAGGGACCAATGACTTCAGCAGTTTGGTCCCATAGAACTTTCCACAAATTTCCAGTTTTCCAATAAACACAGTTCCTCATTTCCAGCTAAGCGCGACAGGAAAAAGGATGTGAGATGGACAGCAGATGTTATTCGGCAATGGTGATAGGTGAAACTAAAAATACTCCGTCCCACTTCGTTCGGCGTATAGCTTATATATATATATATATATAAGTTATACGCAGAACGTAGTGGGACGGAGTAATTTTTGTTTCATCTTTCACCACTGCCGAATATATATATACATATATATATATATATATATATATATATATATATATATATATATATATATGGTGAGTCACCTAACGTTACCTATGGTCATATTTCGTAAGCCACATCAAATACTGTGAGACCTGAGTTTCTCCTGGCGTATACAACTTTCAAATAACTTCCGGGAATTCAGCCAGGTAACACTTTCAGCGACCGCCGATATTTCGGCGGGAGAACACCCCGCCATTTTCAAGGCAAACTGCAACGGACTGGCGGCGTACATGCAAATTTAATACCTCGGTTCTCGGACCCAAGCAGGAAAGATAACACACACACACTGAACACTAGTGCCACCAAAGATGGCCAAAGTCAGAGCTATCGATAGTGAGACTACGAATTCGCAGGTGAGGTAGCATTGAGTCTGTCCCTCCGTTTCTTGACAAGGGAGAGAGCCGGATTCCAAACAGAGTTTAAACAGAAACCTCCATCCCTGTTAACAAGGTTGCTCGCTAATTTAATCTCAACTGCCTCCCGAACCACACTGTCCCAATAGCTGGACGTGCATGCCAATATCTCGGTGTTATTATATAACATGGAGTGACCAGTATCCAAGCAATGTTCGGCAATAGCAGATCTATTTGGCTGCTGTAATCGTGTGTGCCGTTTATGCTCAGTAGATCTGTCCTCCACGGTCCTGATAGTTTGACCAATATATGCCATGCCGCAGCTACAAGGGACACGATATACACCCGCCTTACGCAGTCCAAGATCATCCTTAACGGAACTCAAAAGTGCTCTAATTTTAGATGGAGGTCGGAAAACACATTTCACATCGTATTTCCGTAAAATACGACCGATCTTATTGGACGTGTTTCCTACGTAAGGCAAGAAAACAGTAGACTTAGGTGTTGACTCAGAATTATCATCAATCACCTGATGTACAGTTGGTCGATAGCGCAAGGCACGTTCAATCTATCTATCACTGTAACCATTTTGACGAAATGTAACTTCAAGATAGGACAGCTCAGCTGGCAAAGTCTCAGCGTCAGAAACGATATGTGCCCTGTGTACCAAGGTACGAAGTACCCCTTTACGCTGAGCCGAATGGTGACAACTAAAAAAAATGGTTCAAATGGCTCTGAACACTATGGGACTCAACTGCTGTGGTCATAAGTCCCCTAGAACTTAGAACTACTTAAACCTAACTAACCTAAGGACAGCACACAACACCCAGCCATCACGAGGCAGAGAAAATCCCTGACCCCCCCGGGAATCGAACCCGGGAACCCGGGCGTGGGAAGCGAGAACGCTACCGCACGACCACGAGATGCGGGCAATGGTGACAACTATTAGCTTGTAAGTACAAGTCGGTGTGAGTACGTTTCCTGTAGACTGCATGTCCCAATGATCCATCATCCTTCCTCCTAACCAACACGTCGAGAAAGGGAAGGCAACCATCCTTTTCCACCTCCATCGTAAAACGAATGTTCGGGTGGATCGAGTTCAGACGTTCTAGAAAGACATTCAAATTCTCCCTACCGTGAGGCCAAACAACGAAGGTATCGTCAACGTATCTAAGGAAACAGGCGGGTTTTAAAGGCGCCGACTCCAATGCACGTTCCTCGAAGTCTTCCATAAACAAATTTGCGATCACAGGAGACAACGGACTACCCATCGCAGCTCCATCTGTCTGCTCGTAATACTGGTCATTAAATAAAAAGTAAGTGGATGTCAACACGTGCCTAAAGAGATTAGTTAAATCAGCACCAAACCTGGCATCAATTAACCGCAACGAAACAGACAGAGGAACACGAGTGAAGAGAGAGACCACATCGAAACTCACTAAAATATCAGAGTCATTCAGCCTCAGTCCCTCCAAACGACGTAAAAAATCAGCTGAGTTCCTGATATGAAGTTCACACCGTCCTACTTGTGGACTCAACAGAGAAGCAAGATGCTTGGATACACAATATGTCGGGGCGCCGATGTTACTCACTATAGGACGGAAAGGAACCCCTTCCTTATGAACCTTTGGAAGGCCATATAACCTAGGGGGAACCGCACTATAGGTGTTAAGCCTCTTGATTGTGTCCTGCGACAAACCACTTTTCTTCAGGAGGCTGTTGGTCTTTCTCTCAACACGTTTCGTGGGGTCAGCATCGATTCTGCGATACGTTGAATCAGAATGGAAGTTTCTGTTTAAACTCTGTTTGGAATCCGGCTCTCTACCTTGTCAAGAAACAGAGGGACAGACTCAATGCTACCTCACCTGCGAATTCATAGTCTCACTATCGATAGCTCTGACTTTGGCCATCTTTGGTGGCACTAGTGTTCAGTGTGTGTGTGTTATCTTTCCTGCTTGGGTCCGAGAACCGAGGTATTAAATTTGCATGTACGCCGCCTGTCCGTTGCAGTTTGCCTTGAAAATGGCGGGGTGTTCTCCCTCCGAAATATCGGCGGTCGCTGAAAGTGTTACCTGGCTGAATTCCCGGAAGTTATTTGAAAGTTGTATACGCCAGGAGAAACTCAGGTCTCACGTTGTTTACCTCTTCGGGGAGGAAATGTATCGGTGTTTACGTAAGTTGGATAAACTTCGTAGCTGTCGAGTTAGACTGCAATGTGCTTTGTCGTTGTTATTGAGGTGTCGTGATGAAAATCATGTCCCAACATTTGCTTAGGTTGTGCACCATATTAATTCTCCTGCCGCCAATCGAATTAAGCAACGTGCTGGCTTGGCTCTTGTTCGCGAAAGGATTCGTTTTACTCGTCGACGTTTGAATTCTGTTTCCAAATAATTGTATCGTTTTCATTTAATGGTTGCATCTGAAGTGTCTGATTTCACTTGGGATTGGTTGGACGGTGCCTCATGGACCCAAGCTGACTGGGAGTACAACTCCGTTACTGCCCGGCATTTGGCAAAGTTTGAACGTTTTCATCGCGCGGAGTCGGATGTTATATCTCGACGTTCTGTGATAAATCTCACAGAGAATTCTTTTGACTACGCAACCTTATCCGTGCTAGGGAAAGAATTAAATTTTGCACCCACTCCGAAGAATTTGCCGGTAGTTGATTTTATTAGTTCAATTGAACAGGCAGTTTGCAAACTACCTCCCGACGCTGCAGAGGAAGTTAGGAGGGAGGCATGCCGTGTTTTGACTAGGGCTCGTCCACCCAAGAGTAATGTAACAGCAGCAGAGAGGGCTGCTTTACGCTCTCTCAAAGTTGATCCCAGTATTGTTATTTTACCTGCTGACAAGGGCAATGCCACCGTTGTTTTAAATAAACTAGATTATGTACAAAAGATGCAACGTTTACTATCTGATTCAACGTATCGCAGAATCGATGCTGACCCCACGAAAAGTGTTGAGAGAAAGACCAACAGCCTCCTGAAGAAAAGTGGTTTGTCGCAGGACACAATCAAGAGGCTTAACACCTATAGTGCGGTTCCCCCTAGGTTATATGGCCTTCCAAAGGTTCATAAGGAAGGGGTTCCTTTCCGTCCTATAGTGAGTAACATCGGCGCCCCGACATATTGTGTATCCAAGCATCTTGCTTCTCTGTTGAGTCCACAAGTAGGACGGTGTGAACTTCATATCAGGAACTCAGCTGATTTTTTACGTCGTTTGGAGGGACTGAGGCTGAATGACTCTGATATTTTAGTGAGTTTCGATGTGGTCTCTCTCTTCACTCGTGTTCCTCTGTTTCGTTGCGGTTAATTGAAGCCAGGTTTGGTGCTGATTTAACTAATCTCTTTAGGCATGTGTTGACATCCACTTACTTTTTATTTAATGACCAGTATTACGAGCAGACAGATGGAGCTGCGATGGGTAGTCCGTTGTCTCCTGTGATCGCAAATTTGTTTATGGAAGACTTCGAGGAACGTGCATTGGAGTCGGCGCCTTTAAAACCCGCCTGTTTCTATAGATACGTTGACGATACCTTCGTTGTTTGGCCTCACGGTAGAGAGAATTTGAATGTCTTTCTAGAACATCTGAACTCGATCCACCCGAACATTCGTTTTACGATGGAGGTGGAAAAGGATGGTTGCCTCCCCTTTCTCGACGTGTTGGTTAGGAGGAAGGATGATGGATCATTGGGACATGCAGTCTACAGGAAACGTACTCACACCGACTTGTACTTACAAGCTAATAGTTGTCACCATTCGGCTCAGCGTGAAGGGGTACTTCGTACCTTGGTACACAGGGCACATATCGTTTCTGAGACTTTGCCAGCTGAGCTGTCCCATCTTGAAGTTACATTTCGTCAAAATGGTTACAGTGATAGACAGATTGAACGTGCGTTGCGCTATCGACCAACTGTACATCAGGTGATTGATGATAATTCTGAGTCAGCACCGAAGTCTACTGCCTTCTTGCCTTACGTAGGAAACACGTCCAATAAGATCGGTCGTATTTTACGGAAATACGATGTGAAATGTGTTTTCCGACCTCCATCTAAAATTAGAGCACTTTTGAGTTCCGTTAAGGATGATCTTGGACTGCGTAAGGCGGGTGTATATCGTGTCCCTTGTAGCTGCGGCAGGGCATATATTGGTCAAACTATCAGGACCGTGGAGGACAGATGTACTGAGCATAAACGGCACACACGATTACAGCAGCCAAATAGATCTGCTATTGCCGAACATTGCTTGGATACTGGTCACTCCATGTTATATAATAACACCGAGATATTGGCATGCACGTCCAGCTATTGGGACAGTGTGGTTCGGGAGGCAGTTGAGATTAAATTAGCGAGCAACCTTGTTAACAGGGATGGAGGTTTCTGTTTAAACTCTGTTTGGAATCCGGCTCTCCCCCTTGTCAAGAAACGGAGGGACAGACTCAATGCTACCTCACCTGCGAATTCATAGTCTCACTATCGATAGCTCTGACTTTGGCCATCTTTGGTGGCACTAGTGTTCAGTGTGTGTGTGTTATCTTTCCTGCTTGGGTCCGAGAACCGAGGTATTAAATTTGCATGTACGCCGCCAGTCCGTTGCAGTTTGCCTTGAAAATGGCGGGGTGTTCTCCCGCCGAAATATCGGCGGTCGCTGAAAGTGTTACCTGGCTGAATTCCCGGAAGTTATTTGAAACATCAAATACTGACGAACCGATTACACAGACCGAACGTGAGGAGAGGGGCTAGTGTAATTGTTTAATACAAACCATAAAAAAATGCACGGAAGTATGTTTTTTAACACAAACCTACGTTTTTTTAAATGGAACCACGTTAGTTTTGTTAGCACATCTGAACATATAAATAAATACGTAATCAGTGCCGTTTGTTGCATTGTAAAATGTTAATTACATCCGGAGATATTGTAACCTATAGTTGACGCTCGAAACCTACAACGTTCAGTTGCGTGATGTAACAAACACGGGCCACGGTCGGCGAGCAGCATCTGCAGGGACATGTTTACGATGACGACCGTGTTTACGAGTGTGGCTGTAGTGCACTGTTGTGGTTAGGTCTAGCTGTCACAGTGTCCGTATGTAGCGCCTGCTGCTATTGTTATTCTGCATTCGTCTCCGCACGCAGACCAACTGTAGTACACCGTGTTACCACACGTCTGTGATACTGTAGTGTTGTAGGAACTGTTACCATGGTGTATTCGAACTCTGAAAAGGCGGAGATGATACTCATCTATGGCGAGTGTCGACGAAATGCAGCTGAAGCCTGCAGGGTGTATGCAGAACGGTACCCGGACAGAGAGCATCCAACGTGCCGCACATTGCAAAACATTTACCGCCAACTGTATGCAACAGGTATGGTCGTAGCACGCAAACGGGTCCGTAACAGGCCCGTCACAGAAGAAGAGGGTGCAGTTGGTGTGTTAGCTGCTATTGCCATGAACCCACACATGAGTACACGGGATATTGCGAGAGCCGGTGGACTGAGTCAATGTAGTGTCATGCGCATACTGCATCGTCACCGCTTTCACCCGCTTCATGTGTCGCTACATCAGTAATTACATGGCGATGACTTTAATTATCGAGTGCAATTCTGTCAATGTTCATTAATAGAGAATGCGTTGCAGTTCTACCTGTTTACCGATGAAGAGGGTTTCACAAACCACGGGGCAGTGAATCTACGGAACATGCATTACTGGTCCGTGGACAATCCTCGCTGGCTCAGACAGGTAGAGCGACAGCGACCGTGGACTGTAAATGTATGGTGCGGAATCATTGGCGACCACCTCATTGGTCCTCACTTCATTGCAGGGGCCCAAACAGCTGCAACATACATCGCGTTTCTACAGAATGATCTGCCTACGTTGCTCGAAAATGTCCCACTGGAAACGCGTCGACGTATGTGGTATCAGCATGATGGTGCACCTGCAAATTCCGCAATTAACACTAGGCTGACCCTTGACAAGATGTTCGACGGGCGTTTCATAGGACGTGGAGGACGCATAAATTGGCCAGCCCGTTCTCCTGATCTACCACCTCTGGACTTCTTTCTGTGGGGTACGTTAAAGGAGCATGTGTACCGTGATGTGCCTACAACCCCAGAGGATATGAAACAACGTCTTGTGGCAGACTGCGGCGACATTACACCAGATGTACTGCGGCGTGTACGACATTCATTACGCCAGAGATTGCAATTGTGTGCAGCGAATGCTGGACACCACATTGAACATCTATTGGCCTGACATGTCGGGACACATTCTATTCCACTCCGTAATTGAAAACGGAAACCACGTGTGTACGTGTACCTCACCCCTCATGGTAATGTACATGTGCGTCAGTGAAAAAGACCACTAAAAAGGTGTTAGCATGTGGACGTAATGTGCTGTTCTAGTCTCTTCTGTACCTAAGGTCCCTCACCGTTCCCTTTGGATCCCTACGTAATTCGGTGCTCTCCGATACACACGATCGAACAGCGGAGGAGCGGTACTCAAGCGTCAACTTTAGGTTACAATATTTCCGGATGTAATTAACATTTTACAATGCAACAAACGGCACTGATTACGTATTTGTTTATATGTTCAGATGTGCTAACAAAACTAAAAAAACGTAGGTTTGTGTTAAAAAACATACTTCCGTGCATTTTTTATGGTTTGTATTAACCAATTACACTAGCCCCTCTCCTCACGTTCGGTCTGTGGAATCGATTCGTCAGTATTTGATGTGGTTTACGAAATATATCCAGCGGTAATGTTAGGTGACACACCCCGTATATATATACACTCGTGTCTCATAAAAAACTATTCGCTGCGCTACCGCCTCTACCAGATATTCAGCCTACGATATGGTGGAAACCAACATGCTGTTGGACTATCTCTTTAGGAAGGGCAGCTTTAGGAGTATATAGTTAGTACTAGCATTGTACGTGTATATTTCCAGTCTTCTATTAAGCCATCACCTGGTTCCCTCTCTCTCTCTCTGTCTGTCCACCTCATTATGTCACTCCCACCGTTCATCTGCTCCTTTCCCCCTATCCATCGATACCTTGCTCGTCTCAACATCTCTTCCTCCACTCCTCTAAGTCCATCTAGTTCTCCCTCTCTCTTTTTCCATCTCCTACTTCCCCCTCCGTCTGTCCATCTCCAGCCCGCAACGCCTTTCCGACCATCTCCTCCATCTTCTCTTTGTGACCACATCCTTTCAAATTTCACGCCAGTTGCATAAGAGTGGTCCTACTAGCTCCACCAGAGGAATTTAAATCATTTTAGATTCAAACACTCACTGTGAAAGTCGTGAGGTTATTTTGAGATTGGACGTTGGGGGTTGCTGTTAGTCAAAAATTCCTTTAAGGCGTCAAAGGCGTCATTAGCAGCACCTTACTGAGTTTGATCGAGATCTTGTACTAGAGCTACGAGAAGCTGGATATTTCTTCTGCGATATTGCGGAAAGGCTTGGCGGGAATGTAGCTACAGCACATGATTGCTGGCAGTGGTGGTCATGAGAATGTGCGGCTGCAAGAAGTCCAGGCTCCAGAATGCCACGCGGCGCTACCGAGAGGGCAGAACATCGGTTCAGCGTATGGCTCTGGCGCGTCGTACAGCATCTGCAGTACCAATCTGAGCAGAATTTGGCACCAGAGTGACACAACGAACTGTTGCAAATCTGTTACTTGACGGAAAACTATGAACGAGCCACCCTTAGCGTGCATACACTGACCACAGTCCCTGCCATATGCGACTGCTACGGTGTCAAGCAGGAGCTAATTGAAGGGCAAGGTGGAGATCTGTGGTGTTTTCTGATGAAAGCTTCTTCTGCCTCAATGCAAGTGTTGGCTGTGTATTGGCCAGTTGAGGGCCTGCAACCAACCTGCTTCCTGCTAGTCGCACTGGGTCTACACCTGGAATTACGGTCTGCGGCGTTATTTGTATGAGAGCAGGAGAACTCTCGTGGTTGTCCCACGCACCCTGTGCGCACATCTGTACGCCAGTCTGGTAATTCGACCTGTCGTGCTGCCATTCTTGAACGGCATTCCAGGGGGTGTTTTCCAACAGGATAACGAGTGCCCAAGCACCGCTGTTGTAACCTACCATCCTCTCCAGAGTGGCGAGATGTTGCCTTGGTCTTTTCCACCACCTGATCTGTCTCCAGTCGAGCGCATATGGGACGTCATCGGACGATTCCCGTGTCATCCACAAACAGCATTACCCTGCCCTGTATTGACCGACCAAGTGAGACAGGCATGCAAGTCCATTCCACAAACCGACACCCAGTACCTGTACAACACGTTTGCATGCTAGCATTCGAGATTCTGGTGATTATAACGGTTAAAAATGTACCAGCATTTCACATTTGCAACAAGTTATCTCGCACGTACATAAAGCAATGATCTTGCACTTAAATATGTAACGTAAACTGCTGCAGGCACAGGCATCTTGTAACGCACCGTGCGTATTGTTGAAAATAGGGTTCCGCAGCTCCACGTTGACTCTACGACGCAGATACTATTGCCGTGGGTACGGAGGCATTTGACACGGTGTCCCATTGACGAAGGTCCGAGTATATGGAATAAGTTCACAGATACGTGAGTAGCTCGATGACTTCTTAAGTAATAGAGCCCAGTATTTTGACCTCGACAGTTAGTGTTCATCAGAGACATGGGTAATGTCAGGAGTGTACCAGGGAAGTTTGGTAGGAACGCTGTTGTTCGCATACATAAAAGATTTGGCGGACAGGGTGAGCAGCAATCTGCGGGTGTTTGCTAATGATGCTGTGGTGTACGGTAAGGCATCGAAGTTGAGTGATTGAACGAAGATATGACTTAGAAAAAATTCCTAGTTGGTTTGGTGAATGGCAGCTAGCTCTGAATGTGGGAAAATTTAAGTTGATGCTAATGAGTAGGAAGAACAAATCTGTAACGTTCGGATATCTAGGCGTAACGTTGCAAAGCAATATGAAATAGAACGAGCATATGGGAACCGTGGTAGGGAAGGCGAATGGTCGACTTCGGTTTATTGGGACAATTTTAGGAAATAGTGGTTCACATGTAAAGGAGATCGTAAGTAGGACGCTGTTGCGAACTATTCTTGAGCAGTGCTCGAGTGTTTGAGATCCGCACCAGGTCGAATTGAAGGAAGACATCGAAGCAATTTAGAGGTGAGCTGCTAGATTTGTTACCGGTAGATTCGAACAACACGTGTTACGGAGATGCTTCGGGAACTGAAGCGGGAATCCCTGGACGGAAGGAGACATTCTTTTCGAGAAACGGTACTGATAAAATTTAGAGAATTGACATTTGAAGCTGACTGCCGAGCGGTTTTACTGCCGCCAACATACATTGTGGTTAAGGACCACAGAGATGAGATACGAGGAATTAGGATTCCTATGGAGGCATACAGGCGGTCCTTTTTCCCTTGCTGTATTTGCGAGTGGAACAGAAAACGAAATGACTAGTAGTGGAACAGGGTACCCTCCACCACGCACTGTGTAGTGGTTTGCGGAGTATCTATGTCGATGTAGACTAAAACTGAACCATCTATCCATAGAGACGTATCGTCTCATCAAATGAAGTACCTCTCTCATTACATCAGGTTGATGGTTGTGTCCAGATATGCCATCATCCAGGTGAAAGACTGGGTTTCATGGGACCGGTGGTAGTCAGTAGCTGAAGTCGCCATGGCAACTGTGGACTGCATGAACGTTATTATGGCACCACCTGCATCCCTTCGTGCCTCTTCCACGTTGGCGATGGCATCTTCCAACAGGATAACTGTCCATTCACAGGGCAATAATCGTGCTGTAGTGGTTTGAGGATTATGATAGTGAACTCACACTGACACTGCGAACTGTTACGACTTCTGCACCACCTGTTAGCAGCAGACACAATGGCTGCGACAGAGACTGAGACGACGTGGAGTTGTACAATTATTTATTGAACTTACTTTACAGTTTCTCCCTCGTCGTCGCTACCCAGCCCTGCGGATCTCTCTGCCTGGCTGCTGCTGTGTAGGTTCTCCCACAATGCGCGCAAAGCGCGCCGCTGATCGCACTCTGGAACCTCAGGCCACCAGTGCTCCGCTGAAGCCAGGATGCCCTGTGGTTGAGATGAACTCGTCGCTGTGAGGTCAGCTGCCGACGCCTGCTGCTCAGGCGGCCGGGAAGCCGTCAGTCGCGATGTCTGCAAGGTCCTGTCATGGACGGACCATGTGCCGTGGGGCCGGGTTGCCGTGAAGTCCGGGCGTCAGTCCCCGGTGGCGACTGTGACCGAGACTGCGCTGCTGCCCGTCCTCATGGAAGATCTCGCTGTAGTTAGTCAGCCATGGTGCCGACCGAACTCGGGCCGATCTCCAGAGCTGAAGTTGACATAACAGACTTTCAGAATCGTCACCTACGAAGATTGAACTTTCGGACACGGACCACGTCCGTTCGTCGGATCCGAACTGCTTCCTAATGCCTTCAGTCTGTTGCTGTCTGTTTATATCCGGCAGGAGGATGTTTTTACCCTCGATGGTAGCTTTTTGTTATTGCTCCCGCAGTATATTGCAGTGTAACTTAGCGTGCTGGCCTCCCTTCTCCTTACTCAGCACTCTCCAGGCTTCGCTCGGCGCTCGGTCTGTGTGCGTCCTTGCATCAGTCTGTTGGTAGACTGCTGCTGTCAGCAAGGCTTTCTGTACGTGCTTTACTTCGCAACGCCTTGGTCGCTGGCGTGCCACTGTTTTGGCATTCTCCACTGCGTGAAGCAACGCTTACTACATGTGGCTGCAACAGACCACTAAATTCGCCTGATCTGAACCCGATGTAACACATCTGGAACTCTATCAGTCACCACATCTGGTGTCACGTACTTCTGGAAAGGAGTTGTCAAGTCAGATTCTCTGCTTTACAGGGTTGCAAATCTAGACCTACAAGCTGCTGAGTCTCCCATTGATAACACTGATCTTTTGGATCCGACAACCTTCCATTTCATCAATATAAATTTTAAAACTTTCTTTAGTTTAGATTATTTTCAACGTAATTCTTGGAAATACTACTAACGTATTTTAGGAAAAACATTGTTTGATCGAAGAAAAATTAATCATTTTTTATAAATTATTTTTCTTGTTAAATTATATGTATCATATGGATAACTACTTCATGCCCCATGCATGGTCAGTCTTGTCTATGGAACGGCTGACAAATTTCCGGAAGCGTTGTATATATTTTTCTCACGATAATACCTACTTTACTATACCCAGTAATTAGCTACCGACCCAACTTTTGCTCACGCAGGTGGACGTTTTCCTGTATTATTGTCATCCTGCGAGATTATGGTCTACAAAGTGATTGGTTCAATATGATGTTTTTAAATTACGTACCGTTATTGTTTCGGTATTTACGAATACATCTTATTGCATTACTAAAGCTAATGATGCTTTCCAATGCTTATTCACCGCTTTTCCACATTTGAAACGCTCTGAAGATGGCTGGATATAGCAAATCTAGTTATCGTGCTTTAACTGTGATGGGAAAATTTCGGTCCAGGCATTAAAGCTTTTTAACTTAAACACTTTTTATTTAATAAATTTATGGTGAAAGATACGCCGTCCACTTATCATCTTATCTACTCTAGGTAGGACTTAAAGTTGTCACATGCAACTTGTCTGTCTTTCTCTCTATTTTTCCCTCAATGTCAAGTGATCTTTGATAATACTCGAAGTTCTTCTTCAATAGATAGTACCCTTCACTGCCTTCAGAACTGGGAAGAAAGTTAATCGCTCTTCCAGCTTATTGGCATTGATATCTACTGGCTATTTCTTGGTTACCGACTTCCAGTCATAAGTGTTCACCATCCTAGTCTTCTTCCTCATCATAGTCACCACCACCACCATCATCATTATCATCATCACCATCCACACTGTTATCATCCTTTTCTTCTTCTCTGCCTTCATAAATGCTATGTTAATAACATCTTTGTCTGTTTTCTTCTCTCGGAATAGTTGTCACAGAGTCTGGGAAGCGGGTCTGGTGGGAAGTTGAATTGCGTGATTCTTGAACCACGTCTTCCTCTACTATAGCAAAACCTGACGAGATGTTTCGTATCGAACATCTGGCAGAGCTTCATTAACATCTGAAATTGACACTAATATCATATCAGTATCTCTATTAAGTAATTGTAGGAGACAATATAAATACTGGAAAATTACATTTTCACTCTTTGATTCTGATGAGAATTTTATTCTTTAAACACATTGTAGCTTCAGGTGTTTTAACATCGTGTGAACATTTTCTTTCTAAACTCATGTCTGATTCATTTACATTCCTTAACCGGATCTGTAGTCCACTCCAAGGCATTTTCAAATTTTTAATGTCCTTTTTACTAGATAAACCTTCAGCCATTTTCACATAATATGCAGTCAATTTTCTACATATATGAATCCTAAAAATGGAAAACATCAACAGGACGAGCACCTCATCGGTTTATTCAACATTATGCAAGGGTTTACCTTCTACTCTAATTCATCTCCACTCCTTAATCTGATTCGCAACGTGCTAAAAGCTATTTTAAAATTTTCTTTCTAATCGATAAACCTTGCACAACAGCTTGTTTTACCATCTTCTGCAGTCCAGTTTGACCTCCGTGAAATTTACAAATGAACAACATTGTGTCAATAAACGTCGACAGACACTGACCAACAGTTTATGGAAAATGACGTTCAGTTCAGTGATGGTCAGTGATCAATGACGGTCAGTAGACAACGATAGTCAGCGTTCAATGATAGCCAGTGACCAGTGGTAGTCAGTGATCAATGATGGAAAGTAGTCAATGACGGCTAGTGATGTGCGCTAATACTGTTACTTGCTCGATGTCCAGACAGCAACAGACAGGACAGTTTTTTTAAATGCAGCAGACCACGGTGCCCACTATCGCGAATGACAGTGTGGGCAGCATAACATACACTCTAGTACTATAAATTTCTCTCTTGGTGTCACAGATTATGGTACAGTATTTTTTTGAAGTGTTTATCTCTGGAAGCGTTATGCGTTATGTACACTAATGGCCATTATAATTGCTACACCAAGAAGAAATGCAGATGATAAACGGGTATTCATTGGACAAATATCTTATACTAGAACTGACATGTGATTACATTTTCACGTAATTTGGGTGCATAGATCCTGAGAAATCAGTATCCAGAACAACCGCCTCTGGCCGTAATAACGGTTTTGATACGCCTGGGCATTGACTCAAACAAAGTTCTGATGGTGTGTTCAGGTACAGCTGCCCATGCATCTTCAACACGATACCACAGTTCATCAAGAGTAGTGACTGGCGTATTGTGACGAGCCAGTTGCTCGGCCACCATTGACCAGACGTTTTCAATAGCTGAGAGATCTGGAGAATGTGCTGGCCAGGGCAGCAGTAAAACATTTTCTGTATCCAGATAGGCCCGTACAGAACCTGCAACATGCGGTCGTACATTATCCTGCTGAAATGTAGGGTTTCGCAGGGATCAAATGAAGGGTAGAGCTACGGGTCGTAACAAATGTCAAATGTAACGTCCACTGTACAATGTATCGTCAATGCGAACAAGAGGTAACCGAGACGTGTAACCACTGACACCCCATACCACCACGCCGGGTGATACGCCAGCATGGGCGATGACGAATACACATTTCCAATGTGCGTTCACCGCAGTGTCGCCAAACACGGATGCAATCATCATGATGCTGTAAACAGAACCTGCACTCATCCGAAAAAATGACGTTTTGCCATTCGTGCATCGAGGTTCGTCGTTGAGTATGCCATCATAGGCGCTCCTGTCTGTGATGCAGTGTCAAGGGTAACCGCAGCCATGGTCTCCGGGCTGATAATCCATGCTGCTGAAAACGTCGTCGAACTGTTCGTGCAGATGGTTGTTGTCTTGCAAAAGTCCCTATCTGTTGACTCAGGGATCGAGACGTGGCTGCACGATCCGTTGCAGCCAGGCGGATAAGATGCCTGTCATCTCGACTGCTAGTGATACGAGGCCGTTGGGATCCAGCACGGCGTTCCTTATTACCCTCATGAACCCATCGATTCCATATTCTGCTGACAGTTATTGGATCTCGACCAACTCGAGCAGCAATGTCTCGATACGATAAACCGCAATCGCGATACGCTACAATACGACCTTTGTCAAAGTCGGAAACGTGATGGTATGCATTTCTCCTCCTTACGCGAGGGATCACAACAACATTTCACCAGGCAACGCCGGTCAACTGCTGGTTGCGTACGAAAGATCGGTTGGAAACTTTCCTCATGTCAGCACGTTGTAGGTGGCGCCACCGGCGCCAACATTGTGTGAATGCTCTGAAAAGCTAATCATTTGCATGTCACAGCATCTTCTTCCTGTCGGTTAAATTTCGTGACTGTAGCACGTCATCTTCGTGGCGTACAATTTTAATGGTCAGTAGTGTATTAGGCGCTGGATGTCTGATACTGGATGTGAAACATCATTTTAGACCAGATGGAGTCAGCTACTTGATCTTAAATAGTAGTATGTCGCTAGAAGTAGTAAGTCATACATGACGTAGTTCTCTAGAGTAATTTATACAGATAATTTAATTGCGGGCACACTTAATTTGCCTGTAAAGTGTGTCGTACTATCGATGAGCTTCTCGATGTGAGAGTAGTATTGGTGCACCCTATGCTTCAGCACTAGTGTTCATATGAGACTAGTTATTACGTATTTAGTTCAATTTATTGGGATTGAACTACTGCCGTCTCCTACCCTATAATTAATTTAAATAGCGCCTATAAACGTGCTGAGCGTATTTTAATATGTAGTGGAGACAATTTATGTGCCGAAATAATTAATTTGAAGCTAGATCTTACTCATATTAAAAATTCATTTTGCTCTAATTTTCATAGAGGTCTTGCATGTTACAATAACCTTGCAAGTTTTGTGTATTTCAATAAGCTTCGCAGACAGTTCAGAAGCGCAAACATTGAGTTTGGAGGTACATAGAGCTTGCTAGTGTGGTATGCATATCGAACTTTCGATACAAACGAGTGCTGCTTATACTAAAGGTTCCTACCAGTAATGCCAATATGCAAGCTCCGTGCATTTTTAGAAGCAATACAGACAATTTAGATACTGGAATAAACACTGCGCACCTCAAGTGTGTGAAATCTTACACGCAATTAAGTAGGTGATAAATAATTTTACTTACCTTTTGGATATAGAATCTACCATTGTCTTTGGAGATTCCACAACTCTCTGTTACTGTCTTTGTCCATCTCAACACTGTGTATAGACAAAGTATGTTTGTCTGCATTTTAAGTGATATATAGTAACAAAACACCTTCTTCATTTCTAAAATCGAAATGATAAAATACACTCCTGGAAATTGAAATAAGAACACCGTGAATTCATTGTCCCAGGAAGGGGAAACTTTATTGACACATTCCTGGGGTCAGATACATCACATGATCACACTGACAGAACCACAGGCACATAGACACAGGCAACAGAGCATGCACAATGTCGGCACTAGTACAGTGTATATCCACCTTTCGCAGCAATGCAGGCTGCTATTCTCCCATGGAGACGATCGTAGAGATGCTGGATGTAGTCCTGTGGAACGGCTTGCCATGCCATTTCCACCTGGCGCCTCAGTTGGACCAGCGTTCGTGCTGGACGTGCAGACCGCGTGAGACGACGCTTCATCCAGTCCCAAACATGCTCAATGGGGGACAGATCCGGAGATTTTGCTGGCCAGGGTAGTTGACTTACACCTTCTAGAGCACGTTGGGTGACACGGGATACATGCGGACGTGCATTGTCCTGTTGGAACAGCAAGATCCCTTGCCGGTCTAGAAATGGTAGAACGATGGGTTCGATGACGGTTTGGATGTACCGTGCACTATTCAGCGTCCCCTCGACGATCACCAGTGGTGTACGGCCAGTGTAGGAGATCGCTCCCCACACCATGATGCCGGGTGTTGGCCCTGTGTGCCTCGGTCGTATGCAGTCCTGATTGTGGCGCTCACCTGCACGGCGCCAAACACGCATACGACCATCATTGGCACCAAGGCAGAAGCGACTCTCATCGCTGAAGACGACACGTCTCCATTCGTCCCTCCATTCACGCCTGTCGCGACACCACTGGAGGCGGGCTGCACGATGTTGGGGCGTGAGCGGAAGACGGCCTAACGGTGTGCGGGACCGTAGCCCAGCTTCATGGAGACGGTTGCGAATGGTCCTCGCCGATACCCCAGGAGCAACAGTGTCCCTAATTTGCTGGGAAGTGGCGGTGCGGTCCCCTACGGCACTGCGTAGGATCCTACGGTATTGGCGTGCATCCGTGCGTCGCTGCGGTCCGGTCCCAGGTCGACGGGCACGTGCACCTTCTGCCGACCACTGGCGACAACATCGATGTACTGTGGAGACCTCACGCCCCACGTGTTGAGCAATTCGGCGGTACGTCCACCCGGCCTCCCGCATGCCCACTATACGCCCTCGCTCAAAGTCCGTCAACTGCACATACGGTTCACGTCCACGCTGTCGCGGCATGCTACCAGTGTTAAAGACTGCGATGGAGCTCCGTATGCCACGGCAAACTGGCTGACACTGACGGCGGCGGTGCACAAATGCTGCGCAGCTAGCGCCATTCGACGGCCAACACCGCGGTTCCTGGTGTGTCCGCTGTGCCGTGCGTGTGATCATTGCTTGTACAGCCCTCTCGCAGTGTCCGGAGCAAGTATGGTGGGTCTGACACACCGGTGTCAATGTGTTCTTTTTTCCATTTCCAGGAGTGTATATTCTTCCTAATAAACTCAATCTGTACGTCCTTTGGATATTTCGTGTCCGCATTTTCACGTCGCATAATTTTGTTGGATGATGGTGTTATTTGATAGTTGATTACAGGAAATACAGTCTGTGAACCTTTTAGAGGGTCTTGGTACAAAAGTAGTGATTACTAAATTTCATCGAAAGTTGCTATTCTACATTACCTTAAGCAGGCTCCAATCATTAGCAATAAACCAATAACTGTCACTGATTATAATTTCCTGTTGTATAATGATGCTTGAAACAATATAGATATGGAATTATTTAATTTGAGTGTGCACTGTGACTTACGTCAAGGGTAGGCCTAATTAATTACCTTCGGCCTGTCTGTTTGTTTGCTTGCTTGCTCAGCTTAGTAGTTTAGCTAGCATGTATTTTCTACAATTATTAGCCTGCACCGAGGAGAGTGGGAGGGGTGTGGCTTGTTTACGTCTGAAATAATGCAATTTGTCACAATTTCTTCACATCATTGAAATACTACATTCTGAGTGGTTGGTAAGTGGAGGTGACCGGCGGGGATTTAAATTACAGTTCTATTTCCCTCGTCTTGTATTGGCTGGAGATATCGAGAGGGAAGGAGCGAGTGGAAGGGGAGAGGGTTTTTAATTTTCCACCGACACAACTGGATTATTCAAAGCCTTCCCGACGTACAGATTGTTGTACAAAATTGTGGGAAAATTATCGGTTGTCTGTAAGTTGCTGGTACGATATTTCGGCACAGAGTATTCTGGCCATCTTCAGGTGAATAATGATGAGCAATACACTAAGGTCCCCTATTTAAGATCCCACCGGCACATACATGGTGTTCCTAATTGGTAATGCGCATGCCTTACTCGAGCGCATGCGGATCCCATGCCGAATTTAACTACAAACCGCTGTCTCGATTCATAAGGGATTCAGACAGTGGCACTTCTACTGATTCATTGATAACTTGAATGGGCCAAATTTTTTTGCTGCACTTTGTTTCATGGAATGACCAGTGACAATATAGTGTTCAGCGTAGCGGACTTAATTCTTGGAGAAGGCGAGTACGCCGCTCATGTTATACAATGCGTTTCTACACAGTGCGTGTCACTTGTCCTACGTAAGATTTACCAGATTAGTACGGACTCTTGTGAAAGCGTACTTTGGGCAACTCTTAAGTCGTTTTCAACCGATCCCAAAAGCGCTGATATTTTGAATAAGACTGAGAGATTACTTTATGTCTTCTTAATATCCTGCCTGTTGTAGCTGAGTTGTTAAGACGAATATCTGTTGTTCAAGAACACAGTTTGAAGGTTTTCCTGGTCCGTTTTCAGGCTTTCGGCATCTGAAATGGTATGGGCTCGGTGGATCAGTGTCTCCATAGCTTTACAATACTCCGAAGAAACACAACGGCAACTACCCACCAGATTGTGGTTTGCGGAGTGGATACTTGCGATAAGGCAGTTATAACATTCCTTCGGAATTTCAAACATTATTGGTTTGTAGAGTATATGAGTCTGAAGACATACCATCAAAATTTCAGAAAAATATCATCCACACAGTCCTGAAGGTAGCAAGGGTAGACACGTGTCGAAACAATAGCGCAAACAGGGTTACCTCTTATGCATCCTAGTTGCTGACAACAATAATGTACAGAAGAATGGTGAAGAAAACTGAGGCTCTATTAGCTGACGATCAGTTTCGCTTGAGGGAAAGTGAAGGCACCATAGTGGCGGGTCTCGCGGAGAGCTTTATAACAGAAGCAAGACGATCTGTCGACCTAGAAACATAGTCTGCAAAAATTTTCCGAACGTTCAGGAAGATATGTGTAAACTGTAAAGAAAAAACGGATGGCGTAAAATACGTAAATAAACCAAGACGGCAAATTAAAATGCAAAACCACGAACAGAGTGGTCGGATTAGAAAGGGGATACGACAGGATTGTAGTCTTTCGCCCTTACCGATCAGTCTATACATAGAAGAAGGAATAGCGGAAAAAGTAATTTTCAGGAATAGGATTAATAATTACGATAAGATTCGCTGATGACATTATTATCCTCAGTGACGGTCAGGATAAATTACAAGACCTGTTGAATGGAATGAAGAGTCTAATGAGCTCGGAATATAAATTGAGAGTAAACAGAAAATAGGCGAAAATAATCAGTAGTAGCAAAAATGAGATTGGTGACAAACTTAACTTGAAAATCGAAGTAGATCAGGTGAGGGAGTTTTGTTGCGTTGAAATCAATATAACAAGTTACGGACGAAGAAAGGTGGACATAAAAAGCAGATTAGCACGAACAAAGAGGTCATTCCTGGCCGTAATAAATCTACTAGTATCAAACATCGGCTTAAAGTTGCGGAAAAATATTCTGAGCAAGTATGTATGGACTTTCCTGTTGCATAGAAGTGCATCATGGGCGTTGGGAAACGGGAAAGTAGACAACCGAAGTTTTTCAGATGTGATGCCAAAGAAGGATGTCGACCATTACCGGTACGTGAATTGCGAAGATAGGAAACGAGGTAGTTCTACACGAAGTCGGCGATGAGAGAAATACATGGAAGGCAGTAACATGAAGGGAGAGGATGAAATAAATGTGGTGAGACGTCAAGGAGTAACTTCTGTGTTGGCTGAGGAAACTGCAATGAGTAAAAGCTCTAAGAAACAAGAGTGGGTTCAACAAGTGACTGACGATGTTGGGAGCGAGTGCTACCTTGAGATGAACGGGTCAGGACAGTGGGCGAACTCGCGGTGCTCCAGATCAAACCAGTCAGAAGACTGATAGCCGAAAAACAGCGTTAGACAGCGCCAGACTTCCACTATAGGAGCGCCCTTCCATCACGAAAACTTCCTCTGTCATGCACAACCCAACTTGTTCCAACGCCTCAACATTAAAGCTGTTCATTTAGTCGGAACACACAGCACTCATAAAACCACTATGTGGAAGAGACAAAGCAAGAAGAAAGACGATTTTTTAAATATAATCTTCACTATGGTCTCATAAAAGCGCAATTACCATCGATATTTTTAGCGATTTGGACCTAAGTGTTTCACGTCCCACAGACAGTCTATCAAGCGATAGTCTCATATGCAAATAGTTTGCAACGTTTTTGTTATCTAGTCCATTTTATAAGAAGAAGGGATTCAAAATATTATTTCCGAACGAACTAGTGAAGTGATACTGTTCTCTGACTATTTTTCCTCTCTAATCTAATACAACAGTATTTTTTTGTCAGTTCTGATGACGTGCTATTATGACTTTCTGGCGTAGACCTTGTAATGATCAGACGTGCCACTTAAGACATTACGGACTTCAGGAAGTGTTGCACCCGTCTTTGCCCTCTAAAACCATTTCGCAACAGGAGTGGCGTGTTATCAGTAAAGGTACGTGTTCTTCGTTCACTGCAGTTACAGTTCCGTTGGGCTAAGTACAATAGGTGGCATCGCAGTGAGGGAGGGAAGTGGTCTGGCAACTGGAAAACTACACCAGAGTTGGTGTACGAGGGGCAGTACGATTCATGTGGGCAAAATGTCCAAATTTCACGTAGATTCAGCATGAAATTCTGGAGGTGCATGGACCAAACGCAATTTGCTTCCGGCAAGCAGTGAGACGGTGCCAACAATCGGACCTAGGCCGCACAGACGTAAGTAATGCTGATCGGGGAGTCCAGATCTTGTACCGTGCGATGCCCGTATTGTCCGTGAGCTGAAAGATCATGTGGATGGAAGGGAATATTCTAATCACGAGGACGTTCACATAACGATTCTGGAATGACTCCGGGACGAAGGAGAGGATTTCCGTTGTCGAGGAATTAAACGATTCGTAGAAATCTCCGAAGGTTAATTACGCAGTGACATGTTGTAAAATAGTGTAATGCATCTGTGTCCCTTTGAAGTGCACCATTCCATAAAAGTTACTTTGCCTACAATAATAACGTATAACGAAGTTTCTGTAATCCCTTCATATGACGGTACTAGCGGAAACGCCAACAAAAAATAAAAAGATTTATTAATTTTAATAATACGCTTCCGAGTCTTCATCCGAATTGTAGTTTTTGAAGTCCGTTCATATTACTGTAGTTTTTGAAGTCCCTTTCTAATGTGGTACTAGCGGAAAAGCCAAAACAATAAATAAAAATAAAAACATGTGCAGATATTAAAGTAGGCTTCCGGGTGTTCGGCCGAAGTGTTGTTTCCATATTCTGCACAATACTTCGACGATCAATCCACCTTTTTTCTTAAGGTGTTGTGAGTTTTACTGTTCTGTGTATTCGCTGCGTAAACTCAGACTGTGAGCTATTGTTCGATTCGATCTATCAAAACCCAGGTTTCGTAAGCCAGGTGTATAGGCAGGGCAAGCAGCCTGGCTGCTGCTGCTGTGTAAACATTTCTGTTGAGTATTGGGGCTAACGGTCTGAGTTGGCCTCTGTGAGCGTCTCTGATTGTAGAGACGTTCTTGTTCTATTGTTCGTCTCGTGCTGCCCCTATTTATATAGCCGAGTTCGATTCTCAACGTGTACTGGGCCCTTCGTTGCTCTCTTGTTTTACAGAGCACGAACTGATACTACTCTCCAGCGTTTTCCAGTGCTAAAGGAAGTAAGTGTCGGGGAGATTTTAATAAACTGAGTGCCTCATCCCAAGTTTATATAAATCGAAAGCTCCGTCATTCTTTCGTTGATTTTCTGACGTCTTTATTTCGACAGAGTCCTTACACATCCTGTCCAGAAACGTGGTGCTATCACCACAACTCAGGTCTCACAGTATTTCATAAAATAAATTGTTGATGGTGTGCAGTAACCAGCCACAAATTTGTTTTAGGTTACTTTATTCCAAAAGTACCGTTACTGGTTTCGAATTATATACAATTCATCATCAAGTGATTTTTTCATGCTTTCATCAAGACAGATTATACATTGGTTTCCTGTGAGCTACCCTAGAATAAACAATGACTGACAAATTACGAAGATATAACCAAAATGGTGGTGCTACAGATTTTTGTTGGAAAGCAACTTACGTGAAATGTTCATCTGCCGCATTTGTATTAGCAGTTTTCTTGCAATGAAATGCATTCTCCTGGATGTTTGTCTTTTCAGAGTCACAAACGTTGCACTGCATTGTAAACCACTTTCGTTCGGTCGAAAAATGTATTTTCAATGTGCACCATATGTTTTTTTCTATAGCATATGAAAAGAAATATACAGTTTGCAAAGTACATTGCTGTCAAAGATGCTATAATGCAATGATACAGCATTTTTTGGGATGAAGGAAGCACAAGTTACTGTTATGTTAGATTGGAACAGTATTGTACATTAAATCTATGGCTTAAATGTAGACAGAAACGATAAATACATGGGATATTGTGAATTACGGCACTACAATAGAGATACGAGTACGGGCAAGAAGTGTGTGATTTCTCACGTGCTATTTGAACATTGCTAGTGATAATTCATTAGATTTTACTAGTATTTAGTGCCATAGATAATACTGACAGTTGTTTACCGGCGACTCACAGGACACAAGTGTGTAATGTGTATTGATGAAAGCACCGTCTGATGATGAATTCGAAACCGGTAACGGTACTTTTTGAATAAAGTATTTTCGGTTATCTAGATCGTTTTTAACATTATAAAGAATACTTTTTATCTTAGTTGAAGGGAGCAAAGTACAATGGACGCCATGTTTCTGTAGGAGTCTACAGAACTTACTGCATACCGTCCAGCCTGATGCAGATTAGTGATTTATGGATTCTCTCACACACTGTCAACCATTCTCTCAGGCGTTCTTGATTTTGACTGCATAGCCTGTTCAGCTCGATGCTCCGAGTAACCGTTCCTTCGGAAAACCAGTTGTATGTGTTGAAGTTCTCCAGCGAAGTTCTCCTTGTCTGAAAGGATTCGATCTTTGTAGACCAGTGTCTGTACAGCACGGAATTTCTTGGATGGTGATGTCTCGAGGCGTGTAGGTAGCCGTCAGTGTGTGAGGGTTTCTTATGTACACTGCGAACCATGGATCCGTACGGTCCTTTTGACCAACACATCGAGAAAAAGTAGTTAGCCGTCTTTTTCTAGATTTTGTCTTACGATGTACGGAGTTTAAATGCTCCAGGAGTTCTTGAACCTGTTTCGCTCCACGTGGCCACACTACACACGTATCACCCACGTACATGTAGAAACAGGTGGGTTTCAACTTGACAGATTCTAGTGCTTTTGCCTGAAAGTGTTCCATGTATAGATTCGCCACGGCAGGCGATAACGGACTACCTATCGTCACGCAAAGGTTCGTTCATAATACTTTCCGTCGAACAGGAAATAAGCTGATGTCAGAACGTGTCCAAGAAGGCCTGTGAAACAATCGTCGAATTTTTCCGCGATTAGTTCCATGATATCAGAAAGTGCAATTCTCGTAAAGAGAGAGTCTACAACGAAACTGAATATAATATCCGTATCCTGGAGCCGCAGTTCACTGTGGCTATGGAGTGATTCGTGGACTCCTGAAATAAATAAAACATCTCCCAGTGCTGGATAAGTACCTCCGGCAGTCATCCACGGCGGTGCCTTGTGCGTGTGCGTCAGAGTTAAGTCTACAATTGTGCAGCAACACACACACACACACACACACACACACACTGTTTACGGTAGTTAATACTGAACGATATCACTTGGGAACCGAACACGAGCTGCACAATCCGCCCTCTAATAACAAAGCGAACCCGTCTACTTGACACGATACAACTTACAACAGTAATTTCCCGGTGAAAGGGCGAATACTATGTTCGCACTACTCAAGATTAACGCAGTTGGTCCTTACTATAAAATCACGTTACAAAAATTTTTGTGTACGACATAACGGAAACAGCACCACCTATTTTTATAATTATGTATCTTTGGTGTGCAACTAGAACCCAGTACAAATGAGGCGCAAGATCCAAGTTTTCCTTGGGCTTTCTAACATCGAACTACTCGAACGCGGCCACAGAAGAGTGTCGTTGAACTTTCGTAGTACCCCACGACGATTACGAGTGCGTAAGTACAATAACACATCTTCCATCTTGCGTACATCTCTCTCTTTCCTCCTTCAATCCATATCACTGTCTAGTCCTGTCATAGTGCAATGATTTTTAGATCACTAACTGCCACAACTGAATGAGCACCTAACTCATATCTTTCTGCGCATGATTCCTATGGTACGTATTTTATAAAATAACCCGACTTCTACGTGCACAATATCGGGCTGTGATTTTGCTGCCTATTGTGCGGTCACGCTTCGATCCACTGTAAATATTAACCGCATCATCAGCTAAAGACTCCCGACTATCGGTAAATGTGTAATTTGGGACCGAATAATTAACTCGGTGGCTTATCAGCCTCCAATTACCTCTTCATTAAATAATCATAAAATTAGTAACTCATCAGTTCTGAACGTTATGAAATTCACCTATCAATGACGCTGCAAAAGCGTCAGAAAACTGTAGGTGGCAGCTAATTAATATGATGCCGTTATATAACTTAATGACGCTTAAATGGAGCACAGACACGTTCACCACACAGAATTATGAACGTTTACTGCAATTCTACGTACGACGTTAACAACAGGAATTAGCTGGTTTATTGAGTTAAACTAAATTATATTTAGAAACCATTTTCTAGCTTTCCGAAAAGACTGTGACAGTATACTAGTTAAAGCTGGTTGCTGATACAAAAATGAAATATTTCACATTTACACGAAACAGTGAATGATACGTGCAAGATTTGCGGCACAATACGGAGAGAATTTCTATGTTTGATCTTTCTGGGATTACAACTTGATAATAAATTCAGTTGGGAGCAACATACTAACCAACTGCGAAAGCGCCTAAACAAGTCTGCGTTTGCAATGCGAATGATGTCAGACATAGGAGATATAAATATAAAAAACTGGCATATTTTGCTTATTTTCATTCCATTGTGGCATATGGTACCACATTTTGGGGTAACACCGCAAACAGAGAATAAATTTTTAGAGCACAGAAGCGTATAATAAGAGTAATGAGTAGTGTAAATCCAAGAACATCATGTCGAAACCTATTCAAATAATTGAGCGTATTAACCACAGCTTCTCATTATATTTGTTCCTTAATGAAGTTTGTTGTAAATAATACATCTCTTTTTCCAACTAACTGCTTAGTACACAGTATCAGTACTAGGAATAAGAACAATAAACATGAAGATTTAAAATCACTTACTCTTACCCAGAAAGGAGTCCAGTATTCAGCAACGCACATTTTCAGTTACCAGCATCCATTAAGAGTTTAGTTTCAGACAAGGCACAATTTAAACATAATTTAAAAGAATTTTTGGTGGCCAACTCCTGCTATTCCATCCATGAGTTTCTCAACAAGTACAGTAGACCATTTTAATGGAAATTTATTATACTTTAATTTTTGACAATACTTGGTTGTAACAGCCAAGTAACTACCTACTGTGTGATTGATGGATGTATGGGAAGCAGATGAAAGTCTTAAGCCTGTAAATAGCGGAAGTTTAATTTTAAATCTTGTACATAATGTGACTGTTCTGAACTGAGGATCACTGAAGTGAATAACTTACTTTAATTTTTGACAATAATTGGTTGTAATAACCAAGAAACTAGCAAATGTCTGAATGATGGATTTTATGAAAGCATATGTAAGTATTAAACCTGTAAATATTAGAAGTTTAATTTTAATTCATGTATATAATTTTACTGTTTATTGACTGAGGATCATTAAAATTAATCGAACTCAAGTTTTTCGAATTACAGTTTTGTAATGTGTTTATCTGACATGTTCCACACCCGGGAGGATTCCCTCTTTTATGGGTCTATGGAATGAATAATTAGTCTAATCTAATCTAATCTGCGAATTCCTCAGATGTGGTGGGAAAATGTAAATGAAATTGCGAGCCCTCCATTTCAATGAGACGACGAAGTTTATCTTCAAGTTTGATCGACGTCCTAGTAAAACGTTGTCAACCGCAGAATTAAGACTGTCTCTAGACTTTTCCATGCATTACGTTCTTCCTCTGTACGTATCCTCCGTCTCATTCTTTTCATATATCTTGGTGTCCAACAAAAATACCTCTCTTTGCGGCTTTCATCAATTACCTCTTGCATGTACCGCCAACTTACATCTCATATTTACTGCACTCATAATTAAAACCTGCAATTCAGTTAGTGTATTCAAACATTTGCTTGCTTTTCTCTTTCTCCTATTTATTCACAGCCATATTCTTCCCATTAAACTTCCTCTTTATTCTGTCTAGCATCATGATTCGGGATTTATTTGACCGCTCCATCCAAATCGCTCAGAACGGATGTCCATTTTTGCTTGAAACTAATTCTACTGATTCGACCACAAAAACTTAGTCAAGCAATATCGGCGAATTTCGCCGTAGTACTCATATTTAAATGGATTATGTTGATAGTTTGCTGTCAGTTTTGTACCAAGCGTATATCACTTGTTGGTATTTCTGCATTTCTTTAAAATTCTCTAGCGATTCGAGCTTCATGAAGAAATATTAGTTTCGTTCTTTTGGTGTGTACATGGAATCAGCTCAAATAGGTACACCTCATGGAATATTTCATTCGACAATCACCGCCACTGAAAAAAGTGATTTTAGTTCTCATTCCAAATAAAACGCTGTAGAAATCGTAATTTTATACCACTAACTGGCAGGTGGGAATCATATTACTGTGTGACAGTTTTCCGTTCATTGGCACTGACAGCAAAGCAGGAAGAGTATCTGGTGCCTCCAGCAGCGTGAGTACAGATTCTGTGTGAATAAGCTGTGAAGATAGGGCTGCACGGCAAACCAACACGAAATATGAATCACAACAGTGGCACTGGGTCTGGCATGAAACATCTCACATTATGTCTTTGTTTCCAGTCGCTCAACATACGCATCTCATACATCAATTTGATAAATACGAGGGATATTTGGGAAGTAAATTCCGATCGGTCGCAAAATGGAAACCACAGTGAAAATCAAAAATTTTTTATTCGCAACATTTAGCTACACCTTCCGGCTACATCTCTACATAGTCGCTGCTTCGACTGAGACATTTGTCGTAGCGTTGTGCCAACTTTCCAATTCTTTCGTCATAGAAGGCAGCCACCTGTGCTTTCCGCCTATACTATACTACCAGTCGTTAAAATTTCTGCACCGTGAAGATGACGTGCTACAGACGCGAAATTTAACCGACAAGAAGAAGATGCTGTGATATGCAACTGATTAGCTATACAGAGCATTCACACAAGGTTGGCGCCAGTGGCGACACCTACAACGTGCTGACATGAGAAAAGTTTCCAACCAATTTCTCATACACAATGAGCAGTTGACCGGCGTTGCCTCGTGAAACGCTTTTGTCATGCCTCGTGTAAGGAGGAGAAATGCGTATCATCACGTTTCTGACTTTGATAAAGGTCGGATTGTTGCCTATCGCGACTGCGGTTTATCGTATTGCGACATTGCTGCTCGCGTTGGTCGTGATCCAATGACTGTTAGCAGAATATGGAATCGGTGGGCTCAGGAGGGTAATACGGAACACCGTGCTGGATCCCAACGGCCTCGTATCACTAGCAGTCGAGATGACAGGCATCTTATCCGCATGGCTTTAACGGATCGTGCAGCCACGTCTCGAATCCTTAGTCAACAGATGGGGACGTTTGCAAGAGAACAACAATCTGCACCAACAGTTCGACGACGTTTGCAGCAGCATCGACTATCAGCTCGGAGACCATGGCGGCGGTTACCCTTGACGCTGCATCACAGACAGGAGCGCTTGCGACGGTCACCCTTGTTCGCATTGACAGCATTTTGAACTGTGGACGTTACATTTCAGATGTGTTACCACCCGTGGCTCTACCCTTCATTCGATCCCTGTGAAACCCTACATTTCCACATGATAATGCGCGGCCGCATGCTGCAGGTCCTGTACGGGCCTTTCTGGATACAAAAAATGTTCGACTGCTGCCCTGGCCAGCACATTCTCCAAATCTCTCAGTAATTCAAAACGTCTGGTCAATGGTGCCCGAGCAACTCTCTCGTCACTAGTCTCGATGAACTGTGGTATCGTGTTGCAACTGCATGGGCAGCTGTACCTGTACACGCCATCCAAGCTCTGTTTGATTCAATGCTCAGCCGTATCTAGGCCTTTATTACGTCCAGAGGTTATTGTTCTGGGTACTGATTTGTATCCAAATTGCGTGAAAATGTAATGACATGTCAGTTCTAGTGTAATATATTTGTCCAATGAATACCTGTTTATCATCTACAAGTCGTCTTGGTGTAGCAATTTTAATGGCCAGTAGTGTATACGCTGGTCTACAGCTCGTTGTCTGTGCTAACCTCTTTATCTCATAGTAGCAGTTGCATCTTATGTCCTCATTTATTTGTTGGATGTATTTCTGTCTTCCTCTGTAGTTTTTATATCTCAAATAATTCGATACTCTTCTGTTCAGATTTTACCACAGTCGATTATTCACTATAAATTGCCGTGCTCCAAATGTACCTTCTCAGAAATTTCTTCGTGAGGTCAAAGCCGATGTTTGCCTGTGCTAGTGTCCTTCTTGTTTCGCCCACCATGTGACTTTGCTTAATGTTTCTATACCCATTCACGCTGAATTTTAAGCGCACCCGAACCTTTCTTTTATTTCCATTACTGCTTTATCAATGTCTACACTGAATACTAGTAACCGGACTTGAAAGCTGTCGGACCTGATTAAATGAAAGAAATTACTAAAATACGACAGTGAATGAAAAGATCAATGCAGACTCATATCAAGGACCCCTTGACACTTTGAAGATATGCAGAATCAAATATCTAACGCCTACGAGAAAAAAAAGCAAACAGCACAATCTGCTCGAAACTTGTATTACGTGCAACGCTAAGAATTGTGGGCCTGCATGTCGAGGTATTGCATACAATACATAAATCAGTTACTTTTATAAATAGCGCTGAATACTTTTCCAATATCTTAACCTTCCACTTGTTGGATGCAGCTGTACAATGGCGCAGCCTTCCCAACTCTATGTACATAAGTATGAAATGTAAAAGTTTGTTAACTAAGAGAACAATCATTTAGCAAAATCCTAATTGCCAGCGTAACCACAAGTCTCATAATAGTATGTAGCACAACGTTATACTTAACCCTAACTAACATAATTCCGGCATGCATAGTATTTCTGTCAACTACTATCGTGCCTGAACCAGGGCTTAGTACCACCACATTTAGACATCAGAGTGACTCTCACTCCAACAGTTTTTTACGTGAGACAAAATAACAAGCTAGTTAACAGCCTGCAAATGGATCGTGTACAAAGAACAACGGATTTCTAGCTCAAATCTGTCAACGAAGACCATATTTTTAAGAACATAAATTCTAGAGGACTGATGACCTCAGAAGTTAAGTCCCATAGTGCTCAGAGCCAAGTATTACGTTCTTGGTCTCCCATTCTAATTATTCCGCCTAATTTCTCGTGCATTTTGTATATTATCCATCTTTACTAAAGTTCTACACTCCTGGAAATGGAAAAAAGAACACATTGACACCGGTGTGTCAGGCCCACCATATTTGCTCCGGACACTGCGAGAGGGCTGTACAAGCAATGATCACATGCACGGCACAGCGGACACACCAGGAACCGCGGTGTTGGCCTTCGAATGGCGCTAGCTGCGCAGCATTTGTGCACCGCCGCCGTCAGTGTCAGCCAGTTTGCCGTGGCATACGGAGCTCCATCGCAGTCTTTAACACTGGTAGCATGCCGCGACAGCGTGGACGTGAACCGTATGTGCAGTTGACGGACTTTGAGCGAGGGCGTATAGTGGGCATGCGGGAGGCCGGGTGGACGTACCGCCGAATTGCTCAACACGTGGGGCGTGAGGTCTCCACAGTACATCGATGTTGTCGCCAGTGGTCGGCGGAAGGTGCACGTGCCCGTCGACCTGGGACCGGACCGCAGCGACGCACGGATGCACGCCAAGACCGTTGGATCCTACGCAGTGCCGTAGGGGACCGCACCGCCACTTTCCAGCAAATTAGGGACACTGTTGCTCCTGGGGTATCGGCGAGGACCATTCGCAACCGTCTCCATGAAGCTGGGCTACGGTCCCGCACACCGTTAGGTCGTCTTCCGCTCACGCCCCAACATCGTGCAGCCCGCCTCCAGTGGTGTCGCGACAGGCGTGAATGGAGGGACGAATGGAGACGTGTCGTCTTCAGCGATGAGAGTCGCTTCTGCCTTGGTGCCAATGATGGTCGTATGCGTGTTTGGCGCCGTGCAGGTGAGCGCCACAATCAGGACTGCATACGACCGAGGCACACAGGGCCAACACCCGGCATCATGGTGTGGGGAGCGATCTCCTACACTGGCCGTACACCACTGGTGATCGTCGAGGGGACTCTGAATAGTGCACGGTACATCCAAACCGTCATCGAACCCATCGTTCTACCATTCCTAGACCGGCATGGGAACTTGCTGTTCCAACAGGACAATGCACGTCCGCATGTATCCCGTGCCACCCAACGTGCTCTAGAAGGTGTAAGTCAACTACCCTGGCCAGCAAGATCTCCGGATCTGTCCCCCATTGAGCATGTTTGGGACTGGATGAAGTGTCGTCTCACGCGGTCTGCACGTCCAGCACGAACGCTGGTCCAACTGAGGCGCCAGGTGGAAATGGCATGGCAAGCCGTTCCACAGGACTACATACAGCATCTCTACGATCGTCTCCATGGGAGAATAGCAGCCTGCATTGCTGCGAAAGGTGGATATACACTGTACTAGTGCCGACATTGTGCATGCTCTGTTGCCTGTGTCTATGTGCCTGTGGTTCTGCCAGTGTGATCATGTGATGTATCTGACCCCAGGAATGTGTCAATAAAGTTTCCCCTTCCTGGGACAATGAATTCACGGTGTTCTTATTTCAATTTCCAGGAGTGTATTTAATATATGGCTCCCAAGTCAATTTACTATCTATAACAATACCTAAGAACTTAACAGTATCCATGAAGTCTGCTACTGGCAGATCTCTTAAACTAAATACAATGATGTACCTGCGGCCTATGTAACATCGGCCTACTTTGCTTTTTTTCAAAGCATTATATCTTCTTGTTGTTGTGGTCTTCAGTCCTGAGACTGGTTTGATGCAGCTCTCCATGCTACTCTATCCTGTGCAAGCTTCTTCATCTCCCAATACCTACAGCAAATATGGGCTTTTAATACGGTGCAACAGCTCACACCTTCAGGACATTTTAGTACTTCAGAAGAAAGTAATTCGAATTTTCACAAACACTGATAATGTGGCCCACTGCAAACCACTGTTTATCAACTTAAAAATATTAACTGTTATAAAAATGTATATTTACACTTCCCTACTGCACATAAAGGTCAACTTATCAGAATACCAGCGTAGAAGAGATGTACACTCTCATGGAACAAGAAAAAGTAGCCATCTTGACATACCTTACTACAGATTATCCAGGTCACTGAAAGCTACGAAGTGGTGGATATGAAGATGTTTAACAAACTGCCACTAGAATGGGTAGAAGCTCCATGTGATTTATTTAAAGACAAAGTGTTCAGTTAGTTAGCTGCAAATCATTGCTACTCACTTCAGGAATTTTATGACTGTAAAATATCATAGTGGTACCGATTTGGAGAGTACAGGATAATTTCTTTAACGGAGTAATTTATGATGCAATGTATTATTATGTATTATATGGAAAACCAATAGTGACATATTGATCTTCAACGCATGTAAATATGGTGTATAACTTGTCTTTATGTAACCTGACTTTGTCAATTGCTGTAATAACTAAATGACAATTAAATTTCATTTAATTCAATTCAATTCCATGGAAACACTGCAGCCGGCAGTGGTGGCCGAGCGGTTCTAGGCGCTTCAGTCTGGAACCGCGTGACCACTACGGTCGCAGGCTCGAATCCTGCCTCGGGCATGGATGTGTGTGATGTCCTTAGGTTAGTCAGGTTTAAATAGTTCTATGTTCTAGGGGACTGATGACTTCAGATGTTAAGTCTCATAGTTCTCAGAGCCATTGGAACCATTTGAAACACTGGAGGCTGCGTGACAGATACCTTATACAATATCCCATTGCATTGCAGTAATTCCCTCTCAACCTTTGAGTCGCCTACCTGTCCATCACTGCATTCACTTTTCTAACAATCCACGTTTTCTCACGAATAACTGAATCCTCACTTAACGGGTTCATGTCAGTAGTTCACACAAAATGGGATTGTGAGATAACTAGCCGATAGTATGATTAAGAAGCCTTCACGCAGTACGCAAGCGAACGAGGAAGGAAACAACTAATGTTTGGTAGCCCTTTATTTAAATGGGACACCACTTTCTAGTTCATACCAGCCAGATCATACCGGGAAGTGAAGCTACGAAGCTACACACTGAGGTCCCAGTCTGGGCTGTAATTATCATATGGCAGCGAAACTTGGCAGATATTCTAATCCCTTAATGCGGAACCATTACTCTGAAAAACAAGTTCCAATTTTCAACACCAGGTGCAAACCTGGTGCTGTGAATGCAACAAAGACATATAGAAATGTTTGCGTATTTAATGGATTAGGAACGGGACGTGGGCGTAAGAGGTTAAACGCAGCTTACACGACTTCTTCAGTATGAACACTGGAGACGTCGACAAGATGCTCCATCATTAACACGACGTGATGAAGAGTTGCTCGAAACAGTTCAGGCGGAATATGAGCAACTTGTTCCTGTATACTGACCTTCAGATCGGGTAGAGACAGAACACGTTTCTATTAACTTGTTATTTTAGATATTCGGAGCGTCAAAAGTCGTATGGATAAGTATTAGGTGATCTTGCAGGCCATGCATCTGGATAAATTCTGGAGATAACTGGTTCGCGGAACATTGCATGAAGCAGATTTTTCAAGGGGTGGACTACATGAGGTGTTGACCCTATAGAGTAAAATGTGGCTCCTCACTGTATAAAATATTGCTCGGCCACGTGTCTTCAACGTTGATCTATGTCAGAACCTGAAGTGCAAATTCAGAACAGGGCTCAGATCATGACGTCTAAGCTGTAGCACCCTCTGGGCCTTGTACGGATCGCAGTGCAAAATAGACCGCAAAACGTGGACAATTCTCATGGGACTGGACGAGCATTAGCATTACCTGGGACATGTGCTGCATGGTCAGTTAGAGCAACGGCCACTTCGTCAATGAGTTCCACCACGATGGACGCTTTCCTGTTCCAGGTGCTACAACAAGCCCACCCGTGTTTTCCAATTTCATCTTCCTTAAAACATTTCATGACATCGGGCCTCACCTCAGACCTTTCAGACGGCGATAGTGTCTGAATGGAACACCGTAATTTCAGTCGTTCACATAAACCATTTTCAATAATAGTGTACGGTCTTTCTTAGTGATAGCCATACGTTGTGTCTCGTCAAATGGCGGTGTGGATGTCATACCCTCATACAAACAGCGTACAGCGCCAGATATGCACCTGATGGCGACACGTGGAACTAATTTGTTTTCCACCGTAAATCCGTTCCGCATTAACCTTTTAGCATATACGAGGGTGAGTCAAAAGAAAACTTTAAATTTGTAATAACAAATCGAAATTTCGCGCCGTTATCCTGTAAGTTGGTAAACGTGCTAAAAACAGCGTGCAGAATGGCCTGTTCGTGGCAGCATAGTGCAGATGCACACATACCGTCGCAGCATCAGTATAAAGATGTCCGCCCCACTTGTGACTTGCACCAGGGAAGAAGAGCGCTCTGTTATTCGGTTTTTGCGTAGTGAAGGTGTGAAACCTATTTAAATGCATCGACGAATGAAGGTTCAGTACGGTGATGCATGTTTGTCGCAGCAGCAAGTCTACGAATGGACTAGGAAGTTCGCAAATAGGATGACTTCAGTGGAAGATGCTCCTAGTCCAGGTCAGGCACAACGAGTTGTGACTCCACAGACCTGCATTTTGAGTGGCTTCCTCATCCACCATACTCACCAGACCTTGCCGCAAGTGATGTCCATATGTTTGGGCCACTCAAAGACGCAATGGGAGGAAAGAGGTTCCGTTCTGATGAGGATGTAAGCCACGCAGGGCATGAGTGGTTGCGCGGACGACCAAAATAATTTTTTTCTAAAGGAATTTATGCACTTTGTAATCGCTGGACGACTTGCATTGAGCGTGCGAGAGATTATGTTGAAAAGTGATACAGCTTTGTACAACTTCTACACAATAAGTAATATTTAAGGAAATTTTTAAGGGTTTCTGTTATGTACATAGTTCTGCGTAGTCAGCGTGTACACAACAATCCCACTAGAGTGCGCCCCACTAAGCACAACAGCGCAGGCGCAGCGCTCGTCTGTCTCCGCACTACGAGATGGCGCTGCTATAGAGACGGACCAAATTCTGCTTCCGCCGATCCGAGTATTAATATGTAATGCAGCCAATGAGATTGCTGCTAACGTAGAACCTTTTCGCCTCGCAGATCACACTCGTGCAGTGAAACATGAACGCACAAGGTATTATAGCAAAAGTACAGATCTCCGATAAGTGAGTCTGCATTTGTCTGCCCCAGTCTCAACCAGTCTGCATTTGTCTGCACCAGTCTGTACCAGTCTATAGTCAAGTTTCAGTCTGCACCTAATAAGATTACCACATTCCTGTACATAGCCATGAAAATAAATGTATAGACACTTTTGTCCAGTATCAGAGATATATGTGAGAATAAGATTAACGTACCAATACCAAAGGAACTTCAGATTGTCAATTGTAAATAGCATCCAGAACCAAGTTAAGTAATTTTTATGCTTGTTATTATTTTAATAAATGTGTGTGAAAATTAATCAAGTTCTGTTTAAAGTTGGTCACCGTCAATCTGCTACTCTAAGCGAGCAAGTGGCATTTCTATCGTCTGACCTAACGTCAGAAGATAAACACGCCACGATAAGACCACGAGACATATCGCTGACACTCGCCTACTTCGTTAGAGCGACAAGTCAAATAATCTGATGGTGTGTGTACTGAAGGTCTTACAGTACGCACACCACAGGTTCATTTGACTCGCCCTCGTATACCAAGTTTCGCTGCCGTACTACAATTACAGACCACACTGGACCTCCGTGATTTGCTTGCTCTTTAATTACATGCAAACAAAGCAATAAATTGCTGTAGACTTGATATTACTGCACATGTCGAGAAATCAAGCATTAATTGAATAACTTAGGAAATAATCCCGATGTCTAAATCTTTGATCAACTCGTATTTTTGTATGCACTTCATCACAGTCATCCGACTTTTTAGCAATTTGAGAAACATAGACTTTTGATTTTGAATATAAGCACTTCTGATATTTAAAAACGAATGAAACACAGATTTTTCTTTTTTTTATATTGGAGTGGGGGAAACGGGAAGCGTGACTGGTATCTCAACAAAAGTTGTTTCCTAACTCGAGGGTTTGTGCGTGGTTTGAGGGTTATGAAAATATTCGTAATCAGGCAGACAAATTCTGCTCTACATAATTTGCAGGCCTGTTTACCTGTGTTCTCTGCGCTTACGCAACTGAGAACGCAGCGCTGCTCGCTCGCTGAGCACCAAGGGACGGCGTACCACAGCTTGGGAGAGGGAGCAGATTTTCCGTTCAGCTCCGAGGGCGCTGTTTTGTTTCGGCGAGTTTTACGGCCACGTGTAGCCCGGTACAGAGGGGGCGCGGGGAAATGGGGTAGGAGGCGCTAATGCATGCACGCTGGGTTAACGATCTGGCGCCGCCCTCAAGGTCCCGCCTACACCGGAATAAAACTCTCATTAATTCTTATTACTCTCCCTACATACGTAACGTCTGCTTTGAAAGTATAATGCCGCCTGTATGTTAATTATTTTTTCTGTAAGTCCACGCGCGACGGGGAGGAGGTGGCGATGGAGTCGGATACGTGGAAAGCGAGAAGTGATGAGGGGAGTACACGGGGTGGGGGAAACCCCCCTGACATGAGGGTGCGGGCCGAGAAAATTGTAAGGCCATAAATTTGCGTGCGCCGCGGCCCGCAGTCTCGCAGTTAGAGCAGTGTAGAGCTGGCGGACACAGCGGCTCGGCACGGCCGCCGGCGCCGCCGCTAGCGGACTCGGTGGGTGCAGATCTTATTTGCATTCCCGCACCGCTAATACGAGCCTGCGGGAGGCCGCATTGATGATGGATGCATAATTCACGGGCCCGCCGCGACACGCACGCCGCCTCGCGATCGACCTTCAAAGAGCCGCGACCGCCGGCAGGGCCGAGCGCGGGCGGCTGCGTTGCCGGGATACCGGTTCCGAGCGCTCGACACCACCGCCGTGGTTCACCGATCCCTGTGTTACAGATGCAGCTGAAACATTCAGACGCTGCAGTGAAGTGCCGACGGTAAACTAATCTGCTACAACTGTACAGGACTTCATCGACGGAAGTCTTCCACGACGAAAGTCGCTATACAGGGTGAAAAGCATTTAAACCGACAAACTCTGGGAGGCTGTAGGGGACATCAAAAGAAATATTGCCCCTAATGTCATTTTCTCGTATGAGGATTATTTAAACCGGTAGAGGCCGTATTACGCTCTACAGTTGTTAGAGGCCGTATTACGATCTTCAGTTGTAGGCAACTGCTGTCCACCAGTGTAATAATGCATTGTTACTGTTTACTAACGGAGCGATACAGCTGGAGTGAGTACACTGATATGGTTGGTGCGTACTACGTAGCGCACCACAACGGACGAGCTGCACAGCGGATTTATCAACAACAATATCCTAATCGCCGTACCCCGCATCATACGACCTTTGCTGCTGTGTACCAACGTCTGCGTGAGACCGGGTCATTTAGCAGATTACCTGGACAGGGACGCCGTCGCACGGTAAGAACGCTGCAATTTGAGGAAGCTGTCTTGCAGCACGTGGAGCGGGATCCTTCAGTCAGCACTGGTGCAATTGCACGTAACATGGGGATGAATCAGACGAATGTAACAACAGTCCTTCGAGAGCAATTGTTACGTCCATTTCACATACAGCGTGTCCACAACCTGGAACCAGTTGATTATCCACCCAGAGCACTGTTTTCGCAGTGGTACCTGGAACAGTGTGAAATGCATCCTGCATATCCGTCCTCTGTGTTGTTTACCGATGACGCAACGTTCGGGCGTGATGGAGTCTTCAACATGAACAATTTGCATGTTTGGAGAGAGTATAGCTCACACGCCACGGTTACTAGCGCTCATCAAGTGCGGTTCTTCGTTAATATGCGGGTCGTTGTTGTTGGGGACTGTTTAATTGGACCATATCTGCTACCTAGGCCATTAAATGGCCGGCACTGTTATAATTTTCTCGCCAGAGCATTGCCAGAATTGCTGGAAGACGTCCCGCTCCCTACAAGACAACGCATGTGGCTCCAACATGACGGTGCACCGGCACATTTCAGTCGTCATGTGCATCGATTCCTGGACCAACGGTTCCCAGAAACGTGGATTGGCAAAGGCGGTCCTGTACCATGGCCTGTTCGATCCCCAGATATCTCCCCTCTGGACTTTTTGTGTGGGGAGAGATGCGCAACCTTGTGTACGTAACCCCTGTTGCATCAGAAGAGAATGTGGTTGCCCAAATAATAGCAGCATCAGCAGCAGGAACAATTCAGGGTACTCCTGGGGTTTTTGCCCGTGCCAGACAGAACATGATCCGACGGTGCAACCTTTGTTTACGTGTCAATGGAGGCATTTTTTAAAATCTACTGTAATTGAAATTGGGTTGTGTTATTGTGTTGTCTCTTGGTCATAAAAAATGGAAAAGTGTTTGTTGGTTTAATTAATTTGCGCCAAAGAAATCTCCCTCTAGCGGTTTAAATACAACTCATAGGGAAAAATTACATTAGGAAAAAATATTTGTTTTCATGTCCTCTACAACCTCCCGGAGTTTGTCGGTTTAAATACTTTTCACCCTGTACACGATCACGGTTTCGAGGTGTTTGCCCCATCAACAGGTGTACCTGAAATCTCTGACGTGGCAGTTTATATCGACTTCTTTCATGTAAGACTTGGATCAAAAAGTATTTTACAACTGTGGCGAATTTGTATACCGTGAACATGTTTCAGAACAGTTCAGGATGTCCCACAAATAACAATTTATACAGTGAAGTGCCTTGTGATGTAATTGAGAAAAACGGACAGCAGTGTGTTTGTTGCTGAGATTTCGGTTTCCAGTATTTTATTTCTGTTAATTTGACTGTGGTCTCTGTTTCTCTAATTACCTTAGTTTAGAATTAAAGTTATTACACATTTAAATGATAATTAATTGAAACCCTCAGCTGCCGACAGGTGTTGTTGTTATACCTCGATGGGGGCAGCTGAAAAGGTGTAGAATAAATGGTAATTAATTGAAACTCTCAGCTGACGAGAGGTGTTGTTGATATACCTCGATGGGGACAGCTGAAAATGTATATCAACAACACCTGTAGGCAGCTGAGGGTTCCAATTAATTATCATTTATTCTCACACACATTAATGTAACGAAAGCTAATAGGAATTCATTTGTTAAGATAAATAGTAAATCCTTTGGAATGTTGTTATTCCTGCAGAGAGTGACAGTCGTAATCTTGCCCCTGATGTGATCGTACGTATTTTTGTATAATATATGCGAACAATGTAATTTCGGCTTTCTTAACGAGAAAAATCAAAATACTGTATGATATACTAGAAAGAGAAAAAGCAGTGGAAAATAAATTTGCGTAAAAAATTCTGCAACAGCTATATTCCGATTTATTTAATTCACACCGACCGTAGGGACCTGATGTTAGATTTTCAGCTTCAAGAAACAGATCCCAGGACAAGAAGAACTGGAGCCATCTCAACACGACAAGCTAAGTGAACTTGAAAGCTTACTGTCATCTTTGCATCTCTCAAATCTTCATGAAAGACTTTGCTTATTAATTACTTGGACTGGGCATTGTTTAATGTGGACAGTAGATGGAAGAAGGAAGCAGGGGGGAGATTACCACACAAACACAAAATGCGACACCTAACATAATCAGCAGTAAGACCGAACATCTGCAGAAACTGTATGACAGACATCATATCATCATCCATCTCAGAACGTAATGATACACGCTTGAACTTCACTGTCATATACTGAAACGTTCCCTTTGAAAAGTTAATGAATTACTGTGCTGATAAACCTCTACATTATTTGATTTTCAACCAGCTGAGCAAAACTTAACGTACTCAGACATTACTCTCTTTACTTATTCTGATCAACACTAAACTGACACACAATATTTTTAGCGCAACGCAATCTGACTTTCAAACATCCCTACAAAAGAATGGCTCTGACTAACAATAACCTATACCTTTCATGAATCACTTACCTCACAAAAATCTTCGTTACTCAAACTACTGCAATACAGCGTCGCGCCAATACTGCCGGCTGAATAAAAGATTCTAACTACTCAAGGCACTAACTACTGATAGGCATAGTTAGCAAATGAAAGATTTTGAGAGAGAACAAACAATTGTATTTACCTTAATAGTGTTCAAAAGTCATTATATATATATAGCAGTTCGTGATACACAGTATTACAAATTTATTCTTTCTGATGGACACACTTCCAGCTTGTCCGCTCTCATAATTCTGCCATCTCTCTCCCCACATCCACCACTGCTGGCGGCTCACCTCCAACTGCGCAACGCTACGCGCTGTTCGCATCCAACTGCCCAACGCTATAATAGCGAATATTCCAACAATGCAAACCAGCCACAGACTTCACACAGCACAGTCAGTGATTTTCATATAGAGCGCTACGTGGCGTTACCAACGTAAAAACCTAAACAGCCTACTTACAATACATACCTAACGAAAAACCAATCCGCACTTTGCACACAGCAAACACCAAACTAATCACACCTAACAACAACAGACACATAAATAAAAAAAACATTACTAACTCATTGAAAACGCATCCAGAACCCGTGTTATTGCACCAACTATCTAAACGCAATACCACAAAAGCACGATGGCAACCAAATCATAAATGAACCCAATAATACACGTTAAATTCAGCACGTCCACATCTACCACCAGAGAACACCATCAATTACAATACGACATCTATAAACACAACCAACTCAAAAAGTCGGCATCACAATACCATTACGTTAAGAGTCAAAACAGATGGGTGGGACCGGACGCTTCCGTTGACTCAGTACCGCAGCCCCTCGACCGCTCAGTCAGTCACGTACGGATCTGAGAGTGGTCGTTGCTATCTCCGCAATACTGACTACTCGTCGACGACTTCGTTTTAATACTGGTTATTCTCTTTGGTGTCGATTTGGATTGTGGCTCCAACTTGACCCGTTCACGGCGTTGTGTCAAAGGTTCGTTGCACATCGTTGCTGAGTTGCGCTTGTTGCGTCTGGTCCGCAGTTCATTCAGCCCGGTTGCTCGACTCCGGCGTGGGTTTGAGCCCCGGCTGCAGGCGGTATTCCCGCCTTGCGTCGTCACGGATTCTCTCCGGTTTTCTGACGTGTGCACCGGCATCCTGCCACCCGTAGATGTCGCAGTTGGTGACTAGGAAAACGAAGTAGCTTTTGCAGCATGGAAGTGAACTAAATTTGTTAGCGTGCTCGAGCAACAGCAGCAGCAGATAAAGACGGACTTGAAACTTCCTGGCAGATTAAAACTGTGTGCCGGACCGCGACTCTAACTCGGGACATTTGCCTTTCGCGAGTAAGGCAAAGGTCCTGAGTTCGTATCGCGGTCCGGCACACAGTTTTAATCTATCAGGAAGTTTCATATCGGCCCACACTCCGCTGTAGAGTGAAAATTTCATTCTAGAAACATCCCCCAGGCTGTGGCTAAGCCATGTCTCCGCAATATCTTATCTTCCAGGAGTGCTAGTTCTGCAAGGTTCGCAGGAGAGCTTCTGTGAGGTTTGGAAGGTAGGAGACGAGGTACTGGCGGAATTAAAGCTGTGAGGACGGAGCGTAAGTCGTGTTTGGGTAGCTCAGTTGGTAGAGCACTTGCCCGCGAAAGGCAAAGGCCTCGAGTTCGAGTCTCGGTCCGGCACATAGTTTTAATCTGCCAGGAAGTTTCATATCGGCGCACACTCCGCTGTAGAGTAAAAATTTCATTCTAAAGACGGATTTGTTACAAAAGTCGCTTCAGCTCTTGGCTGACAAACTTGTTGTGCAGGAGCCCTCTGCGCCGGCACGCATTTGCGGCATTTCACGGCGTTTCAAGTCACGGACGATTCATTGCAGCGATCATCGTTCTTTCTATCTCAGACGTTGCCACATCCGTTTTTTCTCATCCGAAAAATGGCACCTCTGTCTGATCCCGTCATCCACTCATTCCAGGAGATTTGCGCTCTGCTCTCTAATTGTTATTCCCAGCGGTAACAAGTGGCTACCTCCAGGATAGAATTTCTTCAGTACCGTAAACAGCTGGGACAGTCATATCGCTCGTGGTCACTGAGTCACTCGAAAATGTGACTTTACTTCGGCCGGTCAAGGCTGTATGGCTTCCTGAGCTGATTCCTTTATTCGTGATGTGGTACTTGAACTGGAACCTGATGTGGAGGAGTGCAAGGCGGCGTTGAAAGTAGACAACACGTAATTAGAGGACAGCACATTGCTCATTCGTTCGAAATTACACAGGTGGCTAACGAATAGCTCATGGCAGCGCCGCAAGCGGCGGCAGTTCACACCCCACCACACGTGCCACCTCTGTGTCCTAAACGTAGGACGATCGCCAGGTTGCAGCAACGCAGTGATTCGTCTTTGTCCGATGCCTCCGTGACTTTTGAGATTCCAGTTTCTCCTCGACGACGGCTATGGGGACCGCTCCCTTCGTACCCGAGTGGACTTTCCACATTACGCTGTGGCATGGAGGGCACTCCGCTCAGTATGTTGCACTCACATGGCTCGGCCCCACCCGACGCTGCGACCACACCAGGATACAGTACACGCACTGCAGACAGGTCCCCTAGGGAAACACCCTCATGCAGAAATTGTTTCTCACGCTTTGCATGTCTCACCACGCATCCGTTTTCACGTCGACACTGCGACCAACCACCGCCTGTTTCATGAGTCAGGCGACTAATATCCAACTGGGTTCACCTGACTCGTCCATACCCTCGCGCAATTTGGTGGCAAAAAATGGTGCAAATGCCTCTGAGCGCTATGGGACTAAACTTCTGAGGTCATCAGTCCCCTTGAACTTAGAACTACTTAAACCTAACTAACCTAAGGACATCACACACACATATGCCCGAGGCAGGATTGGAACCTGCGACCGTATCAGCAGCGCGGTTCCAGACTGTAGCGCCTAGACCTCTTGGCCACCCCGGCTGGCACTTTTGTGGCCTACGGAGGCAGTGCGTTTCCGCTTCATGTGCGGTTCTCGATTACGGTAACTTACAAACAAGTTATCTGGCTTTTGACGTTCTTTGCCGTCGTCGGTCCGGCAGCTACAACATTTTTGGCCTTTATTCCTTTACGGCATTCGAATTATCTATCATTTCGACAGCAGACCCTTTCCAGGAACTGAACGACCTCTGCACGGAGTTTTCGTCTCTCTTTCGCCGAGGCTAGGGGTGAACTTCAGATATTTCAGGTACACATAACCCTTCGACTGAATGCACAACTCATTGTTACCGCACCAGACAGATTCCACTGACCTTGCAGGTTGACATGAAGGAGGAACTCGATTATCTGCAGGCATCTCGGATTGTCGAACATGCAAGTAATGTGCGTGGGCCACGCTTCTAGTCATCATCCAGAAGCCAAGTTTGTCGCTTCACTTGTGTGGGCATTTCAAGATGACCATCATTACTCTATCGCATGTTGAATCCTGTCCTGTTCCCTGGCAAGAATATCTCGTCAAAAAACTGGATGGTGATGATGGGGCGCTCAACTGCGCGGTTATCAGCGCCCGTACAAATTCCGAACCTTTGCTCAGTCCAATTTCGCTTCTTTCATGATGATGATGAAATGATGAGGACAACACAAACACCCAGTCATCTCGAGGCAGGTGAAAATCCGTGATCCCTCCGGGAATCGAACCCGGGACCCCGTGCTCAAACTGGTTGGGGGGGGGGGGGAGGGGGGCATTCTTTCCCAAGATCGACCTCACTAACTCCAGCTGGCCTTAGGTGAGGCATCTCAGAACATTGTCACCCTTAACACAATATTTTGATGATGCAATTTGGCATTTCCTCAGTCCCTGCAACACTCCAGGGCTTTCTGGAACAGTCATGAGTTTCTGTAACATGGATGACCTTATTACCACAGGATCCTCCCAGTATGAGTACCTGGCAAATCTCCGCACTCTGTTCATGACCCTGCTGGACGCGGGCCTGCATTGTTGTTTGGAGAATTGTCAGGAGTGGAGTGCTTGCAGCGTTGTAGCTCTAAAGAGGTAATCCAGCCTACCAATCAGAACGCTGCCGCCATCACTTCTTTAGCTCACCTGATGAACGTTTATGAATTATAAGTGTTCTTGGGCAAACTCAACTATTACGCCAAATTCACACCCCAGGAGGCTCACAATGCACAACCTCTCAATCGGTTGCATAAAAAGGGGGTCTCTTGTACCTGGACCCCCACATGTGACAAGGCATTTATCAAATTGAAAAGCATATTGGCATTTGCACCCTATCTCACACCTTTTTCTGCTGACAGCCTGTTGGCTGTGGCAGCCGATGAGTCCACCTATGGTGTTGGAGCAGGCTTCACACTCAGGAATATGGATGATTACAAACCGCATATAGCTTATGAATCCAACAACTGACTCAGTACAACTATTCCCACATCGAAAAACAGGCCTTAGGAATAGTGTTTGCAGTCAAGGAATTTGATGTCTACCTTTTTGGTACTCAGTTATCTCTAATTACGGTCACAACCTATTGGTGGCGTTATTCGGGCTGCACTGCAATCTCCCAGAACGAACAGCGCTACACCTCCAGCAATGGTCGTTGTTCCTCAGCGCCTCAGTTATACTGCCTAGTACAAACCAACACCCCAGCAGTCTAATACTGACGCATTGTCCCATCTACCACCTAGCCAAGACCCCAATTTGGACCAACAGGAGATCCTCTGCTTCCACACACACATCAAGCGTCCACAAATACTGGACAGTTTTCCCTTTACCGACATGCATCTTCCTGGTGCAACGCACTGCGACCTTACTTTGCGACAGGTCCTTCGCTATGTAATCCATGACTGGCAGCATTATGTCACTCGTCTGTTCGCGGCAGAACTCTGCCCTTGGAAACAGCTTTCCTATTTCCTCTCGGTTGTGGATGGTGTCATCCTTTTATACTGAGATGGATGCACATCGCATGGTAATTCCAGCGGAACTGCGTTATAGAGTCTTGAGTTTGCTCCATCAGGGTCATAGGGACATGTCCCACATGCAGATGGTGGCACACCACCATGTGTACTGGCCCAGGATCCACGGCGATATCGGAAAGATGGTCTGTAATTGTACAGGATGTGTCTGGCACTGGACAGCGCCCTTTATCCTTTGCCCCGTGGCCGATTCCTTGCCTCCTGAGGAACCGCATCCAACTCAATTTTGCAAGCGCATTCTTCAGTTCTGTGTGGTTGCTCATTGTGGATGCTTATTCGAAGTGCCCTGATGTCGTACACATGACCGTCGCCATTCTTACTGCCTTACCCAGGTTTTGGCCCTCAGAGGTTTGCCTTGTGTATTGGTTTCTGACAATGGTCTGCAATTAATGGCCTCCACCTTCGAGGACTTGTGTGCCCCAAACACATCTGAATCCGTCCGTTCCATCCTTTCTCCAATGGTGAAACTGAATGTCCGGTCCGAACTTTTAAGCAGCATATGAAGAAGGCTATCGAATCCTCCACCACCACAGTGGCCCTTACTTTGCTGTTGAGCACTTATCGCACCACGCCAACTGCAGAGTTCCTCCATGGTTGCCAGTCTCAGACCTTGCTCCATCTGCTGACACTGTCGCCATGGACACATCGTTTGCCGCCCTTTGGACGTCACACCTCTGGACTGGGGGTGTGGCCACTCTCATACAGGAGTGCTGTGGCTTAGGTGCCACCAACGGTAGTGTCCACCAACGGGCGACAAGTTTCGTCAGTCCAAACACAGAAGCAGCTCTAGCGCTGTCTCCACAACTATCTTCGACCTCGGACACAAGGATCCCCTCTGCAGCCTCCTCTTCCACTGCATTCTGGTGCCAATATGACACAAGGGCCAGACACCCGGCGGTTACTGTGCACGTCCTGTTGTCGCCCTGGCCCTCCTCTATGGCTTCCTGTGGATCAGTGGTTCCCCTGGCAGGCTCATCTACGGGGATATTCCGGCTGACATTGCCGAACGCAGTTCCTCCCCACCCTCTACAGTCGGAGATACTGCACCTTCACACATACCGTCATTTCACCTTCCACATCACCGTCTGGGGCATTTCTGCCTGTATGCATCGGTCTGGTCTCCACCAGGTAGGGGAAGTATCTGGTATCGAGCCAAGCAGAAGTTGAATGCCCGAGGGAACAAGTGGATCTGTCGCCGCAGCGTTGCACTCGCCTAGTGAGTGCTCCACCGTCTCGCCACGTGAGTACACCGGCCAGTAGCGTCCCTCGTGGCCGGGATCAATAACGCTGCACCTCGAGTGCTAAGTCAGTCGTGTACTTCGTCTGATAGCGTTAGTTATTATCTCCGCCGTAATACTCGTCGACGCCTTCGCTTTGGCATCGGTTATTCTCTTTGCTCTCGATCTGGATTGTGACTCGGACTTTACCGAACGATATGTTAAAGGCTCCTTGCACTTCGTTGTTGCTTAGGTTGCAATTGACTTGCGCTTGTTGTGTCGGGTCCGCCGTTCGGTCAGCCCTGCTGCTCGACTCAGGCGTGGGTTTGAGCCCCATCCGCAGGTATTCTTATTGATGTATGGGTGGAAGGGATGTTAGAAGAATCTAACGGCAAGAGCATCTAAGATTACTTTTATTGGTCGTTATAGATGCCGACCTGGCCGTGAACTGTGCAAAGGTGCACGGACTGTATTTCGGTGGAACAAATTAAACTTTACTTGAGTTATATGAAGATGGTATCTGTTCCCGAAAGAACAGATGCCACTGATGACCGTGCAGCTTCTCTAGAATGAAAATTAAATCGAATCCCTCAGCTGCCAACAGGTGTTGTTGATATACACCAAAGGGGGCAGCTGAAAATGTGTGCCCCGACCGGTACTCTGCTTACATGGCCGACGCTCTATACATCTGAGTCACTGAGGGCACAGAGGATAGTGAGACTGCATAGACTTATCCCTTTCACGCCCCCCGCGAGACCCACATTCTAGAGAAGTTGCATGGTCATCAATGGTATCTGTTCTTTCGGGAACGGATACCATCTTCATATAGTTAAAGGCTACCCGGCCATTGACCTTCTTCTGTGCGAATGCACACGCTTTGCCCAAACTGTTACGGGACTCGTCAGCTTAGTCTGGCGCGAGTAATTAGCGAATGGGCAAATATCTATTAGGAGTACTACGAATGTAGGTTGTGGACAGTTGGGAATGTGGGTCTCGTGGGAGGCGTGGAAGGGATAAGTCCTTGCAGTCGCACTAACCTCTGTGCCCTCGGTGGCTCAGATGGATAGAGCGTCTGCCATGTAAGCAGGAGATGCCGGGTTCGAGTCCCGGTCGGGGCACACATCTTCAGCTGTCCCCTTTGATGTATTCAACAACACCTGTTGGCACCTAAGGGTTTCGATTTAATTGTCATTTCATTTACTTGAACTTTTGAATTCTACATTGGAGGCATTTATTTTTTTTTGTGGCCGTAGTACTTGCTTGGGGTTGCAAGTGAACCTAAATAAATATGCTCTTCATTTGATATTAATAGAACGTCCAGCTGGCATGTGCATATTCTTAAGAATACAGTAGAATTTTCTCAAAAAAATGTTCAAATCTGTGTGAAATATTATGGGACTTAACTGCGAAGGTCATCAGTCCCTAAGCTTGCACACTACTTAACCTAAATTAACCTAAGGGCAAACACACCCGCCAATGGCCGAGGGAGGACTCGAACCTCCGCCGGGCCCAGCCGCATAATCCATGGCTGCAGCGTTGTAGACCGCTCGGCTAATCCCGCGCGGCTAGAATTTTCTCCAAACATTACATCGAACTCCATTATGATTTGTTCTCTGAGTTGTTTAAAACATCTCTCATTCTCAAGGTGATTTTCTGAACAGTATTTTGGGTGTGAAATTGTTTTGAGCTTAATGTGTGTAAATTAAGTAGGAGGCTCCGCCATTTTCGTAGCGATCTCAGCTGAGCGACGGTAAAGCGTTCCACCGATGCACCAAACAGCATCCTGTGACGGAGAACACTGTACGTATCTGGTCGTGGCGATAAATACGTAATACAACGTGTTCATTTCTGTTTGAATATAATAACTGTCGCAATGACAACAGTTTCACGTAGTAAAATCAGACGTTTTGAAGCAATAGGGTGAAATGAACAAAGAAAAGCAATCCGATGAAGTTAAATCATGGAACGTAGAGAACTTTAAAAGTTATAATTATTCCACGTGTTCCAGTGCAACCATTAGGTAGTTACACTAGCCACTGGATTTGTACCATTTCAGTAAAAAACGGCTATTACAATTTAAGATACATGTTTCCGGTCGTTGATCAAGGAATCGTACATCATACTACCACTATGCGTAATTTACTGAAGTTTTATTGTTTTTCTATCAAAATAGAAGTATGTCATGTACAATTAGAAGAGTAAACGTAAATTTAAATAGTAGAGAGTCTTCAACGTATTTCAAGAAAGCTTGAGTACAGAATCAAAGACACACGTAACTACTGAGTAAATGGAGTTCGATACAGTTTGTAACTACTGTATTACATTTCTATACTGTTTTCAACTACAGTTTTACATTTCGATACAGCTTATAACTACTATATTACATTTCGATACATTTTATAACTGCTGCATTACATTTCGATACAGTTTATAACTACTGTATTACATTTGCCTTACATTTATGTACGCTGGTTTCTTTCTGTTATTGTGTGTGTTGGTACTAATAACATTTATGTAGGTAATGTGAGACTGCAGGGTCAGTTTATCAGTGTCTCTTGTGATGGATTAATTTGGAATGAGCAAAGCAGTAACTATGTTTTATGGGTGTTCAAATGCGTTCTAAACAGAAAACAATACCGCTACGTTTAATTTAAACACAGTGCAGTCGCAATTCGTTACTGTAAAGAGTAATGTTGTCATCAGTCACACTAAGGCGTACGTAGAAGAAATTCAGAGAAGTGAGTGGAAGGAAAAGAACAATAAAGTCGGTGAAAGTAGTACGGAGATCGAACAGCGCTTCCCATTTATTTGATAAAACAGCAAACCTTTGTTAATCATTTCTCCATGTTGTGTGTGGGACTGAACCTCTCTGGGAGTGACGCAGCGGTCAGTCAGTGGCCCACTTAGGTTCTTTTTGTGTGTCAGTGGTACCTCGCTGATTCGGTCATCTCGTTGACATCATTTCTATGCCGACGACCGCCAGCTGTACATCCGAGTTCCACACCTAAAGATATCAATACTACCATTATCCATGTGAATGCCGATCTATGTTCAGTGTCCAGATGGACGAAAAACCTGATAAACTAGGTATGGAAAAGTTCCATGTTAATTTAGTATCTCATCACAAATAAATTAGTTTTGAATTTCGCAAGTTCCGTCCTATGGCACTCGACGGTATTTTAATGTAATGTGTGTGAACTCTTATGGGACTTAACTGCTAAGGTCATCAGTCCCTAAGCTTACACACTACTTAACCTAAATTATCCTAAGGACAAACACACACACCCATGCCCAAGGGAGGACTCGTAACCTCCACCGGGACCAGCCGCCCAATCCATGACTTCAGCGTCCTAGATCGCTCGGCTAATTCTTGACAGTAACCGGAAACGATGAAGAACCGGTTTTATTTTGAATGAGCAGTCCGATACAGAGCCGTCTCATAACCAGGAACACTTGCGCTTGCCTTTATGCCCTCTAGAAATTCCGAAACATATATCCACAGGATGTGAAACGTTAACTGCGATAAGACGATTAGAAGTAACATGAAAGCTTGTGTGCGATGCATCTATCACACCCGTCTACGTGACCAGTTTCCTGTTTCATACTTGAAGCTAGAATGGTTTAAGATAGACACCTTACACGACTACCATACACTATGTCCAATTCATCGGCCCCTTAGCGGCCAAGAACACCAGTAACTCGCATAGATCATGTGAACGTCATCTCACTATATTATGTAACGTTCCCTGGCAGCACACACACTATTAATCAAAGGAAATGACATTTAATTGTACTATGTACGCTATGAAGCAATTCGTATGTACTGTAATTGTTTAACAAAAAAAAATTAATTTTGCATAAAGAACATTCGCTATTATTGTAATATTTTCAGTAATAATATTCTCGATGTATTTATAATTGTAATATTTCTATACTCATAATGTAATTACGAAATATGTCAATATCTGCGATAAGAAAAATGTAAAATACAGCCACAGAGGGGAGTAATGTTGTAAGATTGCAAAGAGACATTAACGGTCGGCAGTGGTATAAATAGGAATACATAATGTGCATTCTTTGTCGTCTTCCTCGAGAGCTGAGACGTAGCATTTTATGAATGAGTAGATTTCTTTTGTCTGTATCTATCTTTAGCCGCCATTAGAGGAGAAATTACAAACTAATGTAGGTTGAATTATTGTTGTGGTCTAAATACATTATAATTTATCAAAATTGTGTATTACTAATGTCAATTAGCTTGCCCATGTCATCTATAATATTTCTTTAAAGAATTTTCAGCATTTTTAGCGATTATCGTTGGTGTTGCTGGGCTGTTCCGCGACCGAACGATTTGCAGCGGCGGCACATTTGAAAAATTGTTCCCCTAAGAAAAATTAACCAAACCCGTAAATCGGGATCAGATAAAATTAGCAGTGAATTACGAAAATATTTTTCTTTTACAGCAATCCTGAGACTGACGGATTTTATTACTGGTTTCACATTTGTGCATTCATAGGCGGGTAGTAAACGTTGAAGTTTAAAAATCTGTTCGTTCTTTCAATTTCTAAAGCAAATAACTTAAACGTATAGTGAAGTGTGTTTTATCAATGATAATTTAACGTTCAGGTTGGCTTGGCAATGTTCAACCATTTTCTGCTAACAGAGACGGTCTTGTGTTCCATAGCTAACGCCGGGAAAGAATTCACTAAATATTTAAAAAACCACTGCATTTAGAAAATGTGTGCCAATGCCGAAATACGCAAAAAAATTTAATTTATACAATTTTCAACTAAATGTTCTTAATCAGTTAATATGAATTTATCAGCATGAGAAGGTTGACTAAGGTTCACGTAATTTTAAATGTGCTTAATTCTGTCTAAATGGATTTTTATTACCACACGTAAATAAGGGGTTCTACAACAAAGTTCGTTCTGAAAGAAAAAAATAACAAAAATATATAAAGCAACATTTCCATCCCCAACATTTTCAAATCAATTCATTTTTTTTTTATTTCATTAAAATTATTATCCCAACACTAAGTCTCATTTGTGTAGTATACTAGGTATATCCACCCATCCTCTTTTTTAAAGTTATTTCCATCCCTGTTGTTAATTTATTTGGTAAGGCCCTAAAACATCTAAAAACATTCTAGAATGTTTCGAACGAGGAGTTCGTTAAATTACTTCTTTCTGCTTGGGTAACACCCTCTTCGGCTTTCCCCGATAAGTCTATGTTGGGTACTGCCAATAAAATTGTCGTTTGGTTGAACGATCGGTCAACTTATCTGCAAGATGGGAACTACTACTGTTCCGCCGACAAGGATATCGTCTACATATAAAGTATATGCGAGAGTTCAAGAGATGACTGATGCAGATTACTTTTTGGAGCAGTCATAACAAACACGTATATCAGCAGGTGACAACCACATAAAACTGGCCAAACAAAAGCACAGTAAAATAGGCCAAGGACGGCAGAAAAATCTTCCGAATGCTGAAACCATTTTTATGTAAGAAATTTTTATAAATATTAACTTTATTACATGAGGTAATACGTTACTGGTTTGTTTGGACCTGTATCCATTTTCGTACGTTGTACTTGTAGATGGCGACAAACATTTGACCTATGCAAATGCATTTGAAAATGGTCACCCTCAGACTGGACAGTAATGTATTGTTGTTGTTGTTGTGCTCTTAAGTACTGAGACTGGTTTGATGCAGCTCTCCATGCTACCCTATCCTGTGCAAGCTTCTTGATCTCCCAGTACCTACTGCAACCTACATCCTTCTGAATCTGCTTAGTATATTCATCTCTTTGTCTCTCTCTACGATTTTTACCCTCCACGCTGCCGTCGAATGCTAAATTTGTGATCCCTTGATGCCTCAGAACATGTCCTACCAACCGGTCCCTTCTTCTTGTCAAGTTGTGCCAAAAGCTCCTCTTCTCCCCATTTCTATTCAATACCTCCTCATTAGTTATGTGATCTACCCATCTAATCTTCAGCATTCTTCTGTAGCACCACATTTCAAAAGCTTCTATTCTCTTCTTGTGCAAACTATTTATCGTCCATGTTTCACTTCCATACACGGCTACACTCCATACAGATACTTTCAGAAACGACTTCCTGACACTTACATCTATACTCGATGTTAACAAATTTCTCTTCTTCAGAAACGCTTTCCTTGCCATTGACAGTCTACATTTTATATCCACTCTACTTCGACCGCCATCACTTATTTTGCTCTCCAAATAGCAAAATTCCTATACTACTTTAAGTGCCTCATTTTCTAATCTAATTACCTCAGCACCACCCGACTTCATTCGACTAGATTATATTATCCTCGTTTTGCTTTTGTTGATGTTCATCTTATGTCCTCCTTTCAAGACACTGTCCATTCTGTTCAACTGCTCTCCCAAGTCCGTTGCTATTCTCTGGCAGAATTACAATGTCATCGGCGAACCTCAAAGTTTTTATTTCTTCTCCTGTGGATTTTAATACCTACACCGAAGTTTCCTTTACTGCTTGTTCAATATACAGATTGAATAACATCGGGGAGAGGCTACAACCCTGTCTCACTCCCTTCCCAACCACTGCTTCCCTTTAGTGTCCCTCGACTCTTGTAACTGCCATCTGGTTTCTGTAAATAGCCTTTCGCTCCCTGTATTTTACCCCTGCCTACTTTAGAATTAGAAAGAGGGTATTCCAGTCAACATTGTCAAAAGCTTTCTCTAAGTTTACAAATGCTAGAAACGTTGGTTTGCCTTTCCTTAATCTATTTTCCAAGGTAAGTCTAGGGTCAGTATTGCCTCACGTGTTTCAACATTTCTACGGAATCCAAACTGAACTTCCCCGAGGTCGGCTTCTACCAGTTTTTCCATTCGTCTGTAAAGATTTCGCGTTAGTACTTTGCAGCTGTGACTTATTAAACTGATAGTTCGGTAATTTTCACATCTGTCAACACCTGCTTTCTTTGGGATTGTAATTATTATATTCTCTTTGAAGTCTGAGGGTATTTCGCCTGTCTCATACATCTTGCTCACCACATGGTAGAGTTTTGTCAGGACTGGCTCTCCCAAGGCGGTCAGTAGTTCCAATGGAATGTAGTCTACTCCCGGGGCCTTGTTTCGACTCAGGTCTTTCAGTGCTCTGTCAAACTCTTCACGCAGTATCGTATCTCCCATTTCATCTTCATCTACATCTTCTTCCATTACCATAATATTGTCCTCAAGTACGTCGCCCTTGCATAGACCCTCTATATACTCCTTCCACCTTTCTGCTTTCCCTTCTTTGCATAGAATTGGGTTTCCATCTGAGCTCTTGATATTCATACAAGTGGCTCTCTTTTCTCCAAAGGTCTCTTTAATTTTCCTGTAGGCAGTATCTATCTTACTCCTCGTGTGATAAGCCTCTACATCCTTACATTTGTCCTCTAGCCATACCCGCTTAGCCATTTTGCACTTCCTGTCATCTCATTTTTGAGACATTTGTATTCCTTTTTGCTGCTGCATTTACTGCGTTTTTATATTTTCTCCTTTCATCAGTTAAATTCAATACTTCGTTACCCAAGGATTTCTACTAGCCTTCGTCTTTTTACCTACTTGCTCCTCTGCTGCCTTCACTACTTCATCCCTTAGAGCAACCCATTCTTGAGTAATGTATTAGAACATGTTATAAAGTTCATCGGCACGAGTGTAAACAATTCTTACAACCTGCAATCGACATAAAAAATTTGCAACGAAGCTGTGGATTCATACGTGAGGAAGTACGTGGCTAATAAGGGCAACTATACACAACCGAAAGAGCAGGTAGGAGTTATGTAGACACAACAAACTTTTGCATTATTAATGTCATTGTTAGGTGACTGTCCTCCATAACGACTAGCAATTGCACAGTGAGGCTTAAATCTAGAGGGTAGGGGAAATAAAAGTGGCCCGGACGAGTCAATACGATTGGATGTGAATGTATGCACATAACCACATCTCATGACGCGCACACCACGCCTCGTGATATACACCGGTTCAGAGAGAAGTGCGGGCTGTGTCAGTGTGAGTGGAGCAGAGCAAAAGGGACGATGGTACCAACAGTGGAACAGTGTGCGTTCGTCGCGGAAAATCATGTGACAACAGAGCCGTGGAAACGGTGTGGTCGATTGCTGAGAAGTCTAATGGGGCATAGAGTGTCGCGTAGGGCTTAGTCCAAAAACAGCGTCGGGCAGAATCTGTTTTGAACAAGTCAATAAACACGCCTAAACGTACCCGCACACCAGAGAATGTGGCAGCAGTTCACGATAAAATGCTTCAGAGTCCCATGAAATCAACCCGACGCCTGCTGCAAGAGACCTGCATGTCACGTCGATCATGTGGACGAGTACTCCACCTGGACTTGCGGTCTGTTCGAGGCCGTAGCTGGCCACCCAGGTCACCTGATCTGACAGCATGCGATTACTTTGTGTGGGGAGCCCTCAGGTCTAAGATACAACGCAACAACCCTCATAGTCTTTAAGAACTGCAGCAGAACATTTCGATCGCGACTTCAGCAATTACAACAGTCCAGATTCGATCCGCCTGCAGCAACTTGCGGAGTAGGGGTCCAAAAGTGCAAGGAGATCAGTAGTGGTCACTTTCAACGTCTGCTGTTGTCAGGTTAGTACTGTATCTTCTTTCCTCTGCTGTGTTCCTTTGTTCCCTGGAACTCTGTTCAAAAGGCTCTGAGTACTATGGGACTTAACTGTTGAGGTCAGTTCCCGGGTTCGATTCCCGGCGGGGTCAGGGATTTTCTCTGCCTCGTGATGACTGGGTGTTGTGTGATGTCCTTAGGTTAGTTAGGTTTAAGTAGTTCTAAGTTCTAGGGGACTGATGACCATAGATGTTGTCCCATAGTGCTCAGAGCCATTTGAACCATTTTTTTGTTGAGGTCATCTGCCCCCTAGAACTTAGAACTACTTAAACCTAACTAACCTAAGGACATCACACACATTCATGCCCGAGGCAGGATTCGAACCTGCGACCTTAGCGGCCGCGCGGTTCCAGACTGTAGCGCCTGGAACCGCTCGGCCACTCCGGCCGGCAAACTCTGTTCTCCGTGTCTCTTTTATTTGCTTCACCCTCTATATTAATGGTTCGTTCGCTATGTTGTTTACATAATGTGAACGAGAAACAGCTTAAAGCCTCTATGCCGTTAAAACTATCGGGTCGGGCGAATGTGTAAGCACTGTTACACACGCTGCTCTACCGGACAGAAACACTTTCATTGTGCTGTAACCGTGGCTGTGTACACCAGATAACCTTACAGGAAATTTTGTTACTTCAAGTCAAACGCATTTTCGTTATACTTGTAGGTTGTATCTGGACAGGAATATTACTAGTTTGCGTCGATACGTTTCTTAACAAGCTGGCTAGCTTCTGTTGATGTCGAACAAGCTATTTAGAAGTCCAGGTAATGTGTCCTGTAATGACGGCTGATAGTAGCTCATCTTTGCCAAAGACCGTCAGGCCATAAAAGAGACAAAGAGTGTAATGTTGATTAACGGAAGTGGTCAAAGTGGATTTTAAACGATCGTGTTCTTATCGTCAAGTTATATAGTGTCAGGTGATGTTGAGCTTCTATAGTACATAGCAACAACTACGATAATTTGAAAACCCTCTTACTATTGCGACCTTCTGTACGTTTCAAGACGGTGAAATTTGTTGCTGAATAGCTGAGTATCCAAACTTACTCGGATACTTATTGATATTTGTTCTAGTAGTCCGTCTCCTCCCTCACCACTTTCGCTATCCGTATCCTCCATTTCGCTTTTTTCTGTCCATCCGCTCCTCCCCCTCTTCCTGTGTCATTCAGTGACATAATTCTGTAAGTACATTCGTCGGTATATGTGGATACTGTACGCAAAATTTGTTGCGAATAGAATTAGTAGCAAAAAAAGGAATACTTTTTTATCTTCACGTCATGCCAGACGCAACGATTTTACTGTATGTGCAGCGAAAATATAGTAAGTGAGATTTTTTTTTCCCTTTCATCATTTGTAAGCGAGGAAAAGTTCCGTAAAGTTTGAAATTATTGTGTAAACGTTGTTGCAAGTCACTAAATGGTCTCGTTCTCGAATAGTGCACAGCGCCCGGTGTAGCTACACATTACGCAACGTGTATATAATTCAACAAATAGTGTGGAAGTATGGAATAAACATTGTGATTATTACTGTGAATCGTATCACATACCATATATCAACAAATAAAAGCGTTTTCACAAATGTGATTAAGTTCAAAAGTCAACAACTAAATAGCACTCTAAAGGACTAAATTGTTTTCCCTAATTCGCATAATGTCCTACAAACCAATAAGTGTCTTTTACTACACGTTTTATAAGCAGCCTGTGTTATTTCTCAGTTCATCGAAGTCGGTTCACTGGGTTAGTAATAGTGAAGATAAAAGTCATGCATGATGCGGAAATTTATCACTCATCCTAGTGTTTATGAAGTCACATAACTTGAATTAAAAGTCGTACAGTGATATAATTTTGCAGGTACATTCAGTGTCATATGTGAATACCGTCTGCAAAATGAGTTGCGGATACAGTTAGTAGCGATAAAGAAGTAAAACTGAAGCATCATGCCTGTTGCGAAAATGTACAGCGAAAATATGGTACCTGCTAAAGATTTTTCGATTCAGCACTTTATGGGTGGTGGCAGAGAGACAAAGTTTCACGAAGGTTTGAAATTGTCTGCAAAGTTTGTTGTCAGTCACTAACTGCTCTCGTTCTCAGCCAGTGGATGAGTGTAATCTGGGTATGGCACGTCCTGGAATACACTTTTTTCACTCTCGCCCCCACCCCTTTGGTAGATAATTGGTTCTCACTTCAAATTCAAATGACTCTAAGCACCATGAGACTTAACATCTGAGGTCATCAGTCGCCTAGACTTAGAACTACTTAAACCTAACTAACCTAAGGACATCACACATATTCATGCCCGAGGCAGTATTCGAACCTGCGACCGTAGCGGTCGCGTCGGCCCAGACTGAAGCAACTAGAACCGCTAGGCCACAGCTGCCGGCAGACAGCGAATTAAAAGAATTCCAAGCCAATGGTGTGATTGCTCCAATACAAGCTAGTCAGTGGGCAAGTCCATTTGTTTTGATATCCAAGCCTTCGGGTCGCATTCAGATTTGTGTTGGCTTCAAATCTACAGTCAATCCACAGACAATAATTGACACTTATCCGTGGCCTCGCCCTGAGCAACTTCTGACAGGTTTGACGCAGGTAATTACTTTTCGTTGATTTGAGTGATGCTTATTTGCAAATACTGCTAGATGAAGGATCACAGAAAGTGTTTGTTGTTATTACACACTTAAGCCTGTTCAAGTATTTGCGCTTGTCCTTCAGCAGTGCCTCCGCAGCCGCTATTTTTCGAAGTTGCTTGGAACAGCGGACTGCTCAAGTGCCATTCTGTACGAACTACCTTGGCGATATCGTCGCTCAAGTCGTACGCTAGAAGAACACATTGCAAATTTGAGTACTCTTTTTTTCTAGCGTTTTCATATTCAAGACTCAAGTGTCGTCTCGGAAAGTTTGGCATTTTTCAAACAGAATTACAGTACTTACAGCATGTGATAAACAGTCAGGGTTTGCACCCCTCCAAACTCATTTGCTTTGCAAACCGTGACCTGCCTGTTCCTTGCAATGTATCTGAACTGCAGTCAGTGATGGGCAAGTTGACATATTACATTCGTGCCGGCCGGTGTGGCCGTGCGGTTAAAGGCGCTTCAGTCTGGAACCGCGTGACCGCTGCGGTCGCAGGTTCGAATCCTGCCTCGGGCATGGATGAGTGTGATGTCCTTCGGTTAGTTCGGTTTAATTAGTTCTATGTTCTATGCGACTGATGACCTCAGAAGTTAAGTCGCGTAGTGCTCAGAGCCATTACATTCGTTTCTTTCCGAAGGCTTCACAGATCGCGCCCCCTTTGCATTGCTTGCGTCGGAACAGTGTCTTTCGTGTGGACCAAAGAGTGTCACGATGCATTTCAGAAACTCAAAAACATCTTGCTCAGTGACAGATGTTTAGTACATTTGGATACTGCCAAACCAGTGACTTTTGCAAGTAGACACTTCCTCTTACGGAATCGCAGCTGTGCTTTGGCACAGAATTGGTGCACAAGACAGACCTACTGCTGTTGCCTCGAAGCTGTTAACTCAAACTCAGTGCAGTTATTCACAAATTTTAAAAGAAACTCTCGCTATTACGTATGGTGTGATAGAATTCCGTCACTATCTGTTTGGTTGCAAGTTCTATTTAGTGACAGATCATAAACCTTTCCAGTCCTTGTTCCATCCGTCAAAGCCGGTTCCTACACGTAGTGCGCAAAAATTGGAACGCTGGGCTTTGATTCTATCCCAGTATCAACACGAAATTGTGTACAAACCTACAGCAAAGCATGGCAATGCAGACACCCTTTCTCGCCTTCCTATCGGTCCCGACTCTGATATCGAATCCTCTGGCACATCTTGTTTCCAGATCGATGCGCAGGACTCTGAATTGCTGCAATCTTTTCCACTGAATAACAGAAAAATTGCACAGTCCACGGAAGCGGATCCTGATATGAAGATTTTGTTGCATTACATTCGCACATCGTGGCCTCGCTCATTGAACAGTATTCAGAACTCAGTAATGCGCCGATACCTTGCTCGTCAGCGTAAACTTTCAGTGCAACAAGGTGTGATCTTAGTACAACCTGACAGTGGACAGTCGAATGTGCTCATTCCCAAAGTGCAGCCAAAGAATGTGTTAAAACTGCTTCACCAAGGTCCTTGGGGAATTGTTCGCACTGGAGCGCCCGCGCTGTACTTGGCAGGACATGGACACCAGTATTGAACAGATGACGTCACAGTATAGCGCATGCGCGGAAAACCAATCCGCTCCGCCACAGACATTCCAGCTTGGCCTAAGCCTCAATCCCCATGGCAACGAGTGCACACAGACTTTGCAGCACCGTTTTCGAACAATCGTTGTGTCACAGTGGGAGACTCTTTCGGCAAGTTCCCATTTGCGGTGCCTACAAGCTCTACCACGTTACGTAGCACCATTCAAGTGTTGTCCCCAGTTTTTTGCATTGAAGGATTGTCTGAAATTGTTACAGACAATGGACCTCAGTTCATGTCACATGACTTTGAACAGTTTTGTGGACGAAATGGCATTCGTCATCTAACAAGTGCCCCGTTTCATCCTCATCTAATGGAGAAGCAAAACGTTTCGTACTCACTTTTAAACAACAGGTGGCCAAGCTTCGCACTTCTCACACGTTGGAACAAGCGCTGCAACTCTTTCTCGGCTCCTATCGGTCACACGCAATGAACCATCACGGGCGGAACTTCTGCATCGCTGCCACCATCGGATGCTCAATCGCTTGCTCCACCCACCGCAGCATCTGGGGCCGCCGATGGTCCGCAAGTACCACGTTGCACCGTGTGATCTTGTTCTTTACAGGATTTGTGGCCGATGTCAGCACTGGAAGCGAGGTGAGTTCCAGAAACGCATTGGCACGTAGATGTATGTAATTGCATGTCCCGACGGTTTGCAACGCCGTCACCAAAATCAAATTCCCATTTGTCCTATGCCCCATGATTTTGCTGCTTTTCTTCCCGCAGATTCAAGGCGCGCAGGACATGCATCCTTAGTAGCAGCCAGTGGTGTCGCCATGGCAACCCAGGACGAGCCAATGGACTTCGCACGCTCTCGTCCGCCGTCACCGCTCTCCAACCCGATGGACCTAGACCCGCCATCTCCGTCGCCGTCGCCGTCATTGGCCCAGAAGACGCCCTCAGGACTGGACGTGTATCCTGAATAGTGTTTTCCGTAGGATATTCGTCTGCTATCGCAAGCCAGATGGCGGGGTATGGACGGGAGTACGCCGTCCGTGGATGTTACGGCTCGTGGATCATCTCTACAACCAGGTTCCTGCCTGCCACTATTTTGTCGTTCATATCTCCAGTACATGACAACGGTGTGGTCTTTTGGGAAGGGGTGGGGGGTGGGGGGAGAAAGGGCTGGTGTATGCCCTCGCCAGCACCCCAGCCAACACTAGGAAACATTCCATAGCAGGCGCTGAACTAAGCACGCATATGACAAGAGAAGATAAGACACACCCCAAGACCATAGGCCGACAACGCCCCCTGGGCAGAGTGCGTATAAACCGCCGACTCTGCTGCTGAATCTCTCAATCCCAGTACGTCAGTACGTCGCATCAGGACTCAGTTCGCGTTACACCTCATTATGTCGCACTGTGCTCTAGTCTTCCACAGTCAGAGTCATTGCCTCGCACCTTAGCTAGCTTTGAGGGAACGTGTAATGTGTCAAGCAAATAACACACCTTACAATGAATTCCTGACATAATTCCGGGTAAGTCGACATGTCACACGACAAAGTTATGTGAAACTGCACGAGTCTTATTGATATGCGGATCTAATAAACAGCATTTCGTGAATGTAAACCACTAAGACACTAGTAAATGCACACAAATAATTTCCATGACCAGAGCTACGAGATGCAGTTCCAAGGGAAGGAGAATTTTACGATGGCAGCGCCCATCCCATGAAGGCTGAAACCTCACAGCGGGACACGTAGCGAGAAAAATATGATGAGGGAGCCACTTTGCAGGCCGCCTGCAAACGCAGTCACTGTTCCTGCTTTTAACGACAGCCCTTCGGAAAGCCTTTCTACAGGAACACGGTAGGAGATGCCAGATAAACATCCGGAGAAACCGAAAACATTTGTGACTCACTGTAGCCACCTGTGTTAAAACTTACACGAAAGAAAAAGCTGTTTATATCAGTATTACGTAGAAAAAGGTAAGCTCTGCCCTACGAAAGAAACGAGGCCTGTGATAGGCTACAAAAATTCTAGTTGGTGGAGTTATAACAAATACGAAGATTCTGATTGGCCAGAAAAAATGTGTGGCCACCAGCTTTGATATAGGCAAATTGGAGACAGTGTAATTCGCTTCTTCTCTTGCAGAAAATCGTCGAGTGTTTAAGGAAGACGACTCGCGCCTTGCTGAGACGATTGTGAGAGTCATTATGTGAAAACTTGCTCACAGGCTCATCTTAAGTCATGAAGAGTTTAATTGCAAAGTCTCATAGTACGGAGAATCGCATCGAGCACTGACAGTTAAAGCTTGTGAGCAATTTGAGGGCAACGACTACGCACTATTACACCTAAATAGCATGTACCATGCCAATTAACTTAGTTAGGGAATAACTAGGAGTCTCGGATTCATCCAAGGCGTAGGGAATGTGACCGACTGGTGTTTAACAGTCGAGAGAGATTCAGAATAGCTCCTCAGGTTCACAGCTGTCACCGACAGCAGCCACAGCCGACTCCGACGAAAAGGTAAACACATGCGCTTGCACTACGTCAGCAAGTGATATTCAGTTGACACTCAGAACTGTGGTCGTCTCCGTCCCCCCTATTTTTTCTTGTACACGCTGCCATGACCTTTAGTTAAACATATTCAGGACTGTCGGACATAATTGAAGCAGAAACGCGAGATATCCGATTTAACGAAAAGAACTGATCAGCCACTGTAGAGTGCTTTATACTATGGACTTGTTGAATTGTTTTAACTGTGTACCTTTTTTTGACTGCTCTTTACTGACCACCATTCAATTTTGGGTATTTTCATTGTGCGTTTTAGCGTAATGGATATCTCTGGCCCCAATTGTATTTGTTTGTATTTTTATCGACCCCGACATGGTCATCAACCATCTTACCATTAAAGAACCATATAATAGTAATTACACTTCACAGTTGTGAAAACTCAGTGTCAAAATTTTACCATACAGTATATAATTTTGCTAACATTGCTATGTCACGAAGTCATACATAGAGCAACAATGAACCTTAATAACGAAAATCTAAGATTTTAATTTTTTCCTAACATATAGGTACGCCTGAACCCGTACGCTAATTTCTGTTAACGATAACGTTTCCTTTACAGGAAGTGTAGTGGAACCGCCATTGATACCATTGTCTGAATACCACGGCCGCACTGCTGCACTCTTCTGAACTCTGCACGTGTGAGGTGGTATCTTCCTTCCTTGCAGGCTGTAGGTTCCATACCAAATTCCTAAAACACTCAAGGAGAGTCCTTGCGCAGCTGTGGTGTGAATATTGATCAGAACCAGTCTCACACATGTTAAAAACGTTAGTCATTGTCTTTAGTTGTGGTAAGAATACAGACAGGATTCAAGAATTAGCACATGTTATTTGATTGCTGTTAACCGCAGAACTTCAGACTTGATGTCACTGAAGTTAATTACCCAACTGGTTCTTGTAATAAAGTGTATTTTAACCATGTGTGCATTTTGTGTCGTAGTGAGAGGCCACCCACTTATCATACTACCCTCTTCTCATCCAGCCAGGAACCTCGAAACATCACAAGACGGCACAGCCACAACATGTACCAAGTTTGACTGGCATCGGTGCAGTAGTTTTGGAGGAGATGTGGAAATCACGCAAATTTTTATACTATGTATGATAAAATTTTTTATCGTGATCCAATTTTGATGAAATAAACATTATATGGGTCCAAAACTGTACTCAAGTCCCTTTCAAAATTAGTCCAGTTGTTTCTGTGATCAGCATGTTGAAACAGACAGACAAACAGACAATAAATTCTAGTAGAAAACTGAATTACGATATCCTTTTTTCGTGATGAGATCTTTATGGAATAAAGCCTATTCGTTACCTCGAGCTACCCTGAAGTTACCAGTAAAAACGCCATAGAAATACGTCTAGTAGTACATCCACGCTGACGTTGCGATTAGAAGATGAAGAGAAAATAATTGGGGGTATCGAAGGGGTAATTCAGTACGTAAAGGGAGATGAAAATGGAATGAGGTTTTAGGGGAAGAAGTAGAATGAAGGGTTACAGGAAAAAAATATACTTGGTTGGAGGAATGAGAGAGCAGGAAGATTGGTTCAGTTGTGCAACGAATTTGAGCTAGTGATAGCGAACACACTGTTCCAGAATCACAAGAGAAGAAGATATACTTGGAGAATACCAGAAGACACGGGAAGGCACCCAGTTAGATTACATCATGGTCAGCAAGGAATCCTATATCAGATATTAGATTGTGAGGTGTACCCAGGAGCACACATGGGCTCAGAGCACAATTTGGTAATGATAAAGAGAACACTGAAGTTTAAGAGACTATTTAGGAAGAATCGACGCGCAAACAAATGGGATACGGAATTATTAGGAAATGAAGAGCTACGCTTGAAGTTTTCTCAGGCTACAAATGCTGCAATAAAGATTAGCTCAATAAGCATTTCAGTTGAAAAGGAATGAACGTCTCTGAAATGGTCAGTCACAGAGGCTGGAAAGAAAAACGTAGGTGGAAGTAAAGTAAATGTGAAGAAGCCGTGGGTAACAGAAGAAGTATGTTACTTGATCTACGAAAGAAGCCAGTATAAAAATGTTCAGGGAAATTTAAGAACACAAAAGTAGAAATCACTTAGGCTGCATGAAAAATGTAAAGAAATGGAACAAGAACTGATTGTCAGAAGGACTGAATGAGCAAACAGAAAAGTAAAAGCAACCTTTGGTGAGATTAAAAGCAAGGGCGGTAACATTAAGAGTGCAATGGAGTTCCACTGTTACATACAGAGGAGAGAGCTGACAGGTGGAAAGAGTACATTGATGGCCTCTACGAGGGCAAGGCCATTTCTGATGCCGTGATAGAAGAAGGAACAGGAGTCGACAGGGCAGAGAAAGCACATCTAGTATTAGAATCAGAATTTAAAACAGTTTTGGACAACTTAAGATCAAATAAGGCAGAAGGGACGGGTAACATTCTATCGAAATACACTCCTGGAAATGGAAAAAAGAACACATTGACACCGGTGTGTCAGACCCACCATACTTGCTCCGGACACTGCGAGAGGGCTGTACAAGCAATGATCACACGCACGGCACAGCGGACACACCAGGAACCGCGGTGTTGGCCGTCGAATGGCGCTAGCTGCGCAGCATTTGTGCACCGCCGCCGTCAGTGTCAGCCAGTTTGCCGTGGCATACGGAGCTCCATCGCAGTCTTTAACACTGGTAGCATGCCGCGACAGCGTGGACGTGAACCGTATGTGCAGTTGACGGACTTTGAGCGAGGGCGTATAGTGGGCATGCGGGAGGCCGGGTGGCCGTACCGCCGAATTGCTCAACACGTGGGGCGTGAGGTCTCCACAGTACATCGATGTTGTCGCCAGTGGTCGGCGGAAGGTGCACGTGCCCGTCGACCTGGGACCGGACCGCAGCGACGCACGGATGCACGCCAAGACCGTAGGATCCTACGCAGTGCCGTAGGGGACCGCACCGCCACTTCCCAGCAAATTAGGGACACTGTTGCTCCTGGGGTATCGGCGAGGACCATTCGCAACCGTCTCCATGAAGCTGGGTTACGGTCCCGCACACCGTTAGGCTGTCTTCCGCTCACGCCCCAACATCGTGCAGCCCGCCTCCAGTGGTGTCGCGACAGGCGTGAATGGAGGGACGAATGGAGACGTGTCGTCTTCAGCGATGAGAGTCGCTTCTGCCTTGGTGCCAATGATGGTCGTATGCGTGTTTGGCGCCGTGCAGGTGAGCGCCACAATCAGGACTGCATACGACCGAGGCACACAGGGCCAACACCCGGCATCATGGTGTGGGGAGCGATCTCCTACACTGGCCGTACACCACTGGTGATCGTCGAGGGGACACTGAATAGTGCACGGTACATCCAAACCGTCATCGAACCCATCGTTCTACCATTCCTAGACCGGCAAGGGAACTTGCTGTTCCAACAGGACAATGCACGTCCGCATGTATCCCGTGCCACCCAACGTGCTCTAGAAGGTGTAAGTCAACTACCCTGGCCAGCAAGATCTCCGGATCTGTCCCCCATTGAGCATGTTTGGGACTGGATGAAGCGTCGTCTCACGCGGTCTGCACGTCCAGCACGAACGCTGGTCCAACTGAGGCGCCAGGTGGAAATGGCATGGCAAGCCGTTCCACAGGACTACATCCAGCATCTCTACGATCGTCTCCATGGGAGAATAGCAGCCTGCATTGCTGCGAAAGGTGGATATCCACTGTACTAGTGCCGACATTGTGCATGCTCTGTTGCCTGTGCCTATGTGCCTGTGGTTCTGTCAGTGTGATCATGTGATGTATCTGACCCCAGGAATGTGTCAATAAAGTTTCCCCTTCCTGGGACAATGAATTCACGGTGTTCTTATTTCAATTTCAAGGAGTGTATCTCACAGCATTGTGGGGAAGTATCAACAAAAGGACTATTTATGTATGTGTCTTGAAAGTATTAGACTGTCGACATAATGTCAGACATTCGGAAAAACATAATCTATACAATTTCGAAGATAATTAGAGCTGACAAGTGGAGCACTACAGTTCATACAGCCAAGTCGCCGACAGGAATGACACACTGAAAAATGGAAAAGAAAACTAAAGGATCTGTTAGATAACGATTAATTTAGCTTTAGAAAAGGCAAAGACACGAGAGTGGCAGTTCTGACGATGCGGTTGATAATGAAAGCAAGACTCACGAAGGATCATGAGACGTTCATAAAGTTTTTAGACTAGAAAAAGAGTTCGACAACCTGAAATGGTGCAATATGTTTGAAATTTTGAGAAAACTAGGGGTAAGCTACAGGGAAAGACGGGTAGCCGGCCAGTGTGGCCGAGCGGTTCTAGGCGCTTCAGTCTGGAACAGCGCGACTGTTACGGTCGCAGGTTCGAATCCTGCCTCGGGCATGGGTGTGTGTGATGTCCTTAGGTTAGTTAGGTTTAAGTAGTTCTAAGGTCTAGGGGACTGATGACCTCAGATGTTGAGTCCCATAGTGCTCAGAGCCATTTGAACCATTTTTGAAAGACGGGTAATATGCCATATGTGCAGGAACCAAGACGGAACAGTAAGACTGTTATACCAAGAACGACGTGCATTGATTAGAAGGGGTGTAGCACTAGGATGTAGTCGGATTTAGTCTGCTGTTCAGTCCATACATCCAAGAAGCAATGACGGAATTTAAGGGGAGGTTCAAGAGTGGGATTAAAAACCAAGGTGAGATCTTCATAAGATTCGCTAATGACATTGCTAGCCTCAATGGATGTGAAAGTGAATGAAGTACAGAATGTGTTGAATGGCATTACAGTATAATAAGTACAGAGTATGCAATGTATGTATACCGAAGAAAGACAACAATAATGAGAAGTAGCAGAAATGAGACCAGCAAGGAACGAAGTAAACGAAGTTGAGGAATTCTGGTACTTAGGAAACGAAGTAACCCATGACGAACGGAGCAAGGCGGATATTAGAAGCAGACTAAGACTGACAAAAGGCATTCCTGGCGAACATAGTATGAAACATCGGTCTTAATTTGAGGAAGAAATTTCAGAAAATGTACGTTTGGAGCATATAATTGAATGGTAGGGAACCCACTGACTGTGCGAGTTCAAGAGAACCCAAGCATTTGAGATGCAGTGCTACAGGCGAATGTAGAATATTCCCCTCAGAAACCCAATGCTCCCCTTTACCTATCCATACAACCATTCTCCTGAGCTTCTCAGGGAAACTAAAGTCACACACTGCATTGTATTGGCTATTCCTGTTGATGCTATCTTACGCACGTTGTAAATCGAAATTGTTTATCATGTTCCCGGTGTTTTTCAGACAATTGTCTTAGAGTGAAAACATCATCTACTGTCGACTGGTCTGGTCTAAAGCCGGTTTCGTATTCCTGTATATTGTTCTCTATGAACGGTTGTAGTTTTCGACGACAATGGTATACAGGGTCTTATATGTTGCAGTCAGCAAGCTGATATCCCTGTAGGCTCCAAATTCCACTTTGCTCCCCTTTTTGTATATCCGGCATTTCATGGCCACTTTCCATTCTTCAGGCAATGCCTCATTCTTCCACATCAAATGGATCAGTTTATTTATCTCTAAGGGCAAACCCTCATCTCCCTCCTCGAGTCTCAGGTTATTCTGTCCTACCCTGTTGCTTTCTTGTTTCTGAGTTTTTTATTCACAATATAATTTAATGTACTGAAGGTAACATATGTAAATTTAGCACCTGTGTTTATTCCCCAGTCAACGGCTGCGATTTGAATGCACGTATGTGGACCCTAACTACACTCCTGGAAATGGAAAAAAGAACACATTGACACCGGTGTGTCAGACCCACCATACTTGCTCCGGACACTGCGAGAGGGCTGTACAAGCAATGATCACACGCACGGCACAGCGGACACACCAGGAACCGCGGTGTTGGCCGTCGAATGGCGCTAGCTGCGCAGCATTTGTGCACCGCCGCCGTCAGTGTCAGCCAGTTTGCCGTGGCATACGGAGCTCCATCGCAGTCTTTAACACTGGTAGCATGCCGCGACAGCGTGGACGTGAACCGTATGTGCAGTTGACGGACTTTGAGCGAGGGCGTATAGTGGGCATGCGGGAGGCCGGGTGGACGTACCGCCGAATTGCTCAACACGTGGGGCGTGAGGTCTCCACAGTACATCGATGTTGTCGCCAGTGGTCGGCGGAAGGTGCACGTGCCCGTCGACCTGGGACCGGACCGCAGCGACGCACGGATGCACGCCAAGACCGTAGGATCCTACGCAGTGCCGTAGGGGACCGCACCGCCACTTTCCAGCAAATTAGGGACACTGTTGCTCCTGGGGTATCGGCGAGGACCATTCGCAACCGTCTCCATGAAGCTGGGCTACGGTCCAGCACACCGTAAGGCCGTCTTCCGCTCTCGCCCCAACATCGTGCAGCCCGCCTCCAGTGGTGTCGCGACAGGCGTGAATGGAGGGACGAATGGAGACGTGTCGTCTTCAGCGATGAGAGTCGCTTCTGCCTTGGTGCCAATGACGGTCGTATGCGTGTTTGGCGCCGTGCAGGTGAGCGCCACAATCAGGACTGCATACGACCGAGGCACACAGGGCCAACACCCGGCATCATGGTGTGGGGAGCGATCTCCTACACTGGCCGTACACCACTGGTGATCGTCGAGGGGACACTGAATAGTGCACGGTACATCCAAACCGTCATCGAACCCATCGTTCTACCATTCCTAGACCGGCAAGGGAACTTGCTGTTCCAACAGGACAATGCACGTCCGCATGTATCCCGTGCCACCCAACGTGCTCTAGAAGGTGTAAGTCAACTACCCTGGCCAGCAAGGTCTCCGGATCTGTCCCCCATTGGGCATGTTTGGGACTGGATGAAGCGTCGTCTCACGCGGTCTGCACGTCCAGCACGAACGCTGGTCCAACTGAGGCGCCAGGTGGAAATGGCATGGCAAGCCGTTCCACAGGACTACATCCAGCATCTCTACGATCGTCTCCATGGGAGAACAGCAGCCCGCATTGCTGCGAAAGGTGGATATCCACTGTACTAGTGCCGACATTGTGCATGCTCTGTTGCCTGTGCCTATGTGCCTGTGGTTCTGTCAGTGTGATCATGTGATGTATCTGACCCCAGGAATGTGTCAATAAAGTTTCCCCTTCCTGGGACAATGAATTCACGGTGTTCTTATTTCAATTTCCAGGAGTGTATGATCTCATTGCAGGCCACTTACCGTACGACCGCAACCCACTTCCCCCCACAGTATATATTCTGTGTTTCAGAATCTCTGACTCATCAATTTCGCGTAATTACAGGGTTATTGAGAAGTATCGCCATTTCAGAAGAGAACTGCGAGAAAACGGCAAGACATCAAGAAAAACGACAAATTTCAGTGCACAGAGCATCTGTCCATGTTTCGATTCATAGTGCCCGCCATGGCGTAGTTTCGGTAGGGGTAGGTGTGTCAGAGCGTGTAGACAAATCAACTGCACCATAGTATGACGCGACAGAAATCAGGTGATAGATATACGTGTTGCGATAGTACTGCGTACACAAGGTATAAAGGGACAGTTCATTAGCGGAGATGTTATTTGTACAGAGGCGATTCGTGTGATAAGGTTTCCGATGTGATTATCACCTCACGACGGGAACTAACAGATTTTGAGTGCGGAATGGTAGTTGGAGCTAGAGGCATGGGACATTCCATTTCGGAAATTGTTAGGGAATTTAATATTCAGAGATCGACAGTGACAAAGGTGCGTCGAGAACACCACATTTCAGACGTTACCTTTCACCACGGACATCACATGGCCGACTGTCTTCACTTAACGACCGAGAGCTGCGGCGTTTTGCGTAGGTTTGTCAGAGCTAACAGACAATCAACGCTGCGTGAAACAACCGCATAAACTAATGAGTGATGAGGACAATTCGAACAAATGATTTAGGCCTCCCAGATCGCCCGAAATGCATCTCTTCGAACATTTATGGGACGTAATCGAGAGGTCAGCTCGTGCACAATATTCTGGAATGGTAACGCTTTAGCAATTATGGACTGCTGTAGAGGCTGCATGGCTCGTTATTTTTGCACTGGCTTCCAGCGACTTCTCGAGTCAATGCCGTGACAAGTTGCTGCACTACTCTGGGCAACAGCAGGTCCGGCAAGAAATTAGGAGGTGTCCCATGACTTTTGTCACCCGCGTGTACTGTTGCACTGAATTAGTCCGCAGCTGCACATAGCGAATCCAATGAACACATTCTTTTTTATGTAAATAATGGCTGCTATCGCGCCATCCCAAGATATTCCTGTCAGCGTCTTCAATAAATCGTTAGCACATATTAACGACTGCCACATCACAAACGGTGCGCAAAATGGGCATCAGCAATGTGAGTTAAAAAGTTGTAGAGATTCTCCATCCTCCGATACGTGTTTGTTTTCCGTATGTGTTGTACTTTTTCGCGTTGTCATCTTCTGAAACCCTGGAGGTATTTATGAACAACACTGTACAGTTCTGTGGACAGAAATACGTTGGTTTCTGCAGCCGGTGTCAGTCTCATTAAAATCCGTCTGGGTGCTCATATTATAAGATTCAGGGTTCCAGGTTAAATATACAACAACATAAAATGTAATAACTAGTAAAATAATTTAGATATTTATTGACGCTATATTTCTACAAATATGGTCACTCAATATTTTATTTTATTTATTTATTTATTTTCCCGCACTCACCTAATACCACCTATATGTGCGCCATTACTGGCGCGACAGAATTCCACTTCTAGTGTTTTGCAGCATTGTAGGCGTAGCTGTACGAAAGCGATGGCGCAGATCTCATGCTTCACGAACTCTCGGTAAAACCCCTACAGGAATTAATCAAGTGGAGCAATGACTGGGCTTCTGGGAAGCCGAGCAATCGATGGACTCTTGATCCAAGAAATCCTTCGCGAAATGTGTGGAATCTAGCCTCGTCTGAGAAACGGCAGAAATCGAGGAATGCCTCGTTTTCATCCATTTTTGCCAGAATTGTCTCTGAGAATGCCTGCCACTGCGGTCTGTTCTCTGGCTTGTTTCTGTGACGAAGCTACAGTAGGTGCAGCATTTTATGGACGACATCGTATACCACGGAAGGAAGTAACTGCAAGTGCCTCGTTGCTTGTCGGCTTGACTTACCAAGACCCCGCTGGAAGGATGTGCGGATTAATTCCACAGCAGGGTCTGGAACTGCCTGCTTGGTTTGGTGATCCACCATCGAAAGCAAACTCACAGTTTCCTAAAACCGCTTGTTCAATTTCTTGATTGTTACATAATTCGGAATATCGTCTGTTGGTCACAGTGCATATTCACAACAAAAGCGACGCTGTACCTCTGTAACGGACCTTAGCTCCTCGACAGAAAGCACTCATCACAAATTCTGTCCTGTAGTTTACATGCCTACTGACTAGAGTTTACGTGAACAAACAAGTTACGCGCATTCCCAGTGTCGCGTCTGTAGTTTACTGCGAGCGGATCAGAATGAGAGCTAGACACTAAATCCATTAAGGGGGTGGCTCGTCCAACTCGAACTCCTGGTGCTTGAAAACAAGCTGGAAATTTTTTGCAGATAAGGGAGCTCGGTGGGATAAAGGACGTATACTTCTGATGAAATAACTGAGATGAAACACGAGGTAGGATAAGACCACTGTCGAACCCTAAGAGGCACCAACACATTGAATGTAAGTTGTGCAATCCTGCATGTACCCTGTGCAGCTAAGTGCCACGAGAAACTAAGGCCCGTCCCGAGGGCAGAGTCACTCCGGTCCAGCGACGATGAATGAATCTCTCTAGCAGCACCAGAGGCTCTGCTTATATAGGCTCGTCTGATGCAATCCCCCGCGAACACGCGCGTCTCTCGTGTCTTGTCGACTTTCCAGAACATTCTGTCGTAGCTGGTCATGTAGCTTCAGCGTCGCTTGCCTCAAAAACGCAACCTCTCCTGCTTCCCAGCTTCCTGGCTAACGTTAGGTTGCTTTCCTACATGTTCATCATATGCAGTCTTCTGCATTTCTACTCACATCCGCGACACATTCGCGACAGCAAGTGGTACCAACTGTTTTAACGGCGACCTGGACGGTCGCGTGGTAGCAATGACGGAAAGCGCGGCGGGACCCGCGGAGCGGCCCGCGAACAACAACACAACGGGAGAGGACGGACACGACCAACGAAGGACAGAACGAACAACAACAAGATCGAAACAGCGGAGTCACAAGGAAACCTAATAACCACGTCCACTCGTACACAGATCAAGAAAGTAAATAAGCTGTCTAAGGCGAGGCGATGTGTCCAGAGACGTGCGCAATGTTAGACTGGCAGGCTGAGCTCTCTTTTTTATTATTATTGTGATTTCATTCCCCTGCCCCATACGGGCAGGGGAGGGCTGTCAGCAGCACAATCCGCCGCTCTTCAGCTGAGTGACATGAGCTTAAAATAAGAATAAAATGGTACAAACATAAGGCGATAAAGGGGAACTTAAAACAGAATAATGGGAGAAAATGGAGGAAGAAAATATAGACTGTGGTGTCACCGCCAGACACCACACTTGCTAGGTGGTAGCCTTTAAATCGGCCGCGGTCCGTTAGTATACGTTGGACCCGCGTGTCGCCACTATCAGTGATTGCAGACCGAGCGCCGCCACACGGCAGGTCTAGACTTCCTAGCACTCGCCCCAGTTGTACAGCCGACTTTGCTAGCGATGGTTCACTGACAAAATACGCTCTCATTTGCCGAGACGATAGTTAGCATAGCCATCAGCTACGTCATTTGCTACGACCTAGCAAGGTGCCATGTTCAGTTACTATTGATATTATGAATCATGTACAGTCAAGAGCGACGCTCATCATTAATGGATTAAAGTTAAGTATTCCACCAGCTACGTGCGTTTTTCTAAAGTCTAATTTCCTTGTCCTGTTCCAGACCTCACGCCAGCCTGCGTGAGCTGAAACGCATGCCTCTCGGCTTCCTATAACAATACGGTGTTGGCTCTCCTGCCAACCCACAACATAGACTAACACGGAGACGTTCATGGAGGACAGTTGAAAAAAAGTCACCAGAAAGTTAAAAAACACAGTTGGTGATTCTTCAAAACCCAGAGAAGACACTGAATGGACATGCACACGTTAAAAGTCGGCCACAGTAGTAAAAACACTCCATAACAACACACTTAAAACCCACTTGGAGCACACACGACGATGAATAAAACTGCCAGGCGGGACCTGCCAAGGGAAAGGGCAGAGAGGATGGAAAAGGAGGGGAGAGCAAGGGGCAGCAGAGGAAGTGGCAGGATGAAGAGAGGGTACACGAAGAGGCAGGAGACACGTGGGGCGGGAGATGAAGAGGGGAGACAGGGCAGGAGGGAGTGCAGAGACACTAAAAAGAGGCACAAGATATCGAGGGGGAGTAGGAGGGGGAAGCCGCTCAGGAGGAGGGAGGGGGAGGAGAGGGAGCCCTGAGGAGGAGGCAGGAAGATGGGGTTAGATTTGGCAGGAAGGGTAGCTGTCAGGGCGAAGCTCATCATCCGGGAGGGGTAGACGGTGGAAAGGAGATGAAGGGTGCAGGCTGAGCTTTTTTTTTTTTTCTTTATTGTAATTTTCATCACCTGATACAGGCGGGCTGTCAGCAGCATAGTACACTGCTCTTCAGCCTTAAGCGGAACAATAACAAGACATACGGGTGATTCAGACGCTACAGTAAAAACGGCGGGCAAAAAAAGGAGATTTAAAAAACAATAAACATGAAGCTGGTCACGATGGACCCGAAAAAACAGGAAACACGTGGTGACATGGCGCACAGAACACGGATGACGGCGACGGCACACGTGAACAGTTGATGCGTGACGGTCACAGAACACTAAACACAAAATCGAGGCACACACATGACACACAGATGGCGATGATCTCCGGCGCGTGAATGTTCACTGAGCGTGTACGAGTCTGGGGACCTGCCAAGAGAGGAGGTGGAGGAGGAGGAAGGGGAGTTGGAGAGCGAGAGGGGAGAGCAGAGATGCCACGGGCAGGGGAGATAGTGGGGAGGGATGAAGGGGGAGGGGAAGCCCAGGGAAGAGGGGGGAGGGAGGGGACGGGGAAAAGGAAAAAGAAGGGAAGAGAAGAGAAGGGAGGGAGGGTGCCGAGAGGAAAGGACACCGGAAGTGGGGGGCGGGGCAGTGTCAAAGTTGATAGGAGGGGTAGATGGAGGGGACGAGGACATCATCAGGGAGAGGGAGCTGGCGGAAGCCACCTTGGGAGAGGGTAAGGAGGGTGGAGAGATGGAGACCGGGTGGGACGTGGGAATAGAGGCACGGCAGCGGGCGGGGACGGGAGAGGATCGGGGATACGAGCGGGTGAGGTGGATCAAGTTTACGGGAGGTGTAGAGGATCCGTATCCTTTCAAGGAAAAGGAGGAGGTGGGGGAAGGGGATGAGATCATACAGGATCCGCGAGGGGGAGGGGAGACGGATGCGATAGGCGAGGTGGAGAGCATGGCGTTCAAGGATTTGGAGGGATTTATAAAAGGTAGGGGGAGCGGAGATCCATGCTGGATGGGCGTAACAAAGGATAGGACGGATGAGGGATTTATAGGTGTGGAGGATGGTGGAGGGTTCCAGAACCCACGTACAACCGGAAAGGAGCTTGAGGAGACGGAGTCGGGAACGTGCCTTGGCTTGGATTGTCTGGAGATGGGGAGTCCAGGAGAGGCGACGGTCGAGGGTGACGCCAAGGTACTTAAGGGTGGGAGTGAGGGCCATGGGACGGCCATAGACAGTGAGATAGAAATCAAGGAGGCGGAAGGAAGGGGTGGTCTTGCCTACAATGCAGGCTGAGCGAGAGGCAGGCGCTTAAATACTCTATCGGGGGCGCCGCTATTGGCCGCTGGAACCACGTGTTCCACTGTGGCGCCCTCACACTAAATGCAGGCCAGGAGGCGCGCGCCGCCACAGCTTATGGCGCGATGGTGCAGAGACCTCTAGGGGTCATCGACGTCCATGACGTCTGGCGGGGATTCAAATTCCGCAGCGCGCAGTACCAGGCCAACTGCAGGAAGACAGAAACATTCTGAGTAACCATACATGTAAGAGCAAACCGTCAATAAATATATGAATTACAGGGCTATGATTGAAGCGATTTCATAAATTCACTGTAGCTCCATTCATTGACATATGGTCACGACACACTACAGATACGTAGAAAATCTCATAAAGTTTTGTTCGGCTGAAGCCGCACTTCAGGTTTCTGCCGCCAGAACACTCAAGAGCGCAGTGAGACAAAATGGCGACAGGAGCCGAGAAAGCGTATGTCGTGCTTGAAATGCACTCACATCAGTTAGTCATAACAGTGCAACGACACTTCAGGACGAAGTTCAACAAAGATCCACCAACTGCTAACTCCATTCGGTGATGGTATGCGCAGTTTGAAGCTTCTGGATGTCTCTGTAAGGGGAAATCAACGGGTCGGCCTGCAGTGAGCGAAGAAGCGGTTGAACGCGTGCGGGCAAGTTTCACGCGTAGCCCGCGGAAGTCGACGAATAAAGCAAGCAGGGAGCTAAACGTACCACAGCCGACGGTTTGGAAAATCTTACGGAAAAGGCTAAAGCAGAAGCCTTACCGTTTACAATTGCTACAAGCCCTGACACCCGATGACAAAGTCAAACGCTTTGAATCTTCGGCGCGGTTGCAACAGCTCATGGAAGAGGATGCGTTCAGTGCGAAACTTGTTTTCAGTGATGAAGCAACATTTTTTCTTAATGGTGAAGTGAACAGACACAATGTGCGAATCTGGGCGGTAGAGAATCCTCGCGCATTCGTGCAGCAAATTCGCAATTCACCAAAAGTTAACGTGTTTTGTGCAATCCCACGGTTTAAAGTTTACGGCCCCTTTTCCTTCTGCGCAAGAAACGTTACAGGACACGTGTATCTGGACATGCTGGAAAATTGGCTCATGCCACAACTGGAGACCGACAGCGCCGACTTCATCTTTCAACAGGATGGTGCTCCTCCGCACTTCCGGCCGGCCGGAGTGGCCGAGCGGTTAAAGGCGCTACAGTCTGGAACCGCACGACCGCTACGGTCGCAGGTTCGATTCCTGCCTCGGGCATGGATGTGTGTGATGTCCTTAGGTTAGTAAGGTTTAAGTAGTTCTAAGTTCTAGGGGACTTATGACCACAGCAGTTGAGTCCCATAGTGCTCAGAGCCATTTTGAACCAGCGCACTTCCATCATGATGTTCGGCATTCCTTAAACAGGAGATTGGAAAACCGATGGATCGGTCGTGGTGGAGATCATGATCAGCAATTCATGTCATGGCCTCCACGCTCTCCCGACTTAACCCCATGCGATTTCTTTCTGTGGGGTTATATGAAAAAAAATGGCTCTGAGCACTATGGGACTTAACATCGATGGTCATCAGTCCCCTAGAACTTAGAACTACTTAAACCTAACTAACCTAAGGACATCACACAACACCCAGCCATCACGAGGCAGAGAAAACCCCTGACCTCGGCGGGAATCGAACCCGGGAACCCAGGCGGGGGAAGCGAGAACGCTACGGCACGACGACGAGATGCGGGCAAGGTTATATGGAAGATTCAGTGTTTAAACCTCCTCTACCAAGAAACGTGCCAGAACTGCGAGCTGGCATCAACGATGCTTTCGAACTCATTGATGGGAACATGCTGCGCCGAGTGTGGGAGGAACTTGATTATCGCTTGATGTCTGCCGAATCACTAAAGGGGCACATATCGAACATTTGTGAATGCCTAAAAAAAGTTTTTGAGTTTTTGTATGTGTGTGCAAAGCATTGTGAAAATATCTCAAATAATAAAGTTATTGTAGAGCTGCGAAATCGCTTCAATCATTTGTAATAACCCTGTACTTCTCAAGTTATTATATTTTATATTACTGTTTGTGAAACCCCGATACCCTGTACTTAAAGTACTCAAATAAATCGATGTTTTGGCCGAGTTTCCACGGCCTTCCTCGGCACATCCTGCGTCATAGCATTTCACAGTGATTTCGTGTAAAATGACTCCATCCCTTTCACTTTGGAGTGACGCTAGACTAATATACCAGAGATAAGCGAAATAGCGCCTCCTTGCTTATGACAAGCTGGCTTCGTTTCTGACTGGGGTTAATCATCTGCCATTAGCTTATTTCACACGTAACAACAGAGCTAACAACATAACAGTAACACTGCACAGCACAAGACGCGTCACAGTCTTCCACTTTATATCAAAGGATAATCGGCACTACATTGGTGACGGTACGTCAGCAACTGCAAGCAGTATTTACTATGGACACCATGGCTATCGTCCTATACTCCATATTCGCTGCTTCCGTATATGACTTATACTGATTTCGCCAAATGGTACGACGAAACATATTTCTAAGAGTGTCGGAATCATGCTTAAAAAAGACTTCCGTAGACTGAAGATATTACGGAGTAGTGTAATGCTACAAATGCTACAGATACAAATCAGCACCCACAGCCCTACTCTGCAAAACCCCATGCTGTGCAGGATGGAAGAGACTTCCTACTGCACCGCATATCACGGATTCTTCCCGCTACATTCATGAATGGAACGCGTGAAGAATGATTGCATTAATTCTTGTGTGTGCGCTGTAATTAGACTGATCTCCCTACCGTAGCGATACGTACAAAGTTGTAGCATATTTCTAGATGTTTCAGTTTGTGCTGGTTCTCGATGTTCTGTAAGTAGGTCTCTATGGGTTACTTGACGTCCGTCTTCAAGTGTCTGCCATTCAAATCGTTTCAATATTTACGTGACGCTTTCTCGTGGATCTATATCTACATCTACATCTACATATATACTCAGTTAGCCACCAAGTGGTGTGTAGCGGAGGGCACTGTTCACGCCTAAGTCATATTGCCCCCCCTCCCCCAACCCCTCTGTTCCACTCGCGGATCGCGTGACAGAAAAACGACTGTCTGAACGCCTCAGTACGAGCTCTTATTTCCCTTATCTTTGAGTGATGATCATTACTCGATTTGTTGGTAATAATATATGCTCTACATCCTCGGTGAAGACTGAATTTCGGAATTTAGAGAGCAGACCCTTCTGTTTAGCGCGTCTTCTACTGCAAGTGTGTCCCACTTCAAACTTTCTGTGAGATTTCTAACGCTCTCGCGATGGCTAAATGTACCAGCCACGAATCTGCCGCTCATCTTTGTACCTTCTCAATCTCTTGAATCAGACCCAACTGGTAAGGGTCCCATACAGACGAAGAGTACTCTAAGACTGGACGCACTAACGTATTGTAAGCTACTTCCTTTGTTGAAGGACTGCATCGCTTCAGGCTTCTTCCAATAAACCTCAATCTAGAGTTCGCTTTACCCGTTACTTGTGTGATCTGATCGTTCCATTTGAGATCATTTCGAATAGTCGCACCCAGATACTTCACGGATGTTACTACTTCCAAAGACTGATCATTTATTTTGTACTCATACATTAATTGGGATTTTCGCCTTGTTATACGCAGTAGGTTACACTTACTAATATTGAGAGATAACTGCCAGTCACTACACCACGCATTTATTTTCTGCAAATCCTCACTGATTTGTTCACAACTTTCGTGTGATACAACTTTCCTACAGACTACACCATCATCGGCAAACGGTCTACGGCCGCTGTCAATGCCATCAACCAGATCGCTTATGTAAATCGCAAAAAGCAGAGGAACTATTACGCTACCGTGGGGCACACCTGAAGTTACTCTTGTTTCTGTTGAGGTTACCCCGTTCAGGTCGACATACTGCTCCCTGTCTGTTGGAAAACTTTCTATCCAACAACATATGTCGTTGGATAGACCATAAGCGCTCACTTTTTGTAGCAAGCGACAGTGCGGAACTGAGTCGAACGCCTTTCGAAAGTCGAGAAGTATGGCATCAACCTGGGAGCCGGTATCTAGAGCCTGTTGTATATCATGCACAAAGAGGGCCAGCTGTGTCTCGCATGACCGCTGTTTCCTAAAACCATACTGGTTTCTGCAGATGAGCTTCTCAGAGTCTAGAAAGGTGATTATGTCTGAACACAAAACATGTTCCATGATTCTACAACAATTCGATACCAGTGAAATTGGCCGGTAATTATGTGCATCCGATTTTCCACCCTTTCTATAGATTGCTATGACCTGGGCCTTCTTCCAATCCCGTGGAACTTTCCGCCGTTCCAATGATCTCAGATAGATGATAGATAAGAATGGAGCTATATTTGTAGCATAGTCAACGTAAAATCTTACGGGGATACTGTCTGGGCCAGATGCCTTTCGGGCGTCTAAGGATCTTAACTGTTTTACAATCCCAGATACACTAAACACTATGTCAGCCATCCTTTCGTTTGTTCGATAATTGAAAGGGGGAATGTTGCTGCAGTCCTCAATCTTTGAACTACTCGTAGTGATCTCCCTTTTATAGGTCCAATATCCCCCTGTGCTATATGGAATACACACGCTTGAACGATAGTATTAGGATGGATTCCACCAGTGTTTTGTTAGTAATAGCCTTTCTAGAGTAACAAGCTGACAAATCTGGCCTTGCCCGGATATTCATTTTGTCAATTTTCTGTTAGGAACCAAAACAGAAAATGAACTGTATTTTCAGTGAAGCAAAAAAAAAAATTTCGTGTTTGTATGTTCGTGAAAACGCTTTTGAAATCACTGAACAGTAGCACAAAGAAATATTCGTAAAGTATAAATCTATAAGTACAGAATCCAAATTAATAAACATGTTCTATAGACTGTCTATACGCTGGGTGCAACTGCTTCTCGAGTCTATATTTCGATTTTGTTAACATCTCTGTCACAACGCCTCTTCATATCTCTGTAAGCGGCTGTTGTTTCTCCTTACAGCAGTATCTGATTCGCAATTGAAAGCTGTCAAAAGCGCTACCAGAAATCAGGGATTTCCTTAACTTGACTCGGCTCTGCTGTATCTCGGAGTTTATGAAATCAAATCTCTTGAACTATGTATTCTACTATGATATATTTGTACAGGGATAATCAGCAGCATATGTGGATACTGTCAGCGAAATGTGTTGCGAATAGAGTTACTAGAAAATAGGTAATAAATTTAAAAGTCATACATGATGGACAGTTTTTACCGCATCTCAGTGTTTATGACTTCATATCTCCTCGTCTATGTGTCATACAATGACTTCATTTTGTAGGTACATTCGGCATCATGTGTAGACACTCTCTGCAAAATGTGTTCTGAATAGAATAATTGAAAAGAATTAATAAACATCATGCACGATGCTGCAGTTTTTCATGCATCTCAGTGTTTATGACGCCATATCTCCTAAACTATGTGTGGTACCGTGATATGCTATTGCAGGTACATTTGGTGGCATGTGTGGATACTGCCTACGAAGTTTATTGTGAGCATCATTAGTAGCACAGAAGTAATGTCTTTGAACGCCATGCACTAATTGCAGTTTTTCACGCAGCTCGTTGTTTATGACTTGATATCTCCTTAACTAAGTTAGATAGTTTGTTCCAAACCCTCCAGCGATTTTCGTGTGACAGTAAGGGATATGTGTACTATGTTTGGTTGAAGTTAGTCCGGTGGTTTAGGAGCAGATGCGGAATATATATGTATGGACTGCAATTTCTTACTGCGCTGCCAGTGGTTTGTAGTCTGCTATCTGTTTTACCTAAACTTACATGTTATATCGCTATAAAATCTTAGATTCAGATGCCTGTGTGAGTTTAATCTGAAATTATAGTTGTAGGACTCCATGGTTTTGCTTTTTGTGAGTGCGGAGTTTTACATATCTGAACATTTGAGGCCAGTTACCTACTGTTTTCCAATTTCTATAATTGGAGACCTTAGTAAACGATGGAAAGAAAAGCTTTTAGTGCTCCTAAAAAATTTTATAAATTCTGTGAAATACAGTCCATAATAGGAAGAAAAATCTGTATTTTTCGCTTCAGTATCTATACTAAGCAAGTGCATTTGTAGCCTTGGGCAACGTTTTATAATAGTTGCGTGATAGAGAAAAAGGCATATGTTCTGGGCACGTGTCCTTTTATGAATGTTTTTTACTCCACAGTTGTCATATTTCTGTGGCACTAAAATTAAACAGTGTGTTCATGGAATTTCGTTTAATTAGTCCAATTAAGTGTAGTTGGTATTAACTAATCTGCACATAATTACCTGCTTTCATACAAGGCTAACTGTGTGTACCCCGTGTTATTGACAGAACAAATGCCTTCAAAGCATAATACCGCCAAATATTGGTAGCAATCATTGCGCTTTGTTCTTCAATTAAATCGTTCATCCATGGCTTCCTGGCATATGCAATACCTGTACGTGTTCCGACTTGAAAACTGTATCTTAACTGATAGTCTTTCTGCTCAGAGACTCCTGCTGTTTATTTTATATGTTAAGGTTATAAAAATCGTTGATTTTTAACCACGAGCACAAATTGGCTTTCAATTAAAAACACACAAGTTGGTAGAACGAAGTGCAGATATTAGTAGTATCTTGAAGGAAGCAACAGACATATAAAGTTTCAACATTGGGCTTTTTGGACATAGCATCGCATGGAAGTGAATCATATAAATCTATGTCTCCCATCGGGAACTGATACACTCACCCATCCTTTACTGTCACATCCCTCAAATACCAACCGATCCCTTCTTACAACAAAGTTGTGTCAGAAGGCTCTTGTATTCCTAATTAGTTTCAGTATGTCTTCATTACTTAATCGATCTATCCTCCTAATTCACTGCAGTCTTATCTAGCAACATGTTTCAGAAACTTTTATTATATTCTTGATTCCAAGATTTCGATTTACATATTCCTTCAACTGCTGGGGAAATCTCAAGAAAAATGTGTATCATATTTACAACTTACAAGCTGACTATAAGAGAAGTGTGAGTAGAATGCTGTGGCGTTGACTGAAGGCGTAATTTCTATAGCAAAATCATGAATAACAAGGCCGTGTGCTATCGTTATATTTGGGAGCGATGTTTTCGTTTCAGTTCTCATGACAGATGATTTTAGTGTGTCTTCATTTTCGCGCGAACAATCTATAACGTGTGTAGGATACTTCTGGACCCCTATGCTCTTCGTCAGTGGATTCCCTACTAGTCCTATCTCTTTCTCCATAATACAGCGATCGTAAATTGTACCACATTCTATATGCTAGTGATGCTAGTATAGTATTTCTTTCTGCTAAAACAGACTGCATAGTTCTCTTCAGAATATTTACACGGATTCACATATATCCCAGTTCTGTTATGTTTATTCCATCAAATTTACTGCAATCATCATATATCGAATTCGTCTTACTGAAAATCTGAAATTATTTATCTTGCTGTTTAGAGCATTGTACTGAATTTAATTTTCCACGATACATGTGCTAATTTCTGATGCAACGCATTGATTTAAATCCCAGTGGCAGACTGCTAGACTCAGATTTTGATCATTATTTAAGATGTTCCATAACGATATTTGCTGTTCCATTGACTTTCCAATTTTCAGCCTTTCCCATTTCTTCATTTAGAGCACGGTTGTCAAGATGGTGCCTGGTACAATACAACTAGTATTTTGTATTTTGCGATTCAGTACAATTTCATGGTGAGCATTTTAAAACCTTCCTGTAATCCGCTGTGAACCTAAGTACCGCAATGAACGGGATGCAGAAGCCTAAACATTCTGTAGTGCTGTTAATCACTGTTTTCTCTCACATTAAGTACGTAACTAATCATCTTCTTCATAATAATAATGGCGTGTGACGAGGGCCTCCCGTTGTGTAGACCGCTCGCCTGATGCAAGTCTTTCGATTTGACGCCACTTCGGCGACTTGCGCGTCGAATCTTCTTCATCTCTGTCGTCCTCTTCTTCTTCACTCACCACAATGTCGACAGAGCTGACATTATTTTTATAGTATCATGGGTCCTAGTGACGATAGTATTTATCAATTTCGAGGGGTTAACACATTCATCACATTGTTATTCCTCTTTGTCTTCTGTTTCATATCTGTTTCTTCTTTTTCAGACTTAACATGGTGACAACGCATGATGTCTATTACACTTTCTTTAGAGTAATCACTATCGATGATCACGACATAACCATCGTGGTCTCTAACTGATGTACTTGATTCAGAAATGTATCATAACTGGTGTGTAAATGAGAGAATTTGGCGATTTCACAATGCTATATACGGATGGTACTGCCCGTCACAACTGCTGTATCGTGTGTGTAACAGAAGCACTGTGGAATTGACCTCCAGAAGTGTTACGATCAACGCATATGGTTTTAACGTTCTAAACATTTACTCGATGTTCAGATGTCTTTCTTTTTCACCTACATTTCCCTCGAAACCTACAACCGATCCTATATTATTTTACGGCTTAAAATTTACGTATACGTTACTCTACATACACATTATCTACATCGTTGGAGAGTCTTGTTGTAACTGACATTGAAATTCACATTTAATTTTTTTCTTTTTCTCCAGAACGTCTTTGTAATCATTGTTGAAGTTGTACGACTGTCTCTATAAACTATGTGGAAACAATGTCATGGAGTTCGTAAGATTCACGTTTTAATGTAACTTGGTCCTGAATTTCCTGATCGTCTGTCCGATTATAAAACTTGAAGATATAGTTTTTGAAGTAATATTTTGTATGGAATTACAAGTAATTAAGTTACGTTCGCAAAGATCGTATGCACGATGAGGCAAATTTAGTGTGTGTTTAGGACAGCAGATGTAATTGATTTATTGTAGTTTCACTTAATTGTGTAGTGTTTGAAATACCTCACTATTTCAGGAGGAAGTGGAAACTTGTCAAAGTTATCAAAATAATACATATGATTACCATTTTTGTAACTAAATACACGGGTTCGTAGCGCGTCTACAAGGTTTCAGAAAATATATTTGGCAGCCGAAAGGGACCTTATAGACGATGACAAGTTAAAACTTGATCAAAAGAAGCACACCGAGACGAAAAACAAACGCGAAGTCAAAAGGTAACAACAACCTGTCAACGAAACCTAACTCACAAAACCAAGACAGTAAACTAAAACAATCTTGTTATTGTGTGCGCAAAACTAACATCACTGACCTGAAGTCTTCAGTTACATGTACTGAGGAGCAATACAACTCTGGTTGGCCAACACTGTATTGTTGTTTGAATTAGGCGATGATATTAAAATCCTTCTTCTAGCCAAGTACTCAATGTGAACCAGGTTCACTTTCAGCCTCTAGATTAACAATCACACTTTCATATCTTTCAAGTATTTTGGGTAGTATCTTTCATAAACCCAGTTCGAAAATTAAGTACTTTCAGTATTTTAGCATAATATTCTAAGTCAACATTAGTAAGCCGCTTTTGCATAATTAAAAACCTTAGGAATCCCCGCTGCACCTCCAGCAAATCCTTCAAGTCTTGATAGTACTAGCTATGTTGTAATGACTGGTATTATACGTTCTCCTCTGTGAGATCTTGCTTCTATCAGTTAGAATTCAGTCTGTACAATACCTGTCTGACGAACACTCTGGGTGAACTGCGTAAGAGAAGTTATGTTCCTTGCACACTGAACCTGAAGTCCTGTCTAGAACCTTGCAACTATTTAGCCAGTTCACCAGCTTTGTTCCCGGTCAACATTATGAACAGTCAGGTATATGGAGTTCTGCGGGCAAGTAGTTAATAATACACACAGAAGCGTGTCGGAAAGAACAGGCACTGTTGCCGATCTACAGCCGTACGAAACAATTCGAAATTAATTAGATGAATGCGAATTCGTTGATATCAGATATGTTACGTATGGATCTGCAACCCAATGATAACAAATGAAAATTTATGCCAAACCGGGCCTCGAACCCGGACTTTCCAACTACCACGAAGGTCGCCTTAACCATTTAGGCTATTCCAGGCAGACCCAAACATCCATACGTCACACTGCCCACTTACTTCGATTTTAGTCCCTTGAATTCAGCACCTAATGCTTGCAACATTATTTGTATTCCTCCAACAGGGAGGATGAGACAACGGAAATCGAGACCAACATTGTTATCAATATGTGCTACCTCGGCTTGTAATATTTACATGTACGTCTGAATGTCCAGACACTGCTGACGATCCACAACTGTACAAAATATTTCGAAATTAATTCACTCACTGCGAATTCCGAGACATCAGCTGTATTAGGTGCAAATCTACTACCCAATAGCAACATATGGATTCAATGGACTTCGATACAAGAATGAAGACAAAGTGATGGTATCTGGGGTCAGTCCAGAGAGTGTGCGTAGATATCCGAAGTGGTTAAGGTGACTGCTCATGATGAGTGGGATATCCAGGTTCGAGTCCTGTTCTGGCACACATTTTCATATACCGCTATTGGGTAGTAGATATACACCGCAAAACATCTGATTTCAAGGAATTTGCATTCGGAAATTCAATTTCGAACTAGTCAGTAACATGAAAAAGGAGAGATAAATGTTGATTCCTTTAGTACATTTCTCGAGCTTTACCTCACAAGTGTTTTACGATAGCCACGGTGTGCTCTTATGTATATGAAGCATTGAGTATCAAAACTGGCCAAGTCACTAAATATACAAAAATGGTTTCAAGTTATTGTTTTAAATTAGGAGTATTTTTCTATTATATAAAACAACAATATGCTTAAAAATTGGCCATTTATTCATGTTATAGAGAACTTAATTCTTGATCTTGCACACAAATGGCCATGTCTTCCTGGCAGTGAATCTGTAACCTGTCATGTGAAAGAACTGGCAATAATCTTCATGTTGCAATTTTTTTTTTTTTTTGATTCTTAGATTACCCAATAATGTGAGCATATCTGTAAGCGAAACAATACCTTATATTGTGTGTTCTTTGAAGTCGCAATATTTTAATTTGTACATTGGTAACATCAGTGTTTTGCACTATTTCCACAGACTTCTTACTGTAACTGGAGCGAAAGCGATCTGGTTTCCTGTGAGTCATTATCCATCATTATTGAGTAACGTAATGTATATATTACATTATTGGTTCTTGTGAAATGTCCGATATTATAATCTAAATGAGAGCAAAATGTCAAGTAATTTTAGTCGTACTAAGTTCTGCAAATGTCTGTTTCATATACACCTAAAAACGCTATATCTATGTGCAGCAGTCGATCCTAGACATCTGATTACGGAGAGATTTGGAAACAAGTCATTTGAGCAACAAAGTCATTCTCTGCCTGATATTTGACACTTACCTTGCCTGAATCGAGAACAGCAGACTATTGTAATAAAGGTCGCCTGACTCCTGCATGATTTCATGTCATATTTCTATTACTAAAATTAAAACTTTCTCCAAAATCTTGGAATCTCTGCCACTGAAATCCTGTCACTATCAGTGTCTGTAACAGGCCATAATGGTCGAGATTCTCTATTACAATAGAGTATGAAGTATCTATATACATAATTAAGTTTGTACAAACCCCTCAGCGCGTGAGTTCTACTCAGAACTGGCCAATTTTGCCTGTATTTCAAGGATATATAATGTGTCTGTTCATAAGGTATTACATAGTGGAACTATAAGAGAAATTAACATTGACTCTCCGATTTATAACTGATATATTGTGAGAAAAGAAAAAACACATAATTCATCAATTTAATTTATTTCATCTCAAAATTGCGTCAGATTTATAAGTGATACGGCATTAATGTGACACATTATAATAATGATAAAAAAGCACAATTCCGAAACACTCAGCTACCCTGTGTGAAATAATATTATACATGCATACACATACGAAGACGGGCACACAGAGACTCTCTGTTTTAAGGCACTGAAGTATGAAAGAGTCAAGCATTAAATACAATAAAACAAAGAAATTTACTCTCTGTTTTAAGGCACTGAAGTAGTGAAAGAGTCAAGCATTAAATACAATAAAACAAAGAAATTTACTCTCTGTTTGAAGGCACTGAAGTAGTGAAAGAGTCAAGCATTAAATACAATAAAACAAAGAAATTTACTCTCTGTTTTAAGGCACTGAAGTAGTGAAAGAGTCAAGCATTAAATACAATAAAACAAAGAAATTTACTCTCTGTTTTAAGGCACTGAAGTAGTGAAAGAGTCAAGCATTAAATACAATAAAACAAAGAAATTTACTCTCTGTTTTAAGGCACTGAAGTAGTGAAAGAGTCAAGCATTAAATACAATAAAACAAAGAAATTTACTCTCTGTTTTAAGGCACTGAAGTAATGAAAGAGTCAAGCATTAAATGCAATAAAACAAAGAAATTTACTCTCTGTTTTAAGGCACTGAAGTAATGAAAGAGTCAAGCATTAAATACAATAAAACAAAGAAATTTACTGATGAGCGTTACAGTGTTTCACAGGAACATTTTTTGTGAAGCAAGAAACAGAGCTTAAATTTAGTGACGAAACAGTATAGTATTGAACAGTTTTTCTCTTTTCTTTTCTTTCCTTTTTTTATTGAGTGTGGTATAAAATGGAAAGAGATATTATTTATTGTTGAGTGATTACCATATTTTACATAAACGATATTTTTAATGAATCATGAAACAGAGAAAAATGAAATTTGGGTGCTTAAACATTTTAGGCCATCTACACAGATGTGAAAACACAGTAAGTTCAAATCATGACGAAATTTTTTATGTTAGGTCCGCGTGTGTGAGATGGAATTAACTGGCGAGACAGTGCAGTATTTGGTGTAAACATTTTTTTTAGTGAAGTATAACAGAAAGAGTGAGAGAGATGAAATATATAGGTGAAACATTACACAAAGCGCGCGGGTGAGTGTGTGTGTGTGGGGGGGGGGGGGGGGGCTGGTGGGTGTGTGCGTGCGTGGGCGCACTCGCTATTGAATTTAGTGGAGTCAGAAGTTTAGGTGATTATGTACTTTTGATGTGGAGATACTGTGAGCTACACCAACTACTTTTTTTGCTGTGTGGGCACATGTTTTTTCAGTATTTCTGGATAGACAAAACAGTTTATTCAGATACTCTGCAATATAGAGGATGCATACTGGTAAAGCACCAACTAGAGCACGTGATGTCAGAAACGTAAACGACGTGTTTCGGATTCGCCATCGCCATTGTTCTACTATGTTTCCCAATGTGTATGTAACTGATAAATCCGTTTTGTTGTACTGAAAGCTGACCATTAACTGAAGCTTCCAAAATTGGCGAAACAACTATCACACAATATTAATACCAAAGAGCATGTCGGAATGTGGTGATCATTTGAATGGAAGATATTAGGATATTACTCTGACTTACGCTTGAAAACTGATGTCTTGCTATTCCTCGAGAACTAATTGGAATCACCCCATTATGTAACGTCACCAGGTTTGGGGTGGAGTTCTTTCATGAAAACTACAAAAGTGAACCTGCAGGTTATTACAGCCTTAGAACAATTACAATGTGTTGAATTTAATATCAATGGTGTTACGTATCAATGTCAGCAGAGACAAGCTGTTGCAAACAATAGTTTTATGGGCGATTACGTTGAAAATATCGATGATTCACGTATACCTTGATGTTAATAATCAATGGACCTGGGCAGTAATCTAGTACATACCATTCTTCGATTCTGCATAGTTGCCTGCGGCCACTTTTGATATACTGAGCGTACCAGATAACACAGACACAGGCTACGTTTAGGAATTATACCCGGAGTACCTAGAAAATGCCGACAGTTTTCACTCTGTCCTACTATTACGCATCAAAAAATGGTATCACCACCAAACTTCAACGAGCTATGTGTTCCAAAGAAGCCTGATCCTGGTTGTGGCCAATGGCAGTTTTATCTAGTCCTTAGCTGACGAATCATTACTCTTAATTGTAATTTATGCTAACCTCCAAAGTATTATTTCCAAACTGACAAATAAACCTCAAGTATTCGGACTGTACTCTTTTTACAGGCTAGCCAATATAATTATCGACTATGTACATCTTTTTCGTGTAACTCTGAGTTATTCACTGACTGTGCTGTTGCACAACGTTTTTCACATGCTCAGACTTTCATAATTACTACGACATTCTAAAAAACGGGGCGTGAGACGTGCTTGGGTAGCTCAGTCGGTAGAGCACTTGCCCGCGAAAGGTAAAGGTCCCGAGTTCGATTCTCGGTCCGGCACACAGTTTTAATCTGCCAGGAAGTTTCATATCAGCACACACTCCGCTGTAGAGTGAAAATTTCATTCTAGAAACATCCCCCAGGCTGTGGCTAAGCCATGTCTCCGCAATATCCTTTCTTCCAGGAGTGCTAGTTCTGCAAGGTTCGCAGGAGAGCTTCTGTGAAGTTTGGAAGGTAGGAGACGAGGTACTGGCGGAATTAAGGCTGTGAGGACGGAGCGTGAGTCGTGCTTGGGTAGCTCAGTCGGTAGAGCACTTGCCCGCGAAAGGGAAAGGTGCCGAGTTCGAGTCTCGGTCCGGCACACAGCTTTAATCTGCCAGGAAGTTTCATATCAGCACACACTCCGCTGTAGAGTGAAAATTTCATTCTAGATACCTTCGACATTCTAGTTTTGTAATTTAAGTACACTTTCCATTCACTCTATATACAGTGCAAAATTTTCAAACAAGTACTAAAATTTTAGTATTTTAAGAAAACTGCTATATACATCCCAAACCATGGAAGGTATTGACTTAATATTGAAAAGGCAGAACACATTTATGTATAGTTTCGGTGTGCAAAGTCTCATTAACTTAAGTCCATGTAAATGGATAGAAGTGTAATCACAAACTATCGTACGATTCAGATTCTCTCTGTCGTACCTGCCCGCACGCTGTAGCAAGCCAGATGACCCGTTGGGTAGCGAGGGAACGAACCATCTGGGCTCCTCTTCATACAGAATTTGCGCAACAACAAACTGCCTTTATGACTGAACCATATGCTACATGTCACAAATAGTATGGAATGTATTGCACGATGACGAGATATATGTGCTCGTGCTGTGTAGAGGACAAAGGTAACAGCTGAAACTAATCGGAAAACTACTAGAATTATTAATATACTGCGGTGCTGATGTAGAGGAGATATCGTATTTTTGTTGCGTCACGTGGCGATATAATCATTTCCTAGATCCACTACCACCATTACCATGATGTTAATTTTTCACAGTAGATTTGAAAACTTTTAGACTAGAAATCAACGAGGGACACTTATTGTGCCAAGTAGGATAAAACGGGTGACAATGTTTGCTGTTGCCTCAGATATATGACATGGTCCTGACCTCTGCAAAAAGTAATGAATTAATTCCATGACAGTCTTGTAGAAGATCGAACACTATCGTCAGCTGAATATTCTGTTCACACAACAGCAGCAGTACAAAGAGTAAGGTTTTCTTTATGATTATATTTCTAAATTCACGCCAGGGAGGTTACAACGAACCACCCAGCTACTTTGATGCGAAGACATTAATTGGGACCACTGAAAAATAACACATATTACAAGGTGCTTTTCATTTGCTTTTAGCTTAAAAAAGAAATAAGAGAAAAAAGCAGAGTAACAGGAACGTACATCATATTATCTTTCAGGCAGAGTCTTACTGAATTTCGCAACGGCAATGTAACAAGTGATAAGTGTTGCAACCGTATTCAAAACATATCAATATTCTGCACCTGGAAAATTGAACAAAAGACACTACACCATATATCTACTACTTTTTACTAACAGTCACTGAACAATAAATATTAATGAAAACGCGCCTGTGCGTGATTTTTGTACTAGGCTCCATGGATGATAATACCAAACGAGATACATGAACTATATTACTGAACCACTAAAACAATCACCCGGTCACTCCGTCATTCGTACCCAGCTAGAAAATGCCTGTTGGATGGCTTCCAGGGCCAACAAAAATAAGATTTTCAATGTTTCATATAATTATTGACCGAACTTAAATTTACAAATTTCCCTGGTAATATACTTACTAAGAGCTATTGTCTCTCGTTAAAAGTTTAACACGATAAGGCAGAAACGTTATATAGGGTATCCGGCAAAAAGGTTCCAGTATTTCAGAGGATGTAGCGTGGAACAAAGGAAGTAATAAAGCTCTCATGGACATTGGTCATAAACGTTATATCTTCGGAGTTATAGTCGACTACCACTACTGTGCCGGCCGGAGTGGCTGAGTGGTTCTAGGCGCTTCAGTCTGGAGCCCCGCGACCGCTAAGGTCGCAGGTTCGAATCCTGCCTCAGGAATGGATGTGTGTGATGTCCTTAGGTTAGTTAGGTTTAAGTAGTTCTAAGTTCTAGGGGACAGATGACCTCAGCAGTTGTCCCATAGTGCTCAGAGCCATTTGAACCATTTTTGAACCACTACTGTCTATGATATCCATGTCTCTATGTTACTATTCACAACGTGTGCTCGATGTGACCGCCTCCCATTGCAGTGCAGCCTTCCACCCTACGTCTCATGGTATCACGTATTCAATGGAACACGCCTGTTGGAGGACGACGATTCAATCCCGCGTCCGGCCATCCTGATTTAGGTTTCCCGTGATTTCCCTAAATCTCTTCAGGCAAATGCCGGAATGGTTTCTTTGAAAGGGCACAGCTGACTTCCTTTCCCATCCTTCCCTCATCCGATGGGACCGATGAACTTGCTGTTCGGTCCCCTCCCCCAAAACCACAAAACCACCAACCAATCAGCACGCCTGGTGTGTATCCACATAATATATGGGAACCCCCTACACGAAGGTCTTTACAAGTCCCCAGAGTCAAAAATGCACGGGTTTAAGGTCAGGAAACGGGCAGGCATAGGTACTGGTCCATCCCAATCAGTCCATCACTCTTGTAGGTCTCCTGTTAGACGTCGCCTTACCCGAAGATAAAAATCAGCCGGTGGCCCATCATGCTTGTACCATATCTGCAGTAGTTCAGATAATGGCACACAAAATGGCTCTGAGCTCTATGGGACTTAACTTCTGAGGTCATCAGTCCCCTAGAACTTAGAACTACTTAAACCGAACTAACCTAAGGACAACACACACACATATGCATGGCCAAGGCAGGATTCGAACCTGCGACCGTAGCGGTCGCGCGGTTCCAGACTGAAGCGCCTAGAACAGCTCGGCCACACCAGCCGGCTAATGGCACACACCCTAGCAGTATAGCTGATTGGTTCCGAAGGAAGAGTCAGGGCTAAGTACCACTCACTGTGTTTGGTAGAAAGTGACAAGACAATCTGCCCTCGTGGACGCTTGCCCATACTTTAATGCTAAGTGTGTGATGGTATCGCCTCTCTTCAAATGAATGCGGCTTGGCATCGGATCATATGTTCCTATTATGATAATTTACGATGTTGTCTCTCCTACAGCCCGCCTCATCAGTAAACATAATCTTGGCCGTGAACTGCGCATCATGAGCGCACGTGTGGAGAAACGACTGACAGGATTGTGTCTGGCGGGCCGACCGTGTGGCAGCAGAGCTTGGACAAGCCGCACGTGGTAGAGACAGAGCAACTGTTCGTAGAGGACTCTCCAGACAACAGGCTTGGCAAAGCCTTCCGCTGCAACTGTTCTTCGGACACTTGTTCCAGGGTAGTCCCCCATATGTTCTAATACTCGTTGCTACATATCGGGGAGCAAAAGGCAGGAAGGCAGCATAGTCATTCAGTACAAAGGGAACGAACACACACTGATCGAAACTTGAAAGCCGATATTTTCCACCACCCAGTACACAAGAAACCGGTCCTGAACAAGCTGGTACACAAAGAATCTACAGTCCAAAATGTAGCATTTGAGACATATTTTCAGAGAGAATGGTTTTAGCAAGAGAGACATTGCAAACGCTTTCAGGTGCCACGGAATAAGAACGCTTTGTGAACGGCAGGAGAAGCCAAACTTTGGGGCAGCGAGCAGCAAGATACGACGTGTGCTGATAAAGACGACATAGTTCTTCGAGTGCCCAGTGTGTATGACATCTATTGTGAATCAAACAATTCGCACAGTGGGAGAGTGTTAAATGTTTATTATGGTATCATGCTAAAATATTACGTAAATCAAATGAGAATTTTTATAGATTTTTAGAAACAACGTTTACACTTTATATATTAGTACAGATTGTCCTAGCCTGCAGCTCGTGGTCGTGCGGTAGCGTTCTCGCTTCCCACGCCCGGGTTCCCGGGTTAGATTCCCGGCGGGGTCAAGGATTTTCTCTGCCTCGTGATGGCTGGGTGTTGTGTGATGTCCTTAGGTTAGTTAGGTTTAAGTAGTTCTAAGTTCTAGGGGACTGATGACCATAGATGTTAAGTCCCATAGTGCTCAGAGCCATTTGAACAGATTGTCCTATAACTATTAGACATAGTGAATTCAATTTTCTGTTTTATTAAATATATTTAATTTTACACGTAAAAATTAAAAAAAAGATATTACGGCGATTCAAACTCACGACGTCCTGATAAGCAGGTAAACACAGTAATCCTTGGTTCAAATGGCTCTGAGCACTATGGGTCTCAACTGCTGTGGTCATAAGTCCCCTAGAACTTAGAACTACTTAAACCTAACTAACCTAAGGACATCACACACATCCATGCCCGAGGCAGAATTCGAACCTGCGACCGTCGCGGTCGTGCGGTTCCAGACTGTAGCGCCTTTAACCGCTCGGCCACTTCGGCCGGCAGTAATCCCTGCGCCAGCTCTCCGACTGACAACACTAAAGCACTCACACGGGATGGATAACCTGACCCGCAAATCGTTTTCATCGTCGCGACGAGGGCACCTGGTACGACTTTTCTGAGTGCGCTGCGCGTTGACGGATAAAACGGTACCGACGCATTGCGGAACCCTGCCGGCGTTTGGGTATTGGAATTCGGCGGGCAACAGCACCTGTCCAGGATAATCAACTCATCAACACGTCACGAAAAAACTCATTTTTTAAACGCGGTGCAGTTTAAACATAGCCTACTATTGTATTTGTATGTTGACACGCTTCGGCTCCTGCTTCGGTAGTATGGACCAAAAGCACACGTCAGCTTTCAAGGGAAGCTCCTTCATGATCATCGACTGTGTTGATTAGCGAGTACTGAGGAAAATGTCAGTCGTAAGTGCAGGGATGTAACATCTTGCGACATTTTCCACTTCGAATGATGGTCAAGTGGCTGCACGTATATAGGTCGCACGGAGACCGTTTGGACCCTAAGCACAAAAACGCTGTACAAAAAGGAACTGCTGCTCAGAGTGACTTCAAATTCTAATGGAGTGTTACCGAAGAAGAGGGAAACGTTAGGGGAAACAAAGAATAACAACAACTTTTTTTCACTGAATGGCGCTGTAAACATCATAACGTAAACCATTCCGGCTACAAATGACAGATGAATCGGAATACGACGGTTATGGCGGGAGTTACCATAGACCCAACCTTACTTTGATTTCCCACCGAGAACCTGCGATGAGCTGTGGAATGTCACTCTACCTGGGAGCCTCGAGGTGGCAAAAAGTGGTAGCTCTGTTGTGTCCGTCACTGCTGTCTATGGGGAGCGTTCTTTGTTAGTAATCGAAATGTCCTAGGTCTCGGCTTTCAGCCCAGCCAAGCTTAACTTTTGAACGAAAAACTTCGTCAGTGGTGACCACAGACTTCATGTATCACGGGTCACCCTCTTTATGCCAACGACCTTGTCAAAGTGGACGAGGGAGGGGACAGAGCTTCGGGGCACCTCTTGCTCATTGGGCTGGAAAACTGCCCCAGAAATGCGGAAGAATAAAAAAATTATCAACGGTATGTGGTTGCAGAAACAATGCAGCACTGCATTAAAGACGAAAGAATTGTGGCCTACAGCTGCAAAAGTGTCTACATCTACATCTACATTTATACTCCACAAGCCACCCAATGGTGTGTGGCGGAGGGCACTTTACGTGCCACTGTCATTACATCCCTTTCCTGTTCCAGTCGCGTAAAGTTCGCGGGAAGAACGACTGCCGGAAAGCCTCCGTGCTCACTCGAATCCCTCTAATTTTACATTCGTGATCTCCTCGGGAGGTATAAGTAGGAGGAAGCAATGTATTCGATACCTCATCCAGAAACGCACCCTCTCGAAACCTGGACAGCAAGCTACACCGCAATGCAGAGCGCCTCTCTTGCAGAGTGTGCCACTTGAGTCTGCTAAACATCTCCGTAACGCTTACCAAATAAGCCTGACACGAAACGCGCCGCTCTTCTTTGGATTTTCTCTGTCAACCCGACCTGGTACGGATCCCACACTGATGAGCAATACTCAAGTATAGGTCGAACGAGTGTTTTGTAAGCCACCTCCTTAGTTGATGGATTACGTTTTCTAAGGACTCTCTCAATGAATCTGAACCTGGTACCCGCCTTACCAACAATTAATTTTAGATGATCATTCCACTACAAATCGTTCCGCACGCATACTCCCACATAATTTACAGAAGTAACTGCTACCAGTGTTTGTTCCGCTATCATATAATCATAGAATGAAGGATCCTTCTTTCTACGTATTTGCAATACATTACATTTGTCTATGTTAAGGGTCAGTTGCCACTTCCTGCACCAAGTGCCTGTCCCCTGCAGATCTTCCTGCATTTCTCTCCAATTTTCTAATGCTGCAACTTCTCTGTAGACTACAGCATCATCCGCGAAAAGCGCCATGGAACTTCCGACACTATCTACTTGGTCATTTACATATATTGTGAAAAGCAATGGTCCCATAACACTCCCCTGTGGCACGCCAGAGGTTACTTTAACGTCTTTAGACGTCTCTCCATCGAGAACAACATGCTGTGTTCTGTTTGCTAAAAACTCTTCAATCCAGCCATACAGCCGGTCTGATATTCCGTAGGCTCTTACTTTGTTTCTCAGGCGACAGTGCGGAACTGTATCGAACGCGTGCCGGAAGTCGAGGAAAATCTCATCTACCTGGGAGCCTGTATCTGATATTTTCTGTATCTCATGAACAAATTAAGCGTGTTGGGTCTCACACGATCGCTGTTTCCGGAATCCATGTTGATTCCTACAGAGTAGATTCTGGGTTTCCTGAAGTGACATGATACGGGAGCAAAAAACATGTTCTAAAATTCTACAACAGATCGATGTCAGAGATATAGGCCTATAGTTTTGCGCATCTGCTCGACGACCCTTCTTTGACAACTGGAACTACCCGTGCTCTTTTCCAATCATTTGGAACCTTCCGTTCCTCTAGAGACTTGCAGCACACGGCTGTTAGAAGCGGGCAAGTTCTTTCACGTACTCTGTGTAGAATCGAATTGGTGTCATGATTGCATCTCCATTAGCGAAAGATTCTGGATTAGTCCCTCTTTCGTATCTCCGGGAGGGGACCGCCAAGGGTGAAGCGATCATGAGAAAAAATTTGCTTAAGCAGCGAAATTACACTAGTGCCAAACATCGGCCGTTATTTGAAGGACAATGTACGTATGGAACTGAGAATTTTGTGGAAGTGACGGACAATGAACAATGAATTGTGGTAAAAAGAAAAAGAAGAGACTCATACCGTTTGAGATGTGGTGCTGCAGACAGATTCTCAAAATTAGTTAGGCTTGTAAGAAATGAGGAAGTTCTCCACAGAATCAGCAAGGAAAGGAACACACGGGGAAGACTGACAAGCAGGTATATGTTAGTGGCATACGGGTTAAAACATCAAGGAATAACTTCAATGGAACTAGAGGGAGTTATAAAGGGTAAAACCTGTAGGGTGAGAGAGAGGTTTGAATATATCCGAGAAATAACTAAAAACGTTCAGTACAAAGGCGACTCTGAGGTGAAGAGCCAAGCACAGGAGGGGAATTAGTGGCGGGCCACATCAAATCGCTCGGGAGACAATGACCCCAAAAAATTTTGTCACATCATTGGCTCCCTTACGAGCAGGATGTGGATGGTCATTCAATTGTACGACCTTTAGACGGCATAAAAGTGATAAAGAAACGGAATGATGTGCCCTTCGGAGAAATGAAAGAGTCGTATTAGGATGCGAAAACTTTTCCATCAGTTAATTTCGTGATTTCAATACAGTAAACAAAATCTTGGAGTCAAACAGCAGATTTCCTGTACAACACTACTGGCCATTAAAATTGATACACCAAGAAGAAATGCAGATGATAAACGGGTATTCATTGAACGAATATATTATACTAGAACTGACATGTGATTACATTTTCACACAATCTAAGGTGCATAGATCCTGAGAAATCAGTACCCAGAATAACCACCTCTGGCCGTAATAACGGCATTGATACGCCTGGGCATTGAGTCAAACAGAGCTTGGATGGCGTGTACTGGTACAGCTGCCCGTGCAGCTTCTACACGATACCACAGTTCATCAACAGTAGTGACTGACCTATTGTGACGAACCAGTTACTCGGCCACCATTGACCAGACGTTTCCAATTGATGAGAGATCTGGAGAATGTGCTGGCCAGGGCAGCAGTCGAACATTTTCTGTATCCAGAAAGGTCCGTACAGGACCTGCAACACGCAGTCGTGCATTATCCTGCTGAAATGCGGGGTTTCGCAAGGCCCGAAAGAAGGGTAGAGCCACGGGTCGTAACACATCTGAAATGTAACGTCCACTGTTCGAAGTGCCGTCAGTGTGAACAAGAGGTGACCGAGATGTGTAACCATTGGCACCCCATACCATCACCCCGGGTGATACGCCATTATTGCGATGACGAATACACGCTTCCAATGGGTGTTCACCGTGATGTCGCCAAACGCGGATGCGACGATCATGATGCTGTAAACAGAACCTCGATTCATTAGAAAAAATGACGTTTTGCCATTCGCGCACCCAGGTTTGTCGTTGAGTACACCATCGCAGGCGCTTCTGTCTGTGATGCAGCGTCAAGGGTAACCGCATCCATGGTCTCCGAGCTGACAGTCCATGCTGCTGCAAACGTCGTCGAACTGTTCGTGCAGATGGGTTGTTGTCTTGCAAACGTCCCCATCTGTTTACTCAGGGATCGAGACGGGGCTGCACGATCCGTTACAGCCATGGTGATAAGATGCCTGTCATCTCGACTGCTGGTACGAGGCCGTTGGGATCCAGCGTGGCGTTCCGTATTACCCTCCTGAACCCACCGATTCCATATTCTGCTAACAGTCATTGGATCTCGACCAACGCGAGCAGCAATGTCGCGATACGATAAACCGCAATCGCGATTTGCTACAATCCGACCTTTATCAAAGTCGGAAACGTGATGGTACGCATTTCTCCTCCTTACACGAGGCATCACAACAATGTTTCACCAGGTAGCGCCGGTCAACTGCTGTTTGTGTATGAGAAATCGGTTGGAAACTTTCCTCATGTCAGCACGTTGTAGCTATCGCCGCCCTCGGCAACTTTGTGTGAATGCTCTGAAAAGCTAATCATTTGCATATCACAGCATCCTCTTTCTGTCGGTTAAATTTCGCGTCTGTAGCACGTCATCTTCGTGGTGTAGCAGTGTTAAGGGCCAGTATGTTTTCGCGGGTGAGCTCCTCCTGCTGGAAGTCAACAACGGGTAATTCCTCGAATTACAATCGCAATTATGGGTGTCCCTTAATTTTGTTAGAGCGGCTGTACACTCTCTCTCCAGCGTAACAAGGCGCCACATCAAATTTCAGCCATGACTTCTCTTGAGGTGTCAAATGTACAACCGCCGACAAGTTTTGATTAGATTCTTAGCTCGTTGGCGGACATTCTTGTACTGGGTTGCGTGTAGATAGGAAACCAAACGATTCGATAGTTGTTCAAACTTTACCGGCAACTAAAAGGGATGCGAGCACTCAGTTTTGAAGGTAACTTCATTTGCGGTTACCTCATGTGATACTGTTGTGCAGCGCTGTGCTACGGCGCCATGATTTATGTTCCTGCCTTCTTGTCTTGTCTCCAAGAGAGAAAAGTGTAGCGCTGCAATGTACTAAAACAATGCCAGCCGCGGCGTGCCAAGCTCCACGCGAGCTGGGCACGCGGGCCACGTGCAAGTAAGGTTCGGTTAGTGTCGGCTATGATCGTTCCTTCCCGGAAGTACCAAGTACAGCGCGACGTTCCGCTTAGTTCTGCGGAGTGGCACTTTTCGGTCGGCAAATTTATCTTCAGTTCGCCAGAATCATGGTGCCGGCGCTGTTTACCCTTCGCTATTTGTTTGTGGTACGAAGATCGTTCAACCATCCAGTGGCTGTTTGCACAAAGAGAGGCAATCTAATGCTCCATCATTGCAAACCTTTAAAAATGAATGAGAATGACAGAAGAGAGTGATAAAGAGTGCTCAATAAATATTATGCAGTCCCATAACCAACAGGTAATGCAGATTTGATATGAAACTAAATCATAGTAACATCGAGGAAGAACTTCAAGATTTAGTTACACTGTAAGAGCGAATAATTACAAAGATAGGTAGACGTCATTCCTTGTTCTCTTCATCAAGAAGCACTTTGTACTAAATTTGCAGACATGTAGCAGGCTAGGAAACGGATGACGAACAGTAAAATTTCTGAAGTCGCATGCTCTATTCCAATGTTAGTTGCAACAGTTTTCGATGGAACTTAACGAAGAGTATGGAGACCTTATGTATTACTGTAAGATTCATTGGTTAAGTCGGCGGATATACTTCTAAGTTTTAGATTCAAAACTTTTTCTGTTTCAATTTATGAAGCAAAAAGAAGTGCAGGGACGAAAATTGGAGCATCATGAATGGATTGCAGACTTCGCATTTTACATGCTCTTGACTGCACACTCCCTACAGTGAGACCCAACAAGACGCTTTCTGATTTGATGTGGATACATTTAAAAACAAAATCGAATTACAGAAGGGTCACATTCTGAAAGACACAGGCCATTTCCCTATGCTACTAAGGAAAATACGAGGTTTGAAGAAATAGTTGGAACCTTGAAATAATTACAAAGATCGTTTGCTACAAGTGTTGAGGACACTGCCATCTTATATCTGTTTCTGAGCTGCTTTCGAGACCGTTTGCGGTTTCAGCCGAAAGTGCCCTTGTGGATGGCTCAAATGGCTCTGAGCACTATGGGACTCAACTGCTGTGGTCATCAGTCCCCTAGAACTTAGAACTACTTAAACCTAACTAACCTAAGGGCATCACATACACCCATGCCCGAGGCAGGATTCGAACCTGCGACCGTAGCAACAGCGCGGCTCCGGACTGGAGCGCCTAGAACCGCACGGCCACCACGGCCGGCGCCCTTGTGGATGTGCAGATAAATGATTCACCAGCAAAGTAATACCTTTTTTGATAACAAATTACACTAAAACTCTCCAGGACCTCTACTCTATTTTCCTCACGTAGAGTTTCCACTGCGGCTGGTCCCGACGGAGATTCGAGTCCTCCCTCGGGCATGGGTGTGTGTGTGTTTGTCGTTAGGATAATTCAGGTTAAGTAGTGTGTAAGCTTAGGGACTGATGACCTTAGCAGTTAAGTCCCATACGATTTCACACTCACACACACAGACAGAGTTTCCACGCCTCCATAATGAGGTTTCAGAAGAGGTACAATATTTCGATCGATATATTTGTGTGAAAGACTTTTTATTACGATTATGAAACTAAATAAGTCTCGATTATGTGGCAATCTGACTGAAATTGTGTTTGTCTGTATGCACAGGATACATTTATATTGTATCCTCAGCGCTTCAAAAATAATTAAATACTACTGGAAACTTGTTTTTTTGTGTCTATATTGCTGAGAAATATGAAATACGATACCAGGTGGTATGCAGTGTGACCATACTGCCATTAAAATGTGGTGCACTCACAGTTTCCTGCTCTTGCCCCTCTCTGCACTCAGACAACGTGGCGTGGTGGTGGAGGAAGTGTGCGGCATGGCTCAGCGTTATGGAACATGTACCATGGCGTGGCTGATCCACCCCTGTAGTAAAACAAGCAGATATATCACGGTTCAAGGGGCGAAAACAGAGGCAGAGGAAATGATCATTTTTAAACAACAACAGACTCAGCTCATAGGCAAGTTGTTAAAATTTAAAATTTCGATGTTATGATCATCTTCAGACCATTAAAACTCTTTCCTGTTGTCATAATGGAGTCTTAATAATCCAAGGAATTATTGTACTACGATCTAAACTGGTCATCCAATTAATAAATTTTGCATTTTGACAATTTACATGTGATCCTAAACCCTTTTTTTTAAACTTCAGTTTTGAACGCTGACCATTTACATCTACATCTGCACCATTCCACAAGCCACTTTACGAGAATACTTAGTGTACCATTATCACTATCGCTCAACTTACCCCGTCATTCTGTCCTCATCCCCCGTTTCCTCATCCAGTCACGAATGGTCAGCAGGGAATGGGGAAAGCAATTGCTGGTGACCCCTTGTGTGAGCTCGAATCTCTCTGATTTCATGGTCTTTTTGCAGGACATATGTAAGAGGAAGCACTACATTCGTTGACTCTTCTAGGAACTTATGCTCTAGGAACTTGAACAGTAAAGTGCACTGTGACACAGAATGCCTCTCTTGCAGCGCCTGACACTGAAGTTGGCTGAGCAGCTCTGTAACCCTTCCGCACTTAATTAATGAACCTGTAACGAAACTTTCATTGCATCTTCTTTATGTCCTCTATCGATCCTCTCTGGTATGGAGCGCAAACTGTCGAGTACTGCTTAAGTATCGGTGCAACGAAGCTTTTGTGAACTACATCATTTGTGGAGAGGACTACTCTTCCTAAGGATTCTTCCAGAGAATCTCATTCCATATTGCATACCTGCCGTTAGTTTTATGTGGTCGTTCCGCTTAAAATCATCCCTTGCATACACTCATTCATTCAGTGGTTGCAAATGCGTCCAGTGATTGGCCCGCAATATCGTAAACACACCATTATGGCTCTTCCTGCAGATTTATGCCCAGTACATCACACATGTTCACGTTATGGGTCACTTGCCAAACCCTCCAGAAACCATCTATCCTTTCTGCATTTCTCTATAACTTTTTCTAGCGCCGCGATTTCTTTGTGTATAACAGCAACGTCCGAGAAAAACCCCATCGAATTTCCAAAGTCTTCTGTGGTGTCACTGCCAGACACCACACTTGCTAGGTGGTAGCTTAAATCGGCCGCGGTCCATTTAGTACATGTCGGACCCGCGTGTCGCCACTGTGTGATCGCAGACCGAGCGCCACCACAAGGCAGGTCTCGAGATACGGCCGAGCACTCGCCCCAGTTGTACGACGACTTTGCTAGCGACTACACTGACGAAGCCTTTCTCTCATTTGCCGAGAGACAGTTAGAATAGCCTTCAGCTAAGTCCATGGCTACGACCTAGCAAGGCGCCATTAGCCTTACATAGTTGGATAGTTATCGTATGAAATGTCTCATCAAGAACGTTGTAAAACAAAAGACGATATAAAGTTAAGTATTCGAGGAGCTGCATACTTTTCTTATTAGCATTCACTCCTTATCCTGTTCCAGAATTCACGCCCGTCTGCGTTAGATAGCGTGCATTTCGGCCTCCTCTATCTACAAGGTGTTGGCACATTTGCCAACACATCATCTTCCATTGGCTCATTAACATATATTGTGTTCCCGCACCCGTCAGTTATATTTATAGGGAAAAGTTGTGGTTTTATAACACTTCCTTGGACTAGACCGAAGTTAATTGTACGTCTGAAGATTGCGCTCCGTGAAGAATGACATCCTGTGTTCTGTTTGCTAGGTACCAGTCACAGTCAGGTCTGATATTCCGTACGCTTGTATTTTCTTCCCAGGGTGACAGTGCAGAACTTCTTCTGGAGGTTAAGTAATACATCAACGTGAGCTTAGGTATCTGCTGAGTTCTGGGCGAGCTCTGTTAGTGTCCCCGGTCATACATGATACTCATGTACTTGTAACATAAACTGGGAAGAAATGAAAATTAAATGAGGCAAAGTATCTGTTTGGAAGCGCAAAACGACGAGAGCACTATATCCCTTGTTAAAACTACGAAGAAAGACTGCGACTGAGGTAAGTCCAGCCTGGATGCTTTGAGACCGAACTACCTCTTATTTCAGTCAAAAAAATGTTCAGAAACAGGAAGGAAAAACTTAGTACAAATGGCGTGAAGCACACGCATATACACTGCCCGACAGGATAGGTAAGGCACACGGAAAGGAAGGAGGAAAGCAACTGAAGGAGTTTACGCTTTGAGACGGTAAGTATACTTGAGTGATTACAAAATAAAGTTAGATTTACAAAGAACTTGGGAGTCTGAGACCACTTCTCTGTGCGACGTTGTACCCACTCTGGCCTCGACACGTGCACTAATTCGGTTGGGAATTTAGTACTTGAGCCGTGCTCTCTCCCACCTATGCGTTTTCGTGAACTTCAATGTCTATCTGTGTTTGGTTTCCCGCCCTTGTCGCGGTTACGTCGTGGTTCTTCTTCCTTCTACGTGTGGCAGCAGTGATGTCTATCGATATTTGCGCAGTGTATCATCTTTGGTTTGGTGCATATAGTTTCAGGCTAGAGGGTCTGGAGTGAGTCGGTCGGTTGTTGCGGACGAGCGAAGTTATCACCGCAAATTGCAGTCGGCTGGGGCAGCTGGCATCCCCTGTGCAGTGTCGGAGCGTGTTTGGAGCTGTCCGATCGCCATGAGCTTCGTGGTTCACTGACCCAGCACGTCAAAGTTGAGTAGTTGTTTCAACTACCCAAGCCACGTCTATTCATGTTGTGGTTGTTCGCTTCGGTGGTTTCCTGTTGGGGAACACCGAGTGGTTCTACTGCTGAGATTTAGCCGCCATGCGGTGCAGTTAACTATTTTGGCGACTACGATTTGAGTCCACGAGTGAAGTTTTCTGTATTGTGCCCGTTAGTGTTCAGGTTACCTGCCCTGGCCACTAACGTAATTTCAGGCAGCGTCCTTTCCTCACTTGTTGTCGCTGTCCAACGTGGTGTCTAATTTTGACAGCTAATACATACTCCATAGTGGATTATCCGTTTGTAACATTGCCGGTTTGAGTTCTCATGTATTGACTGATGGGTCGGTCCGTGGCTGTCCCCTTGTTGGGTTCCGATGGATCAGGTATAGTTGGGCTTACCACCTGTCTCACCTAAGTGAACGATGGCAGACCGACGTCCCCGGAGGCCTTCTGAGTGCCACCGGTGTTTTATTATCTGTTATTAGGTATTTTAAATTTTAGTTTTTGGTTATTCGTTTCGTTTCTTAAAATTTTCCAAAATTAATTTTTTAATTTGTTTTTCATACTTAAACACTGTGGCGTTCTGCCTTTAAAGATTATGGTCATGTTTTTTTAAAAATTTGAAGTTTATTAGTGGCCGTCAGCCATTGGTATTGCCCTTTGCATATGTTGCTTCTTTAAATTATTTTATTGTTATCATAATTGGATTTCTATTTTGTTGATTTTTAAGATTTCTTTTTGTTAAACATGCTAGCATTCTGCCTTTAAAGGTCTATGGTAATATATTCTGAAGTTTTGAAATTTAATTGTGACCCTCAGCCATTTGTGTTGCACCTTGCATATGTTGCTTTTTGGGTTTTAAATTATTTTATTGCTATCTTCATTGAATTTTGATTTCTTTAAGATTTCTAGTTGGGCTTCAGCCTTTAAAGGTCTGTGATAATATATTCTAAAAGTTTGGAATTTAATTGTGGCCCTCAGCCATAGGTATTGCACATTGCGTATGTTGTTTTTTTAATTATTTTATTGCTATCTTAATTGGATTTTTGTCTTGTTAAGATTTCTTGTTAGGGGCCCTCAGCCATGAAAGAATAGAATTCGGTAAAGATTCGGTTATGTGCCGCTTTGGTTGTAAAGGTTATTAAATTACAATAAATGACAATAAGAAGCAGAAACTGTTCTCAACCCTTGGCCCTTTCCACAATCCTGTTACCTGCTCTGCCCAGTGGGTTTAGCGGACGTTTCAGTATTATTTATTATTTATTTCATTAGCTATACAGAATAACCCACCAACTTGAAATGCAAGGTAGGTAGGACGCTTCTAAATCTAACAAACAAAGACTTCTTATTATTGCAGTGTCATTGGTATACAGTTGTTAACGCTTTTTTAAATAATGTAAAGGGCATAATACATAAAAATTTCTCTGAGGTTACAGAGAATGGAATGCTTCACAATTTTTAAAGTGGTTCTGTTAAATTTGTTTTTGTCTAGTTGTGGAAAATATAATTTATATAATGCAGATGTCACGAAAAGAATGTAATACAATAAGTGGGGTGAGAAAAAGTTTCAGTATGCAGAGGGAAGCGATATACTATACTTGGATGTGTAATACACTCTAAGTAGCTTATTGCTTGATAATAGCCTCTTTCTACCTATTTCAGGTGAGAAAGCCTCGATAGAGCCTCAGCTATAGTCATCTGAAATGGTTTGTGTTTATGTATCTTTATTCTGTTTGTGTACATTGATGTAATTGATGTATTACCTGGAGTGTTGCATGTCAGGACACTAAAACGATATTCAGTAGTTGTCTATTTATCTTACTGTTGTTAATTGTGGTGTATTCTATGTGATATCTTAGATACATATGCCTGATATTATAGAGATGAAATACTGATTGAGCATTTTATACATGGAATACATGAATTTTAGATTTAAAAGAAGAATACACTTAAGGTTGTGAAATTTTTAGGAGAAACAGAACGTAGTTCGTTGCTACTTGGGTACAGTATTCCTTAAATAACTTAATACGTTGCATTTTTGCTTTATACATAGTTCACACACAAAATACATTTTATTTATAAAATTCATTCTCCCTACACATAACAAGACGAATAATACATTACTGCTTGTGTACAGTATACTTTAAACAATATGTAATGTGTCGTTGGGAAGGAGGAGCCTCAGAATATAAATTCTTCAAGCACTCTCCTCCCACGCGACGTTACCTTATTACTAGAGTATTACTGTGTTGTGTCACTGTTCGTGTTGGAGCTTTGTTTGTTTTATGATTTTACTGCCTGTTGTGCTGTTTGTGGCTGTGTTATGGCATTCCGTGTCATGTGTTGTTGTTTTCGGCCCGTTATGTATCCATCCCTTCTGAGTTATGTTAACTTAGTGTGTTGGTCCCCGGTTTCAAATATGTGGTCATGCTTGTGTCCTCCAATGAGGTTTTTGTGTTATTTGTGATAGTCTACGCCTGCTTCCGTGTAGGCTTTGGTGCTTGTATTCTTCATACAGTGTGTTGGGTACAGTATCGCCTAATTAATATACTGAGTTCCAGTCATCGGATTACGTATTAATCTGGAGATGTCACTGTCGTTTTGCATGGGTCTCAAGTATGCTAGCGTGCTGCTGACATGTTCTGGCGTCCCAGTTTCTCCGCAAATCGATATTTCATTGTTAGTCCATGTAGTTGAAGTGTATCGGGTATGGCCCATAGCCAGTCAGGAAACGGATTATCCTCAGGCTTGGTTCGACACAACGTATTGTTACGTCTATGGGCAGGTCCCCATCACGCTCATTCTCAGGAGTTCACTACGTTGACCACGTCTTGCAATTGTCTTGTTAGTCTGTATGTTCAGTCTGTGAGCCCAAGCACTTGGGTCGAAACATGCGATGGATTCAAATATCGCAATTTGGTGAGTCCTTATCGTCTTAATAAGTAAATTGTACTGAGCTGTGTTGAGTCTTGCTAGTTTGTGCGTAATTTTGGAGGCTTTTTCAATTTTCTCTTTGATATGATCGTTGAAAGTCTGTTTTTCCTCAAGATGCTCTCCTAGTTAACGTGTGGCTTGCTTCCTCTGTCTGCTAGTGTTGTCTAATTTTAGAATTGTGTTCCTCTGTAGTATCCGTCTGAGCAGTAAATACACAGTTTTGTTGGGCGGTTGGGAAAGGTGTCATAAAGCCATTGCATCCTCTGCTGGCGCAGTGCCTCCCACAACTGTTGTAACTGGTCCTTGATGTCCTGGTTACTGACCCTGGGACAGAATTGGCATCCCAGCTGGTCCCAGACCTGTTTTACGGGGGACAGACCTGGAAAACTTCCCGTTCACGGGAGTACTTCAACGTCAGGCAGATAATGTCCAAGTAACCGCCGATATTTCAGCAGGCGCACACCCTATCATTTTCAAACGTAACTGACGCAGTTTTGCCTTGAAACTGACTAGGTGTGCACCTGTCGAAGTATCGTCGGATTCTCTTAAGTTATTTCACCAGGGTTCACGCCGGGAATAAACTCAGGTCTCACATCAGGCAGACAGGTCGAGGAGATGCATGCCGTGTGTTGACGAGCATGGTCCCACTGAAAGATGGCTCTCCCAGGGTGCTGTCGCATGAGAAGTAGCATGTGAGTAGGCAGGACGTCCGTGATGTACAGTTGTGCGTCAGAGTTCCGTCATTAACTACCTCAAATCCTACCCAATGGTCCAATGGTGTCGCACACAATGCTCATAATCGACAAAGCTGCAGAGAGAAAGACTCCATATAGAAAGGTACGTTCAGAAGGAAGGCAAAGGTTTCGGGTCCCTTCTTACACAAGGTGATTATGAATGGGACATAACATCGACTTGCGAAGGCATAATCCGTGCATACAAAATGCTATCGCACAGAAATCTGATTCACTTCCTCCGTTTCGTGGCATTGACACAATTGTACGTCCAGCCGATATTTATTCGTCAGATTTATATAATCGTATAAGTTGTTAAATCTAACAATGAGGTATCACAGGCAAGCTAGCTTGGGGCAGACAACGGCCATACTATGCTAGACAAGGAGACATCCACGTGCGCCGATTCTTCCGAAATATCAGCTGTCCTCTAGCCATGTCGCCCAATTTACGCCAAAGAGACAAACGATTTAGGCAAACAATGTAAAGCCTAAATATGAATAGCCTGAAAGTTCTTTGAAAGCCCCTCGGACATGAAGTGGGACAAATACCTAATCGAATGTCTGTTGCATAGTATCTCAGCTACACCAATTATGAAAGGGGGAACTATCATATTGTGTATTCTTTAAGGGCCGGTATTAACTTCACTTAAAACTAAGACCGTGGTCGATATATAAAACTGCCCCCTAACCTTTCGCCTCCAGCTAAGGGAGACCTCCTCAGAGGTCAAGCGGCGAACTGCAATTATAATTCGAGGGAGCGCCGAAAAAACAGTATAGGCAGTATGGAGGATTCCACAGTCATCATGTGACGCCGGCTAGGAGACTATTTCTGGTAGTACCAACACCCTCTACTGAAAGGAATCGATCTTCATTCTGTCCGCAAAGTATACATCCATATTTTATCTCAATTGACATATATCTCTTTTCTGTTAAAATTGGTACGTTGTTTATAAATCTTAATAGCCTCGCGATACATGCTCGCATGGTAGTGCGATGTTTCGGATGTGACGCACCTCTCACTGTATTTTACATCATAATTACTGTCTTGCTGCACATGTTCCACTACAGTGGCTTTACCCGTGCGCCCCAGTCGGCTATGCCCCTTATGTTCAGCTACATGGGAATGGGTGTAAACACTTCTTCTCGTGCTACAAATATATACTAATACCCAACAACAAGGAATTTTGTACACACCCGGTGTCGCGGAAATGTGTATCTTTTGTCTTTCTTAAATATTCTTTTATCTTCCTAGCGGTTCTGAAAGTAATTTCAACTCGGAAAAGTCCTAACCCTTCCGCAATGCAACGTGTAATGTTAGTAATAAAGGGTGCGTCAAAAAAAAAAATGTATACACACTTTGAAGAGTCATAGAAAATTTATTTCCCGTTCTACAATGTTAAATTTCTGGAAATGGAAAGCTTAAGGTCCAATTGGAAAAATAAATGTACTTTGCAAATGTAATTAATGTTCAAACTGGGGGCCTTCAGCATCAATACATTTCTGAGTACGAGTCACCATTGATTCCGTACATCGTACCAAAGTGTCCAATGAGGTTTCTACACACACCGCCTGAATCTCATTCCAAAGTGTGTCCAGGTTACGTGGTTTACGTTTGTACTCCTCATCTTTTACTGTGCCCCATAAGAAGAAATCCAGCGGCGTGAGGCCTGGAGAGCGTGCAGGAAACTCGATTGGTCCACTGCGTCCTATCCGCTGGCTGGCTCTGGCTCTGAGCACTATGGGACTTAACTTCTGAGGTCATCAGTCCCCTATAACTTAGAATTACTTAAACCTAACTAATCTAAGGACATCACACACATCCATGCCTGAGGCAGGATTCGAACCTGCGACCGCAGCAGTCGTGCGGTTCCAGACTGTAGCGCCTAGAACCGCTCGGCCACCTCGGCCGGCTATCCACTGGCCTGGCACATTGTGATCCAGGTACGCTCGTACGTCCCTATGATAGTGCGGCGGGGCTCCATCTTGTTGGAAATGAAACTCATCATTACCGTATAATGCACGAATGGCAGGGAATGTGGAGTCAGCTAGCATTGTTACGTACGTTTCACCAGTAACAGTACCTTCAAAACGGAAAGGCCCAATGAGTCCCCTTGCAGACAAACCACACCACACATTTACACCAGGCAAATTCACAGCCTTTTCAACTGTAATGTGAGGATTATCTTCAGCCCAGTACACAAAATTGTGCCTATTGACAGTTCCATTGAGTTTGATTTGGGCTTCATCCGACCAAATTATGCTACCCATAAATCCTGGATCACGTCTCACCATCTCCTGAACCCATTCACAAAATTCTAACCTTCGAGCTAGATCGTCGTCACTTAGTTGTTGCACCAGCCTTGAAATGTACACACTAAACTTACCTTTCTTCAGAATGCGTAGCACACTACTAGCACTTACATTACTCTCACGTGCCGCTTGGCTTGAAGATTTTTGAGGTGAACGCTGAAACAGTTCCAAGACTGCAGTTGTGGAATCATCACTTGTAGCTGTACGAGGTCGCCCTGATCGACATTTATGCACATCACACACTGTTCCACGAATTTCGAATTTGTCTCGTAGACGTGTAATTGTTAACCTTGAAGGTGGTTCTGTACCATACTCACTTCTCCACTGTATTCGAACCGCAGCTAAATTCTCTAACTTCCAGTACCACTTAATTATCTGCTTCCGCTCTTCAAAGCTCAAACGCACGTCCGCCATGTTGCAGTTAATTCCTTTCCACTGCTTCCACCTGTTGAAGAAACATAACATTACCTTCACACAGATATTTAACCTCGTAGAACGGGAAATAAATTGTCTATGACAGTTCAACGTGTGTATACATTATTTTACGTACCCTTTTATAAGGAAGAAAAATTTTTCAGCTGGGCGGCCATTTTTCCGTGTTGATTATGATTCTTTCCCTAGGGAGAAAATCTGCATCTATATCCTTGTTGCAGTAACTATACTTATTTATTACTAACATTACAGTTCACATTGCGAAAGTTTTGGCCATGTATGGAGTTGAAAGTAGTTTTAGGCCTACTGAAAAGATACGAGAATATTTAAAAACGGCAAAAGATTTACTACAGCCTTAGGTTGCACCAGGTGTATACACCAGGTGTATACAAAAGTCCTTGTAATTGTGGACTAGAACACATTACTGTCATGAAAAGAAGTCTTAACACCCGTTTTGTTGACCACAAGAAGAACTTGAAATCAGTATTGTAGGAATGGGAGACGACTTATATGATGGGAGATGTGATACTGCGACAAGAATTTAACAGAGCACTGAAAGACGAAGTCGTAACAGCAGACGACGTTCTATCAATACTACTGATAGCCCTGGAAGAGCCAGCCACGACAAAACTTTTCCACCCAGTGTGCAAGGCATTTGAGACAGACGAAATTCCGTCAGACTTCAAGAAAAATGTAGTAATTCCAATTTCAAAGAAATCAGTTGCTGATAGTTGTGAAAATTTCTGAAGTATCAGTTTAATAAGCCATGGTTGCAAAATACTAATTCTTTACAGAAGCGTGGAGAAACTGGTAGAAACTGAACTCCAGGAAGACCATTTTTGATCTCGGAGAAATGTAGGAGAACGAGAGGCAATATTGACCCTGCGACTTATCTTAGAAGATAGATTAAGGAAACGCAAACCTAGGGTTATAGCATTTGTAGACTTAGTTAAAGCTTTTGACAACATTTACTGGAGTAATCTCTTTGAAATTCTGAAGACAGAAGGTGTAATATACAGGTAGCGAAAGGTTATTTACAACTTGTACAGAAACCAGACGGCAGTTATAAGAATCGAGGGCTGTGAAAGGGAAGCGGTGGTTGAGAAGGGAGTGAGGCAGGGATGTAGCCTATCGCCAGTGTTAGTCTGTACACTGAACAAGCAAAAAAGAAAAAAGAATTTAGAGCAGGAATTAAAATTCAGGCAGAAGAAATAGAAGCTTTGAAGTTTGCCGATAACATTGTAATTCTGTCGGAGGCAGCAAAGTACTTTAAAGTGCAGTTGAAAGGAATGGACAGTGACTTGAAAGAAGAATATAAAACGTCTACCAAAGCAAAACGAAGATAATGGACTGTAGTCGAACTAAATTAGGTGATGCTAAGGGTATCGCATTAGGAAACGAGACACTTAAAGGCGTAGACGAGTTTTGCGATTTGGGCAGCAAAATGAGCAAAATGACTGATTATGGCCGAAGCAGAGACGATACAAATTGTAGACTGGTAATGGCAATGAATGCGTTCCTAAACAAGAGAAATTTCACAAAATCGAATACTGACTTAAGTGTTAGGAGTTCTTTTGTGGAAATTAATGTGTATCGAATGTAGCCACGTATGGGAGGTGTATTAGATAAAATATGGTTGTCGACCTTGCACCTACAGAATGACACTCGATTACTTTCAGTAGAAAATGTTGGTAGGACCAGCGATAGTCGCATAGCCAGCGTCATGTGATGGTCTGTGATCCCCTCCTTACTGCTTAATTATTCGAGGCTCATTCGATTACAGTTTGCCGCGTCGCCTTTGACTATGTGTCCCGCAACCGGAGAGGAAGCTTTAGGAGCAAGTTTTTCATATCTGTCATGGCCTGTCCTCCCGAAAGTCTTAAGTGATGACGAACTATGTTCTTCGGCGAAGAAGTACTTGGAATGGTACCAAAACGGTAATTCTGTAGGCAGTACCGTTACGGCAGCTCAGAAGTTCGGGAAATATTTGACGCTAATGCTCCCTGTGAACAGGCAGATCAGTCCAGCACCTGTTCAGATGATAGTTCGCCTAGCGGTCGGTTGGCTGGAACACACCATCCACTGCCAATCTAGCGTCCTGAGTCTCGGAAACGGTAGTTTTCAGAGAATCTAATATGATTTTGTGATCTTCATACACGACGGACGAAAGTTTTTCACACATTCAGGAAGAATTAGTCGACCTCCGTAACTGACTGGCTATGAAGATACGTACTACCTGGACTAAAAAAAAAAAAAAAGGTTCAAATGGCTCTGAGCACTATGGGACTTAACATCTGAGGTCATCAGTCCCCTAGAACTTAGAACTACTTACACCAAATTAACCTAAGGACATCACACAAATCCATGCCCGAGGCAGGATTCGAAGCTGCGACCGTAGCAGTCGCGCGGTTCCGGACTGAAGGGCCCAGAACCGCTCGGCCACTGCTGCCGGCTACCCGGATTCAATTCCCAGTACAGCCAGGTATTGTTTATTGGTTGGAGCAGCGGCGCGTGCTACATACAGCCTAGTGTGGCAACTGGGGAGCTCCTCAACCGATTACCAGCAGTTCCGAGATCAAGAAACCCCGACAGCGACAGGGAGGACGGTATACTGGCCACATGCCCGTCCACAACGCATCCAGTGATGCAATTGGCAGTGGATGATATGGGGTTCGGTCGGACTGGATTAACCCCTCTAGTGCCAGGACTCGCAGCTTTACCTTTACCAGTAGAAATGATACTCCGTCCAATCACATTAATGTGACCAATGCCTACTCTCGACGTCGACGTGCAATAACCACTCACAGCACTAGCCCTGAATGGCATTTAAAGAAGCAAGTCAGGGGACGAGAATAATAATACAGTTCTATACCAAAATGCGGAACCTGATCGATTTATCGTATGTCCAAATGGGCATGTTTATTGTCTTTTGGATCAAGGGTGGAAGAATTTCCGAAACAACTAGTTTGTAAACTGTCTGCGTGCTGCAGAGATTAAAGTATACTGCGCATAGCCATATGGAGTTAATCACATCCTGCACCGAGGTAACTGTGGTGCACCACGGGCCATAGATGACAGAGAGGATGGATAGGGTTGCCACTGTTGAGCAACTGGCTTCCCAGATGAACCAAGAGGCTGAGAGGTCTCCTCAACGGCCGTTCAGGGGAACGTTTATGCATCTGGGCCTCCGCAGCTGGCACCTGCCTTATGCACCCATGCTGACTGCTGTTCATAGGCAACGAAGGCTGGAATTCTCACAAGAGTGCCGCAAATGAACATCCACTGAGTGGCGACAGGTGGAATTTTCTGAAGATTCAGGTTTTATGCTCCATCAGCGTGAAACGTCTAAAAGCTAACACCGCGTAACAATCGTCGGACGGGTCCAGACCGGAGGAGGGTGCGTTATGGTGTTGGGAACGTTTACATGACATATCCTGGGTGGTCCTGGCTTTCTGGAAGGCGCAGTGCATCAACACAAGTATGCGTCTGTCCCTGCGGACAACGTCCACCCCTACATGTTGTCTGTCTGTCCTCAGCAGAGTGGTATCTACCAGCAGGACAATGCACTGTGCGTGCATGGTTCGAAGAGCGCCAGGTTGAGTTTACCGGACTCCGCTGGCCACCAAACTCTGCAGAAAGTGGATCAACACAAGTAAGCATCTGTCACTGCGGACCATGTCCACCCCTACATGTTGTCTGTTTGTCCTCGGCACAGTGGTACCTATCAGCAGAACAATGCACTGTATGTGCGTGGTTCCAAGAGCACCACGATGAGTTTACCGGACTCCACTGGCCACCAAACTCTGCAGACTTAAATCCAATCGAGAATCTGTGGGACCACCCCGTTGGTGCCTTGGATCTTGCGCCAAGGATCCTAGTGCAACTGACCACGGCACTGAAGTCGCCATGACACCACATCGCTGTCGGTACCTTCAAGAATCTCTTGGACAGTCTTTCTGCACGTCTTCCAGCTGTCCAAGCTGCAAGAGTTGTCATCTAGGCTACTGACAGGCGTTCACGTTAATATGACTGGACAGTGTAACTTAAGGAAATCAGTTCAAGAAATGAGGTGATTAGTCATCATTGTTAATGAGCATTAGTACCTGCAAGCTGTAGTGAAGCAGAGCATATCAATATAACAAATTAACAGTAAAAACCTTGTTTAATTTGCTGAACATTAATGAGTATTATCATTTAAATAACGGAATCACAAATAATTAACTGCAGTAATTTTGTACTCGTGTTCAAAACAACTGTTGCTATTAGAAGTCCAGAAGTAACTTAATGCTTAAACCTACAAGTTTCTGCATGAGCAACATCTTTGCATCTGCTACATCTAAGCTCTTTGACCACAGCCCACATGTTTGTATGTAAACACAGTGTATTTCACGAGTGCATCTCATAATAGTGAAACATAAAGCTATACTTGGTAAAACCGAAATATGCAAGTGAAAATAACAATAAGTATGTAACTAAGTGGCAAAACTGTCACTACAGCATAACTGTAATAATGGTGCTTCATCTTTATGTAAGTACAAATATATTTTCGTCAAATGCTGCCGTACCACTTTCAATTGTCCCACTTGTATCTGTGTAGTCACCAGCAAATAATTTTTTGTATTTACACAGTGATCTCCATCAGTATAAACATGTAAATGAATGTATAAACACCTGAGGATGGGCGCAAGCCTGAAACCGGCCGTGTGACAAATAACTAACCTTTTATTGTGACTGGTAGCGGATTTTTTCTACACCCGATGGATGAAAACAGCCCTCGGTCACTATTTTTAACGAATTAACCGGATTTCACCACTGCTAGGAGTGTCTTCCTCAGAATTTAAATCAAAGAACGGTCTATAACATGGTCACAGAATTATGACTAAAAACGTATGATACAGAGTATAAGAACAGAATCATCGTGAGAGACTGGAAGTAGTTATATGTCATTTATAAAATTATAAATATGCCAAAAGGGCATTAATCACAAAGATATTCAAGATAAAAATTGTTATGGCGAGACACTTTTACCTTGCAACCTGTACAGAGCTTTTAAATCATAGAAACAAGAATGAGTTGTTCCTTAAGAGAATCATAACTGGTTATGAGTCGTGGGTCTATGGTTAAGGTGTTGAGACCAAGGTTAAATCTTCACAGTGGGTGAGGAAAGGTTCCCCAAGACCAAGAAAGCTTTTCACGTAAGGTCAAATGTCAAAGCTATGCTAATAGTTTTCTTTGACTTTGAAGGATTAGATCACCATGAATTCGTGCCACTGGGACAAACTGTTAATGGATGGTACTATCGGGTCACGTCGCGACACTGGAAAAAGATGTGAGAAGGGAACGGCCTGAAATGTTGTGAGTCAATTCTTGGCTCTTCCATCATGGTAATGGGTGCACACATTCATCCCTGTTGGTAAGTAACCATTGCACAAAAAACGAAATTACTATGCTGCCTCCTCCTCCGTACTCTCCAGACCTGGCCCCTCTGGACCTTTTCTTTATTTCCAACGTTGGAAACCCTCCTAAAATGATGACGATTTTCAATGATAGATGAGATAAAGGAAAATTGGCAGAGTGTGTCTTGCACAATCCAGCAAGAGGTGTACCAAAACCGCTTCTGGAGCAGCCCTTAGTGGCTCGCCATCACAATTTTTATCTTAAACATCTTTGTGACTAATGCCCTTTTGGAATATTTATTATTTTATAAATGACGTATAAGTACTGCCAGTCTTTCACGATGATTCTGTACTTATACTCTATATCACACGTTTTCAGTCATAATTCTGTGACCATGTTATAGACCATTCTTTGATTTAAATTCTGAGGAAGACACTCGTAGCAGTGTTGAAACCCGGTTAATTCGTCAAAAATAGTGACCGAGTGCTGTTTTCTTTCAGTTGTAACTATTCATGGTCTCTGAACTTGCAGCCATGTACAAAATTTTGCGTATTTGTCGAGTATTGGAGACTGTAATGGATGTATTTTTGTGCAGTGTTGTGTCATGTTAGTAGTTTTCGATTATGAGCGAGGAGGCAGTGTGTAACCTGGTGCTAAGACATTGCCTATCCCCAATAGCACCGACACAGCGATCAAGGTTAACTTCCCCATCAGGAGAAGCAGCCACCACCGCCAGTGTCACACGCACTTACTCAATGAGAAACGGTAGAGAGGTTTTAGGTGGAGTAGAAGACTGTTTATAGCCTAGTAAATAACTTAATCTCAGCTGCTCCTACCTCACAAAAATTGCTCGTAAAGAATACCTGAGATATTCTAACATAAAACTGTGCACTGAGATTTATGACGGTTCCTTGCATGGAAGGGACGAAAAGGTTTCGTGGGTGAACTATCCAGAAATGTACTAGCCACTTCTTATTGTTTTGTCTTAAGAAAACTATTCCGATATTTTGGGCGGATTGTGAAATACTAGCGCTTATCGCCTTACGTAGAGCGGATAAGCACTAACCATGTGGTAATTATGCAGTTATTCGTGTGATTTATACATTTGTCACGCAGGCTTAAATGATTACTTTTCGATAACATATGCTACCCTCAAAAGAAATGCAATGAAAAGATATAGGTACTTCGATGTGGCAACAGGGTTTCCTTAAGCTACAGGCTCCACAGCCGGTAGTAAAAAAAATAAATGATGTTCCAGTTTCAAGTGTTAGAAACGTAATACGTATTACCTGTATTATACCTGGCAGGGTTTTTGCTGGCAGTACGTTCGTTTACGCACGAAATTTGATTTACTGCCAAAAAATGTTATCTAAAAGACGACGCTATGTACAATTATCTAAGGACTACTTGATAGCTGCTTGAGACTGGGACCCCTGCGTAAAAATCCTTCACTGTACAGTGCCACTACTCCTATTCGTTTCGGTTCCTACTGGAAAACCTGCGGGTTGCATTACCCTGTGCTCTCCGCGATAATGCACATAATGTACCTCGCTGTCTCACGGATGTACGCTTCCCCTAAATTTAGCGGTAAGAGTCTTTTAAAAACTACCCCCCCCCCATTAATGGCGAACATACGTAACTGCAAATGGTGTGTTGCTGGCGGACCTTCTGAACTACGACTGGACGATCACTCCTCGGCTCGAAAGCCAGGCGACGCTACAAAATTCCAGCCCAAGTTTTCTTTTCCAAGTGATTTATTCTTTGTGGTTTCCTAAAGTTAGTTTTCAAGTTGCGTGCGTAACTGATTTCTTGGAACTTCACTAAAAGTAAGGAGTGCGGGGAATGGCATCAATTTAACTTTATCTCGAACTCCATTTCCCCGCCTCCATCCCCCCCCCCCCCTCCCTTCACTTGCTCTCTCCACCACTCTCACACTACCCATGTTGAATACGTTAAATCACTACTTTTTTCGAAGGAATGCCGATAAAAGTCACTGCGCCCGTGAATAGGAAGTAGAGAAACACGTGCTGAAAATAATGCGCTGCCAAACTATCATGTTATCCCACTAGCTAAACCTGAGGTAACCAGTTTGGAAAATAAACTAAAATTCTTAAACCGAAAGTCACAGTTTCATTGTCTTCTGATGTCTTCACTTAAACGGAGTAAGGCGAATGAAAGGCGTACACTGAGGCAGTTGAAGCCAAGAACACGATTTACTGACTGATCATCATCAGGAGCGCTCATGTGGGGCCCTGTAATACAGATTTTTATTTCAATTTATATGCGTATAATAACTATATCAAATTAAAAAGGAGACGTACAGACGAATTCAAGACCAAATAGTAATTTATCTTATCTTCAGTGACGGTAAAGCTCAGCTTCGAGCTCTGTGTGAACGTCAAAGGAAACACGGAAAACATGTCAACACTATTCTCAAGCTTTGTACGCGCTCTTACTACTTCACTCTTTCCAGAATTTGCCAATAGCTCACTCAGGAAATATCCCCTTTCTTCGACTTCTGGAATCGCTCATTCCTGTAATTTTTGTACGATGCTATCGTATACATCGGAAACCTAATCATTGCCTCTCAGTATAACTTGGAGGCACATCCGCTGTACATGTGTGGACATGTCTTCATTCTGAATACATCGGAAACGTTTGGCTTTGTATGGGACTAATCAAACTGAGTCCCTTGCACTTTCCGTCATTTACGTCAATTACGTAATTGACGGAAGATCAGTGAGAACAGTACTTCCCTAATATTTAAATTTCGCATGTTATTAATAAGTTTTCTGATTGCAGAATTGTGAATCTAAGTCACGAACCTCCAGAGCATCTCATCGAAGCTATGTACTATCAGGATACTTCATGCAAACCTTACTTTTTAGCCTGGCATAATTTAATAAATGTTTCATTTTCTGTCGTACAATTTTAAATTTTATAAATATTTTCCATCATCTAACAGCTATTATTTTCTCACATTCGTTCTTAGAGTCTTTGAAGTTTATGGAAGCGTAATGTAATAAGTTTGTTGAAGATCACTGCCGATTGTGGCCAGAAAATCGTCGATACCAGCATCGGCATTCCTGAAATCACTGACGTCAGTATCAGCATTCCCAAAAGTCACTCCCCCTCCCCAATTTCCGAGGATTCCCTGCCCCCTCAACTCCCCCTCTTCTGTGGCCAATGGGCTTGTCTCACATCATCAGGCAACTAGCCAATCGCGGCAGTGCCCTGGGGCACCAATGGCGTGAATCTCAACCCCGCACCCTCTAGAAATTTTAATTTTTGTAATTAGATTGCATGAGCACTGTAATTTTTTCACTGCCTGGACACATGTATAGGCTCAATGTGCTCAACTGACAAGATGCTTACATTGAGCAAAGAAGACTTTAACAAATATATTTCTTGTAAACAACGATCAGCGACATTTATTCACAGCTTTCTACATCATGAAAGGAAATGCATGACAATGGAGGAGTTTATGACTGCAAACAAGAGGAATGCAAACAAGATGAATGTTGTACAACAAATCACGACATTACATCAGATTGGCAAGAAGATACATTACTTGATTGCATCCACCAACACCGTGTGTTGCTTCTGCTGGAATTGTATACCCTTTTTAATATGTATGGTCTGTCTCTTGCCATGCAAGACACAGACACGAGTTGTACTGGAAATACGTGTCAGTAATTATTCGTCCACCTCTAATTATTATTTTTATTGTTGCATGCAAACGTCATTATAATTGGGGCTTCGTTATTATAGCAGTGCTAGCAGAACTGCTGTTCTCTGAACCACAAAGTAAGCCTCTAGATCATGTTTATTTGGACTACTGTGATCAGAAGGAATATAATATGTCAGTGAGTGGTTATTACTGTAATTATCAGTAGCAAATACTGTAGATGTGTCCTGTAAAACAGTATTTTGTTTTTTACTTTCAACCCTTGGAACCTATGACAGCATACACACTTGCAGTTTGTAAAGTGCTACTAGTGTTGTAACTGTCAGATGTATTGCGTTAATACAGGATGTGCCCAACCTCATACATATCAAGTACACACACAGTAACGTGGGTTTCAATTTTCTAAGGCAAATAGATAGAATACACACAGTCATCGTTATTCTAGTCTATCTATGTAAGTTAAGACGTGAAACAGAGAGACATAGAAGTGTAACAAACCTGCACTACATACCAAGTAGTAGATTGAAATGCCTGCCTGACGCAAGACAGCTACAGTATGAATACTGAGAATGCTGGATGTGTGCTCTTACCAGTCTAGTTCTGAGATGTGACTTTCCCACATGTGGATTTTTTTACATTTAACTCCAACATGATACAATGCCATCTTAATGACATACATGTACCACATATACACCATTAATATGCCGTGGATATGCTGTACATATGGCATACGTACACTGCACATATGCCACAACACTATGAATATTTTGCCATACACATGGTGTACATAGGCTGTACAAATGCTATTTATGTGCTGTATATAGGCTGTCATATCCCAAGCATACACCATGTATACGATATGGTGCATGCTATGTGAACGGATCACTCCCTAGTTGTACATGAACACAGAGGCTGTGAATGGGCACTCACCAGCCATGGAGCAGATCTTGCGGACACACTTCTTGCTAACAGACACACCGCTGTGAACTCCGCTGGATATGAAGTGAAACATCAGCTAATTACATGCTCCAACACTGAACAAGTATTAATGAAGAGTTCCACAATCGTTGCTTTGCACAACGCATTTAGTACAGTACATTGTGGTGTGACTCGTTGAACAATTTCGCTTCCTCTCCATCATCATGGAAAATGGTGGAATGATAAGGGAGTGTAATATGAGAATATGGTGACACAGCTTTGAACCTATTATGACACATACAATATAGGTCGTGAAAAAGTATTGCGGCTGTATATTATCTTCAAGAGTGCATTAATAAGGAATCTTGAGCAGTGCAACTGCCCACCAACATGAAAACTCAAGCATGTGTATAGCGACAATAGCAGCAGCAATTATATGTGTGTGCTACAGAAAACGTACAAATACTTTTAAACTGGATTATAAAGGAATAAAACTGCTTTTTTAAAAAAATGTATTTATTTATTTACTTCAGATTTGAACCACTCCAACTACCATACATTGCATGTGTTGCTCATGACAAGTGGTAAAATAAATTTAGATTTTCGCCTATACGATGCTATAAAAGGAAGCAGTCCATGGTAGCCTGCTCCCATATTCCAATATATTCATACCAGTATAGAGAAATACGAATCGTTTAAAGTGTGAATTATGTACACTTCTCAGCCTCCACTCTCTGTGCTGACAGGCCTGGGTGGGCGCAATGTGTTTAACATGAATGCTTGGTACCAAGAAAAAATACTGAGCTTTTGTGCAGTCCCAGTTCTGTGTGGCTACTAGTAATGCATACTCCGCAGAAATAACAGGTGCACTGACAGTAGTGGGAATGCCTGCAGTGTAACATGAGTTATTAATGAGAATGACTTATGCTCCACTGAAAAGGCTCATTGTGACGAAAGATCATCGTTTCTTTTATAAAAATTTTAAGTACTGTGAAAAATATACTGTTTGAGCCCTGATCTGTGGTTTGTGCAATGACGTAACAAAGCAAGTTCAAGGCGCGACGTGGTGAGCGCAGGAGCACTTCAAGGACGTGGACGTTTATGCCTTGGTTGATGCACCTGGAAGGAGTCATGAACAACCTACAGAAAACGAGAGAAAACAGTCATACTACAATATAAATGCTCAACAGAAATGAAGACTAAATCCCAGGTATTGAGTTCGGGGCTGTCAGACGTGTTGAATGATGTATCTGAAGTTATGAGTTAATGGTAATTGAATCTGTCATCACAATTAGTGTACATAGTTGAAACAATACAGAAGATTATCATTGAAGACCTGTTTGTCATTCAGTAGCTAGAATTAGTGAGACAGTCTCTTATACGATTATCCTGCCTGGAGATAAAGTCAAGATAAATATGTTCGCTTATGGCCGTGGTATGGAGTAGCCGGACCATGAGAACTAAACAAACAGACGACCATATTTGAAGAAGAACGGTAACTTAGACCACATCAAACTGTCAGATCCGCCACGCTCATGGCGCTACACTCGATTCGCGATTCACACACACAGGAGGGAAACACCACATTTGATGGCCTTACTGAAAGAAGAGAAAACTGTGATGCTAGAAACGAGAATTTCCGTAAATTTTTTTGGAAATTGTTTCTGCGAAATGCATAGTTGCTGAGCCGTGCCGTCTCGTATCGATAGATCGATGTGGTCGGCATGGCGTGATCCTTGGGCTGAGCCGTTTGACGTGGCTTTTGGCCGCGACGGGCGTGTGGCGCTCGAGAGGGACAGCCGGAGAGCCGCGCGGCGCGTGAGAATCGGAGGTGAGCGTGGTTGAGCGGGCCGGGGCACGACGCAGAGGTTGTGGTGTGTTTGACACGTTTGCAAGACCGAACCTGGCTTGTAGTGTGGGAACTGGACTCAGCCGTTACTCGAATGGAGTCGTGCGGCCCTGATTTGGATCTGTAAAGGACTTCATAAAAGATTTGGTGAGAATTGCTTGTCAGTTTTTGGTGCGCATATTATAGTGATCCTTGCTTCCCAAGTATCGACACCATGACCGGAAACTGTTGCCTTGCTACCAAAAGGTCCCCTGTATTTAGTGCTGTTTAAGTAAACACGTGGTTGGTTGGTTGGTTCGGGGGAAGAGACCAAACAGCGAGGTCATCGGTCTCATCGGGTTAGGGAAGGACGGAGAAGGAAGTCGGCCGTGCCCTTTCAAAGGAACCATCCCGGCATTTGCCTGGAGTGATTTAGGGAAATCACGGAAAACCTAAATCAGGATGGCCGGACGCGGGATTGAACCGTCGTCCTCCCGAATGCGAGTCCAGTGTGCTAGCCACAGTAAACACGTGTTGTTGTGTTTGGTTAAAGCTCTATCTGGATTTTGTGATGTTATACAGTCCGAGCAAGCGAAGTGTATTAACTGGTACTATTGTTGTTCGGAGTGACGGACGGGATAAGCCAGTATCGTGAAACTGTAATATTTTTTCTGGTACAGTGAGCTGTGTGGACGTTTTTATAGTTGGTTCAAAGCACAGGTTTAACACTGAATCTGTACGTTCTGTGTTATCTAATTATATTACTTGTTCACTCGTAAACAGTGAAATGGTAGCCTCTCTTGACTGTTTAAGCGCATCAGTATCCTGTTAAGAGGTAATTTAAATGAGCTCCCCAGTTTCAGTGAGCATATGTTAACCTACTAGTTTAGTTTAAGTTTCTAAACTGACTTGGTGTTATGCTATTCGCCTTCGTCCTGTAAGATTATGTCAGGGGCATTAGTTATTGATTCACCCCTGACTATTTTATTTCAATGTTCGTGAAATAGGCTGTTATTTTATACATCGTAGTAATTTTACGTTTGAGGAATTAATGTTTGCCGTTTTCTCTCCCCCTCCCCCCGCCCCCCTTTCTCTTAAATTGTATAGTGGCCACGGGCTCTAAGACTTTTTTTCCAGTGTGTTTTAGTGTACTGTGTGCTGCACCCTGTCCAGCTCGCCCGCTTGATGTGGGTTCTAGCCGCCTCTGGTCTGGGTTCAGTGGGCCCCCCTTCTGCTACTTGTATTTGCCCGTGCCTACGTGACGTCATTTGTTTTGAAAATGTGTCACGAAGGGGCGTATCTGTTTGTATTTTATTTTGTGTTAAAAAGTTTTGTTGTGATATCCATTATTGGTTAAAGTTAATCTCATTATTTTAGTCTCCTTTTGGGAGCTTTATTGTGTACAGAATTTAATTAACTTGTGAGTCACTTAATGCTTGGTTTAAAAAATGATTCAAATGGCTCTGAACACTATGGGACTTAACTTCTCAGGACATCAGTCCCCTAGAACTTAGAACTACTTAAACCTAACTAACTTAAGGACATCACACACATCCATGCCCGAGGCAGGATTCGAACCTGCGACCGTAGCGGTCGCGCGGTTCCAAACTATAGCGCCTATAACCGCTCGGCCACTCCACCCGGCCGCTTGTTTAAAGATTATTGTTTGAATAGGGCAGTTGCCCGTGCTTGTAAGGATTTTTTTGCTGTTGCTTATGTGGCCCGGCCCTCCCGCTCAACAACAATTGGCTGATTGGGGTGATTTTACCACCATAGTTGCCAGGGACAACTCAATAACAAACATCGGAACTTATATGAGTGAGTGCACGCTGTGTAGTGCCCCAAAATGCTATCTAACAGAAACAATGTGATAATATTTCGGATAACAAGAACGCGTTTTTAAGTATTCAAACGACACGCACGCACGTTTCATCTACGTCACGGAAGAGTATGCGAGTGGTTTGGCGAGGAAGAGTAACGACGGTGTAGCAGCAGGGGAACGGGGCAGTGCTACTGTATCTGAACTCGACGCATCGACTGCGGCGTGGCGAGTCTCCGCGGCCCATCACGCCAGCGGCTCGTCGTCATGGGAGCAGCTGCCTGCCATAGCCTGTCAACACAACGCACCAGCTTCGCATGTGTAGTCGACGGTAGGCTCTCCAGTTCACTGTTCTAGAGCGGGGTCAGCTGTAACTTTGTCAACTTCCAACGTTTTTCTTTGTGTGTGTATGTGTGTGTGTGTGTGTGTCTGTGTGTTAGTTCAATTAATTGGTTTGGAATTTAACTAGTGGTGAAAGCCGGTGTGTATTCGAAAAATGACAGCTCAGGCACCGGAATGTCATCCATGGAGGAAAACGCTAAAGCGTTTAACAAAAAATTTGCAGCCACGTTAAGAAACTCACAGGAATCCCTGAAAGGCGAATTGAACTCCAGTGTAAGAACAGCTTGTGGAGGTACGTCACCTACATGTTGACATTTCTATCGGTTGTAAACAGTGACCAATATTGTGAAGTGTTAAGGGTGAGGCCGGCCGTTGTGGCCGAGCGGTTCTAGGCGCTTCAGTCTGGAATCGCGCGACCGCTACGGTCGTAGGTTCGAATCCCGCCTCGGGCATGGATGTGTGTGATGCCCTTAGGTTAGCTAGGTTTAAGTGGTTCTAAGTTCTAGGGGACTGATGACCTCAGATGTTGAGTCCCATAGTGCTCAGAGCCATTTGAACAATTTTTTAGTTAAGGGTGAACTAAAAATTATTTATGAACACTGAAATATTTTATGAACATAATAAGTATAAAAAAAACAGTTAATGTTCTTGAAACAACTGATACGCAGCGATGATTTAAAAGTAGCATCTTTATTTAAAACATGTCTATGAAACCAAAAAAAGATCGAAAAGAGACGCGATTGTACGGCCGAGGAGGAAGGACGTACTTCATGGTACACACACTGTTTTGTTTCGCGATACGGAAGGCAGCCATTGCTCGGCTACACGTATTTTATGTAAGTTATTCGGTATTTTGGTGAAATAAAGAATTATTGTTATAACAAAATGAATTTCTTTCTAATAGTTGTCACCTCAAATGGTCGCAGCGGCTAATAATTTTCAATAAGCATTTTTTCAGTAATTTGCGCTGCGGGAAGCTCATCTTCCGATGCAGCTTCTGGTCCACCGTTGGGCGCCGAAGTGTTAATTTAATTTTCAGAGTGTTAACAGTAACTGTAAATGCGAAAGATTTCGTTGTAAGAATCTTTCTAAACTGCAACAGATAATTAATTTACGTTAAAGTTCATTTTTTAAATTATACAGATTCCATGAGTTCAGTAAGTTTAATCTTGGCCGCTCCATGGAAACAATTAAAATTCTCTCGAGCCTTGCTTTCTAATCAATAAATAGAATTTAACAAAGTTACATTCAATTCAGTTAATGGCAGCTATATTTTAGTCACCACGTTCAAAATCTACAAAATCTTAAGTTGGTACATGGATAACTGCGGGCCTTCAAGAATCCGTTTCATATTTACTTATGCACGTAAGTAAAAGTGATAAGAAAAGATAATATTCCTGAGAGAATGAATCACGCTCTAACAAAAGAAAAATTGATGCTGCTCTTACAGTACATGGGGATGATATGAAAGCAGAAATGGCAGCTATCTTTGAGGGTGAAGATGTTAGTCTTAAGAAGCTAAAAGAAAGTATCAACCAAAAGCTAGTAGCTAATAACACCGCATTGGCGGCGATTAAATAGCAGGCAGAAGTGTTTCAAGACGAGTTAATGTCGACTGTTAACGTACATGGTAATAAAACTGGAAATTTGTGGTAAGTTCCTACGGGACCAAACTGCTGAGGTCACCAGTTCCCAGACTTACACACTACTTACACTAACTTCCGCTCAGAACAACACACACACTCATGCTCGAGGAGGGACTCGAACCTCCGACGGGGGCAGCTATGCGAACCGTGGCAGGGCATCTGAGACCGCGCGGCTACCTCGCGCGGCATGGTAATAAAATTACTGTCATGTATGGACGGAGAACACGACCATTTGAAAGAAGTTCATGATGAACTACAAACCGTAGACAACCAGATCTCAGGTAAACAGGAGAGGACTGATATATCAGAGTAGGAAAATGTATTGAGTGAAATATTAAGTCCTCAAGCAATCTCAACTAGTCTGGAAGAGAGATACACGAGCTTCTACAACAAAAAGTACAGGATACAGTTGAATATACCAGCATTAAAACCAGTTCTCTGGGATACAGCGTAGATTACAGAAAACAAGTGCAGAAATTGTCTGACGTCTTAGAAACTAAAAAAGAGAAATTGGAACTATTAGGACTAACAATACTGTTGGTATACATCGTGTCGTGAGATTTTTGAGGATGTTCAAATGACAAACAGAATAAGCAGAATTGAACCGGATGGGAAGTACATCAAGTACATTTTTAATGGTGTTCTCTAGATCACTATTCTCTATGTCATTACCAAAAAGATGGAAAGACTCCGGAAAAGAAGTCCATCAGAAGTCCATGCGGAGCACGTATTGGTCTCACCGCGGACTTATAGTACTCAGCCACACACAATCGATATCATCAAGGTGTACAGGCCTGAAGATGGCGTTGAAGCAGCGTCGAAACTAGTAGCCAAATAAATATGAATTCTTACAGCTGGAGGAGTTTGATTTTTAATAAAAAAACAACCATTTCCAGTCAATGATCGGCTCAGATGGGCCAGACGACCCAGTAAGTTCCACATAAACACAGCTCACACCATCACATGGCCACCACCAGTTTCCACAGTGCCTTGTTGACAACTACAATCCATGGGTTCATAGAATCTGGGCCAAACTCGAATCTCCCATCAGCTCTTACCGACTGAAGTCGAGACTCGCGGTATTCCGGTCGTGTAGCGTCCGACAGGTATGCTCACAAGTCCACGATGTCGTGCGGTTAGCAAAATCAGTCATGTTGGACGTCTGCTGCAAAGGCCATTAACGCCAGCTTTCACCGCAATACCCTAACGGATGTGTTCGTCGTACGTCCGACTTTGATTTCTGAGGTTGTTTTACGCAATGTTGCTTGTGTGTTAGCTCCGAGAACTCTACCAAACGCCTTTGTTCTCGGTTGTCCGTTCTTGAGAGGCAATACATGAAATGTGGCATTCTTTGAACGTTATTGAGACAGTGGATCTAGAAATACTGAATTCCCTAACAATTTCCGAAATGGAATGCCATCATCTAGCTCGAACAACCAATCCGCATTCAAAGTCTCTAAACTCCAGTCGTGCGCCCATAATCAAGTCGGAAACCTATTGACATAAATTAATTGACACTCGGACTATAAACTGTTCTTTTACACCTTGTGTACATTGTACTACCACAATCTGTTTCTGTGACATTGTCACTTGAGTGTATACCTGTAGGACAAGCCAACGACGCGTGTGACCACGGATAATGACAGGAGGGACATTACATTGGTGGTAGAGATGTATACTAGAGTGACGTATCACATATTAGCAGAAGACAGTGTTTGCTTACAGTTGTATTGTGACAGTTTGTGGAGCAAAGTAATGAGTATTTGCCGCAAATTACATGCATTAAAATACCGCAGCCGCCGTGTTTGACACATACAGCGCGGGAAGAATTTCGGAGACTATTGGCGCCGGCGCCTACTGTCCTCCGCGTGACGTCACACAGTAGCGGCAGAGTGCCGGACCCCGCGCGCCGGCCACGCCCCGGCTAATCCGGCAGAGTCGGCAGCGCGGCTCTGCGCGGCTCTGTTTCCCCGGCCCTTTCCCTTCCCCCTTCCCCGCCCTTTCCCTCTGCACCCTCTCCCTTTCGCTCGCTTCCTTCCTGAAAGGATAGCGCAGCCACTAATCTGGGCGTGGCCGGCACGCAGGGCCCGCCGGCGCTGATTGCTGACGATAGCGGCTCTGCCCGGCCGCCTGCCTAAGGGGGAAACATTGCCTTCGGAAACAGGGAGTCAGACGATGAAAAACGACAGGCGCCGGCCGCCGCCTCGCCGATCCGTCAATTAGGCTGATGGCTTTCCAGAATTCGTGACACACTGGGGCTTAGTCCGACTGCACACTGAAATACGAACGAATCTGCTAATACGAGATTATCAGTGCCTATCTCTGCTTTGTCCATTATCTAACCTCTGTGAGCGAGATTCGCACATCCACAACGGATGTAGACGATCCCAGTTCTGTCTACAGTTGGTTTCTGGCACACGAACGAACTTGTCTGCTCTGAAGGACGTTGCCCTGTTACGGGGAAAATCACTAAAAATAATTTGATCCCCTTAAAGTGCAGAGCCATCCGTGGGCGGTGTCAATCGGAATAAAATGCTTTTCGTCGTTACGTGGTAGGTAAATCACAGTGAAAGTTGATTTGTTGGTTTGTGGGCGTTGAAGGGACCAGACTACAAAGGCCTTCGGTCCCCACTGTGAAGGGCACAGATGTATTGATGGTCGAAAGGTCGGTTCTATGGTTCTTAGAGTTTTGCAACGATGCTTCTTCAGAAGGATGTTACTCAAATATGGTTCTTCTTGGTGCTAATGTACTGTTCTTTAGGATCTTGTGCATCAGTTAGCTGCATAACTTTTACATCATGTCTTTCTGGCAGGCAACGTATGTTACAAATATCATACCCAACGTCATTCCATATCACTCGATGGGTCGGTGAGATGGTTCAGATATGTTAAGAGAAAAGAAATTATGTTGCAAGATATATGAATGTTGATTATGGAGTACCTCACGGCTCTGCATCAGGTCTTCTGCAATTCTCGATTTCTACAAATACGTCACCATAGCATGTGTCAGCAGCACATCAAAGATTCTAGCCATTTTGTGAATTTAATATGTGCTGCATGGTTTTCTAATAAACTATTTTTTGCAGTTTCTTCTCTCGTTTTGATTGTTTCAGTGTCGTTAGACACTCAAAAAGTCATTGAATTGAACCTGGTGAAGAACAACAGTGAGGTCGAGTACGTTGAAGTGCTGTGATTGGAGTGCTTACATTGTGTCTGTGTGTGTGCGGGCATATATATATATATATATATATATATATATATATATATATATATATATATATATGTGTGTGTGTGTGTTTGTGAATATGGAGATACTGAAATGATTAAACTGTAATATTTCATAGTTTTTTAACTTTACTCAGACACACTTACGTTTGTTCCAGCATGATGTTATCCCTGTTCATAATGTGGAATTACACACTACTATGCATAGTATGTTGTCTGTATCATTGTATCTTATTATTATTATTATTATTATGTATCTAACAACATACCAAATATGAAGTTCCATATTCAAAATATATTTGCAAATAAAAAGAAATTTATAAAATTTTCTTACGTGCATGAGATTAACAGGAATATGATTATTTCAGATGCACCTGCATTAAGAAAGAAATGCTGATGATATGTGGTGGCCAGTATAAAAAAATTAAAATGTATTTGTAAGATGACACGAAATTGGTTATCCCAGTTAAAGAAGAGACAAACTGCTTACTAAGAAAATTCTGGAAGATGTGACAGTGCCTAGCTTCCTACTATATATCTACAAACAACAAACCAGATGATTAACTGTCATGTTTCCATGAATATCGAAGTAAAACATGTACCATAATAGAGGTAACAGATGATCTGAAGCTAGCAATGAGTGCTCAAGAGGCAACAATGATATACTTCTTAGATTTCAACAAAGCTTTGAGTCATCGACTTCGACATTTTAGTTGCCAAATATCACAGCCTAAGCTTCTCGCCAAGTGAAGTGTAATGATTTCGCTCATACCTGACGTCTCTCAAGCAATGCGCTATGTTCAGCACAGTAAAGTCAAAGTCGAGGAAGGTAGTGTCAGGTGTCAGCCGGGGTTCAGTATTTGGTCGTTTGATCTTTTCGTTGTATGTAAATGGTGTGTGATCAGTTTTTCTGCTGAAAATACCACATGTACACTGACGATCTCCAGTTGTATGTAAGTGCAAAACCAATAAACCTGAAGACGGCTATCACAGAATATCAACACCGACCTCGTGTGCACTTTCAAAATGGGTGCAGGAAAAGGAAAGCTCAGACCATCCAAAATCCAAGTGGTACTGGTTGGTTATTTGAGGTTCATCAATCTGAAATATCTGGAATCACTATCATCTTTAATCCTAATTGGGATACATGAAAACTTATCTTCTGCAGCAAAATAACAATAGATGAGAATATAAGCTTGATGTAGCAAGTAATTGAAATGTGTGAGAAGGAATTAGCATCTCCCCATCCTATACAGAAATATATAGAGCTATTCCCTCTTGACATGAAAAAGAAACTTCAACAGACATTTGTACTTCCAGCTATTGATTACAGCTATGTTATCCTGTAAGGCCTTCCTCAAGTAATCTCAAGGCGCCTGAAATGGTTATGAATGCATGTGTTCGTTATATTCGTAATGTTTGACTCTTTGATTATATTTCACCGTCATATGCACAGGTAGCCTGGTTACGTGCAGATAAGCGCAGCCGGCCGGTGTGGCCGTGCGGTTCTAAGCGCTTCAGTGTGGAACCGCGTGACCGCTACGGTCGCAGGTTCGAATCCTGCCTCGGGCATGGATGTGTGTGATGCCCTTAGGTTAGTTAGGTTTAAGTAGTTCTAAGTTCTAGGAGACTGATGACCTCAGATGTTGAGTCCCATAGTGCTCAGAGCCATTTGAACCATTTTGAACCTCTTCATCTCCTCTGTTCACTTCTCTTCCGTCCCAGCCAGTCACTGTGTTCAGCAGGCCGAAATAAAAATACTGATCACCTAGTTCTGTGACGTAACTATTACTACGGGGATACAGCTTTCTTTCTCTAAATAGTTAAGTATTCTTTACTAGTGAAGCAAATTAAAACTCTTGGTAGGTGGCAAAAACAGACTTCTCAGTAGCAGGAATCTGAGTCTAGAATAATCTGTCTCATTATATTAGGGAATTGAATAACATCTCAAGCTTTCTAACACAGTTAATTACACATCCGTTAAAGCAACAGTAAGGAATACTATTGTCCTCGTATGCAATCGTAATCCGTGTACATCCCTCAGTCCAACCAGATATTCCTCATGTGCTAGTTCACTTAGCAGGTGCAGCCTTCTTAAATTTCCTGTCCCCAAAACTTACTATACCAGAAAACATGTACCATTTCATCTATCAGTTGTTTTTATATCTGCCAGTATCATACTGATAATATTGTTACTATTATTATTATTATTATTATTATTATTGTTATTACTGTTATGACTATAAGTGGCAGGAGCTGCAGTAGTACAAGTGCTGTTAACTTTGTAGTCAGAATTAGTTACTCACATTGCCACTTCAGACACTCAAATCATTTGTCGCAATACAATTGTTATTTCTCGCGAAACTGTTATGTAAGAAAGATATTGTGTGAGTGACATCCTGGTCTGATGTAAGACAGAGTCTGATGCCCATAACCTCATCTACTTAAAGAAATAAATAAGTTTAATGACTTAAGTCAGCGCTGCGTTGTAGATGTTTTACAAAACAGAAATTCACTTGTGGCAGCAACACTTTGTTGAGTGTTACATTGCTACAATTATCCTTGTGGGAATTATTTGAAGTCACCCAATGTTCATCTTGATTACCCCACGGTAACCAGAGAAAGAAAAATAATAGTTTAGAGAATACTACATTTTGATAACTTTGCTGTCTGCACCCTTCTGACTGAACATCTGGTAAACATGTGCCAAGGTGTCCTATATGGTGGATATCTCGGTTTAGAGTGACCTTTTTGCTATCCGTATACCTAAGAATTCCCCACAGTGCGCACTATCCACGGCGTCTAATCATTACGGCTCGTATGTTTCCCAGAAGATTGTTTGGGTTCATCTTCCCAATAGGTTCACCCATTGACTTTCGCAAATAATAATTCACACAAAATCCACTTTACTTTTCTTGTATTTTTACTACATATGTAAGCCCTGTAAACGCTTTAGAGAAGAGGAGATGAAGCAATATGGAAGAAAAAAATGAACTATTAACTCGATCTACTTTTCTTATCCACTTATCTTTTAAGGGAAAATAATGTCAAATCCCAGTATATCTCTATGGCGATGTCTCTCAGCACACAGTTAAATTTACTGTCATATCTGTAGCCTATTACACCTTGTGAATGAAGCGAGACATACCATGTCTGCAGACCTTTGTTGTTTACGTGCCTCTTGAGCTGTTAATAGATGTGCTCAAGAATTGAAATTTCTTAATTGAAACCTCTTTTCCATACATCCCTACATTTGTAACTGTGCAAGATGTATACGTAACTTGCGAGAGCACACAGTGGCCAGTTAGTACTCTGTACACTATAGAAAAATGCTAATTTCGTTGTTACTTGTCACTGTCAAAGTAAATACAAAAGTGTCATTTTAACATAAGCACAATTTTTAAAAAAATGCTGACTTGAAGATGACCGAAAACAGTCCAAACTGGTTAGCTGTTTTCCAATATGCTATCTTGTCTAATAACGATTTAACAAAAAAATTCAAAGTTCATTGAAATGCTAATTTCAGTCATGTTGCAATAGATAAGAAAAAATTACAGTCCAAAGTGAACGGATATTCAGCATATCTTGACAATTTGTTTGGCTTCTTTTGGAGATACTCCAACACTATGCATACTGTTCTGTTTCCGTTTTCGGACGTAACGTTACGGTTTATGTAGGTCATGATGTTAATCAGTCTCGCACTATTTGCGGTGAGTGCTAGATTCCACACTCATCTTTTCGTTAAAGCCGTGTATAGTACGCAAATTTTCGATAGCCTGTTATATGCCGAGATTAATAGTTACTAAGTGCACGGAAATTATGAAACATTCACTCAATTGTCTCAGGTGACACATTTTTGTCTCCCATTAACGACATGTGAATAACTTTCGAAGGTCGTAAACAACACTGCATTAATACCGTAAAAAATGAATGCTGGCGAACTTCTTTTATTCCTGGTGTGAAACCGTGAGAGTGGGATCCAGGCATCGATGCATCAGTAATTGCTTCTACTCGAATTACGTACACTATCCCTTACACCGTTAAATATCGATGACACTGAACGTTGTTCGCACGCTATAAATTATAATCTCAGGTTCGTTAACAGTGAAACCAAACTAGACGAGTGCAACGTAGTTGAGTCATTACTAACAGAACTGCGTCAGTTTCACGAAAATGACAGAGTAAATGGTAGCGTGCAAAGGCAAATAAAAAAAGAAGAGAAGTTTATTTGGTTACACACGGGTGGAAAAACGAATGTTAGAAAACATAGTAAAATTAAACGACGTAATAAGCGTCGCCATTTAGTGATGTGTGGAGAATGGCAACAGAGATAACAGCATATGGAAGTTTAATGGGACAGGGAGAGTGCAGTCGGCTGACGAAGGGCGCGGAACCCTTGCAGATAACACAATAGCGTGCCTGTCGCGGGACAAGCAGAATGATACGGGGAGCTGAAACGGAACAGGGGACGTATTTAATAACCACAACGCAAGATTTCGTAATTTTGGATGTACAATAGAACGAAAACTTTTTTCTTATTGAAGTGGTAAGGATGTTGTGTAACAATGAATGATACCATATTCCACATTTGTCGAACCCTCAATGACACAGTGCGTGGCCGGAAAATAATAACCACTTAGACGTACTTGCTTTTGTTTTACCTTTACAATATTTCGCATGTACAGAAAATACGTAATATGAAAAATATAGGAACGATAAATTTAGGCGAGTCAGGCCTATTTTGACAAATGCATACATCAAAAAAAAATTTTATCACCTCAGTTCCGAGAGTTATGGACCCTGCACAGAAAATTGGACTAGATATGAACATAAACATCATTTCCGCTCATTTTATTGCTCATGAAAACCACACACTGCATGTTGTACCACCATACAGCGAGTCCCTCAAAGGCGGTCGTCCAGACTGCTGTACACACCGTTACCTCTAATACCCAGTAGCACGTCCTCTTGCATTGATGCATGCCTGTGTTCGTCGTAGCATACTACCCACATGTTTATCAAGGCACTGTTGGTCCAGATTGTCCCACTCCTACAATTCGGCGTCGATCCCTCAGAGTGGTTGTTGAGTCACGCCGTTCATAAACAGTCCTTTTCAATCCATCCCGGGCACGTTCGATAGCGTTCATGTCTGGAGAACATGCTGGCCTTCCTAGTCGAGCGATGTCGTTACCCTGGAGGAAGTCATGCGATATGCACGATGGGGGCGCGAATTGTCGTCCATGAATGGCTCGCCGATGTGCTGCCGATATGGTTGCACTAGCGGTCAGAGGAGGGCATTCAAGTATCGTACAGGAGTTAAGGTGCCTTCCAAGACCACCAGCGGCGTACGTCGGCCCCACATAATGCCACCCCGCACCCCACCCAAAAAAAAAAAAAAACCAGCATACTGTGAGGTCTCGTCTCAAGAAGCCACTGGAGGGACTGTCGTGCAGGAATATATGGCGACTGTGCCATAGTATCAGGAAGTGAGAATGCTGGTGGATTTGCTCCTTCCCAAAACGACCCTCAACAGTGACTGGCTCTGTGGTTCATTCACTGCACCATCTCACCCAACATCTCGCCAGTCGCCAAACAATTACCACCGTGCGTGAACTAGGGTTTACCGTTCTCCAGCATCTAGCTCCTACGACTGTGCACTGTTTAAGGCAATAAAAGAGTTCATGCGGGTAAGAAGCTCACCAACAATGACAAACAACATGTAATTGTCCACCAGTGGCGTTAGCATGCCCTCAAAGAACGATTTGCTATGCAAATCCGGAAGTTGCCAGAGCGATGGAAAAAGTGCATAGACATTGGCGGGGAATGTCTGTAATAATAATCTGTATTCGTTTATTCATTAAATGGTTCCAGTGAACACAAAAAATTGCAGGGCCAATCATTTTTGAGGGCCCAAAGTACTATATCCTACATCCCAACCTTCTGTTTATGAGGTTGGAACACGATTATAATGCTCTGAATTTAATTACGTCAGACTTTGTATTCACCGACAACAACATTTACGTCATTTTGTAACGTCCTTGCATATTCTGTCATAGCAGAGCGGGGTAGGTGTTGAGGTTCAGCCTACTGAAACTGTACAAATGAATGTGAAAGACAGGATTTCACGCAGTTTTACTCTAATTGAGATTTAATGTAACGACATAATCACAGATTGCAATCTGAAACACTACATAATACAGCAGAAACATCTTATGCAATTAAATTACAGTGATAATTTCGTTATGATTCTGTGTCATAAAAGGAGATAAAACGTTGTGACCACTGCCCACAGCGACAATGAATGCCGAATGCTGGCATTGCGGGCAAAAGATGCGTTAAGACGGTGGACCAGCGTGACGCTCGATTTTTTAACCGATATTGATGATTTTTTCCAATAAAATAACAGGTTACAAAACAAACTTTACATCTTTATTATGCACCCTTAAGTGTGTATTACGTATTTTTTAGGTAAAGAACTTACACCCAGAGGCCACTGCACAAAATTGACAAAAGGCCTTCCCGGAGTGCGAGGGCGGTTGGTGGGAGCTCTGAAAACCATAATTTTCAACCTACAACAAAATTTCAGAAATTGCTTTGAAAATGATGAGATCGCCTAAAGTAGTAAGTAGGGACAATTAAAAAATGCTTTTCAACGAAGTAGCCTCACTTTGAAAGAAAAATTTTTTCTACATAAAAGTCGTTATAGAAACGTGCACCAAAACTCTAAATTAAAACGTGTCGCAAGAAATCCTCGTACTAGAGATAAAAAAACGCCAAATCACAAGTAACAAAAAGGTATAACGTAACTGAATGTACATTTCATGAGTTTTTGTTCCCGCCGTCTAGAAAGACAAGTATTTGTACTTTTAACTTGTTTTTTTACATACTGATCTCCAACAAAACTTTAACCGGCAACGCCAGGACCGTATAGTTGGTCAGTTTTTTGCTGATGTCGGAACATTCTCATCGTGACGAAATTATCTCTATTAACAGGCTTTCATTTACCAATCGAATCGTTTTCTGCACGATTTGGATTACTTTTCTAACCTTTTTTATCTGTGTAAATACGTTTCTTTGTCATTTTCAGGCACTCGCGTTTTATTTCGTATGAAACCAGGAAAAATGACAATTTAAGCAGAAACAAGACGAGCACGTGCTTTCAGACTGTTTATACCACCGAACAAGTCATGTTACGAAGGGAGATATTTTCGATGATACGAATGCCGCCTGCGATAATATCCAATACGAACAGCCCGTATCTCGTCGGTAAGTATCATATTATAACATCGGTTGCATTCGGACGCTTGGACGCTCCAGATCGCCACACAGTAGATCGTGGTTTGAGCGTATGTTACCATTTACAGCAGACTTTGCATGAATGATTTTAAAGGTACACTTCCTAAGAAATATTTTGAGCCACTTCTTTTTAGGTTACTTTTTTAACTAGGCTCAAAAAAATTTCCATCCTTGTCTACCCCTGAAGGAAAGTATATAAGCTTAGCAGACACGAATGAGGAATCATTCCAGTTACGATACGGAGCGAAAATCAGTAAATACACTGACATAAAAGGAGACTGTTACGGCCGGCCGCGGTGGCCGAGTGGTTCTAGGCGCTTCAGTCCGGAACAGCGCTGCTGCTACAGTCGCAGGTTCGAATCCTGACTCGGGCATGGCTGTGTGTGAGGTCCTTAGGTAAGTTAGGCGACTGATGACCTCAGATGTTAAGTCCCATAGTGCTTAGAGCCATTCGAACCATTTGGGACTGTTGCGGCCCGGTACCCGGACGCAAGGTTCTCGGAAACAGCTGGTAGAATCTTGGCATGCTACTATCGAGGGCATCTATGGAAAGTGGTTGAAGGAAGGCGAAGCCATTAGCGGGTGACATGGTATTGGACGTCCGCTCCCATCCGCGAGTATTTCGGGGCACGCAGCTATCACACCTTGATGAACATGCGGCTCCTGAGAGGGCAAACCCAACGCATTCCCATACTTAACCTAGGACATCGTCTGTTACTGTAGCACTGGGTACGGGATCATAGAGACTGGACAGTGCATCAGTGGAAACGCGGATCCTCGTCGGACGAATCACGTTTCATGTTACGTAAGATAGACGGTGGTGCCAGAGTATGCCGCCACTCAGGCGAACGACTGCTCCAAACAGGTACTGCGGTGCGTAAGCTGGCGGGTAGGACAGCATCACGCTACGAGCTACATTCACCTACTTTCAGATGCCTTGTCGCAGCAATCGAAGACACCATAATAGTCGTGGGTTAACTGAACATTATGACGAACCAGCTACATTTCTTCATCCTTAATGTCAACAAAATACCAAACATCAGAACAGCTCTGTGACTGGACTGAAGAGTTTCTAGCAAACAGAACACAGGATGTTCGATGAGATTTCGGGATTGCAGCCGGATCATGTTGACTTCTTGCCACGATATTTCGGCTGGCAATCATCCAGCCATCTTCAGGTGAGTGTCCGTCACTGGAGACTGCAAGTTCACGGCCGACATAACAGCGCTATTCCATCAAGTCCTTTCCTCAACCTACTTTTTATTTGACAGCGAATATTTTGAGCAGACTGACGGTGTTGCCATGGGCAGTCTCTCTCGCCTTTGGTAGCAAACTTTTGTATGGAAGACTTTGAGGAAAGGGCACTAGACTCGGCAGAACTTAAACCGAAACTTTTCTGGCGATATGTGGATGACACTTTTGTAGTGTGGCCCCATGGTGAAGAAGAACTGTCACGGTTCTTGCAACATCTGAATGCAATCCACAAGAACATCCAGTTTATGATGGAAGTAGAGGAGGATGGTTGCTTGCCTTGTTTTGGACGTCTTGGTTACTAAAATAGTGGATGGGTCATTAGGGCATTCTGTCTACCGTAAGCCAACACATACTGACCTTTACCAGCAAGCGTCGAGTTGTCCTCATCCTGCACAAACGAACGGCGTCCTCAGAACGTTGATGCACATGGCTCATGTTGTTTCTGATGGAGACAGCCTTACAAAGGAGCTGGAACGTTTAGAGTCGGTGTTCAGAGGTAATGGTTACTCTCCACATCAGATTAGAACAGCACTAAGAAGTAAGAAACGTGACCACCAACAAAATCAAGAAGATAAGGATCTATTCAAATCCAGGGCGATCCTTCCATACGTCGGCAACCTTTCATCTAAAATAGGCGGGATCCTAAGGAAACATCAAGTAAAAGTGATCTTCCGGCCACCGGCGAATATTAGTGCCCTTCTCGGTTCAGTAAAGGACGCTCTGGGTCTGCGGAAGGCCGGAATCTGTAAGATTTCTTGCCAGTGTGGCAAAGCTAACATCGGTCAGATGACACGCACAGTACATGAAAGGTGCGTTGAACACGAACGCCACACTCGCCTTTCGCAGCCCAGTAAGTCGGCCGTAGCTGAGCACTGTATTACCACAGGACACGCTATGGATTTTTCTGCCACGAAAATCTTGGCCCCAGCGAAAACTTTCAGGGATTCAGTAATTAAAGAATCTGTGGAGATACGTCTAGCGCAAAATCTTATAAATTGTGATGGCGGTTTTCAACTAGACAAGGCTTGGGACCCTGTGATCTCTCTAACTCCCTCTGAGAGAAGACATTTTATTCATAATGACACGTCTGGCGACATCTGATGTCTCTTTTTAGCGACGCGGGCGCGCATTCCGACAGAGGGCGGACATGTAGTTTTCACCTTTACGTATGCGCCTGCGCGTCGCAGATAGAACAGTAGCTCCAGAGGGCGCGCATTTCGATAGAGGACGCTCCTGTGAAGGAAGCCAATGCGCATGCGTTTTCTCGCCATTTTTTGTTATAATGTTGACTCCGGGAACTTGCAGTCTCCAGTGACGGACACTCACCTGAAGATGGCTGGACGACTGCCAGCCGAAATACCGTGGCAAGAAGTCAACATGATCCGGCTCCAATCCGGAAATCTCATCGAACATTCAATACGCCCGGAAAACTTCAAGAATCACAGAGCACAGGCTGTCGTTCTGGACTGAGAGAAGCCTTCAGAACTAAAAGTGATTTCGGACGTGCCCACAGGGAGGGGGGAGGGGGGGGGAGAGGGATTTGTTTCTAGGACCACTGCTTGTCACAATACAGATAACGTCGTAAAAGGAATTTTGATGATCCTGTTGTATACAGAGAAGTAGCAACGGTGGGAAATTGTAGCGACATGCAGGAAGACATACTGAGACCCGAAGCCTGGTGCAGGGAACAGGAATTGACTCTCAACATAAGCAAGTGTGACGTATTTTGGATACATAGACACAAAGACAATTTATTGCATGATTAGACAACTGCAGAACATTAGAAGCCATTATTTCCCTAAAACTCCTAGGAATATCAGCACGCAGCAATCTGAAATGGAACAAAAACACAAAATTAATTGTGAGTAAGGCAGATCCGAGACTGAGATTCATTGGAAGTTTCTTCATGAAGTGCATTCCAGTAATAACTTGAATGTTTCTTGTCGTTATGGGATCCATACCAGACAGAGATAGAGAAAATACGAAAGATCCAAAGAACAGCGGCGCTTTTCGTTATAGGTTCATTCAGCAAAGCACTAAATCGTCACAGAGATGATCACCTAACTCCAGTGGCAAACGCTGGAAGAGAGGCGTCCTTCATCACGCCGTAGTTTATTGTTCAAGTTCCGAGAGCATACCTTCCTAGAAGAGTCAATAAATACACTGCTGGCCATTAAAATTGCTACACCAAGAAGAAATGCAGATGATAAACGGGTATTCATTGGACAAATATATTATACTAGAACTGACATGTGATTACAGTTTCAAGCAATTTGGGTGCATAGATCCTGAGAAATCAGTACCCAGAACAACCAACTCTGGTCGTAATAACTCCAGGGGATTGAGTCATACAGAGCTTGGATGGCGTGTACAGGTACAGCTGCCCATGCAGCTTCAACACGATACCACAGTTCTTCAAGAGTAGTGACTGGCATTTTGTGACGAGCCAGTTGCTAGTCCACCATTGACCATACGTCTTCAGTTGGTGAGAGATCTGGAGAATATGCTGGCCAGGGCAGCAGTCGAACATTTTCTGTATCCAGAACGGCCCGTACAGGACCTGCAAATGTAACGTCCACTATCAAGCGTAACGGCAGCCATGGTCTCCGAGCTGATAGTCCATGCTGCTGCAAACGTCGTCGAACTGTTCGTGCATATGGTTGTTGTCTTGCAAACGTCCCCATCTGTTGACTTAGGGATCGAGACGTGGCTGCACGATCTGTTACAGCCATGCGGAAAAGATGCCTCTCATCTCGACTGCTAGTGATACGAGGCCGTTGGGATCCAGCACGGCGTTCCATATTACCCTCCTGAACCCACCGATTCCATATTCTGCTAACAGTCATTGGATCTCGACCAACGCGAGCAGCAATGTCGCGATACGATAAACCGCAAACGCGATAGGCTACAATCCGACCTTTATCAAAGTCGGAAACGTGATGGTACGCATTTCTCCTCCTTACACGAGGCATCACAACATCGCTTCACCGGACAACGACGGTCAACTGCTGTTTCTGTTTGAGAAATCGGTTGGAAACTTTCCTCGTGTAAGCACGTTGTAGGTGTCGCCACCGGCGCCAACCTTGTGTGAATGCTCTGAAAAGCTAATCATTTGCATATCACAGCATCTTCTACCTGTAGGTTCAATTTCGCGTCTGTAGTACGTCATCTTCGTGGTGAAGAAATTTTAATGGCCAGTAGTGTATATTGCTTCTTCCTACGTACTCGTACATCTCGTGAAAAGGTCAAGAAGGCAAAATTAGATAGACTCGGGGCCACATGAATGATTGCTGGCTATCGCCCTTCTCACGAACAATTCGCAACTGCTGTGGGAAAGGTAGAAAGCGACAGTGGTACACAGAGTACACTCCGCCGCACACAGCAACGTGTCTTGCGGAGTATGAACGTAGATGTAGATGTCTCTCCCGACGGCAGTGTCATGTTCCAGCAGGATAACTCTGTGTGTCACAAGGCCAGAAGAGTGTTTGAGGAGCATGGTAGTCAATTCACTTACACTTCTTGGCCACAAAATTCGCCCGATTGAAAGCCGACGGAACACATCTGGGATGTTATTGAGCGACCCTTCAACCACCGGCTCGTGATATACAAGAACTACGTGACCTCTGCGTACGCATCTGGAGCCCACAGTTCTGCGGGAGCACACCAAGCACTTGTCGAATTCACGCCACGCACAATCTCTGCCGTATTGCATTTCGGCGTGAACAGCCACGCGATTAAGCATACGGCCATATCGTTCTGGCTTATCAGTATAGTGATAGAATGTCTTTTTAAGGCAGGCGCATTATAAACGTCAGTGTCTGATTTTGGTGCATATCGAATGTCCTGCTAAGTTCAAATAAACCTTTCAATGTTACTCATGTGTCTGTTGGCCCACTTTCGTATCGTCCAGAACTCTTCGAGGTATACCGAGCGAGGTGGCGCAGTGGTTAGCACACTGGACTCGCATTCGGGAGGACGACGGTTCAATCCCGTCTCCGGCCATCCTGATTTAGGTTTTCCGTGATTTCCCTAAAATCGTTTCAGGCGAATGCCGAGATGGTTCCTTTGAAAGGGCACGGCCGATTTCCTTCCCAATCCTTCCCTAACCCGAGCTTGCGCTCCGTCTCTAATGACCTCGTTGTCGACGGGACGTTAAACACTAACCACCACCACCACCATCTTCGAGGTATAAGTGTTTCTGATCGTCGAGAAATGTATGAATTCATATTCCTACTCTAGTTTCTTTACAACTACATTAAATGGTGTCGAGAAATGCAGGAAACGGATAAAGTCTCTTCTGAGACAAATCTGTTGGTACGGGAAGCTTTAACGACTGGCGGAATGTCTGAGTGTCTGGACTGGTGCTGACTTTTATTTTGTCCCCCTTTTGTGAAATTATAATTTCTTTACTTTTCCCTCTGACCTCTGGTCAGTTAGTTTGTCAAACTGGTCTTGTGCTCATGTGTGACAATCCACCCTTTCTCCATTCATCATGCCTTGTTTTGTTTCTTGGAGATCACAATTTATTCATCTTTCTTCGATAACCTCTTCAGTTAGCTTTTTAATTGCTAATTATTTTCTTACGAATAGTCATGCCACATTTGTCTGGCATTAATTTATCCTGAACTGTAATTTCTGCCCTTACTCACACTCCACTCCCAGTTTAACACATTTTCAATACTGACATGTACGCGACTGCCTGCGTTACCAATAACTTCCAAAACGCCGCGCATGATATTGCGCTTCCCGGGTTTCATATCTGGGATTCTATTGCTGGTATGAAGGTAGAGTCACACGTTCTGGACCATCTTCATGCGCAACGGAAGGATCCTACAGTACAGGGTCAAAGTTTGAATATTACACACTTTCTACAGCTTAGGCAAATGGAGCAAATCGGTAGCTTCTTTTTGCTGTACATGTTGTCTAAGGTGCGCCTTGAGGGACTGATGGTGGCACCATTTAGTTCATGGGCGGTTTCAGAGAAAACTCGCACAAAGCGTTTATCTCCATTTTGTCGCTTTCAGCAGCACGTATCTAAACAGCTAACAGCAAGAAACGGTATTCTCTTGGCCACAGATTCCCAACTTTTCTTAGATCATTGCCTCGAAGGCTAATGAGACATTAGCTAGTACCCTCGTCCTTTTTTCCTCCACCCTTCTGCCATCTGTTTCTCGCCCTCCCACTCCCCATCCCCCATGTTATCATCATCTTTAGAACCTAACTAGAATGTGGAATTGGATCACTTTTATTTTCGAAATCATGGTAAATGAATGACATTTAGTTTGTATTTGTTCGTATGTGTGTGTGTTGGAATGAATTATGAAGGAATCTGTGATACATAGCACAAACCCTTCTCAGAAAAGAAAGCTAACTATTCACAGTGAGTGTGCACAGTTTTTACCAAACTTCTTCCTCTGCATTATCTCTGTCGATTGCGGCACTTGCTTCACCTGCACACTGGAACCTGATTTAAAATCAAACAAGTTCAGATGTGTGCGCTATACTTACTCTTGGTAAATCACTTCATTGCTGCACAATTTATTTCTGAACTGGCACAAGTTGGACAACTTCGGGCTGTTAGTTCTTTGTATCTAACGACCCAGAGAATAATAATATTGACAATAAAACTGTGTACAGCACTTAGTAGCCCTTATGTAAGTACTGCTGTGTCGTGTTGTCAATTAATTCCTTTATCTTGTTTCGAAGTGAGTAATGAAGCCATTTCAGGACTACTGCAGGTACTGTCTACAACTTGGAGGTGATTTTTTTCTTGAGATATTTATCATACGTAAAAACTTATATGTCTCATATTTTTCATCAACGATATACTGGACAAACCAAAAGATCTGTGTGTAATGTGTGGACTAGGTGAGGAAACTGCAACCTCAAACGCCTTAATGCTGCTAATTGAGAAAAAGTAATTATTGATATCTTATGTAATCAGTATTAGTGTTTTACAAAATTATGATAACAGTAACGATCTTCTGCGAATAATTTAGTTTCGTTATTGAAACAGAATCGAATCACTTAGTTTTACCCCCAGGGGGTAATTACTCTCAGATTGGGAACAACTGCTCTGGGCATTTATCTCCTCTTCCCGTTTTCAAAAATGTTTGTGCGTTATCGAGAAATACCCCAAAAGCATGGTTTTTGGGTACCGTAACTGAGCCGCGGATTCGAAAACGGCTACGCACAGTATCTTGCTGTACCTCTTGTGATATATTTCTTAGATCCGAATCTCGAACAACTTCGAAAATTTTCTTAATGTATTTTCTCGTTTCCGAGATACAGAAGTTTAAAGTTACCCAATTTGCACACTTAAAATACGTACATAAAATCCGGTGTGCGGCGAAAAATAGCTCATAAAGAGACGTAACGGGGAGAAATATCCTGTAGAGTGTCTCCGTTACCAGCAGAAAGATTCTGCTAGCCCCATGTTGCAATGCTAGAGGATATGCAAAATTTTGGTGCACATAAAGCAGGTCCGCCATTAACATTACTTTTGCGTTATTTCAGTTTTACGTAAGTACAGTATCAAAATTGTACTGACCCATAGAAGTTCTTTTCATATGAGTGACGTGGCATACTCTGGTAGGGAAAAGAATCAGCAGAAAAATGTTCCCATCGGACCCCAAAACTGGCGAAAATGTTCATGTTTATAAGACTCTGACAAAAAAGTAGGGTACCAGCTATCTCAATGTACATACTTCATAATCTTTAAAAATCATCCCCGTAATTTTGGCACGCGACCAAATTCGAGCTGTTTCTGAAGAGTGCTACGAAAAGAGTGAGAGAGAGGATGTCAGCGGAAGAGAAATAAAGAGGCAGAGAAAGTTGCATTGGGTCAGAGCCATTGATAATGAGACACAGAGTCCATGACAGCGACATGGGGGAAGAGAGAGATAGTGACAGTGAGAAGAGATAGCAGAGAACGAATGAAATAGGTATTAACAATAAGGGAGGTCAGGTGGAAGACGGTGACAGAGATATAAGCTAATAGTGGCAGGACAGTACTAACGAGACTGCGGCAGTGACGGAAGAGACAATGACATTTAGTAAACAAAATGAAAACGAATTGAGCTGAATGAATGAGAGAGAGAATGGATAAGTGTGAGTGGATAGGTACGAACGTGTTACAGTCTGTATGAGCGAGTTAGGGAAGACTGTGGCAGTAAGAGATGAGCTGCCGATATGTTCACATGACACAATTATTGAGCATATTTTTAAACGTGCTGAGGAAGATGGAATGAAGCATCTGGTATCTCACTTTTCGGTCAGAGTCTTTTAAAAAACAGCATACTAACCTTTTTTGTGCTCCGATAGGAGTATTTTTCAGCTCGTTCATTTATACGTCTTACAACAATCGCGATGTCCTAACTGCTGGTCTAGAAGTATTACACTTTCCGTCTTTTTTTGTGCTGCTCTTCAGTTTTATAGTCGCCTATTTGCATGCCTGCTGCGTAGAAGGAAGAAATGGTGTTTCGCATTTCATGTCGCATCGACGACGAGGTCATTAGGAACAAAATTTGCCTTCAGAGACGGAAGGAATTTGCCGTATCCGTTTCTAAGAAAACGTAAAGGCCTCAATCGGTTAAGGAAAACTAAACAAAACACAGATTACACTGACCGAACAGTGATTTGAACTGATATCTTTCCGCTAGTGCGACAGTTACCTTTGTGCAACGTTGCTCGGTAAAGATTTAGAGCCATGCGAGAGACGCTTCTCGTTCTTACTGCATCTCCTTCCATCCAAAATGCGAGAGTCTTACTTTCTGAAAATCTAATGATACACCTAGGATGTCATGGGTAAGATTTAAACCGAAAACACGTACAAGAATTGGGCGATAAACTAGTTCTACTGTTCTTCTGTCTCTTCGGGAACTTTGAAGATCCCTGCCGTCTCAGCTAGTAGTAATCTGTCAACACTTTGAGACATGCGGCTATTTGTATCACCTCCAGCAATGATTTGTTTTTGTTCTTTTTTTCTATTTTCTGAAATGATTTTCTTCTGTTTCCTTCTGTTTTGTCCATCTGCCTGTACTCTCCCAATAAAACTGGAATACTACGTACGAAGCTTAAATCAATATGTACCTTTGTCAATATGAGCCAACGGCCTTGTTGCAGTGGTATCACCGGTTCCCGTCTGATCACCGAAGTCAAGCGCTGCCGGGCGTGGCTACGGCTTGGGTAGGTCACCGTACGGGCCTGTAGAGAGCTGGTGTCATGCCCTTGTGAGGCCAATTGAAGAGCTACTTGATCGAGGACCAGCGCCACCAGTCACGAAAACTGACAACAGCCGTGAGACTGGTGTGCTGACACATGCCCCTCCGTATCAGCGTCTGCTGACGACCGAGAGGTGAGTGGGGCACGGCGGCGGTCTGTACCGTTGGGCCTTCAAGGCCTGTTCGGAAGGTGTTTGTTTTGTTTGGCACTATGAGCGTTTCTGACTTCGGGTACTACATATTCATTACAAATGGTTCAAATGGCTCTGAGCACTGTGGGACATAACATCTGAGGTCACCAGTCCCCGAGAGATTAGAACTACTTAAACCTAACTAACCTAACGACATCACACTCATTCATGCCCGCGGCAGGATTCGAATCTGCGACCGTACCGGTCGCGCTGTTCCAGGCTGAAGCACCTAGAAGCGCTCGGTCGCACCGGCCGGCTATTCGTTACATATTCAGCTGACAGAATGCGGTATCAGCTACGACAGCTATGCATATTAATTGTGAAAGAGTGTATAAACTGGGAGTTATACACTGCCTGACAAAGAAAGTGAACCACGCAGAACGGAAGGACGAAACGGAATGAAATATCACGGACTGTGTGACGTTATAGGAGGGATTACGAGATGGAGTAAAATTTACAAAGAACTGGGCAGTACGAGACCACGTAGGAGTGTGACGTTGCACCCGCTCTGGTCTGGGCTGGACGTCTTCACTGATTCGGCTGGGAAGAGTGAGTACAGCTCGATCACTAATCCCTGATACCTTGCATACTGGTGCTGGGACGGCCTCAAGTAGTCCCGTATATCTGTCATTGGGGACACATCTTGTGATCTTGCTTGTAACAGGAGCACCTCAACAGCAAGCAGACAGCTCATAGCGACACATTCCATCTGCTGAGGAGCACTGTCCTGTTAAAAATGTCACCTCGGTATTGACGCACTAAAAGAACGCATGAGGACGGTGGGTGTCCGTCACATAACGTTGTGCTGTCACTACTAGCCGAGACCAGACGTCACACACAATGCCTCCCCACACAACGAGGCCAGGAGCGACACCGCAGTGTCTGTCCAAAAACTTGGAAGAATGGGACCTCTCCCCAGGTCATCGCCGTACACGTTGACGATGCTCATCTTTTCTAGTGTAGAAACGCAGTCCATTGCTAAAAACAATGCGACGCCGTTCAGTAGCAGTCTACTTTTCCCGGTCAAGTCATCACTCCACTTCATAATGTTGCAACGGCGACCGGAACAGTCGCGGGGCTGAAGTGACGGCAACGCGCCGGGATCCACGGAGCGGCCCACGAACAAGAGGACGACACGACCAACGAAGGACCTTACGACAGCAACAAGAACGGACAACAGGGTGAAGAAAACCAAACAAGAAAACCACATCCACTCGTAAAAAAAACATGAAAGTAAATACGCTGTCTAATGCGAGGCGATATGTCCTGAGACGTACGCAAGGTAAGACTGGCAAGCTGAGCTTCTTTTTTCTTTATTGTAATTTTAAAACCCGTATAACAGGGAGGCTGGCAGTAGCATTCTACGCTGCTCTTCAGCCGTAGACAATGAGAAAAAAACGTAAGGAATACACATAATCGACATAATGGCGGGTAATAAAACAGTAGACACAGAAATACAAAACCACGGAGCCGTTCACACTCGACGATAATTCACACTACAAACTGTTGACATGACGCACAAACACTGATGATTTCGATGGCACATGTGAACGATGGAGCACAGACACGATCAGGAAACACCGACAAACGTTTTATGGACTCGTACTTAGAATGAACGGCAACAGAGACACGAAGTATGATGTAGTAAACAGCTCAATCAAAAGAACAAACTGGTTTCAAGAAACAGAAGGAGACTTGAAACAAGCAGCGATCAGCAGGTAAATGATAAATGTAAGAGGTAAATTCAGTAAAGAAATTATGAACACGAAATTTGGTGTAAAACAAAGGAATAAAACAGGGAAATGCGGAGAGAGCAAAGGGAATAGAAATACAGTCAAAGATTTAAGAGGATTTAGGAAGAGAAAAAGGAGAAGGCAGTCAGGAAAAATTTAATGGTCATGAAACATTCATATTAAACAGTCTTAAGTCCAAACATGAATAATGATGATGGTGATAATAATAGAAGTAGTCATGATAATAATAACAATAATAATAATAAAAATAATAATAACATATAGTGCACAAAATTAGGTTTTTTGGGTTGTTTGGGGAAAGAGACCAAACTCCGAGGTCATCGGTCTCATCAGAGTAGGGGAGGACAGGAAAGGAAGTCGGCCGTGCCCTTTCAAAGGAACCATCCCAGCATACACCTGGAGCGATTTAGGGAAATCACAGAAAACCTAAATCAGGGTGGCCGGAAGCGGGATTGAACCGTCGTCCTCCCGAATGCGAGTCCAGTGCACGAAATTATTATTCACATAGAAATATCCAGAGTCGTGAGGTACTACCTGCACGAATATTTCCAAGAAATTTACTTGCTTAACGTGTATAATACTGTGAAGTGTTTTCCCACTGTTGCCTCAGTAATTTCTGTTTATCACACAGGAACTTCTGTCGAGGATCTGTCTATAATAAACGATTTCCAACTTTTCTAATCAAATACGTGACAGTAAATTAGACATCGTAAAAATGCAGGGAGGTACAGCAGAAAACATCGTAACACGGGCGAAACCTACAGCGAACAATTTGCCTGTCAGATAAACAGCTGGGGTGTCAGTGCTTGACTGAAATATTTCTTATATATTATCAGGATTACGAAGAGCGAGCTGGCCGAGAATTTTGCGCTAGCTGATAAACCGAGATAGATGCAGAAGCATATACTTATATCTAGAAGGAACAGACGCGGAATTAATAATGCTTTCTACTTGCCGGCGTATTAAATTAGTTTCGTTCATGCTACGTTAACAAGTTTCCTCTGCTGACGTTTAACCTCAAAATACACACCGAATCCAGCGGTGGCTTTGATCGCACTGCAGAAAGCCGGCAGCTTACTTCGAGGCGGAACTTCCGTAATGTTCCACGCAATGAGCGAGCGTCCGTCCCGACAGAGCTTCACTGGGTACGTATTCAGTAAACAACTCGCGGAAACTCAGAGTTAGTTCACATTACACAACGTCTGCTGTTAACAGAACCATTAAACGGAAGAAAATTCTTTATTGGCCAAAAGAAGTACTCAAACGTATCGGTCTTTCACGAGATAAAATGGTTCAAAGGGCTCTGAGCACTATGGGACTCAACTGCTGAGGTCATTAGTCCCCTAGAACTTAGAAATAGTTAAACCTAACTAACCTAAGGACATCACACACATCCATGCCCGAGGCAGGATTCGAACCTGCGACCGTAGCGGTCTCGCGGTTCCAGACTGCAGCGCCAGATCCGCGCGGCCACTTCGGCCGGCCTTTCACGAGATATTTTTCCGTTTCAAGCAGGAAATAGGATATGATAGAAAGCTCATAAAAAGCATAAAATTATAGCTGAGTGAATATACAGCTTAAATGAACTACTGAAAAGTATTGCCTCCACATTTCTTATGTCAAAACTCTTAACGCTCTTTTTAAGTAAAACAAACGTTATTAACATTCTACATCTTTATCCATCATGTCTACGTATTTATTTCTCAACATACTTAAGATGGCGACGAACATGTTTCTCTCAACGAGAGCAGTTTATTGATACCACCACCTCAGAAAATGTGACCTTCCTGACAGAGCCACTGTTATAATGAAGTGCACAAAGGCGTTCTTTAAGTTTTGGAAACAGATGAAAATAGGATGGGGCTGCACCGGGAATGTTTCTCACGCATCGATATAATTAGGTTACACACCGCCATGTTGCACGTTACAATTCGTAGACCTTGAGTGGTAGAGAGCTGTAAATATGTAGACACGAAGAGCAAAAATGTAGAATATCAGTAACGTTTGTTTTATTTGAAAAGGTTTATTAGTTTTTACACGAAAAACTTGGAGACGTTACTTTTCGGCACGCCCTTGTACATATTGAAAGAATGAGCAGGACAGAGAATAAAAATTAAGTGTGGTGAAAAACAGAGACATTTTATTTCAGTATTGGCGCAAAACGTCTGACAACTTTGCTAAATAAATGTCTTAGTCTAATATAATCAGTAAATCATCATCATTTGAAACTTTCATTTAGTTTCTTGTTGGACGGCTGTACTGAGTAATGCAGTAAAAAGTTTGCATTAATTGATATCGATGATATGTGGATTATCCTATGATTCTGAAAGAGTAATAGTAGGCCTGTACTATAGCAGTAAATTGATGGTTCTGTTGAAGTAACCAAATAACGTATGACAGAGCTACAACTCAGAGAGTGACAGAAATAATGGGGTACTCCTCAATGTCGTCTGGGACCCCTATTCCCGGCGTAGTGCAGAAACTCGACTTACCGTCGACTCAACAGGTCGCTGCAAGTCCCTGCAGGGATATTGAGCCATGCTGCCTCTATAGCCATCCATAGTGCCGGAAATGTGGCCAGTGCAGGATGTGCACGAACTGACCTTGTAAGTGGGCTGTTTGGGATTTTTTATTGGTAACGCCACGTAGCGCTCTGTATGAAAATCACTGGCTGTGCTGTGTGCAGTCTGTGGCTAGTTTGCATTGTTGTCTGCCATTGTAGTGTTGGGTAGCTGGATGTTAACAGCGCGTAGCGTGGCGCAGTTGGAGGTGAGTCGCTAGCAGTGGTGGATGTGGGGAGAGAAATGGCGGACTCTTGAAATTTGTAAGACTGGATGTCATGAACTGCTATATATATTATGACTTTTGATGACTATTAAGGTAAACACTGTTGTGGACTGGCAAGACAGCCAATCCACTATGACAGGAAGCCGAAAGGCACGCGTTTAAGCTCACGCAGGCTGGCGTGAGGTCTGGCACAGGTCAGAGATGTGAGACCAGCAAAAATAGTACGTATCTGTTGGAATACTTAACTTTAATCCATTATTGGTGAACATCGCTCTTGACGGTACATGTTTTACAGCATCAATAGTAACTGGTAATGGCGCCTTGCTAGGTCGTAGCAAATGACGTAGCTGAAGGCTATGCTAACTATCGTCTCGGCAAATGAGAGCGTATTTTGTCAGTGAACCATCGCTAGCAAAGTCGGCTGTACAACTGGGGCTGGTGCTAGGAAGTCTCTCTAGACCTGCCGTGTGGCGGCACTCGGTCTGCAATCACTGACAGTAGCGACACGCGGGTCCGATGTATACTAACGTACCGCGGCCGATTTAAAGGCAATCACCTAGCAAGTGTGGTGTCTGGCGGTGACACCACATTCCTCCCCCGCAAATCGGCGGACGGTTGTGGCATAAGGCTACCGCCCGCCGTGGGGAGGACCCCATGTTGACGTATGCGATGAGGTGGGGAGCCTAACAACAGGCGAGGCTGTGCCACCCGCACCCTGCCATTCGGACCGAGGGGAGCTAGGAAACGCCTGAAAACCAGCTCCAGGGTGCACGCCAACATGCGGTGTATGCGCCCGTAGAGAGACAGGAGGGGCCGAAGGGTCGACCTCCATCGGGCCGGGGCACCCGATGGGCGAAGACGACATATGGTCCGGAGCAGGCAAGAGTTCCATGGCGGAGGATAACTGGTCACGGGAAGCGATCGGCGGCGCGTGACCCAGGGAGGCGCCCGGCGGTTGCAGCGACGCGTCCACTGCGGGCGTCGCCGGCGGGAGAACGGGCGGCGGCGGCGCGTCGCCATGGGGCAAAAGGGAAGGCAGCGTCGGTAACACCTTGGGCTGAGGCGGGCCAGTAGATGGGTCCCCAGGGCGCTGACCGGACGGCACCGTCGCTGAAAGCAGACGGGGAGCGGCAGAACCCGTGCGACGACAGAGGCGCAGCTGATTGAGATGCCGGCGCACCTCACCAGAGGCCCCCAAAACCAGATACATAGCGTGGCCGAGGCAGCGAAGAATGCACCCTTCGAGCCAACGCCGTGAACCTCGATAGTGACGACAGTAGACAACGTCACCCAGAGCAAGAGCAGGTGTCTGCCGCTGCACAGGAACCTGATGCGGCGGATGTAGCAAAGACATCAAGGTTCGATGACGACGACCGTGGAGCAACTCAGCCGGCGAGCGACCATCTCGGGGCTGAGAGCGATACGAGGACAAAAAGAGCAATAACACGTCCTCCTGAGAATGTGACTCTTTCAACTTCAACATCTGGGACTTGAAAGTCCTGACCAATCGTTCAGCGGCACCATTTGACTGAGGCGAAAACGGCGCGGCTGTCAGATGTTGAATACCATTGGCCTTGCAGAATGACTGAAATTCTGCGGACATGAATTGTGGGCCATTGTCGGAAACAATAGTCTGTGGCAGACCTTCAATATAAAAGATAGCAGATAACGGTTGGATGGTGGCAGATGATGTCGTGGAAGACATCCAGACAACAAAAGGAAAATTACTGAATGAATCCACCACAACCAACCATCGAGCATTCCAGAATGGACCAGCAAAATCGATGTGTAAGCGTTGCCAAGGGGAAGTGGCGTTTGGCCATGCAAAGAATTTCTGCGGTGGTGCGGATTGTCGTTCGGCACATGCCATGCAAGAAGAGCACATACTCGTAATCGCAGCATCGATTCCGAACCAAGTACAGTGCTGACGAGCAAGTTGTTTCGTTCTCACTACACCCCAATGTCCTTGGTGGAGAAGCCGTAAGAGAGAGGACTGTAACGAAAAATCAGCGAACCGACGGATCCCCAAACCGTGACTATGAAAAGGGCCATTGCGTGGCAACAAAACGCAGAACGGTAGCAAGGACAGGGTCTGCAGCTGTGGCTGTAGCTACACGACGAAAATCAATCGGAAACGATTCGACCACGTCATCGGTTTCTGCATCAATGAACATGCAAGCAAGTTCGGAAGAAGCGAATGCTCTATCCTCAGCAACAGGCAAACGGGACAACGCATAGGCGTTTCCGTGCTTAGCAGTGGACCAATACAAGATATCGTAGCGGTACTGCGAGAGGAAAATAGACCAGCGAATGAATTTCTGCGCTGTACGTGGAGGTACAGGCTTGTTCGGATGAAAAAGCGACGTCAAAGGTTTGTGGTCTGTGATGATGGTAAAGTGACGACCATACAAGAAATCATGAAACTTTGTATCACCAAATACGAAAGCCAATGCTTCTTTCTCGATCTGCGAATAATTTCTTTGCGCAGACGAGAGCAATTTGGACGCAAAAGCAATAGGGCGATCAGGCGAGCCATCTTTGTGCGCAAGCACAGCACCGATCCCGAAATCCGATGCATCTACCATCAACAAAGGGGGTTTCTGGGGATCGAATGGCGTAAGGCAAGTATTGGAAAGCAGCGCCGATTTCAACTGGCGAAAGGCGCGTTCGCATTCCGTCGTCCAGACGAACGGAACACCTTTACGGCGTAAGCGATGAAGCGGAGCTGAAATGGAAGAGGCGTGGCGCACATAGCGATGATAATAATTGATTTTTCCCAGTATACTCTGTAGCTGCTTCAAATTCTGCGGCGAAGGCAAGTCTTGTATGGCATGGAGGTGCTTGGGACTGGGATGTATGCCTTGGGCATTGAGTACATGTCCCAGGTAGGGTAAGTCACGAGCAAGAAACACACATCTGTCCTTCCGCAAGCGAAGAGCATTTTGTCGCAAGACCTGAAATAATGTTCGGAGATTGGCTAAATGTTCTTCTTCCGTCTTTCCGGAGATCACTATATCGTCCAGATAGTTTGCTGAAGTAGGGACCGACGCACAAACAGTTTGTAGATATTGCTGAAACAATGCAGGGGCGGATGCACACCAGAACGGCAGTCGTTTGAATCGATACAAACCGAGATGCGTGTTAACCACCAAATCGCGCTGGGATTCTTCGTCCACCGGTATTTGCAAGTACGCATCTGCTAGGTCCAACTTCGAAAAATATTTGCCTGGGCACAGTTTGTCAAAAAGTTCTTCTGGTCGGGGTAAAGGAAAAGTTGCAATCACTAGTTGTCGATTCACTGTTGCCTTGAAGTCCACACAAAGTCTCAATTTTCCAGAAGGTTTTGGCAAAATTACTAAGGGTGATGCCCTGAGAGAAGCCTGCACACGTTCAATCACACCTTGTGATTCCAAATCGTTTAACGTTCTTGCGACCCCATCACGCAATGCGTGGGGAACATTGCAGGCTCTGAAAAATTTCGGATGCGCGTTTACTTTCAGTTCCAAATGTGCTTTATAGTTCGTAGCGCAACCAAGGCCCGGTGCAAAAATGTCTGCAAACTCTTCACATAGACGAGAAACACTGTCTGAAGGCAAATTCTGGTTCACTGATAGGACCTGATTAACTATAGACAAGTTAAACAACTGAAATAAATCTAAACCAAACAAGTTCACTGCAGAAGAAGAACGAAGGACGTAAAATGACACAAGTTTTGTTTGTCCCTTGTATGTTGCAAGAAGGCTGCACTGTCCTAACACAGGGAGCCCGTGTCCTGAATATGCAGTTAGCTTAACATTTGCGGCACGCAACGGTGTTGTGCCTAGCTGTTTGTACGTGTCTTGATTGATCAATGAAACTGCAGTTCCGGTATCGAGCTGGAATGGTATCACTTTGCCGTTAATGTCCAAGTCCACAAAAAGTTTATTGTCCTGCTGACGACAAGAGCGACTGTCTCGTGCAACGTGAACTGACTCTGGTACATAATCACTTGCGACTTGACGGGATTTCCGGCGACGTCGACGCACACTGTTTGTGGGACGAACACAGTCACTGTTAGAGAGAGTGGCACTGGGCGGAGTGGAATGAACTACATGAGTTTCCATAGGCGAAGTTTCACGAGCCTGAGTATCCTTGGTTCGATTTCGGCGCGAAGCAAAGGGCCTGGAATGGTTTTGAGCTTCCGATCGGAGCTTTTTCTGGCAAACACTTTGAACATGTCCTTTTTTATTACAGAACGGGCAATTCTCACACGAATGTCTAGTAGCACACCGCAGGCATGATTTCACTGCATTTGCTTGCCCGCGAGGGACACGTGGCTGAGAGCCAGGCGGCTTTGGCGCGGCCGGGCACGAGGACTGTTTACTGTGCCGTGCAGATCTCCCGGCGGGCCGGTTAACGTGACTCACGGCTGGCGAAGTTTCAAATGATGCCTGAGCAAAGTCAAGTGTGTCCTGCCGATCCAATATGTCCATCACTTGTTGAAGGGAGGGATTGACTAGTTTCAAAATCTGTTCCCTTATACGAACATCAGAAACGTTCTGTGCAATTGCATCACGTACCATAGTATCTGAATAAGGGAGTCCACACTGACACTCAAAAGCACAATCCCTAGTAAGGCCTTGCAAGGTTACAACCCACTCCCGATTAGTTTGACCGCCCGTACGTTTTTTACGAAAGAAGGTATACCTTTTTGCAACTACATTGACTGATTCTTTGAAATATGCATCTAATGCAGACAAAATTTCGTCGTAGGACAGAGTTGCGACGTCGCGTCGGTGAAATAATTTCACTATCACACGGTACGTTTGGACGCCTACGGAGGAAAGGAGAAAAGGTTGCCGCTCATTACCTTGAATTCTGTAGGCGGCGAGATGGAATCCAAATTTGCGTGACCACTCCGTCCGGCTTTCCAGTGCAGCATCAAAAGGACGAAAAGTTGGTGCAACAGCGTGTTGTGGCTGCGGTAGCGGTGGAGCGGCGGCTGCCGCATCGTTTTGCATTGCACGTTGACCCTGGACGAGCTGTCCAAGGGCATCCAATAAGGCCTGCGTCTGCTAATCCTGCAAGCGATAAAATTCGGACAGTACATCTGGAGATTGTGGCGAAGCCATTACACAAGTAAATCAGGGCAATATAGTTACGAACGCAGAATTCTCGTCGCCAACTGTTGTGGACTGGCAAGACAGCCAATCCACTATGACAGGAAGCCGAAAGGTACGCGTTTGAGCTCACGCAGGCTGGCGTGAGGTCTGGAACAGGTCAGAGATGTGAGACTAGCAAAAATAGTACGTATCTGTTGGAATGCTTAACTTTAATCCATAATTGGTGAACATCGCTCTTGACAGTACATGTTTTACAGCATCAATAGTAACTGGTAATGGCGCCTTGCTAGGTCGTAGCAAATGACGTAGCTGAAAGCTATGCTAACTATCGTCTCGGCAAATGAGAGTGTAATTTGTCAGTGAACCGTCGCTAGCAAAGTCGGCTGTACAACTGGGTCGAGTGCTAGGAAGTCTCTCTAGACCTGCCGTGTGGCGGCGCTCGGTCTGCAATCACTGATAGTGGCGACACGCGGGTCCGACGTATACTAACGGACCGCGGCCGATTTAAAGGCTACGACCTAGCAAGTGTGGTGTCTGGCGGTGACACCACAAATACATTGTTTGTTCTCTATTAAAATCTTTCATTTTGCTAACTGTGCCTATCAGTAGTTAGTGCCTTCATTAGCTTGAATCTTTTATTTAGCTGGCAGTAGTGGCGCTCGCTGTATTGCAGTAGTTTGAGTAACGAAGATTTTTGTGAGGTAAGTGATTTGTGAAAGGTATAGGTTAATGTTAGTCAGGGCCATTCTTTTGTAGGTATTTTTGAAAGTCAGATTGCGTTGCGCTAAAGGTAGCCAAATCATTCCCTCGAATTGCCTAGAATGTTCTTCAAACCAATTGCCAACAATCGCGGTTTCGTGACATGACATCGTTGTTTGGGAACATGAAGTCCTGAATGGCTGAAATGGTCTCCAACTAGACGACTGTAAGGGCTGGTTTCGAAAAAGACCTATCAGATGTAGTGTTCTGGTGGTGGGAAGATTTGCCACTGGGATATCTTCCAACGCTGCCCATGGTACGCCCGATCGTTTGGTTTCTCATGACATTAACTGAACGATCTGCGGGGAGGCTCTTTCCGTTAACGATACTTAATCACATCTCAGCACATATTGACCAAAAACTGATAAGAGAACAGGCGGGCTTTCGTCCAGGGAAGTCTTGCTGAGGACAGGTATTGAATTTGACACAATATATAAAAGACGGTTACGAACGCAAACAGATAACTGGTGTTGCATTCGCCGCCTATGGCACAATCAACCATAAGAAATTGTTAGGAAAGACCTATGCTGTTACGATACACTATTATCTGAGGCAATTTATGAGATGTCTATTACAAAAAAGTCGCTTCTTTGATACTCTACAAAACAAAAGAAATAATGGCATTCCACACCGAAGTGTGTTAACCCATTGCCATATGATATCTATACCAATGACCAACCAGTTGAACCTGTCACAAGATCTTTCATCTATGCAGATGATACAGCAGTTGCTGCCCAAGGAAGAACCTTTGAGGAGGTGGAAGAAAAACTAACTACAGGCCTTCAAACACTGTCTGCCTACGAAACTTCCTGGCAGATTAAAACTGTGTGCCCGACCGAGACTCGAATTCGGGACCTTCGCCTTTCGCGGGCAAGTGCTCTACCAACTGAGCTACCGAAGCACGACTCACGCCCGGTACCCACAGCTTTACTTCTGCCAGTATCTTGTCTCCTACCTTCCAAGTTTTGGAAGGTAGGAGACAAGATACTGGCAGAAGTAAAGCTGTGGGTACCGGGCGTGAGTCGTGCTTCGGTAGCTCAGTTGGTAGAGCACTTGCCCGCGAAAGGCAAAGCTCCTGAGTTCGAGCCTCGGTCGGGCACACAGTTTTAATCTGCCAGGAAGTTTCATATCAGCGCACACTCCGCTGCAGAGTGAAAATCTCATTCTACTGTATGCCTGTTATGATCACAATCACCTGAAGCCAAATCCCTCTAAAGCACAGGTGCGTGCTTTCCATTTACGGAACAGAGACGCTAGGACGAACATAACATAACCTGCAGAGGACAACAGCTGACCAACTGCGATATCCCAAAATACCTGGGAGTATAGCTAGACCGTTCCCTCATCTTCAAAGTCCACCACAAGGACACAAAAATAAAAGTATCGGCTAGGAACAACATCATTCGGAAACTGACAGTTAACGATTGGGGCGCACAACCAGATGTTCTTCGCACATCTGCATTGTCCTTATGCTTCTCTGCTGCTGACTATGCAGCATTCGTGTGGCAGAACAACCATGCCAAACGAGTGGACATTGCCCTTAATGAAACAGGACGCATTTTCACTGGCTGCTTGCAAGGAACTCCTATTAATAAAGTATGGGCATAGCACCTCCACATATCAGAAGAACAGCAGCAGAAAAAAAAGAAGCGGAAACAGGAGACATATACAAAACACCTCTTGATCGGATGTGAATACCAACATCCAAGACTAGGTTCAAGAAAGAGTTTCCTCAGTTCAACAGAACCACTCTGAACGTCACCTGCAAATCGTCGAATACAGCTTTGGCGTAACTCCCCATCAGAGAGGTACTGGAACAATCCTAGAGAAAACCCGTATAAAAGATGGAATGTCCTCAACAGGCTGAGAAGTGGTGTATCTCGATGCAAGGTCAATTTGAAGAAACGGGTCTTCTCTCCAGAAGAACTATGCGAGTGTGGCGAACAGCAAGATCATCAGCACCTGCTCAACTGTAGAAACCTCCCAGCCCCATGCCCGATGGACGATCAGGTTATCGCCAATGATACAGCAGTTCAAACGGCGGAATTTTGGATGTCATATGGAATTTAAACATGTACTTATATTGTTTGTAAATTGGTGTCATATGGAATTTAATCAGGTACTTGTATTGTTTGTATAATTGCTGTCTATTGGTTATACGGGTATGTTATGTTCTGGACACGAGTAAAGAAATAAATAGGTAGACGATTACAAGCATTTCCAGTCAATGATAGGTTCAGTTGCACCAAAGGACCCAGTCCATTCCATGTAAACACAGCCCGCACCATCATGGATCCACCATCAGCTTGCGCAGTGCCTTGTTTTCAGATTGTGTCCATGGCTTCGTTGGTCTGCGCCACACTCCAGCCATGCCATCAGCTCTTGCCAAATGAAATCTGTCGAGGCCACGGTTTTACGTCTAAGGTGAACTGATACGTTCACGAGCTCGGGAGTGGCGCTTGCAGGCGTTGTCGTGCTGTTAGCAGAGGCACTCGCTTTGGTTGTTTTCTGCCATAGCCCATTAACACCAAATTTCGCGGCACTGTCGTAACGCATACGTTAGTCGTACCTCCCACATTCATTCCTGCGGTTATCTCACATCGTACTGCTTGTCTGTTAGCACTGAAAAGCACGCAAACGCCGCTGCTCTCGGTCGGTAAGCAAATACCCTTGGGCACTGCGTTGTCCGTGGTAAGAGGTACTGCCCGAAATTGGGTTTTCTCAGCATATTCTTGACACTATGGACGCCGGTATAATGAACCCCCTAAAGATTTCTGAAATGGAATGCCCCATGCTTCCAGCTCGAATTATCATTCGCTGTTCACAGCTCTGCTAATTCCCGTCGTGCAGCCACAATCACGTTGGGAACCTCTTCACATGAATCACCCGAGTACAAATGGTGGCTCCACCAGTTCCCTGCCCTTCCATATCTTGTGTACGCAACACTACAGCCACCTGTATACGTGCATATCAGTATCCAATGATTTTTGTCACCTGAGTGGATAACGAGAACACATTGAATTCTAATAACTTCAGTGACATAATTTTTTTTTTCGATTCTTTTAAATTCCCAGACGGCAGCTGCACACTACGCTACACGTGCAGCACTTATGGGCGTCTTATGCCAATCTGGATTGGGTTGTTTGGGGGAAGACACCAAACAGCGAGGTCATCGGTCTTATCGGATTAAGAAAGGATGGGGAAGGACGTCGGCCGTGCTCTTTAAAAGGAACCATCCCGGAATTTGCCTGGAGCGATATAGTGAAACCACGGAAAACCTAAATCCGAATGGCAGGACGCGGGATTGAACCGTCGTCCTCCCGAATGCGAGTCCAGTGCGCTAACCATTGCGCCACCTCACACGGTATGCCAAGCAAACGTGACTGTACGCTGGTTGTTTAGCATGTTGTTATTTTCGGTTGCAATTTGCATGAAAATGCTGTGAGGCGATGCTACCATTTGGATGCAATTTGGATAACTTTTCTTGTGTCTTGACCAAACTTTCATTTTTCCAACAACCTTACACGTTTCGACTTCACGTTATGTTCAAAGACAGTGTTATGTCAGTCATATAACATTGTTGATTAATTACGTTGTGTAACGTCAACTGTCTCGATCGCGAGACAAGTGCACTTGTCTCTTGACCGAGAATGTTGACGTGATAAATTTGTATCTAATGAACAATTTGATATGACTGACATAACATTGCCTTTGAAAATAATGTGAAGTCGAAAAGTGTAAGGTTGTTGAAAAAATAAATTTGCAGTGAAGACATAAGGAAATTTATCAAAAGTTGCTATTGTTACATTCTTCAATCAGAAGACTGTTTTGATGCAACTATCCATGCTAGTGCAACCTACATCCACTGCAACTTGATCACTGTATTCATTCCTTCGTCTTCTTCTACACTTTGTCTCCCTCCACTTCCCCTCATTCCCAAATGGACGATTTCTTGATGTCTCAGAACTGCTCTATACTATTGGTAAAGTGCTACAAGCAATTTCTGTTTACTTAACAGAAGTTACTACCTTGTCATTGCTTACTCAGACAGCCCATTTCACCTTGTTAGACAAATAATCTAAACTGAATATAAGTGCAAATGGGATGGTGCAATTTGTAATAGATAACCCTCATTTCATTGTCAGGTTTAACAAGAAAATAATCACAAGTCATGTAGTTCAACGAGGCTAGAGAACTTTAGGCATAACACTCATGTTCGAAGAGGGCAGAGAGTGAAACATTAGAGTGAGAGAGAGAGAGAGAGAGAGATACAGAGAGAGGCATAGATGCAGAGAGAAACTTAAAGGGGCAATCAAAAGAAATAGAGGCACAGATAGATATTTCATGAATTACAACGCGCACACGGTAACACGGTTGCAGCCGAAAGAGCTGCCTGGAGCTTAGATGAACAAAAATGCACATAGACATTTGCAACATACCACACCAATATTGCAACATGCACATGATGGATAAATCGTCAATACTCCGGAGCTCATGGTCTATTGGTCTCTCGATGACGGGGTCCCGTGTTCGATTCCCGGCCGCGTTGGGATTTTCCCTGCCCAGGGACTGGGTCTTTGTGTTGTCCTCATCATATCATCATCAACATTCGTGACAGTGGCTCAATTCGACTGTGAAAAAAATCGGATTCTGTCAGTATTAGGACATTGTACGGGCGTTGGTGACCGCGCAGTTGAGCGCCCCACAAACCAAACATCATCATCATAAAACTGGCTATAAATGTTTCCTAGCAAGATTTTCCTTTGGAATAAGTTATATGTGGCACATGTCCGAAATATATAAAAGAAATATGCCTATACTACTTCAAACGTTATTTTGTATGGCTACATGCCGTATATTCGCGTTTCTAATTCCATACTTATTGCCCTTAATTAATGACAATGCCAAAAATTTTAATCTTATCTTCTATACAGTGCTTTTTTTATTATTTCCATAAGTAGTTATGCGGATGTATATTTGACTTCTTTCAGATCCAAAATTTGATCAGTCCGAGGATTAAGCAGATCATTTTCTCCTTTTTCACACAGTATTTAGTACTATCTGAATTACTCCCAAGTATTGTTCATATAACATTTCGTCAGCAAATTCTAATACTGAGATGCCCTTACTGATTCTGCAAAATGATTAGACGTATACCAACATTGTATACATTTGTGAACCTGACATATTATTTCATTTTATTTTGTGCAGTCGTTACTCTAATAACACTGATGATTCAAAATGTGAAAAGCACCTCTGCAGCGAAGAAAAGAAATTAATGCTCTTGCTGAAGCCTAAATCTACACATTGCTTATAAGTACGTAGCAGGTCTACTACATGGTTGTTCCGGTTATTCTATCACGAATTGTCGCCGTAAAATGTTAATGATGATACCTAACGACAGTTCAAAATTAGATGAGCAGAGTGCTTTTTAGAAGTTTAATTGTAAATTATTTTTATTAAACTACCTCAGGTTTTCCCTTCTTTGCCTGTTAATTCTTCCTTTGTGCCTGACATGGTCTTTCTTCCTCTCTTTACATGGCCTGTTGTACTTGTTTGCCGAATATGAGGCTTTAAATGTTCCTAAGTAGGAAATATTTCGTTTTTATCTTTAAAACATCTGCAAGACCCATGTTCATGGCAGTAGCTATGTTTTCTGTGCAGCGTGACTATATGTTTGATTATTTTCCAGTTTGGGAAGTGTACTCCGGTATGCTCATGAGATGATGTCACGATACTAATATGGGTCTGTCATGAAACTTTCTGACAGATTTAAGCTGTCTGTTGGACCGAGAGTCGAACTTGGAACCGCTGTCTTTCGCGGGCAAGTGCTCTATCAACTGGTGTCTGTAGCATATGACTTTCCCTAAGACTCCCAATACAGTAAACAGTGTGACTTCCAGGTGCTTCTGAACGGTAACTTACTCAACAGCTTCCTCAGTACGGTGTAAACAGCGGGGCTACAAAGTGGCTGATGCAATGTCTTACAGAACAGTAAACAAATAATTTCAAACTGATCTTACCACGTCTATTTTAATTTATGGGTCTGATGTGATACAAGTATTAGAAGTTGCCTTTTATAACTGAAGTGATTAACAGCCAAAGCGAGGTACATGTTAAGACAACAGAAAAACATCGTGTAAAATAGGTTGGTTTTTGGAGGGGTTTACATTGAACAAAACACAATTTCCCAAGCACTTTTCGTTGAAGTATGAGCACCATCTGTGGGCTTTTATTCACTATCTATTAAACAGAAAAAATGCTCTTTAGTACTTGTAGACATATAAACTTAAGTTTTAAGACAGTATTTACAAATTTGAAAAACAGAAAAAACTTTATATGTATACCTTGTTACCACATACTGTTGTTTTCCTGGTTTTTATGAGTTTTCATGCATTTCTCTTCTTCCACAGTTTGTCACCTGCAACCATACAGAACATCATGTAGAAAAGTTATTTAATTCGAAATGTTTTATGGCTGGTAATATTATGGTTAGGCCTAACATTAACTAATTCTAATTGGAGGATGATGATGATGATGATTGTGTATGTGTGTGTGTGTGTGTTTGAAATATGTTCCACCTACTTTTTCTGGTTTCACCATCATTTTCACTGTGAAGACTCACACTATGTAGGTTTCACTGTCATTGTTTATAAACTACACAAACCAAGATGGCAGACAGTTTAACAGCCGAATCTTTTCTCAGTTTTGAATTTTTATGAGGTGTCTCTGCTAAAGATAAAATTGTGTTTATCTCGATATGGCTTCCCTCCGAAAAGAATTCTGTTCGTAAGTAAACACGGTCAGAAGAGATTCAACATCAACATGAGTATGGTGTAAAATGTGCAACTGCTTTGAAATGTTTTTGAGGTTATGGTCACAACAAAATTCGACAGTTCTGATAATTTATGATGAATGAAGATAATAATCTCACCTTAAAAGACTAAAACTAATGTGAAACGATACGTTAGTTATATACAGTAACTGTGACCTACGAACACTGAATTGCTGCGAAATGAGTTACGCCCAATACTCACGCGATAATTATAAAAAATACACATTTGCAAAGGTCAAAAACATCTGAAAAATATACGTTTCCTTCCCGTAAATAAACAGTGAAACTAGGGAACAACTGTTTTTGAATGTGTATATTATTGACAAAAGTTTCTTAAAACTTCCTATGAAATTTATGATTGATGATATAGTACGAGTTTTTCACGAAAATCGAAAATGTTCGAAAATACGCAATATATCACAACGTACACGATAACTGTCAGAGTCAATGGAATACAAAATCCGGTCAAAAGCCTGAATAACCAATTACCGCATAGCAGCATAGAGCCAATGAAGTTCTAGAAGTTACCGACAGGGACGTGGTGCCGTGTGTTCTCCACTGCCGCGTCAGCATCATTAGACTTCTCGGACGAGGATTCACGGCGCGAACAACTCGATGCACGCTGTCTTACAGATTCTCAATTGGGTTTATATCTGGGTAGTTTGGCGGCCAGAGGAGTACGGCAAATTTTTTCCTTGTGTTCTTCGAACCACGCACGTACACTCCGTTGCAATGTCCTGCTGGTAGATGTTATCGTGCCAAGGCAAAACAAACTGCATGTGAAGATGAACATCGTCCCAAGGATAGATGCACACATGTGTTGATTCACCATGCCGTCCGGAATGACTAGATCACACAGGGAATACCATGAAATCATGCCCATACCATAATGCTCCCTCGTCCGGGCTGGACGGTCCGACGATTGTTGCTGGGTATTTGATTTGAGACGTTTCCAGCCGTGTATGCGAAGGGGAATCAGCCAGATGGAGCACAAAACGTGATTCATCTGAAAAGTCCACCTGTCGCCACCAAGTAGACGTCTTATTGCCGTACTGCCGAGCAAATTCCAGCCTTCGTCGCATAGAAACAGCAGACAGCATGGGTGGATGAACCAGTCGTGTGCTGCGGAGACCCATACGAAGCAACGTTCGCTGAACGGTCGTTAAGGAGGCACCGTTGGTAGCCCTGTGGTTCATCTGTGCGGTCACTTGCTCGGCAGTTATTCGTCTATTCGTCCTTACACGTCTTCGCCACAGTCGCTCATCCCTGCCATCTATGGCCCTTGATGCGCCACAGTTGCTTATGCGCCAGTTTTCGATTTACTGTCCACAGAATACCTTAACCACGGCAGCACGTGAATAGTTTACAAATTCAACTGTTTCGTAAATGCTTCTTCCCTTGACTGGAAAGTCAAAGATCATGCTGCTTTGCACGTCACGTAAACCACTCCGTTACAGCATTACGACAAAGAGTGCGCTGTTTTCCCGTGCCCCCGACACGCTTTATGTACATTCAACAACTAGTGCTGCCACCTGTAGTCCGTGAGTGTCTACTGCACGTTAACGTCGAACATACACGGTGTTGACACTAATGTGAAAGGCCCGTGAATTTAACTGCCGGGAATATATCATTTGGATGAGAATCGGTAAATATCTGCCGGAATACTTCGCAACCACCTTCTGCAGTCTGTAGTTTTGCCAGGCTGATTAGCCGTAACACTACGTCATCGGGTTCTACATGCTAGTGCTGCGTTTGACATGAATTACAATCTGCTGCGCCGGTCGAAGCTGGACGGTCAAGGCTACTATGGCATGAAACATGTACAGAGTATCAGATTAGGCTGCTTGAACATCTGGTGCTAATTCGTTTATAAAAACTACGTCCAAACATGCCTCGGAATGCCCAGCGGTACAGACCGGCCGCCATGTCATCCTCAGCCCACAGGCACCACAGGAAACTGATATGGAGGGGCGTGTGATCAGCACACCGCTCTCCCGACCGTATGTCAGTTTACGAGACCAGAGCCGCTACCTCTCAATTAAGTAGTTTCTCAGTTTGCCTCACAAGGGCGGAGTGCACCCCGCTTGCGAACAGCGCTCGGCAGACGGGATGGTCACCCTTCCAAGTGCTAGCCCAGCCCGACAGCATATAACTTCGGTGATCTGACGGGAATCGATATTACCACTGCGGCAAGGCCGTTGCCAATTTGTTGATACCACGGACAAAATGTAATGCCATCTTTATTCGTAGTACCTTACTTTTCTTTCCTACTTTTTATTTGTAGTAATGAGGCTTCTGACTGGTATGATACGGTCATCCATAAAGTCTTCTCTTGGGCCAGCTTACGTATATACTTCGCAAGCTACAATACAGCGCGTGGCGGAGGGTACGCTGTACCGCTACTTAGGGAAAAACTACTGTCTATATGCCTCCGTATGAGCCCTCATTTCTCGTATCTTACCTTCGTAGTCCTTACGGGTAGTATATGTTGGTGGCTTTAGAAGCGCTCTACAGTCATCCTCAAATGCCGGTTCTCTAAATGTTGTAAGTGCCCTGTTTGGGTTTTTATGTTGGTAACGTCACCTAACGCTCTGTATGAAAATCACTGGCTGTGCTGTGTGCAGTCTGTGGCTGGTTGGCATTGTTGGAATATTCGCCATTGTAGTGTTGGGCAGTTGGATGTGAACAGCGCACAGCGTTGCGCAGTTGGAGGTGAGCCGCCAGCAGTGGTGGATGTGGGGAGAGAAATGGCAGAATTTTGAGAGCGGATGATCTGGACGTGTGTCCATCAGAGAGAGTAAATTTGTAAGACTGGATGTCATGAACTGATATATATATAACGACTTTTGAACACTATTAAGGTAAATGCATTGTTTGTACTCTATCAAAATCTTTAATTTGCTAACTATGCCTATCAGTAATTAGTGCTTTCAGTAGTTAGAATCTTTTATTTAGCTGGCAGTATTGGCGCTCGCTGTATTGCAGTAGTTCGAGTTACGAAGATTTTTGTGAGGTAAGTGATTCATGAAAGTTATAGGTTATTGTTAGTCAGGGACATTCTTTTGTAGAGATTTTTGAAAGTCACGAGCGGTTCTAGGCGCTTCATTCTGGAACCGCGAGACCGCTATGGTCGCAGGTTCGAATCCTGCCTCGGGTATGGATGTGTGTGATATCCTTATGTTAGTTAGGTTAAGTAGTTCTCAGTTCTAGGGGACTGATGACCTCAGATGTTGAGTCCCATAGTGCTCAGAGCCATTTGAACCATTACTTTGAAAGTCAGACTGCGTTGCGCTAAAAATATTGTGTGTGAGTTTAGTGTTGATCAGAATAGGTAAAGAGCGAAATGTCTGAGTACGTTCAGTTCTGCTCAGCTGTTTGAAAATCAGATAATGTAAGAGGTTTATCAGCACAGTCATTCATTAATTTTTCGAAGGGGACGTTTCATAATGTCTTCAAAGTGTTCCCCGGGAAGAACGTCATCTTCCCTCCAGAGATTCCCATTTGAATTCCCGAACCTACCAATAACAAATCTAGTAGCCTGTCTCTGTATTGCTTCGATGTCTTCCTTTAAGCTGCCCTGATATAGATCCCAAACACTCGATCGGTACTCAAGTTAGGACCCACCAGCGCCCTATATGGGATGTCCCTTACAGTTGAACCACATTTTCCTACAAATCACCCAATAAACCGGAGTCGACTATTCGCATTCCCTTGCACAGTTCTCACAAGTCCATTCCTCCGCTTCGCGACGTTACGCCCAGATATCTAAACGACGTGACTCTGCCAAGCAAGACACTGCTATTGCGGGTTTGCTTTCCCACTCTTCGTCATTAACTCACATTTTTCTTCTTCTTAGAGTAGTACTTGCATCGTAGCTCAGTTGTCTGCTGGATGTATTCCAATTTTTGCGCTCCTCTGCAGCTTTTACCGTGCATATCCCACTCTTGAACCGTGGAAGTTATTCCCTGATGTTTCAACTCATGTCCAATATTGTCTGTCTATCTAATTTTATACACTCTTCCCTCGCGCCTTTCGTAAACGCTTCAGTTCTCTTAACTTCCAGTCTCGTCATAGTATTTTAACACCATACAACTCTGTGCTGCAGACGTACATTCTCAGAAATTTCTTCCTCAGGTTAATGCGGATGTTTGATACGAGCGACCTCCTCGAGGTCACGAACAGCCTCACTGCCTGCTCTTACCCGCTTTTTACGTCCTCCTTGCATCGTCCGTCGAGTGTTACTTTCCTTCCAGGATATCAAATGAGCCGTGGAAAAAATTCCTTTTTTTTTAAGAGCACACGGAAGCGCGTAGTGTGAAGCAGTCGCCCTCCGTTTCTGGCAGTGGCGCCGCTGCGGCAATCGCTGCTTTAGTGTCTCCCTCTGGTGGGAAAGAGGAAAGGTTGCCTGTTCACGTGCATTAAATGGGCGCTATGAGCTCGCCAATCAGTCAGTCTGGGTCAGTCTCGTTTCCAGCTTGCTAGTCTGTCTCTCGTCCGCATTTGTTAGGCAGTTGGTGTCTGTCTGTCGTTCGGAGTGCTAGTATGTCTGTCGTTCCGATCAACCTTTAAAGCTGGCAAAATGAGAGTCTTTCCACTCCGCCAGTATGAGAACTCAACGGTAGGTCGCCCTGTAGAGGCTTAGTTCCTGCATCTGAGTCTGCGCATTAGGCCGCCGGACTCCTCGAGTTTGCTCAGGCAATGGTCATTGGCGGTTGGATCGATCTGTTGGTCGGTCGCGCACTGAGACACAAGATGACTTGTCCGTCTTGAGCGTCGGCGCATGTGAGGCCGCCACGTGAGTCCAGTGGGCCGCGGTGTATAGGGAGGGGTAGTGACTTCGCCGTCGACACGAGAGCAACAGGAGTCAACCCACGACATCAGTCTGGCCGGTGCGAGCTGCGACGCCGTGAGACGGGAGATCGGCGCGCCTTCCTGCGTCTGTTAAAGCGGCTGGCAGCGAACGGTTCGGGAGAGCGATTTGGGGGTGCTGCGCCGGGTCTTCTCGAAATATCGCAGTTTATTAGAAGTTATGTGATTGGTGATATGTTGTTTGATTTACTCTTGCTAAATTCTACTTGTTTTCTAGGTGAGATCACCAGCCGTTTTGCTTTGGGGTCGGCCCACCATTCTTCTCCGTTTGCCCACCCCCAGGAAGGTGGTTGTTTATAAATTGGGTGGTACGTTTTTCCTTTCTGGACTAGGGGTGGGTTAGAGCAACCTGCGGTTCGGGTTGTTCGGTAACCTCCCTATCTATCTACCATACGTTAGTAGCTGCCCCTGTCGTGTTTGTCGGATTTGGTGTATTAACAAATTTATTGCTTGGAGTGTAACGGCCTAATACTTGAAATATGTTTTGATGTTTGGAAACTTTGATATTATTGCCTCTGATTTTGAGAGGCGGTATGTGTGTACTATAGAGCATCTTAACTATTGTTTGGCCAACCTTGTAGAATTTTATATCAGATTGTATTTCATGTGCTTTTATTTAAATGGTCATTGTAGTATAAAAAAGTTGCCACCCTTTCACCGTAAGACTTTCTTAGAAGTTAAAATCAAGTTGCACCTTCGGTGGCAAGGTTAATATTTTAATTGTTTGTGTTTTGTACCATTTCCATACCTCCTACGGGGGTGCATAGTTTGCGTGCTTGTGTAAATGGTTATAACTCTTAGTTTAAAGTTTTCTGGTGTGTTGCAGATTTTCACCAGTGTAGTCTTTCAGAGGCTGTTGTGAGTGGTCGTAACTACGGCTGTGTCAAAAGGGAGCGGCAAGGTTCTATGCCCGAAAGCTTGTTTCTTTCTGCCTCTGAATAAATTGTAACTTTGATATGTAGAGGGTGCTTTCTGCTTACAATTTTAATCTGTTTGTTTTAAAAAATGCTTTTAGGCACTGTTAAAGTGAATAAAATTCCCATTTGTTAAAAGGAATTCGGTTATCATTTCATCAGCTACTCCCTGGCAACTACTTCCATGCTTACATAGTGTGATTAAATGTGTTAATCTTCTTGATGAATCGTTAGTAAATAAAATAAAATCTTAAGAATATTCTCTGAAAATAAATCACGGTTCACCAAAATTCCTTAATTTGGTTTATTTCGTGATCACCATATGTGACATTAAGTTTCTCACTTACATCATTTCTGCCACGCCTCACTACTTCCTTGATTCTATGATGTATTCTCCATTCATATCGTGCACTTATTAGACTGTTCGCTCCATTCAATGCGTCCAGAAACTCTTCTTATTTTTCATCGAGGACAACACCGTCGTCAGTGAATAATGACGTTGATATCATTTCGCCCTGACTTTTAATCCCACCCTTTGACATTTCTTTTACCTCCCTGACCGGTTTTTCGATGCATTGTGTTAACAGCAGAATAAAAAGATACCTCCCTTTCACTGCCTCAAAATATTTCACATGTATTTTTGGTCTACCTGTCACCTTCATATTTTTGCGAATAAATAGTGTACAATTAATCATCTGAGTGGACTAGTTGAGCGTTAATTGTAATTATCAGTTTGTATTAGTGTGTTTAATTGTATGTTTAGATAATAAGGGCAATGCTGAAATCTTATTAAGAGCGTCTTGTTCTGATGCATGTCTCGAGTTTTGTGCAGAGTAAGTTGTCGTGCAGATGGCGCAGCTGGTGCTTTGCCGCATCAACTGATGGAGTTCGGAGACTTGGTCAGCCTTAGGCCACGACTCGTATCTGCACCCGAACCCACATCCAGACATAGGTAGCGCTGCAACACAAAACTTAACTTCAGCCGAGCCTACACTTCCGCCGAGCGCTGAGACAACACTTCAGTAGTATCATTGCTAATGGAGAAGGTTGCTGAGTACATAGTTTAAGTATGAGGTACATTTTTGTAATATCTGTGTGTTTAGTGTTGCAGGTTTCTGGTGGCATGCTGTATAAGCAGTGACTCTTCTGTCTGGGGTGGACGTTCTTGAAGGCGATATTGTAGATTTGTTTATTAGTGATTAGGCGATTCACAGTATTCTATCCGAATATGCAATATGAGTCATTGAAAGATTATTTCGAGGATTTACTGAAAGGAGAGCAGGAGAGGACTCAAGATTTAATAACGCGAGAGGAGGAGATGGCCGAAAACTTTACGAGGGACGCCAAATATTTAATAACGCGAGAGCAGGATAAGGGCAAAGACCTGATGACGGAGGCCGAAACCTTGGTGAAACGTTGGCAGCAGGAAGCAAAGAAAGACAGGGAAGAACTGATGAAGGGAATGAATAAAAAATTTGAGCAATGGACGAAAGGACTCCATAACGATCACGTATTGTTGAAGAATGAGATACCAGAGTTAAGACGAAAATATCAAGATCCATCAACTCTTCCTGATGAACTGGAAAGGCCGAAAAACATCAGGATAATTCGATGGAATTGTTGTATAAGAAGTTATCTGATCAACCGACGAAAGGCCACAAGCAAATAAGGGACGTAGTTAAAAGGATTTAGAAATTCGAATAATCAATGGATTGCAGGCAACAAAAGACTCAGACTTGGCTAACAGGCAAGTTAAATCTTTAAGATAGCCTTGTCAGAAGTAAGTGTTACAGAGGGAACACCTCGTTGAGCATGTGAATCTAAGAAGAGGCAACCCAACAGAACCATATCAGCCCCCCGACAGTCAACAAACTAGAAGTGTATCCGGTAGTGATTTTTTTTTGGGTCATCACTCTACTGACTGGTTTGATGCGGCCCGCCACGAATTCTTTTCCTGTGCTAACCTCTTCATCTCAGAGTAGCACTTGCAACCTACGTCCTCAATTATTTGCTTGACGTATTCCAATCTCTGTCTTCCTCCTCAGTTTTTGCCCTCTACAGCTCCCTCTAGTACCATGGAAGTCATTCCCTCATGTCTTAGCAGATGTCCTATCATCCTGTCCCTTCTCCTTATCAGTGTTTTCCACATATTTCTTTCCTCTCCGATTCTGCGTAGAACCTCCTCATTCCTTACATTTTCAGTCAACCTAATTTTCAACATTCGTCTATAGCACCACATCTCAAATGCTTCGATTCTCTTCTGTTCCGGTTTTCCCACAGTCCATGCTTCACTACCATACAATGCTGTACTCCAGACGTACATCCTCAGAAATTTCTTCCTCAAATTAAAGCCGGTATTTGATATTAGTAGACTTCTCTTGGCCAGAAATGCCTTTTTTGCCATAGCGAGTCTGCTTTTGATGTCCTCCTTGCTCCGTCCGTCATTGGTTATTTTACTGCCTAGGTAGCAGAATTCCTTAACTTCATTGACTTCGTGACCATCAATCCTGATGTTAAGTTTCTCGCTGTTCTCATTTCTACTACTTCTCATTACCTTCGTCTTTCTCCGATTTACTCTCAAATCATACTGTGTACTCATTAGACTGTTCATTCCGTTCAGCAGATCATTTAATTCTTCTTCACTTTCACTCAGGATAGCAATGTCATCAGCGAATCGTATCATTGATATCCTTTCACCTTGTATTTTAATTCCACTCCTGAACCTTTCTTTTATTTCCATCATTGCTTCCTCGATGTACAGATTGAAGAGTAGGGGCGAAAGGCTACAGCCTTGTCTTACACCCTTCTTAATACGAGCACTTCGTTCTTGATCGCCCACTCTTATTATTCCCTCTTGGTTGTTGTACATATTGTATATGATCCGTCTCTCCCTATAGCTTACCCCTACTTTTTTCAGAATCTCGAACAGCTTGCACCATTTTACATTGTCGAACGCTTTTTCCAGGTCGACAAATCCTATGAAAGTGTCTTGATTTTTCTTTAGCCTTGCTTCCATTATTAGCCGTAACGTCAGAATTGCCTCTCTCGTCCCTTTACTTTTCCTAAAGCCAAACTGATCGTCACCTAGCGCATTCTCAATTTTCTTTTCCATTCTTCTGTATATTATTCTTGTAAGCAGCTTTGATGCATGAGCTGTTAAGCTGATTGTGCGATAATTCTCGCACTTGACAGCTCTTGCCGTCTTCGGAATTGTATGGATGATGCTTTTCCGAAAGTCAGATGGTATATCGCCAGACTCATATATTCTACATACCAACATGGATAGTCCCTTTGTTGCCACTTCCCCCAATGATTCTAGAAATTCTGATTGAATGTTATCTATCCCTTCTGCCTTATTTGACCGTAAGTCCTCCAAAGCTCTTTTGAATTCCGATTCTAATACTGGATCCCCTACCTCTTCTAAATCGACTCCTGTTTCTTCTTCTATCACATCAGACAAATCTTCACCCTCATAGAGGCTTTCAATGTATTCTTTCCACCTATCAGCTCTCTCCTCTGCATTTAACAGTGGAATTCCCGTTGCACTCTTTATGTTACTACCGTTGCTTTTAATGTCACCAAAGGTTGTTTTGGCTTTCCTGTATGCTGAGTCTGTCATTCCGACAATCATAACTTTTTCGATGTCTTCACATTTTTCCTGCAGCCATTTCGTCTTAGCTTCCCTGCACTTCCTATTTATTTCATTCCTCAGCGACTTGTATTTCTGTATTCCTGATTTTCCCGGAACATGTTTGTACTTCCTCCTTTCATCAATCAACTGAAGTATTTCTTCTGTTACCTACGGGTTCTTCGCAGCTACCTTCTTTGTACCCATGTTTTCCTTGTCAACTTCTGTGATGGCCCTTTTTAGAGATGTCCATTCCACTTCAACTGTACTGCCTACTGCGGTATTCCTTATTGCTGTATCTATAGCGTTAGAGAACTTCAATCGTATCTCGTCATTCCTTAGTACTTCCGTATCCCACTTCTTTGCGTATTGATTCTTCCTGACTAATGTCTTGAACTTCAGCCTACTCTTCATCACTACTATATTGTGATCTGAGTCTATATCTGCTCCTGGGTACGCCTTACGATCCAGTGTCTGAGTTCGGAATCTCTGTCTGAGCATGATGTAATCTAATTGAAATCTTCCCGTATCTCCCGGCCTTTTCCAAGTATACCTCCTCCTCTTGTGATTCTTGAACAGGGTATTCGCTATTACTAGCTGAAACTTGTTACTGCACTCAATTAGTCTTTCTCCTCTTTCATTCCTTGTCCCAAGCCCATATTCTCCTGTAACCTTTTCTTCTACTCCTTCCTCTACAACTGTATTCCAGTCGCCCATGACTATTACATTTTCGTCCCCCTTTACATACTGCATTACCCTTTCAATATCCTCATACACTTTCTCTATCTGTTCATCTTCAGCTTACGACGTCGGCATGTATACCTGAACTATCGTTGTCGGTGTTGGTCTGCTGTCGATTCTGATTAGGACAACCCAGTCACTGAACTGTTCACAGTAACACACCCTCTGCCCTACCTTCCTATTCATAACGAATCCTACACCTGTTATACCATTTTCTGCTGCTGTTGATGTTACCCGATACTCATCTGACCAGAAATCCTTGTCTTCCTTCCACTTCACCGACCCCTACTATATCTAGATTGAGCCTTTGCATTTCCCTTTTCAGATTTTCTAGTTTCCCTACCACGTTCAACCTTCTGACATTCCACGCCCCGACTCGTAGAACGTTATCCTTTCGTTGATTATTCAATCTTTTTCTCATGGTAACCTCCCCCTTGGCAGTCACCTCCCGGAGAACCGAATTGGGGACTATTCCGGAATCTTTTGCCAATGGAGAGATCATCATGACACTTCTTCAAATACAGGCCACATGTCCTGTGGATACACGTTACGTGTCTTTAATGTAGTGGTTTCCATTGCCTTCTGCATCCTCATGTCGTTGATCATTGCTGATTCTTCCGCCTTTAGGGGCAATTTCGCACCCCTAGGACAAGAGAGTGCCCTGAACCTCTATCCGCTCCTCCGCTCTCTTTGACAAGGCCGTTGGCTGAATGAGGCTGACTTCTTATGCCGGAAGTCTTCGGCCACCAATGCTGATTATTTATCGAAATTTAGGCAGTGGCGGGGATCGAACCCGGGACCGAGGACGTTTTGATTATAAATCAAAGACGCTACCCCTAGACCACGGGTTCTGCCCGGTAGTGATAATAATAATGAAATAACTTATGTGTCAGTGAGCTCACGTGTCAATGATGGTAATGTCTGTATGTCTGGAGTTATTCAATGTGATTCGATAGAGGAAATAAAATTGGGACTTAAGAATGGAAGTAGTCCTTTTCCCAAGTTCATACCAAGAGGTTCAGTACATCCAGTGATCTTTCTAAAATCCCTTGAAGTATCTTTACCTTTCTGATGTGATAGTCAGAGAGGCATTGGATTTATTGTGAGGCACTTAGAAGAAGATGCATCCCAGTGGGCCATGCTTAGTTCACATCGATTCAACACTGTAGCGTTACGCTTGCTTTCAAAGCTAAGTACTGGTCGCCAAAACGCACAGCGTAAATTACGGCCAGAATTGTTTGCGCCATAGCGGTGTAATAGTAGATGGGACAGATATCGTATTTTTGTGGAGTGTCTTTGGCATCAGGCGCTTTACTTGGAGGAACTACTAATAGTAAATGGCCGACGTGCGATAGAGGTTTTAATATCGAGGCTACCAGATAAAGTGAGGTAACATGTAGTCAGTGAGAAGTGGAATCAGGTCCAGGCTTTATTAGAGTTATTAAACCAATTGGATTACTTGATAAAGTCAAAGGAAAAGTGAAACAAGGGTAGTAAACTTGAAAAGGGTAGTGCAGATGGATGTAAACAGCAGAATGGAAGATTTCTTTATCATAATAATAATACTCTTAATAATAGTAGTAGTAGTAGTAGTAGTAGTAGTAGTAGCAGAAATAGTTGACAGATTAATTATGGTAAAAATCATAATGATAATTATTATTTAAGTCGAATCTTCAGAAGAGACTGTTATAGAGGAAATAGGTTGGACTGGAAGGAACAAAAGAAAAATGTACCACCTGATAGTCTGTGTGAAGATAATAACCATGAAAGAAGAAATTTTAATAGGAATAGTAAGGAAAATAACAGTTTTAGGCTTGTAGAGTAATATAAGAATAATAATGAGAATTGTAAGAACGACAATAGAGTAGTTGCTCAAGAGATAACAGAACCTAGTCAATAAATTCCTATGTCTAGTTGTTCTCACCGTAATGTTCGTGAATACTAGAGTGATTTTCTTAGGAGTGAAGATCAAAAAATTTTTAGTGAAGAGCTGTTGCTAGAGAAGGAAGAACCAACTAAAGATATAACGACACTGGTGGTATCAGGGTTAGCAGGGGAGCAAGAAATAGATCTGCTGACTGATACTGAGAGTCAGGTCAATTCATTATCAAAGAAGGTATGAGAAAGAAACAAGATTAAGTAGAAGTATCCTTCGTTTCCAGTTACAAATGTGCAAGTGATAGCTATTTCAGGACGAAAGGTAAAGAAGTCGAATAGGAGGGGACGTTGACATTTACTATTTCTGATGTAGCATTTCAGCATTCCATGTTAGTAGCAGTGGATATTAATCTACCTATTCTATTAGGTATGGGTTGCTTAGCGACACATGAGGTGTCGTTATATGTACCCACCGAAAAGACACGAGTTACTGTTAGGAATCACCAATGGTGGATTAAGCTGAATAAAAGCATGGGGAGTTTGGAATCTGGCTATAGTGTTAAGAGCTCGGAAGCACATTTAAAAAGGCAGAAGGACGGTAATGACGAGGAAGAGTCCTCAAAAATACCGTCAAACACTTTCTCAGTTTCTTGCAAATAGCTGAAGGGAAATGTTTGGTATCTAATGGTTTTACTTTGTCAGAGAGAGAGAGAGAGAGAGAGAGAGAGAGAGAGAGAGAGAGAGAGAGCAGTTGAAATCAGTATTATTACAAAATTTTCAGCTTTTGATGATAAGCCAGGAGTTTTCCCTGGATATGAATGTAAACTGAAAATTAAGTAAATGTTCTGTTCTTTAAATCGCTGTACCCCATTGCTCTAAGTATCAATGATGATGTACAGAAAGTACTTAATATAATGTTAAGCTCGAATATTATTGAAAGACCTTTTAGCCCTTATAACAATCCTACTCTGGCGGTTAGGAAACCGAACGTTGATATTAGGCTAGTGTTAGATGCAAGAACAGTCAATAAAATCATAGGAATGGAAAGGGATGGGTCTCTTCCTATGGAAGAGATGTTACTTCGATTTAATAATGCTACATATTTAAGCTCACTAGATCTGAACAAAGTTACTGGAAAGTCTCCCTTGTGGGAAAGTCAAGAAGGTACACAGCCTTTGTGTTTGATAGTCAGTTTGTACCAATTCAAAAATCTCCCTTTTGTGTTAACTGTGTCAGTAGCTGAGTTCACACGAGCTTTTGACAAGTCTTTGGGAGATGATTTATTAGAATGTGTGTTAGTGTACGTAGATGATGTGCTGATGGTATCTCAAACAAGGAAGGAGGTAGGGCCTTACGCTGCGCAAACTAATCAAGGACAATCAAATGCGTTAAACTATAAGAGTGAGATAGTCGATTAAAATTTAAACACATGGTCTGAAAACAAGAAGAATGATACATGTAAGGAGGAGCATGTAACAGTCTGCCACAGAAACAGAGGGTAAACAATCGATTTAAACAGGTACCGAAGATGACTAGAGCGTTGGTAAGGATACTCGGAGTCCGAAAGGTACGAAGAAAGGAGATAACAGTTGGGTGGACAGAAGAAGTTTATTTCTCCATAAAAAAGATAAGAAAAACGTGAACGAAAGAGTTCGAAGTGGAAGCACTATGGCCAAGAGCCTACTAAAGACATGAATCATGGGTGTAGATCGGTGAAATTTGATAGTTTCCAAGCTTTGATTTGAAAGTGGGGAAATTAGATATTGTACTTAAAGAACGTAATTGTAACAAATTTTGCTGTAATATTTCTGTTTGTCAAGAATGTGGATCTGTTGGCTCACTCAAAGGAAACTGAGTGTGGGCTTATTTTCATTTAATACTCGTTTGGGGTTTGGGACTATTCAAGTAAGGTGAAGTCTCAAAGTATGTAAGTGGTTACTTTATTTGATATGACAGTCCCTAGCAATGAGTAAATCAGGAAACTTTATGATGAAAGACTCCAGAAAACGTTGACTGGTGATATAGCGGTGACCTTATCTAGCTGCGATAACAATTTTCCTTTTTGAAACCATATTAGGGAACTGCATGTTTCTACGCTGTAACCTGGTGATTGATCAAGCGATGAATGACCCGTTTTAATTTTAGAGTTAGCTAAAGGGATTCATGTTCTGTCAACGCCTGAAGTGGCTGACTATGAACTATCTGAAGGTTGGTGTAAAATGACACGTAGGGTTTGTGTTCTAATTTTGTTGTCCTTTCTTTTCCGTTAGAGGGAATTAAACTGATTCGCTGACACTTGGTCACTACCTTTTGTAAAAGGTATAAAATACTGACGTTAATTGACAAAAATAATGAGCCAATAAAAAAAATTAAGACCTTATATAAAGCAAAAACTTAAGACCAGTATTTCTTATTTCCGTGTATATATTTTAAGCAAGTTACAGTGATGTCTTTCAAGTACATTCGTCGCAAAGTGAAGCACAACAAAGAAATTTGCTTAATTTTTTTACTTAGGACCAAGGGAGCCGCATGTAGGAAACCAAATATCTTGAGAAACACCAGAACAAAATTTTCTACAATAACTAATTCCGAATAAGGAAATAAACAAAACTATTTCAATTTTACAATACGTACCCAGAGTGCAGAGATATTATTGGTATAATTAAACTGAAGTTGCGAAATACACTGTTCACATCGTTGATGTAAACAGGAGGAAAAGAGATAATTTTAATTCACAGGACCTGAGCATCTCTACGTAGGAATCGAGTTATTTCATATCATATTACGGGACCAAGGTATAGAGTTTTTAGAAAAGTAGTTTCAAGTTCTTTGTATATTAACAATAGAGATTAGTGATTTATGAAGTGATAGTTACATTCGTTCAGATTCTATGACTATGGACTAATAAAGTAGATACGTCCTCACGTTTGTAGCTGAATTTTGAAGTGAGAAAATCTTGGTGGTTTCGCAACGCGTTATTGACTGCTGGTAGATGTTACCGTCGTTTTTACTTGGACTAATCATTCGTCGAGTAGACGTCACTTTTTGTAATTTAAAACCATTCGTAGTGACAGTTCTGCTGAATATTAATAAGGGTAACGAAACTTAAATGTGCAGTTCTAACAGAAAGACTAACGATAAACAAAAGATTAAGAATCCTCATCCAAATCAATATCAGAAACTACAAATTGTTCCACTATGTACTGGCATCTGTGAAGCAAATCAGGTGCTCTTCAGCACATTATTTATTAAAGTATTTTCTTTTTCTGGTGTACATGCTGCGTCCCACTACAGTGAAGTGGAGTGTAAGTATTCTCCGACGATACCGTCATGAACATCAGGGTACGGTAAAACATTAAATCGCATTAAACGAAAGTAGAATTTATAGATTTGACTCATTACACAGGGCTGGCAGGCGCCGTGCACCCTCGCGTACCCCTTTCTAATGCGAACACTTTGTTCTAAGTCTTCCGTTGTTATAGTTCTCCCTGGCTTCTTCTGTGTGTTCTGCAGGGCTCAGTCACGTTTAACATGACCACCGCCTATGTTCGACATCAACGTGAAACAACCACTCGAGGACTGCATATGGCGGGCATATAAAGTGTGTCGGGGGTACGTGGGAAATAGTGTAGTCGTGGTCGTAATGTGGAAAGACAGCGGTTTGTCTGACGTCCAAAAGGGCATGATCATTGGCTTGCGGGCTAATGGTGGAAGCATTTCCACAACTGATAAATTGATAAATTTTTCGCATGCCACCGTGGTTAAAGTACAGCGTGCATGGTAAAATGGTGCTATCCAAAACCAGCGCCAAGGCAACTGTGGTGCACCATGGACCGTAGGCGACAGCGGTGAGTGACGTCTGCGAACTGCAACTGACTGCCCAGATGAAGCAAGGCGCTACCAACAGTGTTTCGTCAACGACCGTTGAGCGAATGATGCTGCTGATGGGCCTCCACAGCAGGTGCCTAGTTCATGCAACTGTGCTGTCTGCTGTTCACTGGGGATGAAGGCTGGAATTTGCACATGAATACCGCAACTGGACAACCATTGTGTGGCGATATGTGGCGTTTTCAGATGTCCGATGGCGTTTAAGGTGTGAAACGCCTGAAAGCAAACACCCCGCTATAAGCGTCAGAACGAGCCAGGCTGGAGGAGGGGGCGGTACGACCTGGGGAATGTGATCTGTGTGGGCTTTCTTTCCTTCTACCAAATGCCCGCCTCGTCCGCATGAGTTCGCGGCCGCCGAATAAAGTGCTCTGTTGTGTCGCAGTAGAGAAAGTGTCGTTGTCGCCGGGGCGGGAGGGGGGGGGGGGGGGGGGGAGAAGGGAGTACAGAGTTGGGGCCGGTTGTGTTTGAGCTGCGACGTTTCCCTCTCTCTGTGTCAAGGGGGTCCCGTGGCTCAAATTTGTGGCGAGGGATACTGACTTTGCGCTTTGGGAAGTTGTTTGGATACAACGGCTTTCTGGGGTCAGGCCAAATCCTTCTACATACGAGGCCTATGCACAGCGACCATATTGGCACGTGACGTCATAAACTGTTGGCCACCTTATCTTTGGTCGGCAGTCCCGTTGGCGTGTCTCTTGTATTGAAAGTGGGTGCCAGCTGAAAGAGGTATACATTTCATACAGAATTCGCCTACAGTTCTTCAAAGTATGATGTGACGTGTAGATGATATTTCAGGTAGATAAAAATATATATAAAACCAGTCACCGTAACAATTCGTTTGATCTCAAAAACGATTATCCGGGATAATATTTGTCACTCTGCTAAAGAAATCTCCACTTGACGTTGTCTAGAAATGTTGTCTACAAAGTCGTGTGAGTGGCACTAAATTGCATATCATTTATCAGATTTTACACAACTGTCACTTAAGATGGAAGCATTTTTCTCTAGCAAGAGGAACATTTAGTCACAAAATACTACCCGCGCACAACACTCACGTATGCCTCTTACTAAAATATATCATTTAAATCGTCCGAAATAATTAGGCTTCATACATCAGCAAATAAGAAATTGATATTATGTAACGTGCTGTGAGCACTATTTTTAAAGATTCAATATGAGTTGAATTCTGTCTTTTAAAGTAGATTCGGGACCACCAGTGCACATTTATATCCATTCATTTATATCTAACAACATTTTTGTTCGTTAAAATTCTCGATTCAGAACTGCCGCAGAGATGTTTTTGCTAAGATGAAGGCAGACAGACGATAGTCAGATTTTCTATTGTTCTTCTGGATTCCTTTTATATCAAGTTAATATATTAAGCCTTTGGTTCTCTATTCTTTAGCATTTAAAATTATTCTCAATGAAAATGTTTCATATTTTTTATACCAGCTACCAGTAAACTCCGTTGTAAGTTACTAGCGCTAATGGCTGCGCTCCTAATTGCGGTGTTGAAAATTAACACTTAAAAACATTAATTAGACTGGATTACAATTTAAATAAATACAAATCCACGTCTAGACAATAGAGTCTCTACTTTTCAAATAATACTTAACAATATAGTTACAGGTTTTCTCTTTCAGAACTCACACGTCTCAAATCCGAACAGTTCATCGGTTAGCAGAGGAAGAACAACCGAACCACAATTATCACAGATAACTACAAAAATTATAATTGTCGTTGTCTATGAATGTAGTTCTCTGATAATAGCTTTAATTCACACAGAAATTAAATTATTACAGAAATAATGAAATAATTATCGTCATTTTTACACGACACAATCCTTTTTATACGTAGTAGCGATAATATTTGTTGAAGTTAGTACACCTAGTTCATTTTAACATTTTGTGGCTAGAACATAGTGTCGTGGATATTACAGTATGGGATACAAGTGGTGCAGTCCCTTTTGCCAGAGAATTTATAAATCCAAAAAAGGTATGAAAATGCACATGTTTCGATTTCCCATTTTATTTGTTTCCATTGAACCACATTTGCCAATTGTTTTTAAAAGCAGCTATGTATGATGTACCAATATCATTTGCTTCTTAATTCTGGAGCATTCCTGCGAGGTTAATACGAATCTGGCTGTGAAATGTCTCTCATTAATGCAACTATTGTCACACAGAATAGTTAAATTAATTAGTGTTGTGCTGTTACAGATCTGCCACAAACATTTCCAACCGCGAAGTATCGTATGGAAAGCAAGCTGCTTTGACGAGAAAACAGGATGGATTTTAACTGTAAATCTTGAACGACCGAGGATAAAAGATTGATGTGATCCATCGATATTTCTGGTTGTCCTTCCTATTTGCCATCACAGCTGGCTTTCCAGGAATGGCCCGATGAAAAGCGAATGCGTCTGTTAGCAGCACAACTTCAGAAAGCGATAAGTGAGAATGTGAATTCTGCAGATCAATACGAAAGTGAATACAAAATTTCAAATATATCTCATTTAACAGGGGGGCATAAAGTCAACTTTTCTTCGTTCTGCACCGTCATCAGCAAGTCAGACAGTGTAATTTTTGTCAACATTGAGAGAACAGGATCTGTACCTGATTTATGTTACTCTGTAGTTATTAATGAACAGTTGGAAACTTCAGTTTTTTATAAAGGAGTATCAATGAATGAATCCCAGAGCAGATGCCAGTTTCCTATGAAAATAAATTATTTTCATGATTTTGAAAGTATACTGAAATCTGTTGAAAACAGTGCATCTCCAGAGTATGAAGATAAAGAACATTTATTAGAGATAATGCTAGGTATTTTAGATAAGCTTATTGAAGACTTTGATGACGAAGGCTTTTTTCAGTTCGTGAAGTCTGAACTACAATTTGTGAGTAGCAGGCACAGACTAAGATACAAACCAGAAGACTTGTTGTTTTTTTCTCTTGTACAAATTATTTCTCCAGCTGCCTACAGATTCATGAGGGAATCTGGAAACCTTGTAATGTCCCATCGAAGCACAATAAGGAGTCTTTGTTCTGCACTTAATGTTGGTCTTGAATTAGAAAAAGTTGTCAGCAATTTCTTATTTTACATTTTTTCCTCTTTTGCTGTCCCAGGATATGATTCTAGCTCTAATGGTTGATCAGATCCATATTAAGCAGTATCTTGATTATAAAGGTGGTGATGTTGTTGGAAGTGCTTTTGATTCCCAAGAGATAGCTACTAGTTCACACACATTTATGATAAGTAGTACCATATCTCTGTTCGAAGATGTTGTACACATTTTGCCTGCTCACTGCTGAAACGTTGCACATTGTTTTGAAGAAGGTAGTTCTTGGCTTGGAAGACATAGGATTCAAAGTGCTTGCAGTAGTAAGTGATAATAAATCTGTAAACAGGAAGGCTATGACATATTTCTCAAACAAGCCTAAGCTGAGTATTGTGTATCCATATTCTGCTCACAGCACACGGCCTCTCTTTCTTGTAATTGATCCTGTGCACTTATTGAAGTGTCTTAGAAGTAATTGGCTTAAACAGAAAACTGATGGGTATACTTCCAAATTTCCTCCATTTGATGGAAGTTTAGATTCACTATTGGAAGCTTCATTCTCAGATATACGAAAACTATATAGTTTGGAATCTGACAAACTATTGAAATATGGTTGCAGATTGTCACTGAAAACATTCTATCCTTCTTCACTAGAAAAACAAAATGTGAAATTAGTTGTCCAAATTTTCAATGACTGCACTACGGAAGCATTAAAGACACTGATTCCATGTAATAACTTGAACACAGATACAGCAGAGTTCATCAGGACTGTTTCTTTGTGGTGGAAAATTTTGAACATTAAGACTCCTGACAAAGGCTTCTTGAAGAGGGATCAAATGCAGGAACCTTTGACTAGTTCAGACACAGATGAGCGGTTCATCTTCATAATTAATTTTTTGGCTTGGCTAGATAAATGGGAACAGTTGGCAAAAATTATAGGAATCATTGCAAAAGAAACATCTTCTACTCTGAAGTTGTCTACACACACTATTATTGAGATAACAAATTACTGTGTGAGTGAACTTTCTTTAAACTGCATTTTGCCTGGAAAATTTCAGACTGACCTTCTTGAGGACAGGTTTGGAAAGTACAGGAAACTGGCAGGGGCACAATTCCATGTATCAGTCAAATTTTTGAAGTGGAGAAAAAGCTGCGATTTTCTACAATTTTAAGGATTTCTTTAAAATCTGGAATACATAGACCAATCAAGGTAAATCATTTTTAAAATCATGGAGGGAACACAGTGCAGAACGTACTCCATTTTCACACAGCTTTGCTTCTCTCTATGTAACAGACACTGACATTACTGGCATTAATAGTTACGTGCATGTAATAACATATTTTGCAGGCTACTGTCCATAAACAGTAACAGGAAAGTTGAAATGTGATGTATGCAAGAAGAGTTTGGTTTTTCAAAAGTTATCCATTATGAGGAGTCCTTCCAGTTTATAAAAAACTTAGACCAAGGAGGTTTACTCTATCAACACCCATTTGTTGTTAATGCTCTCATATACAGCTATATCACTAATTTGAAGCTTGTTAGTCCTGAATATGATAATCATTTCCTGTAGGAGCAAAACCAAATCGAACAGGCTACCACTCTGATACTACATAATTTGTCATCAAATGTATAGCAGTTTCATTTATGTGGCAGCCATTTGACTGAAAACATTCACAAAGTGATTAAGTTGTTTGCAACAAATTCACAGTTGAAAAATTACTGCAGTAAAAAAATTAGCACAGCAAATCTACAGTCAAAAGGTTATAAGAAGAGAAACTTGGAAACATTAAAAAATTGAGATAGTTCTTTAGTATTATATTTCATGTAACCAGTACTCTGTTGTCAGAGATGACAGACGGCTACAGCTGCTATAAAGCTAGCTGTGATGAGAATGGATCTAGGGGTGAAGCGGGTTTCTTATTGGTTTTCTTGTAACACTGTGTTTTATAAGTAACTTTCTGTTCGTTTATTGTTGTTGTGCTTATTCACTCATTGATACATCTTGTTTCATAAATATTTTTGGTCTTCTGTGGACAGATATAGTTAGATTTGGTTGTCATTGGTTGGAAGAACTCTTTAAATGCATAATCACTGTAATTTTTTGTAATCCAGGCTGCCACTCTACTGCTGCTAGAGCTGTTTGAAAAACACTTAATTTTTGCTTATTTATGACCCAATTTGTTAATACACACAATGTTTAGGAAACTTTCTTTTTTGCATGAAGTTCATAACCAGTGCTCTGTTGTCAGAGATGACAGACAGCTACAACTACTTGAAAGCTTGATGTGATTAGAATGGATTGGGGGACAGGGGAGGGATGAGGGTTTCTAATTGGTTTTCTTGTATTTTGGTGTCTTATACATAATTTTCTGTGTGGTTTTTTTATCATACTTACTCATTCATTAATACTCCATGTTTTGTAAATTGAAATCTGCCAAACAAGTGAAGATATACATTAAGAGGAAGTTGGGTCCTCTGTACGCTTTTCCTGTAAAGTACACAAATAACAAAAATCATGACACAAGGAAGTAGTTGCTGTGAAGAATAGAAAGCCAAACCACCTGCTTTTGTGATATCCAGTTGCTATATTTTTCTACTAAGTTTTTGCCAGTAATTTCTGTAACCTTTCACATTATCATCAGTCTATGCACTGCAACAATTACAAACCAGTTAATACGAGCATTAGTGTGAACTAGAAGCTACAAATCTGAGTCCAAATATTCTGATAAAATATGGGACAGCTAGTTTCATACTCTTTTAGTTTGTTGTGAATATTTAAGGATTTCTGATTTTTCCCCCTTGCATCTGCCAGTAACATCTTAGTCTTTTTACTGAAAGTATGTTAGAAACTTTTTAAATTATTTCTCGGCTATTTTAAGGGTAAACTGGATTCATATCATTCTTGGAAATAAGTTTCTCATTTGGTGTGTCCTTAGCAAACTTCTTCCCATTGTTCTTGTTACAAATTCTCTGTGGATGGTGTGAATGGGTCACCATTTATGATTCTGAGGAACTGCACTTTCTCTCTTCTTCAACAACACTTGACTGATGAAGATACTTCATTACTCCCATATGATCATCAGAGCCAGGCAAGCCATTTACTAAGGAGTTCTCACCTTTTTCATAAAAAAACAGATTTACACATAAATTATCAATCACTGTTGTGCTCTGTCATCATTTCTTAGTTGGGAATAATAGTCTGAGGAAGAAACCAAAGTCAGGCAGCAGTGCACTGATTCACTACATTCAATAGCACTGTCGTACGTGAAATTAATACTGAATATGTGCTTACAGCGACTTCCTAGTTACTTCTACTAAGTATTATTAGTACTCTAATTATATGGTGAGGTATAGAGAACTTGTGATGTGGGCCTTTAAACTATCAGATCTAAGGTAACTTAGTTGAAGTACTTGTTTATGAAGGTGGCCTGCAACTTCATTGCACTTTCTATGTAGGCTATGTACCCACCTCACCTTTCCTTATATTATGACTATGGTAATGTGATACTCTTATCCCTTTTGTAGCCTTTGTTCAATTTTTATGACTTTCAGATGATGTACACATCAGTTATCTATTGTTATCTGAGAAGCCTCTCTTTCATATGTATGATACTTACATTTTGACGAAGAAGTCCAAATGTGTTTTGGTAAGGTGTTTGACAAAGTCAGATTGAGCGTAGTTTTATTTCAATGAAGTGTGCTTTGTATTTTGTGGACAACTTCTTTCAAATAGTAATGTGCCTAACAATGAAATGGGTATCAAGGTTTCTGCATAACTTTCCTGTCAGTATATACAGTGTGTGCTCATATCTGAGCCTGACATTCCTCCTTCCAGTACCAGTGTATATTCTGGGAGAGTTGTAAGAAATTTAAATTGTGTTTGATGTATGTAGAGTGATTTTCAACTTGATTTGTGTTTCTAGTACTCAAGAAATAAAATATTTTGTCTTCGTTTTAATTGTTTCTGATGAAAGGAAAAAGCTTTGTTGCTGCAGTGAGGAAAAAATCTGAACATCTTGTACTATATTGGTACATGTGTGTTATACATCTGTCAGAATTTTTGCTGATTCATATTGTCATACAACTTTTCTGTGCTGAGGAATAAATTTCTATTCACTCTGTGGCTCGAAAAGTTTAGTACCCCTTATCATTCCTACCACATTATTGAGTTTTTATTTGATAGAGCTACAGAATCATTTAGTTCAATTTCACAAATGTAGCTACTCGGAAATTGAATTTGAATTTAAATAAATTAATTTAGAAATTTGCTTTAAAGGATTAAGTGTCGACACATTAAGCAGTATAGAAAGCAGAATTTCGAGTTTAATGCATTATGATTAAATTAATAGCAGTCTGTGACACGAATTTCAGTCAAGGTTATAGGAGAAACAATCTTATCGTGTTTAAGGTTCCTAAAGTTCTGGGGGAAAAGCAAATAATATATTTTTTGTGTTTCTTTATTTATTAAACATTATGTCGAAAGGTGCTCCATTCCGTCGAATGATTTGAGTTTTGTGTGAGGTCAGCAGATTTTGAAGTGGAGAGGAAAATTTACGAAAATAACAAATTCTTAAATTGTGTAGGAGCTCCAGCTACTTTACTTAAAACAAAAAAACCTCTGCTTGTTGTTGCATATTGCCGATTTTTTACTGCAAGAAAACGTAGCTCCTAAGGCAAAAGACACAATTTAAAATTACAGTTTGTCTCCAAGCCTAGAAATGCGTATTAGGCAAATCGTCAAAACAAATGTACATGTTCAGATAACATAGAGCAGTTTTGTTCAATTACTTTACGCCATGATATATATTTCCATACTTTCATTAAAAGCCCTTGTAGAAGAGAAAATCACAGGAATCCCTACGCAGTTTCAGCTCGAAAACTTGTAAAGTTCGTATAGTAGCAGAGTGCTTAACAGCACCGTTCCGATACAGACCCCGCCATCAGTATGTGACGTCACAAGTGTGCACGCAGGCCTGCAGTCTAGGTGGTGTTGGTCAGACCCTTTCTTAGTGTAGAGCTGACTCAAGGCATACTGAATTCATTAATTTCACTTGTAGTAATCCACGGTAAATGATTAGAACTAGATCGAAAGATGTAAAAGTAGTTTCCGTAGTATCCCACCCAAAGAAGTGTGATACGACCTATCTTGTTTGCAATGCACGTAAATAATCTAGTGGGAATTGTTGGATGCTCTTTATTCACAGATGATGCAGTTGTTCATAACAAGGTACCGACGGCAGAAGATAGTATCGCTTTACAGAATGGACTCCAGAGGTTTGGAGCAGATTCTGGCAGTTGACTCTGAATGTAAACACGGGGTGATAATTATTGACCCATACGAAAAAAACCTAAATTAGTTACAATTTACGGCGTGCGCACACTTTATTTAACATGTTAACGTCAAGACAGATATTCGTATTTAGGTTGTAAGGTGTTCGATATGCCTGACATCATTGGCGATGATGTGGCGCAGACGAAGAGCGAAATTCTGCATGACCCGCTGAAGTCTCCGAACATCGATGCTGTCGATGACGTCCTGAATGTCTGTTTTCAGCTCACCAAGGGTTTGGGGTTATTGCTGTACACCTTGCCTTTAATATGGCCCCATGAAAAGGAGTCGCACGTATTCAGACCCAAAGAATATGGCGGCCAACGGAGGCCCATGCCTGTGGCTTCTGGGTACTCCAGAGCCAAAATGCGGTCCCCAGAGCGCTCCTCCAGGACATCAAATACCCTGCTCTTCGATGGGGTCGAGCTCCGTCTTGCATGAACCTCGTCTTGTCGAAATCAGGGTTACTTTGGATAGTGGGAATGAAATCATCTTACAAAACCTTCACGTACCGTGCGGTAATCATCGTGCCCTCAAGGAATATCGCTTCGTATATTCCGTGACTGGGCATTGCACACCACTCAGTCACCCATTAAGGATGAGTAAACTTCTCGATCGCGAAATGTGGATTTTAATGCCCCAAATGCGCCACTTTTGCATGCTGACGAACACATCCAAATGAAAGAGGGCTTCGTCGTCAAAGCAAACCTTACCTGCGCATACTAATTCCCATCATCCCTTGTAGCCACCCGTGCACTTTACGCATCCTAAAACAAACTGTTCAGAAATTATGACAATTTTATTTCATATAGTTCAATAATTGCGGCTCTGTACATATCTGCCGATGGTGTGGTCTTATACGAAGCTACATACGCACCCGGCCATGTCTTTGTCAGGCTGTTTATGGCACCGTTACCCTTGCACTTTGTGAGCTATCAGCTGTTGTAACATTAATTCCCAGGGTAATCACTGGAGAGTACAAAACCTTTCATCATAGAAAGGCGTGTTTCATGTATGAAGCGAGGAATTCGTCGACTGTTGCGTAGAAACCGTTACCTCTGCGCCGAGGCTACAATATCCACATGGGCTGCTGCCTGTTGCTAGGATACCGTATGCGCTGCGGCCCGTTACTGGGAAACCGTTTTAGATGGCGTATCAGTTTTAGCCGAGGAAAACCACACGAGTTAGCAGCGGGCTCGGAAAGAAGGCCGAAGAGATCGCTGCGTCATTCAGCGTTTCAGGAGGGTGTGCCAGTAGCATCGTAACGGTGTACAAACTGCAACCGAAACCTTGGAAATAAACGCTAGAGCATGACCCGATTGATTTAGATACAGTTGATCGACATCAGTAGCGCGTCTGGCTATCGCAGTCTACAGAGAGTCATTACAAAATTTCGCACGCTACTCCTGCGTAGTGCTGTCATAGTGTAGCGATCGGAAACACTGGGTGCCTGTCAGCAACACAGTGTAAGTTATGCTACTGTTTCGTAATAAGAACCAGTTCGCTACCTGTGAGACTGACCAGAGGTTATACGTGAGAAATTGCTGCCCTTTCAACAGCGGTACTTAGCGATTATAAAAAACAGCGCAGGTGGTTCCTATTTCACACCACATCGGTCGGTCACTTATACATAATTATATGTCTATATCGGCAACATCAATATGTTGAAGACTTATAGAATTAGTTTTATGTTCCCGCATTACGTTTGCGAAAATGAAAAATCTCGCCTATGAAAACCAGCAGGAATTCCATAAACTGAGATCACGCGAAACACAGTTCGCTTTGTTCGTCCGTGTAATCAAGAGCTCTGTAAACAAAAGCCGCCGTGATGTTGATGCCGTGTTCACCGAGTTCCGGATGGCGTACGGTACAGTGACAGAAATACGAGCTTAGTGATAATGCAATTAGATTTCAGATTGGATTGAGCACTTTGTATGAGACAGAATTCAATTCAGTTTCGCGATGAGACAACATAGACAAGTGAGAAGTTTATTTCTGGGCTTCCTTATGGAACTGTTGTACGCCCATTACTGTTTACAATACATGCAGGTTGAGTCCATGATGATATTATAAGCTTTTAGAGACAATGGAGAAGGGTTAATGTATCCATGTGAGGCAAGGGATCGCAGTCCGGAAGCGACTCAGTAGCATTGTACCAGCGAAAGTCTGCTCAAGTTCCACCGGTGGCCGAGCGGTTAAAGGCGCTACAGTCTGGAACCGCACGACCGCTACGGTCGCAGGTTCGAATCCTGCCTCGGGCATGGATGTGTGTGATGTCCTTAGGTTAGTTAGGTTTAAGTATTTCTACGTTCTAGGGGACTTATGACCACAGCAGTTGATTCCCATAGTGCTCAGAACCATTTGAACCATTTGAACCATTCAAGTTCCACCTTAGCCTCGCGTAGCGCTCAAACTAAGGATCCCAACTTCCGAAGCCTGATCGTAACGTAAAGAATTTCCGCTGAATGCCCCCCAGTACACTACGATAATTTCCCCTTTCGATGGACTAGTAATGGCGCACGTAACTTGATGTCAGAGAGATCGAAACTCCTAACTCGACAGTACAGTAATAGCCCATTCCATTTACTCGTAGAACTTTCATAAGCAGCAAACCGTGCAAAATTTGTGAAAATTGCTCCACCTGGCGTCAGTGAAGACATGGCATCGTCGCAAAAATTTATGTCGTGTACGTTCTAACATTCCAGCGTCGTAGACAGCGAGCATTTTTGCCAGAAGGTCCTCTTCAGTCTCTACATGTGTCTCGTGCACAAGAGTTTTCAAGCGACCCCACAAAAACAAAATCGAGTGTGATGAGGTTAGACGAACAGTCTGGGCGCAAAACAGGAAATCCTCTGCCTATCCACTTTTCAGGGCGTGAATGTTGCAGGTCTTCACGGACTTTCAGTCCAAAGTCAGGTGGGGCTCCATTATGTTGGCACAACTTACGTTGACGAATAACAACTGAGATTCGTTCCAGGAACCTGGGTAGTCTGTCTCGGACAAACAATGTGTACACTCGCACGATTAAGTAGCGAGGACGAAGAAAAAGGGCCTCGCACGTAATCACTGACTGTGTCCGCCCAAACTCTGACTGATAATCTGTGTTGACGGCTCTTCACAGGTGTAGTGCGAGGATCCTTATCGGCCCATATATGACTATTGCGACTACTTAGCGTCTGGCGAAACAGACTTTCCCGTGAAAAGTACATATGTGGGAAAATAAGGCTCTGGACACGACACGAGGTTCGAATTCAGCAGGAATCAAAGCATGCACTTTCTATGGATGGTAGGGCTGCAGCTGCAGTTTCAGTAATATTCGACACACAGTACTCAGCGAAACATGACTCGCATGTGCAGATGATTGAGTGCCCGTTGCAGGCGCCTCACCCACTGCATGTTCCAGGTCGGTCGCTCGTGTAGTTCGTCGTCCTCCTGGCTCATTATACTGTCGTACCCATTGCCCTGTTTGACCTAATCATTAGAACAGTCTTGGGAACACGGCGTGAGCGGATGATTTGTCCCGTACAAACATTCCGCTTCTCTGTTGCTTCCATTTGCTTGTCCATACACGAAAATCATATCTACAAGTTCCATTACCAGATACTACGCCATTTGGTTTGGGCTGATCGGCGATACTACTTCTGCTTGAAAACAGAGGCTACAGTCCACTACAGTCTGACGCCGTACACCAGGACTGTCACGTTAGTACGGGTCACGCAATGTACACTTGATTAGTTCAGTTATTATCACAATACATACACTCAAATGCTCGTCGGGACTGCCTACCCTGCAATCTTAGCAAGAACATGTATTCCATTGACAGAGGTATCAGAAGGAATTTAGCTTTTAACTTCCGACTCGCCCTTTTCCGGACCAGGGTCCCTTACCTCAAATTTATACATTTACCCTTCTCCACCATCTATGAATGTGTGTAACATCATCACGGAGCCAGCTAGTGTAAATGATAGACTGCATAACGTTGGAAGATTCGTGGGCCTCTATGTAGACAGCAGTGTTGTCTGCGAAAAACTTGCCAAGCGAGAAGGCTTCGGCGAATGACAGGAAGATCTGTAGAGGATAGACGATTGCTGCAATGAGTGGCAGCTGTTCGTGAGGGTAAGTAAAGATAGGGTATAAAAATTCGAAGGGACGCACTATATTACACTACTGCTAACATATTGCTAGGAACAATAAGTAACGCAAAACACCTAGTGGTAACCGTCCTAAGCGAAATAAAGTTATCATGTAAAACTGTGTAGGGAAAGCTCATGCCAGGGAGAAGTTCATTTGCTGAATCTTAAGGAAATTTAATTCATCCACTAACGAAATGCATACGTGTTATAAAATGGATATAAGTACATAGATATGAATGTACCTTTCACACCTCCTCCTGAACCACTGGATCCATTTCAGTCGAACTTGATATAAATATTACCGTCTGCAGAGAATCGCTGTGGGACAACTGTTACCTCCAGGTCAAAGGGGTTAAGTGAAAAAGCGGTAGGCCCACTACGGGCGAGTTTCTATACTCCAGAATGACAGGCCGGATCTAGGTGGCGGCAAATTGGGGTATGTGCTCCGGGTGGCAATTTCAGGGGGCACCAAATTCAAATTCTTGAAGGAAAAAATCTTGCTTCACAAAGCGCCTAGCATTCCCTGAATTCGTCTATCGATTATTCATATGGTTTTGAAACGCATCACTGTTGGTTTTTGACAGGAATTTAGCGTAGTTCATTTTTGAATGCGTGCGTTGTGCAAGATACTCAGGTTTTATCTGTAGAGTTTCCGAGAACTTGCGTTCGAATCAACATCCGTCGACTTATTAGTTGTTCTCAAATGCGTCTCGTAAAATAACTACGCCGAAATAAGTGGAGGAACTGGGACCGTATACAGAGGTTTACCTAAAATCATTCATGAGTGGAAAACTGACAAGGGGGGCAAAGGAGGCGGCTTATAGAACATACTAAGACAAAAAGAAAACGATGCACCACGAAAGTCGGTAGATGTAACGTACATGTGCACACAAGCGAATAATTACAGTTTCAGAAAAACTGAATGACTTATACAAGAGAAAGAGCTTCAGAAAGTCAGCAGGTCTGTAACGCGCTGTTCCACGCTTGGGCCTTATGCAAGCAAAATGTCCGTCCTGAAGGATGTCGTGCTACATCAGCCAGCCATCGGGCCTCAGATATAAGTCGAACTCGTCACTGAGACTATTCTACTTGCGTCAATGAGATTCCAGGCCGAAGACGTGACTCGAGACTTACCAGACAGCAGTGGGATATCAACCTGAATGTCGCCCGCCATACGGCCTGACAACCTTTCTTTTCATAGCAGGACTCCTTCGATTTACATCTGCGGTACCCTTACAGCATAGTGGTACGTCGGCGATGTTCTACGTCCCTTTTTGTTGCCATCCTGGCCTTACAAAAAATGGTTCAAATGCCTCTGAGCACTATGGGACTTAACTTCTGCGATCATCAGTCTCCTAGAACTTAGAACTACTTAAACCTAACTAACCTAAGGACATCACACACATCCATGCCCGAGGCAGGATTCGAACCTGCGGTCGTAGTGGTCGCGCGGTTCCAGACCGTAGCGCCTAGAACCGCTCGGCCACCTAGGCCTTACATTCCAACTAGCCAAACCCTACGTTGGTGAACGGGGTGGCCGTATCTGTCCCCAATTGAGAACGTCTTGAGCATTGTAGACAGGGCCCACCAGTCAGCTCGGGATTTTGGCCATCTAACGCGCCAGTTGGGCAGAGTGTGACATCCCTCAGGACGTCATGCTAAAACGCTGTGAATCAATGCCAAGCTGAACAAATGCTTGCACAAGGTCCGGAGGTGAACCAATACGTTATTGACTTGCTCAGTTTGTGAAGCTTTTTCTCTTGAACAAATCATCCACATTCTCTGAAATGGTAATCATTGTTTTGTCTATACATGTACATCACATGTACCGATTGCAGTCGCATGCAGATAATTCTTTCGGGCACGTCGCCTTTTTTTCCCTTATTGTCCTGGAGTGTGTTACCAGAAGTACCCTGCGTCACACTCCGTGAGATGGCTTTCCTGATTATGGGTGAAGATCGTCGAGAAATAGCCTTTCAGACTAATAATTTTTCTGTCTCGGTCGTAACGATAGGAACTGTTAAGTTTTAGGGCAGAGAAAGGCAGAGGCTGGTGAAGCTGTCGTACGGTACGGAAGACGATGCAGCGCTGCCATCGACCTGTAGCTCGGCCGGCTACTGGTCGTCTGTGGCCGGGGCGAGGAGCCGTCTCCATTGGTCCAATTAATTTATAAGGGTCGGCCTTCACTGTGCGTCTGCGGGATTGCGACGGCGTCTGCGGCGGCGGCCGAGAAATAACACGCCGCGCCGTAGCGGACCCCTTGCTGGCCGCCTTTGAGGGCGAGGGACGCCGCCACACCGCGCTACGGCTTCCTTCCCCACCTATTGATTCTCTGAGGAGGGGCGAGCCAGAGGCGGACGGATGGGCCGTAATTAATGGGGCCCACTTCTTCTAAACAGACGCTCCGGAGTCGTCTGCCGCCGGAGCGACGTTTTAGGAGACGTCAAAGGAGAATTCTCCATTTAGATTACAGGCAGCTGTTTATGATGTTAGTTTGTTATGTCCTATAGCTTCCCAAGGTGACTGGTCTTGCTGTATTGCATGATTTTTCTTCTACCATAACGATGATGAACATGTATGTGAGTGGCTGGGAGACTTCGTAAGTAATAGAACCCAGTACGTTGTCCTCGATGGTGAGTGTTCATCGGAGGTGAGGGTATCATCTGGAGTGCCCCAGGGAAGTGCGGTAGGTCCGCTGTTGTTTTCTATCTACATAAATGATCTTTTGGATAGGGTGGATAGCAATGTGCGGCTGTTTGCTGATGGTGCTGTGGTGCACGGGAAGGTGTCGTCATTGAGTGATTGTAGGAGGATACAGGATGACTTCGACAGGATTTGTGATTGGTGTAAAGAATGGCAGCTAACTCTAAATATAGATAAATGTAAATTAATGTAGATGAATAGGAAAAAGAATCACGTAATGTTTGAATACTCCATTAGTAGTGTAGCGCTTGACACAGTCATGTCGATTAAATATTTGGGCGTAACATTGCAGAGCGATATGAAGTGGGACAAGCATGTAATGGCAGTTGTGGGGAAGGCGGATGGTCGTCTTCGGTTCATTGGTAGAATTTTGGGAAGGTGTGACGACCTATTCTTGAGTACTGCTCCAGCGTTTTCCGATCCCTATCAGGTCCGATTGAGGGAGAACGTAGAAGCAATTCAGAGGCGAGCTGCTAGATTTGTTACTGGTAGGTTTGATCATCACGCGAGTGTTACGGAAATGCTTCAGGAACTCGGGTGGGAGTCTCTGGA